>NC_133534.1:177460279-178674096 GCF_048544455.1 Silene latifolia
CCAATTTAGTGGTCAACCACATACTCAAGTCTCAAGGATACTTCCCGGGAATGCCATTGAATCCGGCCAAAAAAAAATACCTTCGCACAATACAAAGAGGGGAACTCTCAGAGGATACCATTAGGATTGGGATACAAACCCACAAAAGAAGAAGCTTTGGAAATGCTCACTCAGTTTCAAAACCATAAAAACAAAGGGATCCAAATGCAACCCTATCTCCCTACCCTAAACAGATACTTCATTAGAGAAGGGAATCAAGAATACTTTCACGGGTTTCCCAAACCTTAGCACTATAAGGGAATGCAACTAGCTGGAATCGAGGTCTTCCATGATTGCTACTTCATCCCTTCAGAAACGGTTCCTACCGTCAAAACTCGTCAAACACCTTGTTTAGACGAACAGGTTGTTAGCCTTCTTTTTGGAGAGGACCGATTCGTTAGAGCGGCACAGGATGAGATTATTACCATGATACTTCAAGATGACCATTTCAATCCCACAGCATTAATCACTGAAACCAGTTCGAATCAGTAGAAAGGATGGAGAAAGTCGATCAAGTGGACGAACAACCAAGGAAAGCTCTTCAAAGTCACCACTAGAGAAGGAGAGATGTTCAAAGGAGAACCTGAAGACAACAAATTCGAGTCAGAGTCGGATTCCGACTCGGAAACAGAGTCTGAGACTAGAGAAGTCGCTAGAGAGTCTCCTCCTGTCATCACTCCCAATCCCCTTGTTTCTCCTAGCATAGCATCGAGTAGTAACAGTAGCTTGGGAAATGTCCCAGCAGCTGTCCCTTTACCGCCACTGACTACTGAACATATGGCTTCTTTGTTTCAACTCTTTTCAAAATTTAAGATGAATAAATCGGATTCTGCTTACTCTTTGTGTTATTCTGAATGCAATTCTATTTACGATGATAATGAGGATGATCCTCACCCAGACTCAGTCGAATTACCTCCCTACATAGTTAAAGAAATATTACAAGAGGGGGAAGGGGCACCAGTTATAGAGAACACCGTACCCGTCAATGTAGGAACCGAATTAGAACCCCAAGTACTTAGGATAGGGACAACCTTAAACCCAACTGAAAGGGCCAATTTCATCGACATCCTACACGAGTTCAAGGACGTTTTCGCTTGGTCCTACAAAGACATGCCAGGAATCGATAGGGATATTGCAAAACACAAAATTCTAATCAAACCAGCTTTCAAACCCGTAAAGCTGAAGCTTCGTCGAATGAGGACCGAATGGGCTTTTAAAATCAAAGAAGAAGTCGATAAACAATTCAAAGCCGGGTTCATCAAAGTTTCTGAGTATTCAGACTGGGTGGCTAATATAGTCCCCGTACCCAAAAAGGATGGGCAAATCCGAGTTTGTGTTGATTTCAGAGACTTGAACAAAGCAAGTCCCAAGGACGACTTTCCTCTACCGCACATCGACATTTTGGTAGATAATACAGCAGATCATGCATTGTTATCCTTCATGGATGGATATGTAGGGTATAATCAGATCAAAATGGCCATAGAAGACATGCATAAGACAGCCTTCGTCACTCAATGGGGCACCTATTGCTATACCATTATGCCATTTGGGCTAATCAATGCTAGAGCTACATATCAACGCACTGCGACCACATTGCTACACGACATGATGCATAAAGAAGTAGAAGTATACGTCGAAGATATGATTGTCAAGTCCAAAGATAGGAAGGGGCACATTGATAACCTTCGCAAATTCTTTCTAAGACTGCGAAAATACAACATGAGGCTCAATCCTCAGAAGTGTGCATTCGGAGTAACATGAGGCAAACTTCTGGGATATGTCGTCAGTCAAAGAGGAATAGAAATTGATCCGTCCAAGATCAAGGCTCTAATCGAAATGCCACAACCCCAAACAGAGAAGGAGGTTAGAGGATTTCTAGGCAAGGTGCAATATATAAGCCGATTCATATCAAAGCTTACTATGATCTGCGAACCCATTTTCAAAAAGCTCAAGAAAACAGATCATACCATATGGGACGATGACTGCCAAAAGGCGTTTGACGGAATTGAGGAGATACTAGCCAAGCACCAGTACTCATGCATCTCTAATGAGATAAACCTATTGGTTTATATCTCATAGTAACCGAAATAGCCATTGGGGCTATGCTCGCACAAACTGTTGGGAAAGAAGAAAGAGCTATCTACTACCTTAGTAAGAAGTTCTTGGAGTATGAGTGCAAGTACACACCTCTCTAAAAGACATGCCTCGCTCTTGTGTGAGCAACAAAGAAGCTACGCCATTACATGCTTAGCTACTCTGTCAAGGTGTAATCCAAAATGGATCCCGTCAAGTACCTCTTCGAGAAACCCGTTCTCAATGGTCGATTGGCAAGATGGACCTCAATGCTCTCATTGTTCGATCTCAAATATGTACCTCTTAAGGTTATAAAGGGGCGCGTCGTTGCCGAATTCTTCGCATATAATCCTATCAACAACACCCAAGCAATAGACATGTGGTCATTTCCAGACGAGGACATACTACAAACTAGTGTAGACTCTTGGGACCATTATTTCGAGGGAGCATCAAATTTAAGAGGATTTGGAATAGGAGTGTTGCTCATTTCTCCTGAAGGTGAGCATACACCACTCTCTGTCAAACTCGACTTCGAGTTGTGTTGAATCATATAGCTTATATGTTTATGTTTTGATGATGTCAAGGTGCTTTACACTCTATATACTTGTTGCATGTAATCGTTTGTTAAGTGCTTTAGAATTAACCTATTACAAGCAACATAGAAGATTGTGACAATTGCATGAGAAGTTCAAGCCTTCGTTCAAGAACAAACGGTTCAAGATTCATTCAAGAATTATGTGAAGACGAAGTTCGTCTAAAGATTAATCAAGCTTGGATGATGACGTAGCCTATACTCGAAGATCTCCTTGAAGATTAGAATAGTATAGGTGATTATCTCGTAGTGGTAATCAAGAATGAGTTTCTTGAATTGGTAAAGTTATAGCTTTGCAGCTATAACATTACTAGTAAAAGAGCTCAATGTTATAGCTCTTCTACTATAACATTAAGATGTTGAGTTTTTATACACGACTTATAATTGTTTCGAAAATTGTTTTATAATTGTTTAAAGTTTATTTTAAATGTATTAATGAAAGTATTTATATAAAAACCCAGTTTAGTGAGGAGTCCGGCTTTATATTAAACGTTAATTAGTAGTTGTAATGGATCAACTTATGAGTTGGACCTTGCTACTAATTAGGGTTTCAACATAGCCTCTCTTAAAACCTAAATTCTAATCATATGTTAAGACTAGGGTTTGCACGAGTCACGAGGCACATGAGCCGTGACATCTCGTGTTACCTAGGGTATATTAGGTAAAGATTTTATTCTATAATAATATCTTTACATATCTTATATATATATCTTACTTATTATATTTGTTTATGGTAAAAGATATTCTTGTTTTAGAAAATCTTATCATAATCTTAGAATTTATAGTAAAGATAATATTTAGAAAGATTATATTCTATCTCTTAGGATATTCTTTATTATCTTTTAAGGGTTTTTAGGAAAGAGATAATAAGAAGATATAATTTGCATTTATATCTTATTGTTTTCGGCTATTAGGGTTTGTGTTAAAACCGTGTAGCTTACTCTATCTTTTCCTATAAATACTTTGCTATTTACAACATTTAAAAGAGAGACCTAAAGCATAAAAATTAATTTCATCTAGATAGAGCAAATCGTGTGTTTTCAAAGAAAAACCGTTTTGTTATTTTTAAAGGTCGTGTGTTTTAAAAACTCGCATACTTGTTCTTAATTTATCTTTATAAGATAATAGTGCTTAGTTTATTTCTTAACTTGTTCATTAATGTGAACCTTTGTTAGAATCATTAGTGCTTTCTTATTAGCGTAAGTTAGTCACTCGAGTATTTAACGGTACTCATTGAGTTACAGCTAGAGTTAGTTGTACGAGTTGGGTTAGTAAATTTGTAATCCGTAGAAAGGTACTAAATTTATTAATCGAGAATAGTGGACGTAGGTTTCGACTTGTGAAACCGAACCACTTCAAAAACCGTGTGTCCCTTCGTTCTATTGCTTGCTTCGTTTATTTCATTTAGTTTCGTTAGTTGATTAGTTAAAGTTTAATCAATAAACTTTAAATAATCAATTACATATACATTATCGAAAAAGCTTCAAAAAAGTTTTAAATCCTCAATTCACCCCCCCCCCCCCCTCTTGAGTATTTTGGTTCAATAGACTCTTCAATTGGTATCAGAGCCTCGTGCTCTTGATTGCCTAACTGCAAAGAGGCTGATCTATCTTGTTTTTTATTTATCTTATCGTTTTATATTCCGCTGCCTATCACGTGATAAATGGATTCCAAATATCTCAAGTGTCCCGTCTCTGATGGGAAGAATTACGGATTGTGGAAAAACATGATGACTCACTATGTGAAAGGACACGATTGGGAGTGCTGGAGGATCATTCGAAATGGAACGCACAAAATTCTTGTCGCATCCGAGGAAGGCACTACCTATGAAAATAAAGAAGAGGACTATGTCGAGGCCGACTACAAGAAGGCTGAAAAGAACTCCAAAGCGATAAGTCTTCTGCAAAACGGAATGACTTCTACTGAGTTTGATCGGTTCTCTTCTTGTTCCACGGCTAAGGAGATATGGGATGGGCTCGAATTAGCTTATGAGGGTACTTCCATTGTTAGAAAGCACCGAATATATTTGCTTATGCAAAAATATGAGCTATTCATTATGGAGCCCAATGAGTCCTTAGATAGCATGTCTGCAAGGTTTTCAAGAATCATAAACGAACTGAAAAACCTAGGTAGGAAATTTAGTATTGAGGACATTGCTAGAAAGGTTCTTAGGAGCCTTACTAAGAAGTGGCGTGCTAAGGTCACTGCAATGGAGGAATCACAAGATCTTAAAACCCTTTCCTATCAAGAACTCATAGGTGCTCTCATGGCCCATGAAATTACTCTTAACAAGGATGACGCTGAACCAAGTAGCAATAAAAGTATGGCCTTAAAGAGTGAAGAAGTTGACTCTGAAATAGAGGATGAAACTGTTTTGTTTGCACACCGTTTTAAAAATAGGATATTTTGGAAACAAACAAACAAAATCATCCTACAACAACAACAACAAAACGTCCAATAAAAAGGTTACTGATTCAAAGACATCTTTCGCAAATAGAGGATGCTTCAAGTGTGGAGAATCCGGTCATATGATCAAAGATTGTCCAACATGGGAGAAGATAAAGGACAAGACGAAGCGTGAGAAAACAAAGAGAGAATTCAAGCAAGTTATGATGGCTTCGTGTTGGGGAGACCTTGACTCAGAAGATGACGAGGAATCTGAAGACGATGAAGTAGCAAACCTTTGTCTCAGCAGTGTTAGTCTTGACCTAATCTCCGACAGTGATGATAAAAGCACAACTTCTCGCTCAAACTATTGCTTTATTGGAGAATCAGACGAAGATGACGATGAAGAGGTAAGTTATCTTGAGCTTAAAAAATGTGTTAAGAAATTGTCTAAAAGTACTTTAATTGAATACTTTGAACAATCTCTTGAAAAGTGTCACGAACAGGATTTGGAATTGAAAGATCTAAAGGAACAGATTCTTGAAATCGCGGAAGAGAATCATACTCTCAAGGCTAAAGCTAAGAAGTTGAAATCTAAAGTTATAGCTGAGAAAGCTACAACATTAGATTCTACCATGGCTGAAAAGAAGGAATTAGAGTCCAAAGTTCTAGGTAATGAAGCTATAACTTCCGACCTAAAGCTTAAAATCAAGCACCTTCAAGCCAAAGTTATAGCTAATGAAACTATAACTTTAGAACTTAGAAAAGCCAAAGAACTCTTGGAAGCTAAGGTCACATCTAATGAAGTAGTGATCTTAGACCAAAAGAAAGAGATAGATTCTCTTTCAAAGAAATTGAAAGAATCTAAGTCCGATATGATCAATGTTAAGAAACACCACACCGATGTTGTGTTCATTCTTAATAAACGATTCCAAGACTTTCGTGATAACTTTAAAAAGGACAATGATGTAGATCACACGAAATGTCAAGAGGAAGTTAAAACCCTAAAAGACCTACTTCTACACGCTAGAAAGGTCCATGATAAGTGGGAAGGTAGCACAAAAGTCTTAAACTTCCTAACCGAACAATCTGACAATAATATGAAGATGGAGTTAGGACATGAGTGCTACAGCCGTAGAGATCACTCTAAATGCAAATCAACACCTTCGGATTTTGATTTCAAAAAAAAGAAGTATGCTGATCTTCCTGAATACCTGATTTGCAATTACTGTGGTCATACAGGTTACATCCAAATCAATTCTGTCAAAAAGGCTCATGATATACGAAAAAATGCCGAACATGCTAAAACTGTCGACACAGTTGTCGAGGATAAGGAAACCCCCACTAACGAACCTAACGAAGAAAGAAACAATAAATTTCGTTGGTTCTATGACATGGCCTTTGACTACGCTAAGAATGTAACACCCCCATACTCCAAGTGCCTTACCAGGACCACTCAGGTATGAAGACATTACCATCTCGGTCGCCCGAGGTATGATAATCAAATAGACAAAACAGAAACAACGTTTAATATAAATAGTTTAATGAATAAATACAATCCTCAAACCAAACCAAAGTACGATACATTATTCCAAACTATCTGTTATCAACTGAAATATAAATAAATGCTAAACTACAGCGGAAGACTCTATCGTCATGTCGTGGCCACCCCAAATATCCCGGTACTCATCGCTATACCGCTCAATATCCGCTCACCATCCCCGAATGGATTACCGCAGTTTACAAAACAACACCGGGGTCAGTACTAATCACACAATCAATATAGATAACAATAATAAGATACACAGACATAATGAATCGTCACACACACACACACACACACAACTCCCATCATCTCAATACTCGACCGTCCACCGGACCGGCCACGCCATGGGGGACCGCAGCCGTTCCCACCTAAGCCCCGCTCATCGTACGAGCGATAACCCTGTCCCATTAATGTGCACATCCCCTTCCGTGGCGGGTTCCACGAAGGGCGAAACTAGGGCGTGAAGTCACTCCCGCAAGTGACCCCACTCAGCCGAGAACGCATCTCAAGAGCCATAGACAACCAATCACAATCACAATCACAATCACAATCATCATATCAAACAACTAACTACAGCACATCACCAATATCCCATTATGGGACTAATACTGAGTAGGAAATCCTACCTGGAAAGCACAACACGCAGACGGTATCTACAAAATTGTATCAAAACGGCTCCTCTACGAATTCTCCTCCTATCATACAGCACATAAAGACTACACATCACAAACTACACACCAAAACCCCCAATTCCTAAATTAGGGTTTAACCAATCTTAACAAAACATTATAAAAACTATGTTAAAAGCTTACCCTCGACGCAAGGAATCCAACGACGCGAAAAACAACAAGCTCATCTCCTCCCACCAAACTCATACTCACCAAAAGGTGCCACTCACCACCCCATAAGATTGGGTAACTTACGAATCAAGACCAACTTACATGTAAAACAATGCAATAAGAAGTAAAATAACAACTGATTGAGGCATGGTGCAAGTTTTTGTGAGGCGTTGTGAGTGAATTATCCGCGAAATTGAGTGATGTAAAAGTAAGTGAAAGTGGGTAAGGGATGATGTGAGTCTAAGGAACGTGAGAATAAACAGATTGAAAGTAAGGATATGGATAGTGGTAGCTTGAGATGTGTAAAGAATTATGGAGGGAGATGGTTAGGAGTCGTGTGGGTTATGGATATATGTAGTGAAAGTTCGTTTTGAAGGGGGTTGAGAAGAGTGGTAAACAGTGAACCTTATGGAGACATGTCGCGAGGTAGATTTGTACACAGTGAGTGAGTTTGGGAGATTTGGTTTATTAAGAGATGAAACAACTGTGGGATTTCCTTGGGCAATTAACGGTATTAAATGAATTCTGATTTCTAGAGAGATACAAAGGAGATGCAATTGTTTGGACAGTGAACGTTGATTTTATGGATAGATTAGTGGCAAGTGTGAGTGATAGCATAATAAGAGAAGATCCATGGTAAGAAAGAGAGAGATGATGTCGGTAGAAAATAATGGAATTTGAGTTTTGGAGCAACGAAAGGGTAACTGGATTACTAAAGAGTTAGCTAGAAGGAATAAGGAGTTGAGCTATTAATTGTTATTGTTGAGTGTAAAGAGAAAAGAAGGATAAAAGTAAGCTGAGAAAAATGTTGACCAGAGTTATGTGATATAGAAGTAAGGAATCGTCGAGATTTATGATATTATCATGAGGATATTAGTCAATGATTATATAGAAGTTTCAGGACAACATGATTAATAATGAGTTTCGAGGAATTAAGGGAGTAATAAGTTGGTGGAGTATTGGCAGGATACGGGATATTTGGTGGAGAGTTGGATGACAATACAAATAAGACAGTATTGGGTATAATGTTGAGGTAATTGTGTTGATGGGTTTGATGTTCGTTATTTGGGATGTTAACCAACGATAGGAGAAAAACCGTGTTATTTTGATATGAGTGTAAGAGGTTTGATATACGAGCAGTGGTGGTATTGTGGTGTTGTCACTAGTGGTTAAGGGTGATGATAGATAAGAAAGATAGCAGTCTTAGAGAGGTTGATTTTACAAAGGCCGGATTGATATGTATGGTTGTAAGGGAGTATAAAATGTGGTTATATGGGGCGAGCGCTAGTGGTTGAATATTAATGGTATGGTTATACTTGGCATGAGGTGATGGTTATGCGAGCGGGAAAATATATTATGAGGGGCATATGAGTAAGCTCGGGCGACAGGTAACCTTATCGAGTGGTAACTTACGTGATCAGGATTAACTAGTTGGATGTGACTATGGGTCTAAGATGTATATAAATGTTGGTGTGGGGTTGTGACCTCACGAGAAGCGGTATAGTGTGATGGTTATAATGTTGTTATCTGAATGTTCTGTAATATATGTAGGATATGGTAACTTAATGGAATGATGATCAAAAGTGATAATTTGATTGATCTGGCATGGTCAGTTATAATTTTATGTGTATTAATAACACATGTGTATTCCGTGAAATGGTAAAGATGATGTTCATGAGATGATTATCCGTGTATCCATATAATATGTTGCGTGGTGACTTAATAAAGTGGATTTGAGTAAGTTTTCTTGTCTGAGAAGTTATGCTGAGTCAGTGTTTATGGGAATTGTATGCAGTTGTGATGTCTATCGGTGTGGTTGTGGTGCTCTGGGTGGTGATCCGGGCACGGTACATAGTGCTGTGATACGGGTATTTTCGCACTACGGTGTGGCTGTTGGTGGCGGTGTGGTGATGTCGTCACCGGTTGTGGTGGAGTAGGCGGGATGATTATGATTCGAGTTTCGAAAATACATACCAGTCATACATAGATTGTTGTTTTATTTGTTGTTGTTTCCTGTGAGTTTCAGTTTGGACAAATAGACTATTGTTTTGTTTGCTAATGTTTCTTACAAGTTTCAGTTTGAGAAGGAGGGTAGAGTTTAATATAAAGAGAGTTGTATATGTTTTCGTTGTTGTCATGGTATAGTGGCATTCTGTTAATGGGATACGGTTGTGAGAGGTTGTTACAATAATTATGATCTTGTTCTAGTTAAGGTTTCAGTAGACATGGTAATGGCAAGTGAGTCGTAGAACATGTGTGGTAATGACCCGAAAGATGCAGGTGGTTCATAATCTTTTGTTGAGACAGTGAGTGTAGGGTATTGGGAACTAGTGTCATATTAAGTTATGTATGAGTTTTGCGGTAATGAAGGAAAGAACTTGAGGATCTAGTGTGAGTGTACGTAACGAGCGTGGATCGTGAGTTATGCCTTTGGGTGATAGGTCCTTTACATAGAGAAGTATGTTGTTTTGCAGTAATAATGGAGAGTTAGTATGGTGATTTTGCTACGAGCCTTATGGTATAGGTTAGGGGTGTGCAGAGTGATTTGAAGTATGAGAACTGTTGAAGTAAGAGAGCCTTGAGAAATAGGAGTGGTTATGGAAATGAGGTTATAGGCGGTTATCTTTGACATGTGGTGGTGATGAGGATAATGCGATAATATAGCTAAGGATTTAGTATTAGTGAGTTACGAGGACATAACATTTGTCTTAAGAGGAGTAGGATGCAATCAAAGAGAGTTTCATGGTGGTGCATGTTGTAATATAATTGGAAGTAGAGTGTTAGCGTAGCGTAAAGGAGGGATTTGTTTTGTGGATAATACTTATAAAAGGCCATGACCGTGCTTGTAGTAGTGTGATGTTTAGGAGTTCGAGAGTTTTGATAGTGGCATGATGATGTTTATGAGTGTAAGTAAACTTCGAGGACGAAGTTCCTTTTAAGGGTGGTAGAATGTAACATTCCGTTTGATGTTATGAGTATTTTGGTAGTGTATGGAGTTAGTGTTGAGAGAGATATAATGGAGTGGATACGATATCGTGAGCCATGTTGTGGAGGTAGGAATAATAGTTAGTGGAGTTGGTGTTACGAGTTCATGTTTGGGTTGGAGTTTTGTTTTGAGTTCTTAGTCACGTTGTTGTGTCTTGATCGAGTTAGTATGTTTGTTTTCATGTATGGGTTGAACTTCGGGGACGAAGTTCCTTTTAAGGAGGGAAGACTGTAATACTCCGTATTTATATGTCTTGGGGTACTCTATCGAGTAGCCCTTACTCTGTCGAGTATGGGCAAGTTGCGAAATAAAATAGTTTCTGACCTGTTGGGTACTCGATCGAGTAGCTGGGGTACTCGATCGAGTAAGGGGGTACTCAATCGAGTACCTTGGGTACTCGATCGAGTGTCCGGTTTACGGGGGGTTTTTCTCGGGTTTTGTTAATTATGCGATTAAGGTATTTAAACATAATCGTCGTTGTTTTAAAACACTTTTACCAAAACCTAAAACCTGTTTAAGAGAGAAGGCAGTCAGTTCATCTTCCTAATCGCATCCTTAACAATTCCCGAGAAAAACCCCCCGTAAACCGGACACTCGATCGAGTACCCAAGGTACTCGATCGAGTACCCCCTTACTCGATCGAGTACCCCAGCTACTCGATCGAGTACCCAACAGGTCAGAAACTATTTTATTTCGCAACTTGCCCATACTCGACAGAGTAAGGGCTACTCGATAGAGTACCCCAAGACATATAAATACGGAGTATTACAAAGAAACCTAGCACCTCACAAAAACCTTGTCAATCTCAACCTAGTAAACCTACTTACAAGGGAAATAGCCGTGAAAGACCTAGAGAAAACCCTAACCCTAGAACTCCTCCTATGACAAATAAACCAAGGGTTAGAAAAACGGTTATTAGACATGTTTGGATTCGAAAGGACTTAGTCTATAGAGTAACTAATCATAGGGGACCCAACTTAGCTTGGGTACCTAAATATTGTATCTAATCCTTTCTGCAGGAAGTAGTGAAAGAAAACAATCAATGGTATCTTGACAGTGGATGTTCAAGACACATGACCGGAGATAAGAATCTATTTCTTGCACTCAAGCCCTTCAACGGAGGAAAAGTGACGTTCGGGGACAACAAAAAGGGAAAAGTAATTGGCATTGGCAAAATCGAAATCTCTAAGTCTCACGGAATTAGTGATGTTTATCTCGTGGATGGTCTAAAACATAACTTGCTAAGCATATCTCAACTATGCGACAAAGGTAACAAAGTAGTTATTCATACTGATAGTTGCCGCATTATTATTGAAGGAACTAGTAATGTTATTCTTGAAGGCCATAGAAAAAGGAATGTTTATATGGTAGATTTTAATACTGTGCCTACTAAATCTTTTTCGTGCATGAAAGTTACACTCGATGATCCTTGCTTATGGCATAAACGGTTTGGTCATATTAGCTCACTAACCTTGAACAAACTCAAGAAGTGGGACTTGGTTGAAGGGTTACCTAAGATCAAGTTCGACCAAGAAAAGATGTGTGACACGTGTGCAAGGTGTAAACAAGTAAGATCATCATTCAAACCAAAAAGAGTAGTAAGCACAGATCAAGCCTTGGAATTAATACACATGGATTTATGTGGACCAATGAAGGTAAGGAGTAGAGGAGGATCCAGGTACGTCTTCGTTCTTGTAGACGACTACTCAAGGTATGTATGGCCTATCTTTCTTCATTCAAAAGACGAAACTTGTGATGAATTTGATTGTCTTATGAAACGTGTTAAAAACAAATATAAGACTAATCTTGTATCTATTCGTACGGATCATGGCACCGAATTTGACAATCAAACTTTTATAGAAGATTGTAGAGTTAATGGTGTAGGGCATGCGCGCCAAGAACTCCTCAACAAAACGGTGTCGTTGAACGTATGAATAGAACTTTAGAAGATATGACACGTACAATGCTCTTGTGTAGTGGTTTACCTCGTAACTTTTGGGCCGAAGCCATTAGTACTTCTTGCTACATCCATAATCGTGCTATGATCCGACCTATCCTTAAGAAAACCCCCTACGAACTCCTTAGAGGTCGAAAACCTAATATCTCCCATCTTCGCTGTTTTGGGAGTAAATGTTCTGTACATAATAACGGTAAAAACCGTTTAAGCAAATTCGACCCTAGGAGTGATGAGGCGATTTTTATAGGATATTCAGATCATAGCAAGGCTTACAAAGTCTTCAATAAAAGAACTCTATGTATTGAAGAAAGTGTCCACGTTATTTTTGATGAAGATAACGTGTTCGATAAGCCTTTACAAGATGAGAAAGAAGACTTGGATGAACCCGACTTTCGTCTTTCAAGAGACGATCCCCCGGAATTGGAATTAGAGGATAATAAGATTGAGGGAACGAATGATGAACTAGATCGTTACTCAAAAGATAAAAAGGAGAAAAGCAAAGTTACAGTTGATGATATTGTAACATTGACTCAAGACAAGAACTCCCAAACCAATGTTATAGATGATGTTACTGTAACATTAAATCCAAATCAAGGTGTAGAGTCCGAGGTTATAATCGGCTCAAATACAACACCCGGATTGGATTCAGGGGGAACTTCCTCTAATTTTGAACCAAATGAAGTCGGGTCAAGCTCAAATAACGATGAAGAACCAAGCACTTCAACTAAATGGAAATACAAGAGCTCACACCCCATGGACAATATTCTTGGAAATATTAAGAAGGGTGTTCAAATAAGACGTTCCTTAAACAACTTCTGCTCTTTCTACTCTTTCCTATCCATGATCGAACCAAAGAATATCAATGAAGCTCTTGCTGAATCAGATTGGATTATAGCTATGTAAGAAGAGCTACAACAGTTCGAAAGAAACAAGGTTTGGCATTTAGTTCCTAGACCAAAAGATCGTTCAGTCATTGGAACTAGGTGGGTCTTCAGGAACAAATTAGATGATGTCGGAGTCATTGTCAGAAACAAAGCAAGATTGGTGGTCCAAGGGTATAATCAACAAGAAGGAATAGATTATGACGACACTTTCGCACCTGTTGCTCGTCTTGAAGCTATTAGACTTCTAATAGCATTCGCCGCACATAAGGGAATGAAGCTCTTCCAGATGGATGTCAAGACAACATTCTTGAATGGATATTTACAAGAGGAAGTCTTCGTTGAACAACCCCCTGGTTTTAAGAATATCAAATTTGAGGATCACATGTTCAAATTGGATAAAGCCTTATACGGATTAAAGCAAGCACCTAGGGCTTGTTACGATCGATTATCTAAATTTCTACTTGACAGTGGATTCAGTAGAGGATCCGTTGACAAAACCCTATTTCTAAAAACTGAGGGTTCTGACCTTTTGGTTGTTCAAATATACGTCGATGACATTATCTTTGGATTGACCAACCGAAGCCTATGCAAATATTTCTCTGAGTTGATGACTTCCGAGTTTGAAATGAGTATGATGGGGGAATTGAAATTCTTCCTAGGTCTGCAAATACAACAAACTGATGAAGGCATTAAAATCCATCAACAGAAATATATCAAGGAGTTGATTCGTAAATTCGGAATGGAAAATTCACATGCAATTCCTACTCCAATGGTCGAGAACAAGAAATTGACATTGGATGAAAACGGTAAATCAGTTGATGAAACTACTTACCGTGGGATGATTGGGTCACTGTTATATTTGACCGCAAGTAGACCCGATATTATGTTTAGTGTATGCGTTTGTGCGAGATATCAATCATCTCCCAAAGAATCGCATATGACGGCCGTAAAACGAATTTTACGTTACTTAATTGGAACGGCCACCTTATACCTATGGTATCCAATGGAGTGCAATTTTGATCTAGTAGGTTATTCCGATGCCGACTACGCAGGATGTTCTCTAGACAGAAAAAGCACGTCGGGTGTCGCCACGTTTGTCGGACCATGTATCATCACGTGGGGTTCGAAGAAACAAAATTCGGTTGCTCTCTCAACCGCTGAAGCCGAATATATTGCCGCAGGACTGGTATGTACTCAACTTTTATGGCTTAAGCAACAATTACGTGATTATGGTGTTGACGTAGGATGTATTCCTATTTTATGTGATAATACTAGTGCGATAATAATTTCTAAAAATTCCGCACAACATTCACGTACCAAACATATTGAAATAAGACACCATTTTATACGAGACCATGTTGAGAAGGGGAATATAAAACTTGAATTTTGTAGTACTGAAAAACAATGGGCAGACATTTTGACAAAATCATTAGCTAGAGAACGATTTGAGACTTTACGGTTGGAAATTGGTTTAATAAGTGGTACCTAAGCTTCTATATATGTTCAATCTTTTTATGACTGACTAGTTAAGTTAAGATTGTATGACTGTGTCCGTATATTGCGTTGCATGAATAATTTCGTTTGTAGGAATATTTTTATCATAAAATTCTATTGGTAATTTAGAATTTAAATTGTTAAACAAACTAATTCCTTATCACAATAAATAAAACACACCAAAATTTTTATCTTTCCAAATCACAAAGAATCTTTCCTATATTGCTAATTCTTATACACGGCTCAATCATAAACTTCCTATACAAACTCAATTTCCTTATTCTTATCCTTTGCCAAATTAATCTATCTCTTAAATTCCTACACCTACCATAATTCATACTCCTAATTATACACTTACCATATTTACTCTCCACTTGTTAACCCTAGTCTACACCTATATCTGCTACCCTCCTTGCGTGTTACCCGTCCACCCAACCCCACTTGCATACTTTTCTTTCTCTCAAATTTTTACCATCATCACAACTCATCTTCTTTACACAAACCATCACCATCACCTCCTTTTTCAACAATCAGCATCATCATGAATCCAACTCATGCAAAAAATACCCGATCTTCAACCCGTCACCACCAAAACCGCCCCTTTTATAACCAGACATCACCTCTACCACCACATGATCCTCATTCCACTAATTGTCCTTCACCACAACCAAACCAAAATTCGCCCCTGTTTCGTAGTCGGGACGAGTCGGTGTCCGAAGGCAAAAGACGCCGTCTTTTCAAAGGAAAAAATAAGGTGGTTGTCGATAATAGTGAAGTTGTGGAGGAACCCGAGGTAATAGTTCGGAATGGTGTTGCTCGTACCTTACTTAGGGATGTCTCGAAAGCCGCGACCAAGGAAGGGTTAAATCGTGTTCGGCTTACTCATGATGAAAGCATCCTAGTCAATCGAGTTTTGCGGTATTCCATTCATGGTGGTAGGTATTATCCGAAATCTTGGTTGGTTAATGTTCCCGCTCTTGCTTTCTTGGTTAATTTTCTTGATTTTCAAGGGTAGAGTCACATTAGTCAGTTTTCGGGTCCTATTTACCCAGTTGAGGTGGTTCAATTCTTTGCTAGTGTTTCAATTAAGAAAGGAGTATTGCATGCGATTGTTAATGGAGTTGATGTAACAATCTCTGTTTCGGATTTTTGCTCTGCTTTTTCGGTTCCCGATGAAGGAATTGAATTAAATCCGAGTCTTGAGTGGTCTAATGTTGTAAGGGAAAAGGAGTTGTTAGTGAAGAAGTATTTTGAGGAGATGACGGAGGGAGGTAATATCGTGGTTCGTCCTCTCATAGCAAAAATCAAGTTCCTCTTGAACTTTTTATGGAACACAGTGGTGCCGAGGAGAGGAGGCCGTGATAAGATGTCGAGCTATGAAGCTATAATGGTCTATTCTTGGTTGGAAGGTCAGAAAGTGAATTTGGGTAGTGTCGTGTTGCACCGTATACTTCAAACAAGTCTCACGGTGACAAAAGAGAAGTTGAGCACCACAATCGATTTACCTTATGGGATGTGGGTGTCTCGGTTGTTGGAGATTAAGCGTGTGGTGGGACAAGATAGTTACGGTGTTAGTCTGCGAGACTGTATGTGTGACAAGTTGATCAAGCTAATGGGTCTTGTTGTTGATGGACCCGAGTTTCTTCTTGCTAAAGATGTTGAGAAAACCCCGGGAGATTCGGGTTTGGGAGCTATGGAGTCAAAATTGGAGGGGTTTATGATTGGTTTAATGGAGAAATTTGAGGAGCATTCGACTAATTTGGCTACGGTGTTGTCATGGGTTGGACCATCTCGATCTTTAGACTCGGGCTTGGATGCTACTCGGGTGTACTCTTGGGTGGAGGGAGTGGACAAGAGGTTAGCGGGTTTTCAGAGGGAGTTGAAGGCAATACGTGGGGAAGTGTTCCCACACGGTGATCGTCTCACTTTCCTTACGAGTCAGGGTGGAGCTTTGGTTATGCACGGGAAAGCAATGGCGGGAGATCAAGCACTCACGTTGGAGGCCACAAAAGCTCTTTCCTTGAAAGTGCTTAACTTTGAAAGGAGCATTGGTACTCTTTCTCAGTTGGTTCGGAGCTCGTTTGACCGTCTTGATGCCTTAGAGCATCGTAATAGGCCCGACTACGTAAACCCGTATAAGACCTGTAACATTTGATTTCCTCACGTCCTACCACATCTAGCCCTTACCTTATTTAGCTTTCTTTTTCTTTTTTGTTGGTGTGTTTCAACAATTCTCATTCGGCCCATTTTGGCATTGCACTTGAGGTTATGGTCCAAGTGTTTCATTAGACATGTGTTAATTCGGCCCACTTTGGCTTAAACATGTTTAATTCTTAGTTTGTATGATCATTATCTTTTGGATGCTTATAATCTTGCGTGTTATTATTATTTCCTATGACGTTTTATCTCTTGTCTCGTCTTATATTATTCCAGTCATTATTGATTTGTTCTTCGCTTTTCGATGATGTCAAGAGGGGGAAAGAACGTTTATAGTAAACATCTACCTAAGCTTGCTCCTTGTCAAGACCAATTGTCTCTTAAAGTCCTTAAAGTTTCGGTTTTTGAAAAATAGTTTGAATCTTGCGTTAATCTTTATTATCAAGATAACAATATTATATTGAGGGAGAACTACACAATTAGTCACATGTTTTAGGATACTTGCCATCATCAAAAAAGGGGGAATTTGTTGAATCATATAGCTTATATGTTTATGTTTTAATGATGTCAAGGTGCTTTACACTCTATATACTTGTTGCCTGTAATCGTTTGTTAAGTGCTTTAGAATTAACCTATTACAAGCAACATAGAAGATTGTGACAATTGCATGAGAAGTTCAAGCCTTCGTTCAAGAACAAACGGTTCAAGATTCATTCAAAAATTATGTGAAGACGAAGTTCGTCTAAAGATTAATCAAGCTTGGATGATGACGTAGCCTATACTCGAAGATCTCCTTGAAGATTAGAATAGTATAGGTGATTATCTCGTAGTGGTAATCAAGAATGAGTTTCTTGAATTGGTAAAGTTATAGCTTTGCAGCTATAACATTACTAGTAAAAGAGCTCAATGTTATAGCTCTTCTACTATAACATTAAGATGTTGAGTTTTTATACACGACTTATAATTGTTTCGAAAATTGTTTAAAGTTTATTTTAAATGTTTTAATGAAAGTATTTATATAAAAACCCGGTTTAGTGAGGAGTCCGGCTTTGTATTAACCGTTAATTAGTAGTTGTAATGGATCAACTTATGAGTTGGACCTTGCTACTAATTAGGGTTTCAACATAGCCTCTCTTAAAACCTAAATTCTAATCATATGTTAAGACTAGGGTTTGCACGAGTCACGGGGCACATGAGCCGTGACATCTCGTGTTACCTAGGGTATATTAGGTAAAGATTTTATTCTATAATAATATCTTTACATATTATCTGTTTATGGTAAAAGATATTCTTGTTTTAGGAAATCTTATCATAATCTTAGAATTTATAGTAAAGATAATATTTGGAAAGATTATATTCTATCTCTTAGGATATTCTTTATTATCTTTTAAGGGTTTTTAGGAAAGAGATAATAAGAAGATATAATTTGCAATTATATCTTATTGTTTTCGGCTATTAGGGTTTGTGTTAAAACCGTGTAGCTTACTGTTTCTTTTCCTATAAATACTTTGCTATTTACAACATTTAAAAGAGAGACCTTAAGCATAAATATTAATTTCATCTTGATAGAGCAAATCGTGTGTTTTCAAAGAAAAACCGTTTTGTTATTTTGAAAGGTCGTGTGTTTTAAAAACTCGCATACTTGTTATTCATTTATCGTTATAAGATAATAGTGCTTAGTTGATTTCTTAACTTGTTCATTAACGTGAACCTTTGTTAGAATCATTAGTGCTTTCTTATTAGCGTAAGTTAGTTACTCGAGTATTTAACGGTACTCATTGAGTTACAGCTAGAGTTAGTTGTACGAGTTGGGTTAGTAAATTTGTAATCCGTAGAAAGGTACTAAATTTATTAATCGAGAATAGTGGACGTAGGTTTCGACTTGTGAAACCGAACCACTTCAAAAACCGTGTGTCCCTTCGTTCTTTTGCTTGCTTCGTTTATTTCATTTACTTTCTTTAGTTGATTAGTTAAAGTTTAATCAATAAACTTTAAATAATCAATTACATATACATTATCGAAAAAGCTTCAAAAAAGTTTTAAATCCTTAATTCACCCCCCCCCTCCCCTCTTGAGTGTTTTGGATCAAAAGACTCTTCAAGGTGACAAATAACGCAGCAGAATATGAAGCTTGTCTCATTGGGCTACAAGCAGCAGTAAGTTTAGGCATCAAGAATCTTCGAGTTCACGGAGACTCATTCTTGTTCATCAACCAAATTACTGGATCTTGGAAAATTCGAAGTGAAAGTCTAGCACCTTATCAGGCTAGGATAGATCAGGTTGCCCAATTCTTCGATCAGGTCACTTATCTACACCTACCTCGCGAATAGAATCAATTTGCAGACACTCTTGCAAAACTTGCATCTTTGATTAATATGCTAGATAACATGGTAGAAATGCCTTTATGCATCGAACGACGGTCAGAACCAGCCTATGTACACCAAATTACAAATGAGGAAGAAAATCCAGGGTAACCTTGGTTTCAAGCCATCCTAAACTTCAAGCTCCATGGTGCATATCCGCCAGATATGGATAAGAGGGGACAGCGTGCTATACACCTACTATCCTCTAAATACCTCCTCATGCAGGGAGAATTGTACAAAAGAACACCTCTTGGTGTAGTCCTGTGTTGCCTTGATCATTCATGGGCACAAAAAGTAATGGAAGAAGTTCACGACGGAGAATGTGGTCCTCACAAGAGTGGACCCATGATGGCAAAGAAAATAACGCGTCTGGGATATTACTGGACCACGATGAAGTCAGATTGTATCAAATACGTCAGACATTACCATAACTGCCAAATCTTCGGGAATGTGCAATAAGTCCCTCCTTCACTGCTTTACACCATGACATCTCCTTGGCTGTTTTCTGCTTGGGGAATAGACATCATCGAGAAAATCACTCCAGCCGGAACAGGAGGTCATTGTTTCATTTTGGTAGCTATCGAGTATTTTACCAAATGGGTCGAAGCAGCATCTTACACTAGTCTCACCGCCAAGAACGTGGCAAAGTTCATACGAACCAATATCATCTATCGATATGGTTGCCCGCATGAGATCATCAGTGACAATGGATCAAAGTTCCAGGCTGAGACTGAGCAATTGCTAGCCAAATAGAAAATCAAGCACCACCATTCCTCGCCTTAGAGACCTCAAACTAATGGCGCGATAGAGGCGGCTAACAAGAATGTCGTCACTATATTCAAGAAAATGATAGACAATTATCGCGATTGGCCGAGCTGTACAACCAGTTGAACTAGAAGACTCGTCTTTACGCATTCTGCTTGAAAGTCAAATTCCAGAAGCTGATTGGAAGAGAGATAGATATGAAGAACTCATCCTCTTTGATGAACGAAGGTTGCGCGCATTGCATAATGTGCAAACATATCAAGCACGTATCAAACGAGCCTTCAATAAACGGGTTAACCGAGGAACATCAAAGACAGAGATTTGGTGATCAAATCAGTCAGGGCTCTACTACTTGTTGATCCACGTGGAAAGTTTAAACCCAACTGGGCCGGACCTTTCTTAGTCAAGTCCAAACTCTTGGGGGGTGCGGTTAGGATTACAGACCTAGATGGGAGTGAATTTGCTAACCCAACTAACCTTGAAACCTCGACCAACTGAAACGATATTATTCCTAGTGTAAGACAAGAAACGCGCCTCGTGTAACACCTACGTGCCGCTCTTGCGAGACGAAATAAAAATGGCCCTTGGCCCGCTGAAATAAAGCTTATGTCACGTCGCTCTTGCATTTTGACATTTCGACATCCTAACATCATCAAATAAATTCTATTTTAGGAGTAAGTAAAGCTCATGCTTATTTTCTAAAGTTCATTACAAGCTCTTGCTTCGAACAATTATTCTTTTACATTTATTCGAATTACGCGCAAGGGTTTGATTTCATTTTTTTAATGAATACGTAGGCAATCCTTCACATGATACAACCTATTATTTTAAAATGTAAATAGAAGGACATTTGCATTTGCATTTGAAAATCGACAAGAATAATAAAAGAACGTCACAATAGTTTCTTAACTAACTAATCTTTTATTAATTTGTTCCATAAATAATACTAGTGTGCCAAATAATAATATAAATGCCGAAATAAATGCTAGGCTAGGATTCTAAAAACCCCGCCATTTACTACAAATAATAATAATAATAAAACTAATAGATGACTAAGGCTATTCTTCCATTTTCCCTTTACCTTTGTCACCCTTGTCACATTTCTTGTCTCGACCACGAGCCGGGCGCTCTTGTGCTATCTCTGACCTAATAACCAAAGGTCTCTCTCGCGGTCTAACCTTACCATTCTGATCCATTACAAGTATGAATCAGATACCCATAAGGAGCCAATAGGAGAGGGTATGAACCACATGTTCTTCTGTGCCCACTTGAGGGCCCACTCTCGCCGAATCTCTGTAGTGTGTGCCCATGCAGTCTGAGGAACGGTGTTAAGCTTCGGAATCTTCTGCTTAAGGCCCACTTGCCTCAACAATCTCTCCGGAAAGATGCAAATCATGAATTCCAAGACAGGAATGCGAACTGACTGAGTCCGGTCTAAAGATGAAACTTCAGTGACTGACCTGAGATGCCACCATGGCACAATCCACCGGATCAAGGGACCTCCTTCATCCTTCAGCTTGTTTCCCCAATAGTTGCAAACCCGAGTGAAGTCCACCATGTAGAGCCTTGTTCTCATTACAATTGATTGAGCATGGTGTCCTGGCACATTAACTGGGGGCTCGATCAACCGCAGATGCTCCATAAGCCAAACCTGCAAAGAAGACGGGAATTAATCTCACATGGACAACCGAAAAAAAAAATGGTTGGCACGTGTATAAAAAAGGGAAGCGGGTTCTTACCTCGCGGTTAACTTTTCTGCTGTCTAACCCCAGAATGATCTCTCCTAAACAAAGGCATGTTGGGCTCTTGCGCAGCTCCATTTATTCCACTAACCTCAAGAAATGAGGATTCCCTCTCATCTCCTTGTCAATATGCCCTTGAAGGACATAACAATGCAAAAGACAAAACCCGAACGCCTTGCGTCTCGCAACATAAGAAATAGAAGGGTCCTCCCTATTTATAAATCGGTCAATAAAATCAAACCTACGGACTCCTTTTGAGGTTACAAGACGGTCAACCTCAGCCTTGGTCAGTCCAAGCAAGTCTCTGAATTTACTTTTATATCCTTGAGAGCTAAAAGGTATAGCGGGTGCATTTTTTGGGTCCCATCCTCCAATAGCTGCTATTTATTCAGGGAAAGGACAAATATCGCCTCGAGGAAAGGCGAATACATGAAAATTAGGGTCCCAATAATCGAGTCAGGCATCCAAGAAAGGTTTCACGATCTTCATTAACTTAAGACTCAAGATTGGTCCTAAATTAAATGCACCCATGTCATGCTTTTCAACATTTGTGAACTCGTTCGTCCATTCCTTGAGACGGTTTTCGAAAGCAACCATGATTTTGAAATTTTTTTAGACATGAGAGCTTTTATGAGATAGACGGAATAAAGATGAAGGAATTGTGTGAATTAAAGCTTCCCCGAAGTCTCTATTTATACTAAACGCAAATTCCTAATTTCAGCTGAGGTCTGACCAGCTGGGGAAATCGCGCAGTATCTGCTGCGCCTCTTCGAAGAGTCGCAGCTCTTACTGCGCCTCTTCCCCAGGCTGATTTCTGGAAATTCAGATTTGGGTCTTTCCTTATTTGTTTTTGGCTATAATTTCCTATTCCTATAGGTTATTATTTTGGTAATTCCGACAAATTACCATATTTATGTTTCCTAATTTTCCTGGCACCCTTTTCGACACGAACTCGACATTTTCACCAGTCGAGCACACTTATTCATTTCTTTTTATTATTTTTTAGGGGGAATCATTTCACTCCTCATTTTCACTATGTTTCACACTTATACATTTCTTTTAATGTTTTTTTTAGGGGGTAGCCCTCCCTACCGTCCGGTCATTTCAGACATTTTTTCTCTCGTTTCTGGCGTTTTTTGCACTTTTTTTGCTCATTTACGGGCACTTTTTCACTTTTTCTCATTTTGCGTTAATTTAAGTCATATATATTATGTGTTCTGTGTGTAAATTCTGTGTAAATTTCGGTAGCATGACGACATAAACCGTCATCTTCCAAACCTGTTTTTTAAGCTAACCTGCAGGAACAATAAACAACCAGCAGCAAAGGCACTCTGGCCATCATATATACAACCAAAACGTAATATGTACATCAAACTGAGGGCTATCGCCCAAAACAGGTCCGAAAAAATCCAAAGTGAAATGTACAAGTATACACAAGACAACAACAAAAAGAAGAAAACAGCTACTCGCCGCTCAGCTCGGCTACGGTCGCCTTAAGGACAGCGATCTCAGCTCCAACTCCCTCAACAGGCGAGCTGTCTCCTTCTGGGACTGCGCCAACTTACGCTCCAGGTCACGCTCTCTCTACAAGTGATAAAGAAATGTCTCATTTCAATCATTTTGTGGACATGGGCAACAAGCCAGCCTGTGGGCGCGATGCCGCCTGCCGGTCCATAGTCACGGGCCACCTGCACGCCAAGCCAATCTGTGGACATGCAGCGGTCTGAAAGTCATGCTCGGTGACGTAAAAATGCTTTCGACCGGATCGCTTTAGATCGGTCGGTTTCGTCTCGGCAAAGGTCTCGAAACGATGTTTGAGATGTTCGGAGTCGCCACCAAGCATTTGTGGGATACCCGGAACCCGTTCGAAACCACTTTATACCTAAGTCAATCAAGGCAAAAAGCGGTTTTTGCCATAGGTACTAAAGATAAGTAATCGTCCCCCTTTAACATCCTATCACAAGAATGACTCTCGTACGCCCTGGATAAGGCCATCCACTATCCAAAGGTTCTGAGTAAGGGGTGAGCGTACGTATTGGGAAGCCCTTTAATCGGACACCCAATCCCGCCCGCGTTAGCGGCCTCTACTGATCGATCGTGATGGTTTAAGTGCAAGAGTTGATAAAACGGATTAAATGCATGAATGCGCATCCAAAAGTCTTAACCTAACATGTGAAGATTTGCTAAGTCGGTTTGTTTATCCACATAGCATAAAATTGATGCCAAAGTTGGATTTAGATTGATTTGCATGCGAAAACGGAAATTAAACATCCATTTACCAAATTCGGGTCATGATGCTTAACATGATCCATTTATTTGAAAAAGGGTGCCGAATGACAAAGTGTAAAAACACTTAAACTTGTCAATCTGATCCGTCATGTATATGGGTTAACCGTAGTCGGGACCGTCCTAGACAAGTGCTAAAAACGGGACAAAACACTGCCAGGCAGCCCTATTGGGGCGCGAGTCTATTGGCCAGCTGCCTTTGGGCGCAAGCCATGAGCCGACCCAAGGGGCGTCTCCTGGTTGTTAAAAAGGTTGTTTAAAACCGTTTTTTATGATTAATGATTTGCAAGTATGATTTGCATGACTCGGAATAATTACTATTACATTAGTAATATTCGTTGTCAGATTTGCAAGTTTGAAAAACATAGTTTACAAATAAAAATGTAAAATGTTTGATTTGAACTAAATATGTTAAGTTCATTTCTTTGTAATTAGTCATGTTTGTCATCGTATTCGAATTAAACCGACATGGTATAAAGAACCAAGGATGATTATGAATTATAACTAATATATTTACAAATGTAAACAAATGAGAAAAAATGGTAAATAGAAGAAAAGAGTGTTAAAATACCCATGAAAATGTAATTAACCAATAATATCATCGAGTCACGGAATAAACCGTCATGGTATAAAGAACGAAGGATGATTATAATTTATGGCTAAAAAGTTTGTCATAAAAATTATTTAAAACATTTGAAATGGTAAGAACCGATTGCAAATAAGAAATGAAATAAAGAGGAAAGACGAGAACAAACACGTTTGAGTCTGACCCGAGAAACCACAAGAGGCGCAATCCTCTTTGCGTAGCAAAGGGCTTCTGTCTTAGGCCAAAACTCGGTTTTGGCTCGTCTAACCTATAATTATGCATTGTTCATGCTCGAAAACTCATAAAAACAGTAGAGACAAGAAATAAGTGAGATATTTACACCCTCATACTTACGTGTATTGATGTTTGCGACGTAGACGACATTAGAGACGGTTTTCTCGTAGCGACTACTCACGATCAAAGAAGTTTAAAAGAGTGCCTTAAAAAGGATTTTGTTTTTAAAATATGTTGAAAATATGTTAATTAAAACATGTTGATTGATGAATTGAGTTGGTCAAATGGGTCGGTCGAATGCACGGCGACGGTACCAAACAAAATGTGTAAGGCTTGTGTTTACGATCAGTAGGTTGTAAACACGTGTCGATTTTGTAACTTAGGAAATCGGGTCTAGAAGTTTAAGGGAGAAGGAAGGGGAGGACGCTCGCGTGAGTTTTTTGGAGTGTGAAGGGTGGTATTTATAGAGAAATGTGGGGAGGTAGGTCAGTTGAGTTTGCGTAGAGGCTAAGCAGACACCTGCTTTAGGCGCGAGCTACCTTATGATACAAATGGGTGTATTGTCCATTTCACAAATTTGGATTTTCTATTTGTTCTAACCAATGTTTTGTTGGTTGTGATTTGTGGTATTTGATGGTTGTTTAGCCGTGTAAGCTTCCTCTTGGGTGATATTTGGGGTAGGTATTTTGTGTCTTTGACTCGGGTTTGACCCGTGTGAGTCGGGATTGGAATTTCGAGTCGGTTTTTGGTCCGGTGTCGGTTTAGACTCTAATTAGGGTTATTTTACTGGAAATGACATGATAAAGACATTCATGACATTATTTTCGACATTCGAGATTTGGTTTGACTCGGTTTGACTCAGGTTGACTCGAGTTGCGGGTTTCTGAGTCGGTTTTGGGTCCGAAGACGGTTTTAACTCTAAATAGTGTTATTTTAATGCAAATGAAGTTAGAGCCCCCACTTTGACGGTCTCATGTATAGCAAATCCACACACGCATATAAAAAACATGTTATAGTCCGATCATCATCGGGTAGTTTTTGGAAGGTGCAGATACTGGGTATCTACAGAGCCCCCACTTTGACTGAGGCTTGGACAGGGCGAAAGTCAAAGTACGGCCTCCAGGTCAATCGAAGATTACAACCTAAAGACCATTGCGACGTCGAGATGACTCAAAAGGGTTTGAGCCAAGGACCTGCCGTCGGGGAGGGCGACGTCGAGGTGACTCGGGGATTCGAGTCAAGGGCCTGCCGTCTGGAACATTTTAGAGGCTTTCGACTTTCTATTCGGGTCATTTAAAGTCCATTAGACTACGTATAAAGGCTCGCCAACCATAAGAAAGAGTCATACCTGAGGCATCTTCGGGATACGTCCTTGAATCGTTTAAGCGCAAAGGCTCGCCAGCCGGTGTTGAAGGTGGTGCGTTTTGAGGCTCGCCAGCCATAGGATGGAGTCATACCTGAGGCATCTTCGGGATATGTCCTTGAATTTATTCTTATGTGCGTGCAAAGGCTCGCGAGCTATGTTGAAGGTGTGTTTCGAGGCTCGCCAGCCATAATGAAGGTGCATTCTGAGGCTCGCCAGCCATGTTGAAGGTGATACGTTTTGAGGCTCGCCAGCCATCGATGGTCTAATGATCAACTCTGGGAAATAGCCTGTGTGACTTCCATTTGAAAATCGGTACTCGCTGGGGAGTTAGAAACTTCTCAGGACTCGCCGGGGATATGAGTTGCTGCTCGTTGGGAGGTAGCGTAGGCCATGTAATCGACAGGGTTAAAGCCCTTGGACTTAATGGGTCGGCGTTTGTTGGGAAAACCCAATACTTAGCTGGAGTGTGTTTGTCTTCTTAAGATTACCTGCATGGTTAGTGACCACACAAATCCGCAGTCGCATAGACAAACACATTGAATGCAAGCATATAAGCACGTACGCAAATATGCATGTGAGCAATTAGCATAAAAGCAACTAGCATGTAAGCATATAAGCACGTAAGCACATAAGCATGTGAGCAGTTAGCATATAAGCAACTAGCATGTAATGTCTCACACGAAGGGAGATAGAATTTTTGAATGTTGTGAAGCTTAAAGGCGAGTCGTGTTACTCGTAGATCTGTGATTTGATAAATTGGAGACACGTGACTGTTTTGACATTGACCCATACGGACGCACACTGACAGACTGACAAACAGACGATCGTTAACGTGATACAAACTTGGTATCGACACGACACGGGGGTGACTCTGACAGACTTTGCACATATAAGTGCAACCCCTTAGCCAAGAAAGGGTGACAACGCGTATCAAATCCCTGAGGTAGAAGGTCCGCTTGGCTGGGGAACACGAATTGTTTATCTTTTCCAGACACAATTGCCTTCGCTTGCCTGTTTGAGATCCCTCCCAGAGGCATGATGTTTCGGAGAGCGGAACCAAGATCTTGCCATCGTCTGAACCAAGCACTAGGCTATGGGCGGTTTTATTTTGGACTGTAATTGAGACTCAAAAGATGTTTGTGGATAAAGGATGGGTGGCATCTTGAAAGAGAAGCCCCCGGAGTGAAAAGGTGGGAATTTGACAAAACAGGGAATGGGCGACGTCTGAAGGAAGAAGCCCCCAGTATAGAGGTATAAGATTAATTTTGCAGCTGGGTTGGCTGCTTTTGAGGATTGAAGTTGATGGTTGAGATTGAAATGGGTGTGCGGTTATGTCCTTATCGGGGGACTGCCTACGTATTCGCGTGTTAGCGAAATCAAACCAGATCATAGTTCTGCGTGAGTGTGCAATGGACTGCAAATTGAAGTTGTGAAAATTGAATGTGTGTGGGGGTGTGGTTGTGTCCACGTAATAGGACTGCCTACGTATTCGCGTGTTTGCGAAATCAAACCAGATCGTAGTTCTGAGCTGTGTGTTGATAATTGATTTTGAGGTGTATGGTTGTGTCCTTGGAGGACTGCCTACGTATTCACGTGATGTGAAATCAAACCAGATCGTAGTTCTGAATGTGTTTGCCTAAGCGAGTTGTTAGGACCTTAAAGTGTGAGGGTCACGACGGTAAATTTCGTTTGGTGACTCGTCTGAATGTGTCCCTAAGCGAGTTGTTAGGACCTTAAAGTGTGAGGGTCACGACGGTAAACTCCGTTTGGTGACTCGAGAAATTGATTTGAGATAATTCCTCCTTGATCATGAATCGAAGAGGTATAATTTGTGAAAATGTTCCTTATCATGTAAGCACACTAAAAAGTGGACCCTAAGGGTAGATTGGGTGTGTCCCGTTCTCGATAGCAAATCATTCGAGGACTCCGTATGTGAGTCAGGGTGAAAATGGCTTCAACATTATGGAATGTGGAGCTTGCTAATAATAGGTTTGTTTGACAGATAAAAATCTGGAGCTGAGGGTCACGACAGTAAATTCCGTTTGGCGACTCGAAGGTTGATTGGAGAGAAATCCCTCTTGATCATCAATTGAAGAGGCATAGTTTGAAAAATATTTCTTGTTATGTGAGCACACTAAAAAGTGGACTCTAAGAATGAAATGGGCATGTCCCGTTCCGGGGAACAATGTTTTTTTGAAGACTCCGTATCTGGGTCAGGGTGAAAATGGCTTCGACATTATGGAATGTTAAGCCTGATAATAATAGGTTTGTTTGACAGATAAAAATCTGGAGTTTTTGTTATGGTGTTTAGGCCGATGGGTTACGGCTTGTAATGTGGTGCGGAATGGGGTCTTAAGCTTGATGTGGCCTGAGCACGAAATGGTTGGTAAATAATGTGGGAAAAGATTCCCATGTCTAGACCTTAAAGGTTAAGGTGTAATATTACGAGCTTGAGGGGAATCCTCAGAAGCCTAGATAGGTCTCCCTGTAGCAGTCTCTAGAAGGACTTCGGGGTGAAGCAGTGTTGGTTGATGTTTTGGTGTTTGGTGTTTTGGACTTGTCGGTCCGAGATTTGGTGTGTCGGACTCGTTGGTCCTAGGCTTTGGACTTTGTACTTTGGACTTGGACGTGGTGTTTTGGACTCGTGGGTCCTGGGCTTTGGACTTGTTGGTCCTGGACTTAATGTTTTGGACTCATGTGTCCTGGGCTTTGGACTTGTTGGTCCTGGACTTGGTGTTTTGGATTCATGGGTCCTGGGCTTTGGACTTGTTGGCCCTGGATTTTGTATTTTGGTGTTGAACTTGTTGGTCCGAAGTTTGAAAAGTGACGGTTTAATTCCGTTATGTGAAATTGTGGGAAAATAACGAATTTTGAATTCCGTTATTTCATTTTTTGAAAAGTGATGGTTTTGAATCTCGTCGTATGAAATTGTGGGAAAATAACGAATTGTGAATTCCGTTATTTCATTTTTGAAACGTGATGGTTTTGCATTTCGTCGTTTGGAATTTGTGGAAATAGCGAATTTCCCTATTTCAATTTTTTGTTTTGGCTTTAGCTCAACATTTTGTTAGACGTTTGTTCGTGCTTTTGGGGATATCGGCCTTTCGAGAAGGGTTTCAATCTGGTTTTGTTTTGATTTTGGCTTGGGCCTTGGTTTTCGCTTTGGCTCTGGCTTAGGCTTTTGTTTTGGCTTGGATCTATTGGTTCTTTGTCGTCCTTCGTTCGAGGAAGGTAAAGGTGCAGACGGGGATGTGCCCGTTGGTGAGAGGTTGATACTTGGTGATGGTATGTTTTTGTGGGGAATAGGCTTGTCTTCCGTCATTGATCACGAACAAGGAGATGTTCTGGTTTGTTATCTGGTTTCATCGTAGAAACCCTTTTGATAGAAGCTCGTTCTATATTTGGTGCTATTGAAAGGTTTCTATTGCCAGACATGGAATAGGTAAAGCGAATGGACACGGAGTTTTGAGTCCTCTGCTTACTCGGTACGGAACGTCACTCGAGTGTACTCACATTGAATTGGAACATATTGTTTGTTTTAAATCAATTCTCAAATCAATTCTCGTTTGTCAACGGGAAATGGTAAAGGGGAGAATATATGATAGTTGAAAATTGTGCCTTTATTTAGATAAATAAGATGTTAGCACAGACTCGATGAATACGTGTGACTCATGCGGACATCCTCCAGTTTGTCACTTAGGAATAAAAAAGGACAGACACTAGGATAGATATGAGAAAGTCTAAGACTCAAACTCAGACTCGAACTCAATCATAGATATGGACTCCTAATCATCATTTTCCTCCTCGAAGGTCTCCTTTGCAGCATCCAGCGGCTCGAATGTCTGGTCTTGAGCATTGACCCACTTGAGCACTCCACTCTCGTTGTTGGGAATGATACGAGGACAAAAGTCAATGAGGCTCTCATCTCCTTGCAGAAAGAGATGTTCATGAGGGTTGTTTTCATCAATTGGTTGGCCTAGGGATGAAGCTACCAGTTCATGGTTGTCGATCATATTTTGAATAACATGTTTCAATTTGAAGTATGTTTCAGTGTCATGACGTTTTCCTTGTGATATTGGCAATAGGGACTGCTGTCCCAGAAACGGGTTTTCCTGCATTCAGGCGGGTCTGGAGTGGGCCCGATTGGTTGTTGTTTCCCTTCAAACATGAGCATTTGAATAGGTGCAGCATAGGTTATGTTGAGGTTGGTAAATGTCCTTTAAGAACGTTCAATCTTGCTGTTTGACTTGAGACATCCAGGAGGATTGTCTTGACTGAGAGGTGCAATTATGATTTTGCCAGCTTCAATCATATCTTGAATGGCATGCTTGAGTTTGAAACAGGTTTCGGTGTCATGGCCCTTGCCTTGATGGTATTGGCCATAGGAATTACCATCCTAGAATCGGGCTCTTTTGTGTTCAGGTTTGTCCGAAGTCGGACCAATGAGTTGCAACATTCCTTCTGAAGCAAGTATCCCTAGAGCGGTGCCATATGTTATTCCCAGATCTGTGAAAACCCTGTGATGTTTTCCCAAGGTTCCAACATTGGTGTTTTTTGGGATGTTTTTGTGAGTTTTGTTTTTGTTTTTTTTTTGTCAATTCTGGGCGAAAGCAGGATTTGGTCGTTATCGATGGACAGATTTTGGGATGTTTTGAAGGGATTTTAGTGAGCTGATTTATTTGTTGGTAGGTTCATGGATGTCGGAACCATCAGATGACTCCTTATTTTCAACAACTGTTGGTTGGTGAACGGAGGGTTGGTTTTCTCCTTGGTGGCCAGGTTCTTTTTCGGTATTACCAAACCTCTTCTCCAAATTAGCTACCCGGGTGTTAAAGTCATCGATAGCAACTTGAAGCTTTGAGAAAATGTTCACTAATGGAAAAAACCCCTATTGCGTCAGTTGTAAAGGGCCTTTTGCGTCGGTTTTGGACTGACGTATATCGAGGGGTCGTATTTGCTATGCGTCAGTTGCGAAACCGACGCAAAAAGTTCATCATTTGCGTCAGTTGTGTTTTAAAAACCGACGCAAAAAAGCACCATTTGCGTCAGTTCTAACCAAAGAATGGACGCAATAAAGTAGTACAACTGACGCAAATAGTGATTATTTGCGTCAGTTTTTTATGGAACTGATGCATTTTCCTTATTAATTTGCATCATTTGTTATCAGAACTGATGTATTTGACATTTTGATTTAGCGCTTTTAATTTAACTATTTGCATCATTTCTTTCCATAACCGATGCAATTTCTTTACCTTTTCGCGTCATTTGTTATTAGAACTGATGCAATTGACATTTCCTTTATTAGAATTGATGCAATTGACATTTCCTTTTTGCGCCAATTCATTTCCCTCATTTGCGTCATTTCACTCAAGAACCGATGCAATTTAATAATGCTTTTTTTATATATAAAAATTTGCTACCGAAATTTCGGCTAAAACTGACAATCCGAAGACCAAAACTTAATAACCGCCAACAAGGATGCAACCACCCACTAATGCACCAGAGGTAAAACAACATTATATCTCATTCAACCAAACAACTTACAAATACAATCCAATGTATAAATAATCCCGCAAACCTCCTAGTTACTAAGCTAATCTATACTATGTTCTCTAAAAATCTAGTAGCCCAAACTTCTCTAGCCAAAATTTCAGATTAAAGAGTATGAAAGAATAAAACTGGTACGCTGTGCTGAGAATATCGGATGAACATTGTACACTCCTTGGCGAAGATGAATGGTACAATTCCTTGGAGGAGGGCAACCTGAAAATGATCCAAAATCATATTTAAGTAAACAAAAACGCAATTAATCAACAATACTAAACATGGCCATTCCAAGACCAACATCAGAGAATCTGTATTGTTAATCCCATAATTAGGTTGGTTTATTTGTCTATGGTGCTAGATTTGTCTTCTGTTCAGTGTACGTGATGTCCTTAAATTATTTAGTGAACCTACTATGGATGGTGTTGCTAATGTAATCCATGTAATAATCATATGTACTAAATTATCAAAAGAAAAACATACTCTCAATACTGAATATAATTCACGAGTAGTTCATACCTGCAAGTGAATACTCCATACTTCGCATACCCTAGAAAATTGTCTGCAATTAGAATGATAAAGAATGCCTCAAGTTAATACCCATAAAAGATAAGAACTTGACATACACAATCACTCACCATTCAACAAAAGTAGATAAGTAGCTAAAAGATATGCTAAGAATTAATCGTAAAACTGATCAGTGAACAGGAGGGAAGCTTAGCAAACACCACCAGGGTTTCATATTCTCAAATCGGATCAAAGGTGTAAATGTGTAATAAGTGCAAAGGTTAGATTAAGCTTAACCATAAGCAACAGACAACAGACCTGCATAAAATGTTTTGCATAGCTGACAGTTTTTGGTTTAATTGATAAACTTAAAACGTTTTAACATTAGAGAGAACAGTGGAGCGAATACAAATAGGTACTGCACCACACTTGTGCTAGTTGAATTGGATTCAATATAGCCACATTTTTTCCCCTCAACATCAATCTAAGAAAAACTTGAAAAAGAAATCGAGGAATTGCCAGACATAAATAAATAAGCTCCGAGAATATGCTAGGAACAATATGTATCCTCGCTGAAGCGAAGGGACTGCCAGAAAATAAATAAATTACCCACGACAAAATGCTAGGAATAATATCTATCGTCACTAATTAAAAATCAAGTGGGATGAGTAGCCATTGACATACCTATATTCAGAATCTAAAATTTAACATAAAAATAACGGAGTGGCAAACAAAACAACACTCAAATAGCTCATCGTTGTCTCTAATCTCCCCGAAAAAGCCTATTGGCTATTAATTTATCAGGCCTTAACATTCTTAAAATAAGGTATCAATGAAACTAAAAAAAACTAATTATTTTTTTCAAGACAAGCAGCAACACAAAAAAAAACTATGATTGTGAGACACATGTGAGCCAAAATATATGAAATAGCAAGATTACCAAGGTACACAATTATTAAAAAAAAAACAAATGTACTGCAAAGCTTACTGCTCAGCCAATTCATCGGAAGCTCCCATCTTCGATAACCGACCAATCCAATCTTTCATCTTCGTGTTCGCCTTAAAATATGGAGACTGATTTAAGTAGCAAACGAAAGACTTTGAGAATTGAAAGGAAGTTGTACTGCAAATGAATGAAAGGAAGTTAAAGCTATGGTTGTGAGATTCATATGAGCCAATTCATTTTATTCCCATCTAATATCATTTATGATAAGCATAGGAGGTGGTGAATGTAGGACGTAAAAGAAGGTGCAAAAGTACAACTATATAACAGTAGAGTATGCAATAAGCTGCAAAACTCTTAGGGGAATTCAGAGATTTTGAGCACGGAAAAACTCTAACACCGAGCCCTAAGGATAGCAAATTTGTATAGAGCATAAACCATTAGAATAAACACGATAAAAAGCAAAGTACTCCTTCATAACTAAAAGGTAGATGGGAATAAACATATGGATGGATTAGCAAAGTACTCCTCCATTTTCTGCGTAAATAATGTTTCACAACTTAAAAGATTTTGACATGTCTACTGAAATAGATATACCACATCCAACAAATAAATACTAGACAGAATCTTACACAAAGTTATCATGCAGTGTCCCAAATTGAGAATGGTTGGGGAATCTTGTAACCAGCTTCAGTGGAGACCGAGCAGACCTGAATCAAACAAAAAAAATGTGAACAGGAAAGACAACATATAATGAAAGAAAGATAGCTTAAAAACTCTATTGTTTCTCACTTCCATCAGTGATTGTTCGAACCCACAATTGTAAAATGACACAGTTACTACACTTTGAGCTACAGCTCAAATGAAATTATATGACCAAATGGATTGTGTCTAAATATCAACACTCTGTGAAATGGATTTCTGCAACAAGTTCAATAAAAATAACCTAATTATCTCTGAGAGTGTTGCAAGTATACCGAACAAAAGATGGATTCAACTGCTTCCTTCCAGTTTCGGGTTTAACTGCTTCCTTCCACTAGTGGTACCTGCATATTCATGAACCAAAAATTAACAAATGGAGATACTTTATGAAGCTAAAAATAACACACATGAAAGAATCATAAGATAAATAACACATTAATAAATTGGTACCTGCAAATTCTTGACAAGTTTTCAGTAAACGCAGTTTAGTCACAAAATGGAAATTAGGGGCGACAAGTACAAACCATTAGATTGCATTACAGAAATGAAAAATATAACAAACCAAGGTAATTTATGAAGATTAAAATAACAAATGTGAATGTTAAATTGAGGAATTCATGATTTAGGGTTTGTGAAAGATGAGAAGTGAACTTGAACCATAACTCAGTCTCAGTTTGTTCAACAACAGGCACGTCTTCTTGAACCGCACGTTTTGGGATAAGGGCATCTTCTTCAGATGACATTATCCTTGTTATTTTACAGTCGTGGGTCAAAATCAACTCACTAAATTTCTGGCTACAGATTGAGTTTCTCTGAAACTTAACTCATCAACCCTAATCATCAAATTGGGTCAAAAACTCATCACAAACAACACAGCCAGGTCCTCGTAATCGTCATTAGGAAACGCATAAGTGGCCCAATCACAACTCAAGATGATAAAGTGTTAAGTAAGCAGCTTAAAAGTAAGACGGACGAGGACAATCAATCGATTTAATCTACCAAATTTATTTCACATAACAATTGTCCAAACACTCAATTAACCCAAAAATATCGAAAACTTGAATCGAAGCGCTATTATACATTCAGTAGGCTGAAATAAGGGGTGTGAAAAGAAAAAGAAAATACCAAAAGTTAGGGTTTTCTTTTCCCCAAACATTGACAATAAGAGTAGACTCGGCAGACAACAAGCCAAATAACAGAGATAATAGATCAGGAAGAAGCAAACAAAGTAAAAAAAAAAAAAAATCAATCTAATAAACCTCGAACGAAAAAAAGACTGAAATGAAGAACTTGACCTTACTGGGAAAGAGGAAGGTTGCCAGTTTAGGAGCGAACAATTGATTTCAGAAACGAAGAACAGCCCATCGCATCCACCAAACCACATCTAAAGAAACGAGATGGCCTCCTAAAAAGAGCAAAAATTCGACAGGAGTTAAAAGAGGACTCCAATCGAAGAGGATGGGAGAAGGAAGTTCTCACAGGCGACCTAGGAGAGCTGAGAGGCCGCCGACGAGAAAGGTAAGGACGATGTGGTGGTAAGGCGGTGGGTTTTTTTGGGGGGATTTGGTTTCTAGAGAGCTTTCCTATTGAGGTGGGGTTTTGTTAGAGAGTTGTGAGCAGGGTTTGGTGATGAAACGATAAACATGAGTGTTTAATTGTTTTTTTTTTTTTTTAATTAAACATCAAATGCATCGGTTTCACCTACAATTGATGCAAAAATATAATACCAAATAAGTTGGTTTAGTAACATAACTGATGTATTTTATCAAATACATCGGTTTTGCTGAGAACTGACGCATTATATACGTCAGTTTATTCGAAGAACCGACGCATTTAGCTTGAAAATAGGGCGGAAATGGATTCCCGCCTAAAATAAGTACTTTTTACGTCGTGTTTAGTAGAACCGACGCAAATTGACCGACGCAATAGGGGTTTTTTCTACTAGTGGTTGTTGATGGAGACGGAGAGCATCATTATAGCGCTTTGCAGGCCATCTTCGTCAATTGCATGAATTTTCTCATCATCAAGAGAGATAAGATGAGAGCAGTCTAGAGAAGATTCATGACTGTGTCCAATAGGGTTTTCTGGAGGGTTGTTCGTGTAGTTTGCTGAGGGAGGTAATGGTAATTCGCCCTTGTCAATCATATCAAGGATGACTCCTTTTAGGGGGAGGCACATTTCAGTGTCATTCCATCTTCGACCTCGCTTGTTTGGTAGAGGGCCCGGAGTTGGACCAATCGGTTGGAGTTTTCCTTTGGTGATTAGCCTTTCCAAGGCTATGGCATAAGGCATACCCAAGTCAGGGAAGGACCTTTGAAGTCGTCTGGTTTTGTTTGGTGGAGTTCCCAGGGGATTTGCTTCAGTGGTTTTGGTAGCCTTCCAACTAGGGTTGGTTTTGTCGGTGGCAAGTAGCCGGCTTTCAAGGAGCTTAACCCTTTGCTCAATATCAGAAGAGGGAAAATTCTCGGTTATCATTTTGTCCTCAACTTGGGAGAGACGAGTGCTCAAGTTTTCCACAGTAGCCAGGAGTCGAAGGACCATATTGTTGGTTTCAGCAGAAGTCATGGCGGATGAAGGTTGATCAGCTTCTTGAGTTTCTGGTTGGCGATCGATGGCATCCAAGGGATTCCTATTTGACATAACGATAGGCGTTATAACTTGTCTTGGGAAAGGATTGGACAAACAAAGGCAGGTACGACACATATGTATAAAACACGGTTATGTCGTGAAGACGCGACGGTGTGACTAGGTTATGAGATCATTAAAGATCGTGAACGAACTCTTGTGTTTGATCTCTTGGTGCACGACTTTGAACTTAGGCTCGAGTGTCAACTTTGGCATAGTGATGCCTAGACAGTGTCAACTTTGGCATAGTGCTGCCTAGACAGACGACTTCTGACTTAGTTTGGATGTGTGTTGATGGCTTGATGCCGTTGGACGAGACATGTACACAAACTTGACCTTTGACCCGTAATGTAGGGGAAATGCGGGTTTAAAACCCGACAGGTTTTGACTCTGCTAACGCCATTGAAGATGTCTCGACAATTAGGCGACACGACCTAGGCCAGAAGGTAGGTACTAACTTCGGCGGAGATTCAACGTTATCTCGACGACTCGACTTGAAATTGACTGGACTCTAATCGACTCGAGGCTGAATCCGAATGGTGGACTGAAATTTTCGAAAATAGAAATTTTCAAAAGATTCATTTGTCGTTTTGTGAACGACTTCCGAAGAGTAGGGATCTTCAAAAGGTCGGCTAATTGAAAGGGTTTGTCTTAGGTTTTTTTTCAAAAGACGGTTTAAATTGAGATTGTGGCGGCTTTGAAAACAATGTGTTGTTTCAGAAGACGGTTTTTGCAATTCCGAATCACGGATTGGAAAATTGACAATTTAAGAATTTGGAATCGTCATCACAATGGCCATGAAAACGGTTAAATTTGTTTTCAAAGGATTTGAAATTGAATTGAAAATTTGAAAACGGTTAAATTTATTTTCAAATGGTTTGAAATTGGATTTGAAATCTGAAAACGGTTAAATTTGTTTTCAAAGATTTGATTTCGAATTGAAATTTGAAAACGGTTAAATTTGTTTTCAAAGATTTGATTTTGAATTTGAAATTTGAAAACGGTTGAAGTTGTTTTCAAATGGTTGATTTTGAATTTGAAATTTGAAAACGATTAAATTTGTTTTCAAATGATTTGATTTTGAAATTGGGGGATTTGAAAACGGTTAAATTTGTTTTCAAATGATTTGAAATTGGAAATTGTGAGGATTGAATTCGTCATTACGACGGGTTAGAAAACCGTTTTAACCTTTGAAAGACGGTAAGCAAATCGAAAAGTGTGAGAATTGAAATCGTCATTACGACGGCTTAGAAAAGCCAAATTTGATTTCGAAAACGGGATTTGAAATTTGGAAAGTTGCACGGGTTGAAATCGTCATTACGACGGTTTGAAAAACGGTTTTGTTTGAAAATTGATTTCGAATTTTGAAAGTTGGAGGGCAGAATTCGTCATTACTACGGCGTAAAAGGGCGCTTTGAGAAATGCAACGATTGGCGAGAGACGTGGTTGGAAATGGCCATTATAACGACGTACAAGGGTATTTTGAAATGGTTTGTGGAAACGAAGGTTTGAAATCGTCATTACAACGGTATGAAAAGGTGCATTTGAAATTGGTTATAAAAACCGGGTTTTGAAATGGCCATTATAACGGCATAAAAAGTTGTGCAACGGTCGGCAAAAGACCGAGGTTTGAAACGGTTGTGAAAACCGGGTTTGAAATCGTCATTACGACGGCCTAAAAAGGTTTGCAATGGTCGGTGAAACACCGATGTTTGAAACGGCCATTATAACGGCACGAAATGTGTTTTTTAAAACGGTTGTAGAAAACCGGTTTTAAAAGTCGTCATTACGACGGCATAAAAAGGGTTTGCAACGGTCGGCGAAAGACCGTGGTTTGAAACGGCCATTATAACGGCGCAAAAGGGTGTTTTTGAAATGACACGGAAGGACTTATGATCACATAACACATAAGCACTCGCAGTTTCATTATAATATGCATAATGCTGACACGGGTTTTGGCTTAAAAGGGTGGGTTACGTACCAAGCAATCAAACTCCGATTTTCGAGAGGGATACCAATCCAAACAAAATGTGTAAGAAGGGTGCCCTAGCCTCGTGCTCGAAGGTGATGAAAGCTCTTTGACGAAACAGAATTGTGTAACGTCAACGGTATGCTTGACTCAATCGGGATTCGAAACGCGGGGATGAGAAAACTCACGCCGACGAGACGAGCCAATTGGTCGAAAAGGGTTAGGTTGTAGGCCCAGATAAGGAACTAGGCTTATGACCGTAATATCAATTTATGCACTTTAACCACGACCTCGTTCGAGTTTCACCTCTAAGGATCACAAAGACACAAGTGTCCTAGTTTCCCCAGCGGAGTCGCCAATCTGTGGACATGGGCCACAGGCCAGTCTGCGGGCGTGATGCCACCTGCCGCTCCACATTCATGGGCCACCTGCACGCTAAGCCAATTTATGGACATGCAGCGGTCTGAAAGCCACGCTCGGTGACGTAAAAATGTGTTCGGCCGGATTGCTTTAGATCGGTCCGTTTCGTCTTGGCAAAGGTCTCGAAATTTTGTTTGAGATGTTCAGAGTCGCCACCAAGCATTTGTGGGATGCCCGGCACCCGTTCAAATCCACTTTATGCCTAAGTCAATCAAGGCGAAAAGCGGTGCTTGCCATAGGTACTAAAGATAAGGAATCGTCCCCCTTTAGCATCCTATCGTTAGAATGACTCTCGTACGCCCTGGATAAGGCCATCGACTATGCAAAGGTTCTGAGTAAGGTGTGAGGGTACGTATTGGGAAGCCATTTAATCGGACACCCTATCCCGCCCGCGTTAGCGGCCTCTACTGATCGATCGTGGTTGTTTAAGTGCAAGAGTTGATAAAACGGTTTAAATGTATGAATAAGCATCCAAAAGTCTTAACCTAACATGTGATGATTTGCTAAGTCGGTTTGTTTATCCACATAGCATGAAATTGATGCCAAAGTTGGATTTAGATTGATTTGCATTTGAAAACGGAAATTAAACATCCATTTACCAAATTCGGTTCATGATGCTTAACATGATCCATTTATTTGAAAAAGGGTGCCGAATGACAAAGTGTAAATATATGTAAACTTGTCAATCTGATCCGTCATGTTTACGGGTTAACCGTAGTCGGGACCGTCCTAGACAAGTGCTAAAAACGGGACAGAACAGTGCCAGGCAGCCCTATTGGGGCGCGAGCCTATTGGTGTGGGAAAGGGGTCTGCCCATGTTTTGAAATGTAGAAAACAGGAGCTGTCTTTGGGCGCGAGCCATGAGCCGACCCAAGGGGCGTCTCCTGGTTGTTAAAAAGGTTGTTTAAAACCGTTTTCTATGATTAATGATTTGCATGACTCAGAATAATTACTATTATGTTAGTAATATTCTTTGTCGGATTTGCAAGTTTGAAAAGCATAGTTTACAAATAAAAATGTAAAATGTTTGATTTGAACAAAATATGTTAAGTTCATTTCTTTGTAATTAGTCAAGTTTGTCATCTTACTCGGATTAAACCGACATGGTATAAATAACCAAGGATGATTATGAATTATAACTAATATACTTACAAATGTAAACAAATGAGAAAAAAAATGGTAAATAAAAGAAAAGGGTGTTAAAATACCCATGAAAATGTAATTAACCAATAATATCATCGAGTCACGGAATAAACCGTCATGGTATAAAGAACCAAGGATGATTATAATTTATGGCTAAAAAGTTTGTCATAAAAATGATTTGAAACATTTGAAATGGTAAGAACCGATTGCAAATAAGAAATGAAATAAAGAGGAAAGATGAGAACACACACGTTTGAGTCTGACCCGAGAACCCACAAGAGGCGCGAGCCTCTTTGCATAGCAAAAGGCTTCTGTCTCGGGCCAAAACTCGGTTTCGGCTCGTCTAACCTATATTTGAATCGTGTTATGCATTGTTCATGCTCGTAAACTCGTAAAAAAACTAGAGGCAAGAAATAAGTGAGATATTTACACCCTCAAACTTACGTGTATTGATGTTTGCGACGTAGACGACTTTAGAGACGGTTTTCTCGTAACAACTACTCACGATCAAAGAAGTTTAAAAGAGTGCCTTACAAAAGGATTTTGTTTTGAAAATATGTTGAAAATATGTTAATTAAAACATGTTGATTGATGAATTGAGTTGGTCAAATGGGTCGGTCGAATGCACGGCGACGGTACCAAAGAAAATGTGTAAGGCTTGTGTTTACGATTGGTAGGTCGTAAACACGTGTCGATTTTGTGACTTAGGAAGTCGGGTCTAGAAGTTTAAGGGAGAAGGAGGGGGCGGACGCTCGCGTGAGTTTTTTGTTGTGTTAAGGTTGGTATTTATAGATAAATGTGGGTAGTTAGGTCGGTTGAGTTTGCGTAGAGGCTAAGCAGACACCTGCTTTAGGCACGAGCTACCTTGTGATACAAATGGGTGTATTGTCCTTTTCGCAAATTTGGATTTTCCATTTGTTCTAACCAATGTTTTGTTGGTTGTGATTTATGGTCTTTGATGGTTGCTTAGCCGTGTAAAATTCCTCTTGGGTGATATTTGGGGTAGGTATTTTGTGTCTTTGACTCGGGTTTGACCCGTGTTAGTCGGGATTTGAATTTCGAGTCGGTTTTTGCCCGGTGTCGGTTTAGACTCTAATTAGGGTCATTTTAATGGAATTTTTTTTTTTTTGGTGAAAGGTCAGAAATTCTCATTAAGCTCATAACAAACTATTACAAACACTACAATTCATAAAGCAAGGATAAATCAATCATATTTAATTGATTTTACCCAAGTTTCATCACTAATTCTTTTAATACATTTGAGCCAATACATATTACGTAATTTCAGTATGCTACTAACATGCTTAATGGCTGCATCAGGATGCACAATACAACCATTAAGCCTTGCACAATTCCGCTGATTCCATATAGTGTAGTAGACAGCCTGGATCCAAGCTATAGTAACCCATTTCTTCACCTTAGCCCAAGGTTTGGAGGAGATCCATCCAAGTAAGTTAACAGCAGGCAGTGAGATTTTCAATTTGCTGCTCAGTAATTGCAGCAATGTTCGTGTATACACACATTGACTGAACAAATGTATATGAGTCTCAGTAGCAGCATCACATAGACAACAGTCTGCATTAGGAGAGACTCCAATTTGGAAGAGCCTATCCTTGAGCAGCAAGGCTTCACGAGTTATCAACCAATTAATAAACATGTGCTTGGGAACTGACCAGGAATTCCATACAGTATGTTCCCAAGTGACCACATGCTGCTTCTTCCTGATCCAATTGCATCCACTAGCAGGTGTATAGTCATGAGAACCAGGCAACCATTGACCAGAGGGGGAGAAGGCCAGTTCAAACTTCTGCCTAACTCTATAAATGGTTTTCCAGCTCCAAGGGGTATCAGTTTTTGGAGTGTAAACATGCCAGTGAACTCCTTTCATATATACATGGTGAACCCACTGAACCCACAAGCTATCTGGCTTTGTATAGATCCACCAAGATAACTTGCAAATAGCAGCAAGGTTCCATGCATAACTATTCCTAATCCCTAATCCACCTTCACATTTAGGGACACAAATTTTCTCCCATCCAACCAAGGGGACTCTCATATATTCAGTAGAACCATCCCATAGATAGTTCCTACATAGGGCATCAATTTTCCTCAAGACCCCCTTGGGAATAATAAAGATTGTTGCCCAATAAGTATAAAGAGTAGTGAGGACAGCATTCACAAGGGTTAACCTGCGTGAATAAGAGAGCTTTTTAGCAGCATACCCTCGAATTCTATCAGTGACTTTTTCAATGAGGCAGGCATAATCTTTGACAGGGACTCTACCAGCAGAAATAGGGACTCCTAAATACTTAAATGGCAGAGACCCTTCACTGAAACCAGAAACTTGCATAATATCAGCTTTGATACTAGAAGAAACACCATTAAAATAAATATTTGACTTCATGGTGTTCATCTGTAGACCAATGGCCACAGAAAAGGTAGCAAAAGCCCTCAAGAGAATCATAATAGAGGTTATATCACCTTTGGAAAACAACAAGAGGTCCTCAGCAAACATCAGGTGTGAAATTTTGAGGTGACTGCAAAGAGGGTGATACTTGAAAGGCATAGTAGTGGTCACATGTTTAAGAATCCTACTCAAATATTCCATTGTGATAGTAAACAGCAAGGGGGAGATAGGATCACCCTGCCTTAGTCCTTTTGCTCCTTTAAAATAACCAAAATTTTCTCCATTGAGAACCAGAGAGTAGGAAGCAGATCTAATACAAACCATAACCAGCTTAATGAACTTGTCAGGAAACTGCAAAGCTATGAGCATTTGCTCCACAAAATCCCAATGCACGGAATCATAGGCTTTCTTTAAATCAATTTTCATCAAACATCTGGGAGAAATAGATTTTCTATTGTAAAGTCTCACAAGGTCCTGACAAATTAGGATATTCTCAACTATGCTCATGCCTTTGACAAAACCTCCCGGACTCTTATCAATAATGTCAGGCAAAACAGCAACTAATCTAGTACAAAGAATCTTAGAAATAGCTTTATAAAGAACATTGCAGCAGGAGATGGGTCTAAATTGAGTGACATTTTGGGGAATATCAATTTTAGGTATCAAAGTGATGAAGGTATGGTTCACTTGCTGCAAGAGTTTGCCAGAGTGAAAAAAATCAAGTATAGCATCACATACCTCCTCTCCAAGGATATGCCATGCATCTTTAAAGAATGCACTAGAAAAACCATCAGGCCCAGGGGCCTTATGAGTAGGAATGGAAAAAATGGCCTCCTTGATTTCTTTTTTAGTAACAGGTGACAAGAGGATAGCAATATGCTCTTGAGAGCAAACAGGTCCCAACTGAACAACACTAGAACTGACATTAGTGATAGTCCCAGTTTTACCAAGAAGCTCCTCATAGTATTGCAAGAAAGCAGTTTGAATATCACTCCCATTAGTATGTGCAACACCATTAATATCTTCAATAAGGAATATCTTATTCCTTGCACTCTTACTTTTCAAAAGACTATGGAAATACTTGGTGTTATTGTCACCTTGATTAACCCAAGTAGCTTTGGTTTTCTGCAAAAGGAAATTGTCACAAGCAAGTTGCAGATTTCTGTATATGTTAGCAGCTTCTTTTTCTTGAGCAATGAGATCAGGATTAACAGGGCAAATCTTTAACTGATCTTGAATTTTAGACAAAACTTTCCAGGCATGTACAGTGCTATTCTCAATATCACCAAAGAGATGCTTATTAAGAGCTTTCAAAGGGTATTTCAAACTCTTCAATTTCATGACAACTTGAAACATTCTAGTCCCCTGCCAGACTTTAGTCCAGTAAAGAGCAACACAAGTATGAAATTTTGGGACCTGACTCCACATGTTGTAGTATTTAAAGCTTTTCCTCCCTGTTATCTGATTGGTAGCATCCTGAATAATGCAGGGAGTATGATCAAAGAGACCTTCATTGAAGAAATGAGCATGAGAATGAGGTCTCCACTGAAGCCATTCACTATTAACAAGAACTCTATCAAGCCTTGAATACACTCTAGTCTGTGGGTCCTGTTTGTTATTCCAGGTGTAGAAGGAACCAACAGCAGGACTATCCACTAAGTGACAATGATCAATACAGGCCTGGAAATCCTCCATTTCCTCCTCAGATGTTTGACCCCCCAATCTTTCAGAAGGGCTTAAGACACAATTGAAATCCCCACAAAGGATCCAAGGAATATGAATTCCACTTGAGAGCAAATTCAAATCATGCCAAAGAGACTTTCTTCCAGCAGTGTCATTAAAGGCATATATCATGGAGCAGTAGAAATGGAATTTTGTACTAATATCAGTAACCTCCATATGATTGAGCTGAGCACTATAATGGACAAAATGAACATGAAAAATGCTAGGATTCCAGAGCACCCAGACTCTTCCTCCAATGTGACAAGAAGTGTTAATAGAAACAGACCAACCATCACACACATTAGTTTTAACTGCATTTAGAGACAAAGGTTTTACCTTTGTCTCAAGGAGCCCAAATAAACCTACCTGATGAGAATGTAGGAACCATTTAACTTGTTTTTGTTTAGATGGGTTATTCAGGGCCCCTAATGTTCCAGAAGCCAAGATTATGCATTACTCCCAGGAGGGAGTAACACACTACCAATTGTACCAATCCCCACCCTATTAGTATTTCCAGTCAAAGCAGTGCCAATCCCAGGTTTTGGAGTTGCATTATTCAAGGCATCCTGGAAAGTATACTGACTGAGGTGGGTATTGGTTTTCCCTGCTCTAATAATTTCCTGCCTGCTCATAGTGATAGGTGGTTTTGCAGGAGTTTGGACCTGACTGTAAGTACCACCCTTGGACCAAGTAACCTGCAACCTATGCTGGACTTCCTCAGGGGTCCTAGTCCCAGCAGGGGTCACAGGCACAGTGACCACAGGAGATACAGGCTTAGCTGGTTGTGGAGTGGGCACAATGATAGTAGATGGGTTAACAGTCACAAAAGGAGCAGTGGTCTTTTTTGGGATCCACTGTTGTTGAACAGGTTTCTCAGTTGCTTTTGGTTTAGGTTTCCTGCATTTCTCACTTTCATGACCTATACCCCCACACACAGAGCATGAAATTGGTTGCCATTCACACTCAACCACAATCTTAACAATGTTACCATCTTCATCAAGAAATTTAACAAAAGTAGGTAAATTTTGACCAAAGGGGACTTCAAGTAACACACGGGCAAAGCCAAGTCGAGTTTTTTCCATAGTAGAGACATCACTGCGTATGTACTTACCCAGAAGTCCTGCAATTTTTGGGAGACACTTACCCCAGAATTTTAAAGGTAAGTTCATCAATTTGAACCAAACAGGGACTGCTTTAACATCATCCTTTGTTAATTCAACATTCTCAGTCCAATTTCTCACAATAAGGGGCTTATTATCAAACAAAAAATGACCTTGCCTGAGAACAGCATCCTTACTCTGTACAGACTGAAAACGAACCAGGAAAATACCACTGGGTAGGAAGGATACCTTATCAATTGGATAGTTCGTCCCGTATACGCCCGATAAACCCTTCAACAACATCCAAAGGGGGATTCGCACCTAGGATGAAACAGTAAACAGAGGGCTTCCAGAAATTAAGCTCTTCCTGAATGTCCTCCCTGGTAACTTGCATCAAATCCTTAGGATCCTCCTCTATAGTCGCTAAAGTTGCTTTCTTTCTCTTACCCTGAACCAACCATTCTTCACCACTCTCATTAATTTCAACAGATTCAAGGTCAAAAGGAGCCAGACCAGTAATTTCGTTAACATTCTTCGTTTTAGTAACAATAGATTCAGAAGGACCAGTTTTCTTTTGATTATTTATAACAAGAGATGAAGATTTAGACATGTTTTTGGGATTTTGTGTAGATTTATTTGCAGAATTTGAGGTGGATGCAGTAACTCGCACCATTATTGCAGAAAAAATGGCGCACAAAAACCTAGCAGATCTTCTTTTTTTTCAGAGCTTTCGCTCTCTCTAGTTTCTCTCTCATCATGTTTTTTTTTAACAAGCAACTCTTCATTTTAATGCACCTCTCATCATGTCTTTATATTACTTGATAAAGACATTCATGGCATTATTTTAGACATTCTAGATTTGGTTTAACTCAGTTTGACTCAGGTTGACTCGAGTTGCGGGTTTCTGAGTCGGTTTTGGGTCCGAAAACGGTTTTAACTCTAAATAGTGTTATTTTAATGCAAATGAAGTTAGAAAACTTTTGAAATCATTTTTCATATCCGAGTAGTGCATTAAACTGTCTCATGTATATCCAATCCACGCACGCATATCAAAAAAACGTTATAGTCCGATCATCATCGGGTGGTTTTTGGAAGGTGGAGATACTGGGTATCTACACATTTCATTCAACAATTTGAAAACAAAACGCAAGAAATTTCAACAAAATTCAAAGTAAAGAGAATGAGAGGTTCATACGTGTCGTCCTCGGCCGCCAGCAAGTGCCTCGATGGCCGTGACCCGCAGCCGGATTTCCATCCTCCACAACGCCACGTGTTGAGATGGCGCCATCTGCATTTCAATAAGCAAAAGGTTTTCAAAATGAACGAATGCATTCTTATGCAATAAACAAATGTATTCTTATGCAATAAAGACTGCCAAAGACAACCGAAGCTGGGGGCTTACCCTCCTCACTAAGTGTTGCCACTCCTCCAGGCCAGCGTCCGTCACCTCCTCGCCAAAGTCGCGGATCTCTGAGATCGTCGTCATCCCCGCCGCATCGGTGTACTCAAGTGTCTCTGGGTACGCCGGGGGCTCGACGCCTGCCACCTCGATCTCCTGTGAAGTTCAAATGAATTCTTTATTCGACGATCATTCGTAAGTTTGTCAAAACAATTCAAAAAGAAAAAGTAAGATACTTACCACGGCTGGCCAGTACGGCAGCCTCTAGCGAACAAAGAGAGAGTACTCCTCACCAGGAAGAAGAAGGGCATCCCGCTAACGTCTGCCAAGTCAGCTTCTCTCTCGGCATCAGAAGTCTCCCTAAACATCGTCCCTGGAGGATCGATGGGAACCACGAAAATCTCACGATAGCAGTGCCGAGTCAAACGCTCGCCCAGGTACCGCACTAGTCCCATGGACGTCCTTAGCAGCAACCTACTCGAGCTCCTGGGTCGAAGGACCTCAGCCACAAAGGCCGGAGCGTCAGGGTAGTGCACCCAAGGTCTGGGCACCCACTAAAACAAATAAACAAAGGGTCATTCCTATGATCGGCTCTAAACGGGAAAGGGGGTCATTTCTATGATTGCTCCTAAATAAAAATAACAATGAAGGAAAGTAATTGAAGGTACTTACGACGCTCAACTTCAGGGCATTCACGCCCCGTCGACAAACGTCGTAAGAAGAGCACTGGCACTTCCTACGGCACACCACCCAGTCCCTCAAGACCGGGTACGCTCTTAGCTCAGGCTCCGTCCTCTTTGGCACGAAGCCCGGAAAGTAGGAGTACACCCACGCCTGCGAAACAAGATATTCGATAATGATCTTTCACAATTCGATAGAAATGGAAGAAATAACGATCTTTCATGTTACGTAATAAAGGTTCATACCTCCAACAACAGTCGAGGACCAACTGTAGCAGGAGAAGTCCCCTTCTCCATCAGCTCAGGACGAACCATGGCCCTCATGTAGCGAGTGAGGACCGCAAAGCCAGGAGCAACCCAGTCGCAACGACCTAGGTCACTCAAGTTAGAAAGGAACGGAAGAAGCTTCATCGGCAGCCTCTCCCCATTGTCTCCGAGGTAAATCGAAGACAAGAACAACCACAACCACAGACGAGCCCTCTGCTCAGCAGTGGACGCAGGAGGAGCCACCTTCTTCCCATCCATCATCCCCGTTGTCGGGGTCCTACCCGCAATGTAGTCCCTGACGTATGTACTCGACACTAACCTGGGAACGGTGGCAGCACCCGCTGTTAGGTTCCAACTGATCAGCCTCCTCGCCTTTGTCGAGTCTACTCTCATGGCCGTCAACGGCCACACCAACGCCTCCTCTCCACACGGTTGACCAGAGATCATACCGTAGTCTTCCAGAGTGAACCCGACCTCTCCAAAAGGCATGTGAAAGTTCTAGGTCGTGTCCCACTACCGATCAAGGAAGGCTCGAATCAGGCAAAGGTTAGCTCGAATCGTCCTCTTCTTGATCGCCCTCCACGCTCCCACCAAAGCTATGAAGGGTCCTAGCTCGATGGTGGCCTTCTCCTCCTCCGTCAGTCTCTCGTAGGCCTCCATCATCGTCATGTAGCCGAAAAAGGACCTCAAGTTCCAGGCATCCTGTATCGGTCCAGGTCAAATGCTATCTTTAGCACAAGGCTAACGCGAAATGAAACGGCAAGTGAATAAGGAAAGGTAATAAGGAAATGACAAGTTTAAGACATACCAAACTCCTCGCCGTCCTGTAAGACAGGTGGCTCTCTCTTGCCCAAATGAGATGTCTCCCATCCCATTTCTCAGCCCACTCAGGTGCCCCCGCTAGCTGGCGACCACCACGTCCTATATTTGCCCGCCTCGGGACCTCCTCGACCTCCTCATCAACAACCTCGTCAACTACCTCCTTGACCACCTCCTCAAGAGTGAGAGAAGAGTCGAAGTCGATGTCCACATTCATGGGAGCCCTCCCTGACGTTGAAGGAATGTCACCTGCAAAGTTAAAGTAAATTAGGCCGGGTCAAATGACGACAAGCCTCGATGAGGGTTGTTTCAAGCCCTAAAAAACGGCCTTTCCTGCCATCTTGGGCCATTTCTCTCGAAACCCGACCACTCATATGATAATTTGGGTCGAGTCAAGTCTAAGTCCAAGCCTAGTCACGGGCTTGAGTCAAAATTTCGGCAGCATTTCGCTATAATAGCGATCATGCCCTAAAAAAGTGTCTTGAAAAAGTCGTCACAAATTGAAAATCCGACATGGTAGGAAGTTTACCCATTACACAAGGGTTCCAAAAAAACCAAATTTCATCAAAAAATGGACATTGCTAAGGCCATTTTCGATGCAATTTTCGAAACAGCTGAGAAACCGTCTCAATTTCGCTCAAATGCTCAATACTTGACGAAAATTCCAAAAGAATACATGGTTACTTTCCTAACATTGCCAATTATCCATTTCTAATGTCAATTTTACAAGACAAATCCATTTGGGGGAAAAGCCCCAAATTTTCGACATATTGGGTTGAAAAACCCTAATTTTTTCGATCAAAATTAAGCAAATAAAAGAATTAAAAGCTATAATGTGACACATACCTCGATTAGTCATGATTAATGGCGCGTTTTGATCAAGTTTTGACGGATTTTGGTTGGAATTTGAGAGAGTTTTAATAGAATTTGTGTTTTGTTATTATGAAATGAAACACGGGGTTTTGCGAGTTTTTACTCAGACAGGGACAAGCCCGGGAAAGGACGCGGCACCTGCTGCGCCTCTTCCAAGAGCCACAGCTCTTGTTGCGCCTCTTTCCCAACTCCCCTCCAGCTCAATTTTCAAAAGTTCGTTATAAGTTCTGTTGGATCATACAGCTTATATGTTTATTTTTTGATGATGTCAAGGTGTTTTACATTTTATATACTTGTTGCGTGTAATCGTTTGTCAAGTGTTTTAGAATTAACCTATTATGAGCAACAAAGAAGATTGTGACGATTGCATGTAAAGTTCAAGCCTTCATTCAAAGATCAAACGGTTCAAGATTCATTCAAGAAGTATGTAAAGACGGAGTTCGTCTAAAGATTAATCAAGCTTGGATGATGACGTAGCCTATACTCGAAGATCTCCTTGAAGATTAGAATAGTATAGGTGATTATCTCGTAATGTTAATCAAGAATGAGTTTCTTGAATTAGTAAAGTTATAGCTTTGCAGCTATAACATTACTAGTAAAAGAGCTCAATGTTATAGCTCTCCTACTATAACATTGAGATGCTGAGTTTTTATACACGACTTATAATTGTCTCGAAAATTGTTTTATAATTGTTTAAAGTTTATTTTAATTGTTTTAATGAAAGTATTTATATAATAAAGTCCGGTTTAGTGAGGAGTCCGGCTTTGTATTGGACGTTGATTAGTAGTCATGATGGATCAACTTATGAGTTGGACTTTGCTACTAATTAGGGTTTCAATATAGCCTCTCTTAAAACCTAAATTCTAAATCATATGTTATGGCTAGGGTTTGCACGAGTCACGTGGCATATGAGCCGTGATATCTCGTGTTACCTAGGGTATATTAGGTAAAGATTTTATTCTATTATAATATCTTTACATATCTTATATATCTTACTTAATATATTTGTTTATGATAAAAGATATTCTTGTTTTAGGAAATCTTATCATAATCTTAGAATTTATAGTAAAGATAATATTTGAATAGATTATATTCTATCTTTTGGAATATTTTTTACTATCCTTTAAGGCTTTTAGGAAAGAGATAATAAGAAGATATGATTTGTTTCTATATCTTATTATTTCGGCTATTAGGGTTTGTGTAAAACCGTGTAGCCTACTCCTTCCTTCCCTATAAATACTTTGTTATTTACGACATCTAAAACAGAGACCTTAAGCATAAAAAATCGATTTAAACTTTATAAAACAAACCGTGTGTTTTCAAAGAAAAACCGTTTTGTTATTTTGAAAGGTCGTGTGTTTCAAAACTTGCATACTTGTTCTTTATTTATCGTTATAAGATAATAGTGCTTAGTTTATTTCTTAACTTGTTCCTTAACGTGAACCTTTGTTAGAATCATTAGTGCTTTCTTATTAGCGTAAGTTAGTCACTCGAGTATTTAACGGTACTCATTGAGTTACAGCTAGAGTTAGTTGTACGGGTTGGGTTAGTAAATTTGTAATCCCTAGAAAGGTACTAAATTTATTAATTGAGAATAGTGGACGTAGGTTTCGACTTGTGAAACTGAACCACTTCAAAAACCGTGTGTGTCATCGTTCTTTCGCTTGCTTCGTTTACTTTCATTAGTTGATTAGTTGAAGTTTAATTAATAAACTTTAAATAATCAATTACATACACATAATCGAAAAAGCTTTAAAAAGTTTTAAATCCTCAATTCACCCCCCTCCCCTGAGTATTTTGGATCAATAGACTCTTCAATTGGTATCAGCGCCTCGTACTCTTGATTGCCTAACCGCAAAGAGGCTGACCTATCTTGTTTTTCATTTATCTTATCGTTTTATATTCCGCTGCCTATCACGTGATAAATGGATTCCAAATAGCTCAAGTGTCTCGTCTTTGATGGGAAGAATTACGGATTGTGGAAAAACATGATGAGTCACTATGTGAAAGGACACGATTGGGAGTGCTGGAGGATTATTCAAAACGGACCGCACAAAATTCTTGTGGCATCCGAGGAAGGCACTACATATGAAAAGAAAGAAAAGGACTATGTCGAGGCCGACTACAAGAAGGCCGAAAAGAACTCCAAAGCAATAAGTCTCCTGCAAAACGGAATGACTTCTACCGAGTTTGATCGGTTCTCTTCATGCTCCATGGCCAAGGAGATATGGGATGGGCTTGAATTAGCTTGTGAGGGTACTTCTATTGTTAGGAAGCACCGAATAGATTTGCTTATGCAAAAATATGAGCTATTCATTATGGAGCCTAATGAGTCTCTAGATAGTATGTCCGGAAGGTTTTCAAGCATCATAAATGAACTAAAAAACCTAGGTAGGAAATTCTGTATTGAGGACATTGCTAGAAAGGTTCTTAGAAGCCTGACTAAGAGGTGGCGTGCTAAGGTCACTGCAATGGAGGAATCACGAGATCTTGAAACCCTGTCCTATCAAGAACTCATTGGTGCTCTTATGGCCCATGAAATTACTCTTAATAAAGATGACGCTGAACCAAGTCGTAATAAGAGTATGGCCTTAAAGAGCGAAGAAGTTGACTCTGAACTAGAGGATGAAACTGTTTTATTTGCACGCCGTTTTAAAAATAAGATATTTCGAAATAAACAAACAAAATCATCCTAAAACAACAATAACAACAAGTCGTTCAACAAAAAAGGTTAATGACACAAAGTCGTCTTTTGCAAATAGAGGTTGCTTCAAGTGTGGAGAATCTGGTCATATGATCAAGGATTGTCCAACATGGGAGAAGAAAAAGGACAAGACAAAGCGTGAGAAGACAAAGAGATAATTCAAGCAAGTTATGATGGCTTCGTGTTGGGGAGACCTTGACTCAGAAAATGACGAGAAATCTAAAGATGACGAAGTGGCCAACCTTTGTCTCAGCAGTGTTAGTCTTGACCTAATCTCCGACAGTGACGATGAAAGCACAAATTCTCACATAAACTATTGCTTTCTCGGAGAATTAGACGAAGATGACGATGAAGAGGTAAGTTATCTTGAGCTTAAAAAACGCGTTAAGAAATTGTCTAAAAGTGCTTTAGTTAAATTCTTTAAAGAATCTCTTGATAAGTGTCACGAACAGGATTTGGAATTGAAAGATCTAAAGGAACAGATTCTCGAAATCGCGGAAGAAAATCATACTCTCAAGGCTAAAGCTAAGAAGTTGAAATCTAAAGTTATAGCTGAGAAAGCTACAACACTAGATTCTACTATGGCTGAAAAGAAGGAATTAGGGTCTAAAGTTATAGCTAATGAAGCTATAACTTCCGACCTAAAGCTTAACATCAAGCACCTTCAAGCCAAAGTTATAGCTAATGAAGCTATAACTTTAGAACTAAGAAAAGCCAGAGAACTTTTGGAAACTAAGGTCACATCTGATGAAGCAGTGATCTTAGACCAAAAGAAAGAGATAGATTCTCTTCTAAAGCAATTAATGGAATCTAAGTCTGATATGATCAATGTTAAGAAACAACACACCGATGTTGTGTTCATTCTTAACAAACGATTCCAAGACTTTCGTGATAACTTTAAAAAGGACAATGATATAGATCACACGAAATGTCAAGAGGAATTTAAAACCCTAAAAGACCTACTTCTACACGCTAGAAAGGTCCATGATAAGTGGGAAGGTAGCACAAAAGTCCTAAACTTCCTAACCGAACAATCAGACAATAATATGAAGATGGGGTTAGGACATGAGTGCTACAGCCGTAGAGATCACTCTAAATGCAAATCAACACCTTTGGATTTTGATTTCAGAAAAAGGAAGTATGCTGATCTTCTTGAATACTTGATTTGCAATTACTGTGGTCATACCGGTCACATCCAAATCAATTGTGTCAAAAAGGCTCATGATATACGAAAAAATGTCGAACATGCTAAAACTGTTGACCATGTTGTCGAGGATAAGGAGACCCCCACTAACGAACCTAACGAAGAAAGAAACAATAAATTTCGTTGGTTCTATGACATGGCCTTTGACTACGCTAAGAAACCTAGCACCTCACAAAACCCTTGTCGATCTCAACCTAGTAAACCTACTTACAAGGGAAATAGTCGTGAAAGACCTAGAGAAATTCCTAGACCTAGAGAAAACCCTAACCCTAGAACTCCTCCTAAGCCAAATAAACCAAGGATTAGAAAAATGGTTATTAGACAAGTTTGGATACGAAAGGACTTAGTTTATAGAGTAACTAATCATAAAGGACCCAACTTAGCTTGGGTACCTAAAAACTGTATCTAATCCTTTCTGCAGGAAGAAGTGAAAGAAAACAATCAATGGTATTCTGACAGTGGATGTTCAAGACACATGACCGGAGATAAGAATCTATTTCTTTGACTCAAGCCCTTCAACGGAGGAAAAGTGACGTTCGGGGACAACAAAAAGGGAAAAGTAATCAGCGTTGGCAAAATCGGAATCTCTAAGTCTCACGCGATCAGTGACGTTTATCTCGTGGATGGTCTAAAACATAACTTGCTAAGCATATCTCAACTATGCGACAAAGGTAACAAAGTAGTTTTTCATACTGATAGTTGTCGCATTATTATTGAAGGAACTAACAATGTTATTCTTGAAGGCCACAGAAAAAGGAATGTTTATATGGTAGATTTAAATGATGTGCCTACTAACTCTTTCTCATGCATGTTAGTTACTCTTGATAATCCTTGTTTATGGCATAAACGGTTTGGTCACATTAGCTCACTAACCTTGAACAAGCTCAAGAAGTGGGACTTGGTGGAAGGGTTACCCAAGATCAAGTTCGACCAAGAAAAGATGTGTGACATGTGTGCAAGGTGCAAACAAGTAAGATCATCGTTCAAACCGAAAAGAGTAGTAAGCACAAATCAAGCCTTGGAATTAGTACACATGGATTTATGTGGACCAATGAAGGTAAGGAGTGGAAAAGGATCCAGGTACGTCTTTGTTCTTGTAGACGATTACTCAAGGTATGTATGGCCTATCTTTCTTCAATCAAAAGACAAAACTTTTGATGAATTCGATTGTCTTATGAAACGTGTTCAAAAATAAATATAAGACTAATCTTGTATCTATTCGTACGGATCATGGTACCGAGTTTGATAATCAAACCTTTATAGAATATTGTAGAGTTAATGGTGTAGGGCATAATTTTTCTGCACCAAGAACTCCTCAACAAAACGGTGTCGTTGAACGTATGAATAGAACGTTAGAAGATATGGCACGTACAATGCTCTTGTGTAGTGGTTTACCTCATAATTTTTGGGCTGAAGCCATTAGTACTTCTTGCTACATCCATAATCGTGCTATGATCCGACCTATTCTTAAGAAAACCCCCTACGAACTCCTTAGAGGTTGAAAACCTAATATCTCCCATCTTCATTGTTTTGGGAGCAAGTGCTTTGTGCATAATAACGGTAAAAACCGTTTAAGCAAATTCGACCCTAGAAGTGATGAGGCGATTTTCATAGGATACTCAGATCATAGCACGGCTTACAAAGTCTTCAATAAAAGAACTCTTTGTATTGAAGAAAGTGTCCACGTTATTTTTTATGAAGATAATGTGTTCGATAAGCCTTTACAGGATTAGGAAGAAGACTTGGATGAACCCGACTTTCGTCTTTCAAGAGACGATCCCCCGGAATTGGAATTGGAGGATAATGAAATTGAGGGAATAAGTGATGAACTTACTCGTTCCTCAAAAGATAATAAGGAGAAAGGCAAAGTTATAGTTGATGATACTATAACATTGACTCAAGACAAGAACTCCCAAACCAATGTTATAGATGATGTTACTATAACATCGAATTGAAATCAAGTTGTAGAGTCCGAGGTTATTATCGGCTCAAATACAACACCCGGATTGGACTCAGGGGGAACTTCCTCTAATTCTGAACCAAATGAAGTCGGGTCAAGCTCAAATAACGATGAAGAACCAAGCACTTCAACAAAGTGGAAATACAAGAACTCACACCCCATGGACAATATTCTTGGGAATATTAAGAAGGGTGTTCAAACAAGACGTTCCTTAAATAACTTCTGCTCTTTCTACTCTTTCCTATCCATGATCGAACTAAAGAACATCAATAAAGCTCTGGCTGAATTAGATTGGATTGTGGCTATGCAACAAGAGCTACAACAGTTTGAAAGAAACAAGGTTTGGCATTTAGTTCCTAGACCAAAAGATCGTTCAGACATTGGAACTAGGTGGGTCTTCAGAAACAAATTAGATGATGTCGGAGTCATTGTCAGAAACAAAGCAAGATTGGTGGTCCAAGGGTATAATCAACAAGAAGGAATAGATTATGATGAGACGTTCGCACCTGTTGCTCGCCTTGAAGCTATTAGACTTCTGATAGCATTCGCCGCACACAAGGGAATGAAGCTCTTCCAGATGGATGTCAAGACGACATTGTTGAACGGTTATTTACAAGGGGAAGTCTTTGTTGAACAGCCCCTTGGTTTTAAGAATATCAAATTTGAGGATCATGTGTTCAAATTGGATAAAGCTTTATATGGATTAAAGCAAGCACCTAGGGCATGGTATGATCGATTATCTAAGTTTCTACTTGATAGTGGATTCAGTAGAGGATCCGTCGACAAAACCCTATTTCTAAAAACTGAGGGTTCTGACCTTTTGGTTGTTCAAATATACGTTGATAATATTATCTTTGGATCGACCAACCGAAGCCTATGCAAATATTTTTCTGAGATGATGACCTCCGAGTTCGAAATGAGTATGATGGGAGAATTGAAATTCTTCCTAGGTCTGCAAATATAACAAACTGATGAAGGCATTAAAATCCATCAACAGAAATATATCAAAGAGTTGATTCGGAAATTCGGAATGGAAAATTCACATGCTATGCCTACTCCAATGGTCGAGAACAAGAAATTGACATTGGATGAAAACGGTAAATCAGTTGATGAAACTACTTACCGTGAGATGATTGGGTCATTGTTATATTTGACCGCAAGTAGACCCGATATTATGTTTAGCGTATGCGTTTGTGTGAGATATCAATCATCTTCCAAAGAATCGCATATGACGGCCCTAAAATGAATTTTACGTTACTTGATTGGAATGGCCAACTTATACCTATGGTATCCAATGGAGTGCAATTTTGATCTAGTCGGTTATTCTGATGCCGACTACGCAGGATGTTCTCTAGACAGAAAAAGTACGTCGGGTGTCGCCTGATTTGTCGGACCGTGTATTATTACGTGGGGTTCGAAGAAACAAAATCCGGTTGCTCTCTCAACTGCTGAAGGCAAATATATTGCTGCAGGACTGGTATGTACTCAACTTTTATGGCTTAAGCAACAATTACGTGATTATGGTGTTGACGTAGGATGTATTCCTATTCTATGTGATAATACTAGTGCGATAATAATTTCTAAAAATCCCGCACAACATTCACGTACCAAACATATTGAAATAAGACACCATTTTATACGAGATCATGTTGAGAAGGGGAATATAAAACTTGAATTTTGTAGTACTGAAAAACAATGGGAAGACATTTTAACAAAATCATTAGCTAGAGAACGTTTTGAGACTTTACGGTTGGAAATTGGTTTAATCGGTGGTACCTAAGTTTCTATTTATGTTCAATTTCTTTATGACTGACTAGTTAAGTTGAGATTGTATGACTATGTCCGTATATTGCGTTGCATGAATAATTTCGTTTATAGAAATATTTTTATCATAAAATTCTATTTGTAATTTAGAATTTAATTATTATACAAACTTATTCCTTATCACAATAAACAAACACACCAAATCTTTTACCTTTCCAATTCACAAAAATCTTTCCAAATTGCTCTCTTGGTTCACGGCTCACACTTCCTATGCAAACTCAATTTCCTTATTCTTATCTTTTACCATAATAAATCTATCTCTTAAATTCCTATACCTACCAAAATTCCTATTCCTAATTAAACACTTACCATAATTCATCTCCACTTGTTAACCCTATACCTAGCCTACACCTATTTCTACCCCCTTGGGTGTTACCCGTCCAACCAGCCTCACTTGCATAATTTTCTTCTTCTAAAAAATTTTACCATCATCACAACTCATCTTCTTTACACAAACCATCACCATCACCTCCTTTTTCAAACTATCATCATCATCATGAATCCAACCCATGCAAAGAATACCCGATCTTCAACCCGTCACCACCAAAACCTCCACCTTCACAACCAAACATCACCACTACCACCACATGATCCTAGTTCCCCTAACTTTCCTTCACCACAAACAAACCAAGCTTCGCCCCTGTTTCGTGGTCGGGACGAGTCGATGTCCGATGGCAAAAGACGACGTCTTTTCAAAGGAAAAAATAAGGTAGTTGTCGATGACAGTGAAACTATGGAGGAACCCGAGGTCATAGTTCGGAATGGTGTTGCTCGTAACTTGATTAGGGATGTTTCGAAAGCCGCGACCAAGGAAGGGTTAAATCGTGTTAGGCTTACTCATGACGAAAGCATCCTTGTTAATCGAGTTTTGAGGTATTCCATTCATGGTGGGAGGTATTATCCGAAATCTTGGTTGGTTAATGTTCCCGCTCTTGCTTTCTTTGTTAATTTTCTTGATTTTCAAGGGTGGAGTCACATTAGTCATTTTTCGGGTCCTATCTATCCGGTGGAGGTCGTTCAATTCTTTGCTAGTGTCTCAATTAAGAAAGGAGTCTTGCATACGGTTGTTAATGGTGTTGATGTGACAGTCTCTGTTTTGGATTTTTGCTCTGCTTTTTTGGTTCCCGATGACGGAATTGAACTAAATCCGAGTCTTGAATGGTCTAATGTGGTGAGTGAAAATGAGTTGTTAGTGAAAAAATATTTTGAGGAGATGACGGAAGGAGGTAATATCGTGGTTCGTCCTCTCTCGGCAAAAATCAAGTTCCACTTGAACTTTTTGTGGAACACAGTGGTGCCGAGGAGAGGAGGCCGTGATAAGGTGTCCAGTTATGAAGCTATAATGATCTATTCTTGGTTGGAGGGTCAGAAAGTGAATTTGGGTAGTGTCGTGTTGCACCGTATACTTCAAACTAGTCTCACAGTAACAAAAGAAAAGTTGAGCACCACAATCGACTTACCATATGGGATGTGGGTGTCTCGGTTGTTGGAGATTAAGCGAGTGGTGGGACAAGATAGTTACGGTGTTAGTGCTCGGGATTGTATGTGTGACAAGTTGATCAAGCTAATGGGTCTTGTTGTTGATGGACCCGAGTTGCTTCTTGTTAAAGATGTTTAGAAAACCATGGTAGATTCGGGTTTGGGAGATATGGAGTCGAAATTGGAAGGGTTTATGAGTGGTTTAATGGAGAAATTTGAGGAGCATTCGACTAATTTGGCTACGGTGTTGTCACGGGTTGGACCATCTCAGTCTTTAGACTCGGGCTTGGATGCTACTCGGGTGTACTCTTGGATGGAGGAAGTGGACAAAAGGTTAGCGGGTTTTGAGAGGGAGTTGAAGGCAATTCGTGGGGAAGTGTTCCCACACGGTGATCGTCTCACTTTCCTTACCAGTCAAGGTGGAGCGTTGGTTATGCACGGGAAAGCCATAGCGGGTGATCAAGCTCTCACGTTGGAGGCCACAAAAGCTCTTTCCTTGAAAGTGCTTAACTTTGAAAGGAGCGTTGGTACTCTTTCTTAGCTGGTTCGGAGCTCGTTTGACCGTCTTGATGCCTTAGAGCATCGTACTAGGCCCGACTACGTGAACCCGTATAAGACCCGTAACATTTGATTTCCTCTCGTCTTACCATATCTAGCCCTTACCTTATTTAGCTTTTCTTTTATTTTCTCTTGGTGAGTTTAAACATTATCATTCGGCCCATATTGGCAATACACTTGTGGTTATGGCCCAAGTGTTTCATTAGACATGTCTTCATTCGGCCCATTTTGGCTTAAACATGTTTAATTCCTAAGTTTTTATGGTACTTATCTTTTGGATGCTTATCGTTTTGCGTGTTATTTTTATTTCTTTTGACGTTTTATCTCTTGTCTCGTCTTATATTATTCTAGTCATTTTTTATTTGTTCTTAGCTTTTCGATGATGTCAAGAGGGGGAAAGAACGTCTATAGTAAGCATCTACCTAAGCTTGCTCCTTGTCAAGACCAATTGTCTCTTAAAGTCCTTAAAGTTTCGGTTTTTGATAAATCATTTTGATCTTGCGTTGCTCTTTATTATTAAGATGACGGTATTATATTGAGGGGGAACTACTACATACTTAGTCACTATTTTAGGAGACTTGCCATCATCAAAAAGGGGGAATTTGTTGGATCATATAGCTTATATGTTTATGTTTTGATGATGTCAAGGTGTTTTACATTTTATATACTTGTTGCGTGTAATCGTTTGTCAAGTGTTTTAGAAGTAACCTATTATGAGCAACAAAGAAGAGTTGACGATTGCATGTAAAGTTCAAGCCTTCATTCAAAGATCAAACGGTTCAAGATTCATTCAAGAAGTATGTGAAGATGGAGTTCGTCTAAAGATTAATCAAGCTTGGATGATGACGTAGACTATACTCGAAGATCTCCTTGAAGATTAGAATAGTATAGGTGATTATCTCGTAATGGTAATCAAGAATGAGTTTCTTGAATTAGTAAAGTTATAGCTTTGCAGCTATAACATTACTAGTAAAAGAGCTCAATGTTATAACTCTCCTACTATAACATTGAGATGCTGAGTTTTTATACACAACTTATAATTGTTTCGAAAATTGTTTTATAATTGTTTAAAGTTTATTTTAATTGTTTTAGTGAAAGTATTTATATAATAAAGCCCGGTTTAGTGAGGAGTCCGGCTTTGTATTGGACGTTGATTAGTACTCATGATGGATCAACTTATGAGTTGGACTTTGCTACTAATTAGGGTTTCAATATAGCCTCTCTTAAAACCTAAATTCTAAATCATATGTTAAGGCTAGGGTTTGCACGAGTCACGTGGCATATGAGCCGTGACATCTCGTGTTACCTAGGGTATATTAGGTAAAGATTTTATTCTATAATAATATCCTTACATATCTTATATATCTTACTTAATATATTTGTTTATGATAAAAGATATTCTTGTTTTAGGAAATCTTATCATAATCTTAGAATTTATAGTAAAGATAATATTTGAATAGATTATATTCTATCTTTTGGAATATTCTTTATTATCTTTTAAGGCTTTTAGGAAAGAGATAATAAGAAGATATGATTTGTTTCTATATCTTATTATTTCGGCTATTAGGGTTTGTGTAAAACCGTGTAGCCTACTCTTTCCTTCCCTATAAATACTTTGTTATTTACGACATCTAAAACAGAGACCTTAAGCATAAAAAATCGATTTAAACTTTACAAAACAAACCGTGTGTTTTCAAAGAAAAACCGTTTTGTTATTTTGAAAGGTCGTGTGTTTCAAAACTCGCATACTTGTTCTTTATTTATCGTTATAAGATAATAGTGCTTAGTTGATTTCTTAACTTGTTCATTAACGTGAATCTTTGTTAGAATCATTAGTGCTTTCTTATTAGCGTAAGTTAGTCACTCGAGTATTTAACGATACTCATTGAGTTACAGCTAGAGTTAGTTGTACGAGTTGGGCTAGTAAATTTGTAATCCGTAGAAAGGTACTAAATTTATTAATCGAGAATAGTGGACGTACGTTTCGACTTGTAAAACTGAACCACTTCAAAAACCGTGTGTGTCATCGTTCTTTCGCTTGCTTCGTTTACTTTCATTAGTTGATTAGTTGAAGTTTAATCAATAAACTTTAAATAATCAATTACATACACATAATCGAAAAAGCTTTAAAAAGTTTTAAATCCTCAATTCACCCCCCCCCCCTCTTGAGTATTTTGGATCAATAGACTCTTATTTGGTTTACACCTTATTCGTCTATTGGACACTTATTCGTTATTTATAGATACTATTGTAGATAAACCCAAAACACCCCCCTTATTTGTTACTTTTAGACTGAAATCTAGAACAACTCAAATTCCCTTCCTCCCTGTGGTTCGACTCGTGCTACCGCTGTCAACCGTAGTAGTTTCGAATTTATAAATTTAACTTTGATACTAAACGACGGTATCAAATTTTGGCGCCGTTGCCGGGGAGGTAGAGCTAGTTTTAGTTGTTTTAATTTTGGTCTGTCTTTAGCCTCAAGGGAAGACTGAGTACCTTGAGGCAGTTCTTATCTTCTTCTTTAGTGTTGTTTCGATAGGTCCTATAGGTCCTATTAGCAGTACTTTTGGAGGATTCACCATGTTCCGTTCTTGGGAGCAGCAGGTGGAATTCTGTGGAAGATGTGGTTCTGAGGGGCATGATTCTGCTATTTGCCGAGCAGATATGGACCAAGTCTATGCTTACTGGCAATATAAACAAGGTCATTATACGCCGCCACATCCGTACTATCAACAAGGCTTCCAAGAGTCTTCATATTCTTTTGCACCACCTCCGCAAATCCCTCTTCCCTCTAACGAGATGGTGGATCTCAAAGCTATGATACAAGAGCTTGCGACCAAAACTGCCAAACATCGTGAAAAACATGCAGCATGGTTTAAATCTTTTCAATCCCGAATGGCCGACCTTACTCCTCCTCAACACGTGGAGACCGTGCATGCTATGCGCGTACGTAGTGGATCAACCCCTGAAGGGCCTGCTATGAAAAGGGTAAGCCCGGAAATTAATAAAGATGAATCGGGAAGAGAAGAGGCTGAACTGTCAGAACAGAAGAATAGCGTTAGGAGTAGAATTGCAGCATTTGAAAGTCGATCGACCAACCACTCTGGTCGATCGACCTCGCCTACTGCTGATATTGTTGATAATTCGACCCGAATTCTTGACGGGTTGTTCATTTCAAGAGCCATGAAGTTATTTCGAGGTGTTGATAAGGACAAGGACCTTACTTCAAAGGATGTTTCAAAGAAGGAAGTAGAAGAGCAAGCCAAGTTGTCGATAAAGCTTTCATTTCCTGAGCGGCTCCAGAAATCGAAAGACGAGACTGAGCGAAAAGCGACTTTGAACGCCATAACATTGAGGAGCGGGTATACTATTGCTGGGCCCACTATGGCGAAAGATGGGTCTGAAAAGAAGAAAGAAAGGGTGTCTGTAAACAGTAGCAGGACCAGTCGATCGACTGTCCATCATGGTCGATCGACCAGTCCCCGACCTTCCAGTGCTACTGTACCTGAAGACCTCAGTCGATCGACTGATCAACCTAGTCGATCGACCGAGGAAGCTGCTGAAAGTGCACAGTTCCGTCCTCCAATGCCTGATGACTTGAGAGACCATTTGTTTCGGGGTTCGACAACTCCAAAAATATTGAGGCAAGACCCGAATGCTGATGGGTCAATTCCAGTGCCCAATTATGACCCCACTACTGTCAATGGGTCGTTCCTTCGACGGACTGAAGAGGGTTCTAGCTACAACAAAGAGAAGATGGTCGATTTTCAGCCCAAGTTTTCAGATGCTGGTATGAGGGATTTACAGGAGCGTACTAAATTACTTCTCACTACCCCTTATCCAAAAAGACTGGTGCCGAAGAAGGATGAGGTATGTTTCGAAAAATTTAAATCTGTTATTCATAGTTTAAATGTTCAAATACCTTTTCTTGAGTTGGTAAATCAAGTTCCTGCTTATATGAAATTTATGAAGCAAATTTTGACTAAAAAGCGCAAACTTGATAGAGTCGAGTCTGTTGCATTAATTGCTGAGTCTAGTTCTTACTTAATTCATACTGCTCCACAGAAATTAGCTGACCCGGGTAGTTTTTCTATCCCTTGTCAAATAGGCACCTTTAGTCTCGATAAAGCTTTATGTGATTTAGGCGCTATCGTGAGTGTTATTCCATTAAGTCTAGCTAAACGACTTGGTTTAACTGAGTTTGCTTGCATGAGTATGACAGTTCAGATGGCCGACCGTTCTGCGGTCCAGGCCATAGGAGTGTTAGAGGATATTCCTGTAGAAATCGAGAAATTCTTCTTTCCTTTAGATTTTGTTGTCCTAGATATACCCGAGGATCGTCACACCCCGATTATTTTGGGTAGACCATTTCTGCACACTGCTGGTGCAGTGATTGATGTTGGCCTTAGGACATTGACTTTTAAGGTGGGGAAGGAAAGAATTTCATTTGCTCAGTCTCCCATTCGTAGGGATCCTATGGTTCAGTGCAATGCTAAAACAGCTAATACTTATATGATTATTGATGATGTCTCGCCTTTTATTCCTACCCCTATTCCTGGTTTAACACCTCCGCCCCAGATTGGGAGCGAATTGGAGGAAAAATCTCGTGTTTTACTTGTTGTAGGGTCTGGTTTGGGGAAGGAACTACCGCATATTGCTCCAGCTGTGAAGGAACCAATTGTTCAGAGAGGCGGTCTAGGATGTCTTAGCAATGGCACTGACGAGGAGCCAGATGAGGAGCCGGAGAAAGAGCCACCTGATTTTCCAGCTTTGAAGAAGTCAGAGCGAGGCATGGAGTATGATCTGGAGTTCGATGAGCCGGACGATACTAGAGCATGGGAGGCAAGAGCTGCTGATGATCCATTGAGTTGCCTAGATGATGGAGATGGGTGGAGTCCAGCTACCGAGATTAGTATTGCTGAAGGAGTTTCTTATAGCCAAAAGCCGTGCTCTGGGCTATATGGCGGCACGGATTGACGGATTTGATAGTTATTGAACTTTTGGACCATTTTATTTCTGTTTTAGACTATTTACTGTTTTTGGTTTGCGCGAGACTTTGCGATTTATACTCATTTGCTTAGGCTTTTTATAGACTATAGACTGTGTTTTTAGGTTTGCGCAATTTTCGGGCGCATATTTATGTGAATTGTAGGTAAGAAGACCAAGTTAACTCAATTTATTGAGTTAATTAGAAGATCAGGAACTGTTCACGTCAGGTGGGCAGTCGATCGACTGGCCATAGTGGTCGATCGACCGTCCCACGCAGCTATGAGGCTACTGTTTCAATTAGCCTGGTCGATCGACTGGTGGGAGTGGTCGATCGACCCGGTCCCGCTGCTTTCTTCTTTCTTCTATTTTCAATTTTAATTCTTTTGCACGTAAATTCCGCTCAAATTTTGTTTTCTCGTTTTACGCACGGTATTGTTTGTCTTTTCAGGTACCTTATGGTAGCACTGCTGGCTACTGAAACCTCCTAGCTCACGCTGCTTTGGGGAGGTTTCCTTTTTGCTGCGCTTAAAGTCTTGTGAGTTTCCGAGTCCTTTTCATGTCTTATTTAGTTAATTTTCTCGCAAAATCCCATTCCCTTTGCTATTTTCATTGCATGATTTTGCACAATGGGGACATTGTGTGATTTGGTTTGGGGAAGGGTTTTGCATTGCATTCACATGTTTTATTGCATTTTCGTTTCACGTTTATTGCATTTCAGTTTGCATTGTTTATTTCATTTCCTAAGAAAAATTCTAAAAAAAAAAAAAATTCAAAAATTTCAAAAAAATTCAAAAAATATCACGTTTATTTTAGTATATAGGTTCAGTCGGAATGGTAGTATATATTTCAATGATGACATTGCATTTTCAGCTGTTTACGCTTAAGCCTTGCTTAATTGACATGTTATTAGTAGAATCACATATGCATACCTACGAGTTTTTGTTAAAATATTTGCTGGATTATAGACTTGACCTGAATTTTGGCAACCTACTTATAATTTCTAAGGATTAGAGCTCATATAACTGGTGTCATTTGTGACCGGTTTCATATAGGATTGTGAGTAGTTACTCTTTGCATATCATGTAATATTAATTTGCACATTTATGAAATTCAATTGCTTTTGCCTACATACATTCGGGTTAGTGGTTGGTGTCACATGCAGGGAGGTGCTTACAATTTCCCCTTTATTTCATTTTACCCATTGAACTCCACATTAGCCAAATTTGCCTGTTGACCCTTAGCTACATCCAAATTTAGCCTGCCTTGTCAAGCTAGTGTAGATTGTTTTGTGGTATATAATTTATTGTGCCAAGTTTGGCTTGTATCCAGTGATTTGGAGTTGGTATTTAATGAAGAAAAGGAGGATGAGAAAAGAATTGAAAAATGAAAAAGAAAAAAAAAAGAAAAAAAACGTGAATGAAAAGAAAAAAAGAAACCGAAAAAAGAAAGAAAAGAAAGAAAGAAAAAATGGAAAAATGTTTGAGACGATTTCGCTCCTATGCTTTATTTACATTTATTGAGGAGTATTTTCGGTCCGGTTTGGTGAGTTTTGTGCCAAATGAAGGGCATTGTGCTTAATTCTATGGTTGAGTTGGAAATGGATGCTGTCATACGGTTTTGTTTAGGTACTAGCTTGATCACCTATACCTCCACATTCCCATAAATGTTTTGCCTTTTCTTACCCATTGCCTCACTTTACCATATTTTTGTAAGCCCTCGGCTGTGACAGGACCTTGTTCGGTTGGAATGTATGTACGGTAGTAGAATTGTCTATCATATTAGTTGCATGCATGATTATGTGGGTCGTAGTCTAGGTGAGCGGCTATTTCTCGTCCTCTCTTACATATATATGCTCACCCGTATTCATTGAGTGATATGAGCGACCCGTGAGAGTCCAATTTTGAAGGTCTTGCAAGGTCGACGGTTCAGCAATTTTTAACGACTACATAACTCGTTTGCATGATTCATATTGCTAATTGATTGTTAGTTGTTGCATTAAACTGGTTTAAGCTTTACAGTTTGCATTTCGCTCTGAGGATGAAATCGTTCCAATTAGGTTTTAAGATCGAGTCTAGTTCTTGCTTGGGGACAAGCAAGGGTTTGGTTTGGGCAATTTTGATGTGTGTCCTAAATATAATGTTTTACACCCTATTTCACACGCATTTCAGAGCTCAATTATGTAGTTTATGCAACTATTTTCCCTATTTCCGTCTACTTTCGTGTTTTTGTATAATATTGCAGAAATGTGAAGAATCCAGCGGAAATCGAGCCGAATCCATCCCTAAGTACTTAGCATTGCATTTGACATGGATTAAAGACTCGGGAAGTGAGCTTGGTGCGCATTTCAAGGCCTGAAAGATGTATTTACGAGAGTTTTAAAAGTGGATTTCCAGCTACAGTAGTCTATAGACTGACCTACATGGTCTATAGACTGTCAGAATGCTTCTCGACATTGCAGCCTTATTCAGATGGCTATATCTCGAGTTCTAGATCCGATAATCGAGTGACTCCAATTGAATATGAAAGCTTATCCTCTTAGCTTTCCAACACCGCGTAGAACGCCTGATTTGACCAAGTAACGAAGAAATAGCAGCTCTTTTAAGTTCGTTGCGCGCTGCAGAATTCGTCAGAATGCATTACTGTACAGCACCCTTGGTCGATCGACTGACCTACATGGTCGATCGAACAGAGCACGACTAACAGAAGCTACTGTTCAGCGAGAGTCAGTCGATCGACTGGCCTCAGTGGTCGATCGACCATCCCATGAGCTGATGCACAAATTAAAAGACGAGGAAGCCCATTGTAATTAGGTTTAGGAATAAGGGATTTACGTGACATTCCTATATAACATAACCTCTTCCTATTCATTAGGAGGCATTCATTAGCTTAGTTTAATTCAGTTCCTATTATACAATCGAGTATTCATTAGTTTAATTTAATTTTCGTCAATAAGAATTTACTTTTGCATTAGGGTTTGATCCTTTCTCTGCAATTCCTCTCTACGATAGCCTTCTGTTTCTTTGTTCAAGTTCATTGCTTTTATTTTTCCGTAGTTAGAATTGCTAGTTAGAATCCCGAAGCCCTAATTTCTCTTTACGCGATTTTACTGTCTATTTAATTTAATTATGAATTATGTTATTCGCAACTAAAATTATATTTTCGTTATTAATTTCAGTATGAGTAGCTAAGTACCCTTTGCTAAGATGTAGGGGATCTATGGCGTAGATGGCGTAGAATTAGGCGACCTGAATTAGGGCATTGGTCGATCGACTGGCTTCTCTGGTCGATCGACTGTGCCAGTTGGTCGACCGACTGCCTATAGTGGTCGATCGACTGACGCGTGTATGATTAGCACCGTTTTTAATTTATTAATTGCAATATTTGACAACAAGACCGAGAGGAGACTTGTTAGATGCTTAGTATTGACCAACCCATTAAGATCGAGAGATAGGGGAGGGAAATAATTAATGAATTAGAACGACTAAATTGCTAAGATCGAAAGATAGATAATTTAGGCTTTAAGAATCACTTTTCAGGGCGAGAGCTAGCATTAGTGAGACTTAGGGGCTAGTAGCATAGGCCGAAAGGAGCTACTGGTTAACTTGGACCGAGAGGACTTGTTATTTACCCATCTACACGACTTTATTTCAGACTCACCCAAAACATGCGCCGTCATAGCTATAGTGAACCGACCATCTTAGCATCCCTTTTAATATTTGATTTTATCCATTTTCTTTAATTGCTTATTTATTTGCTTTAGTTTAATTATATTGCATATTAGCTCTAGATAAACCCAAAACACACCCCTTATTTGTTACTTTTAGACTGAAATCTAGAACAACTGAAATTCCCTTCCTCCCTGTGGTTCGACTCGTGCTACCGCTGTCTACAGTAGTAGTTTCGAATTTATAAATTTAAATCTTGATACTTTACGACGGTATCAAATTTTGCAATTGTCTATTGATCAAAAATAATCAAGAGGATACTATTGACAAGGCCCATTTTTATGCGCCTCTTCTCCAACACCTTATATCATATATTCGGTCTATTGGACACTTATTTTTGTCCGGACCCGTATTTTGTCAAGCAGACTGCGAACCGTCGTAGTATTTTATCTTCAAGAAGACTGCGAACCGTCGCAGTATTTTAATTTATCTCCCATCAAGGACTTCGCTTGCAGCAAGGACTTCGCTTGCAGCAACGAGCGGATTTCGCCTTTATCTATACCTTTTATCCATCGAGAGTTCACGACAACCGATTGCACTTCTCGAGAGATGGAGTTTGTTGGGAAGCAGATTCCCGGAAATGATTCAATCCAGACGGAATCATCAACATATTCCCCGACGAGAGTTCGCTTGAGACCGACGCAAGCAGATTCCCCCCAGCAGTTCCGACCGACGCGCTGCTGTCCTCAATATTATTCGTTTCGAGAAAGAAGTCTCAGGTATGATTTCTTCTTATGGCTGGCGAGCCTCCTTACGTAGTCTAATGGACTTTAAACGACCGTCCCCGGAAGTCGACAGACTCTAAAATGTTCCCGACGACAGGTCCTTGGCTCAGACCCCTTGATCCGCCTCGCCTCACCATAGTCCTCAGGTTGTAATCTTGATTGACCTGATGGCTATACTTTGACTTTCGCCTTGTCCAAGCCTCAGTCAGAGTGGGGGCTCTGTAGATACCTCATTTCTTCACCAACCACCCGGTGATAATTGGGCCGCATGTTTGGTATACAGAACGATTTATGACAGTTCGTAAGTTTATCGTCAAGTGATTGCTCAAATACTTGTGTCTACCCCTTCGTTATCATTTACGCGCCGATACGGTCGTTTTAACAGTAATTAGAGTTCATTTGGAGTCCGGATCAAAAACCGCTTCATTTTCTAATAAACCGTTTAAAATGCCGAGTCGGAATGTCCTAGAATATTCCGGATATTTTTATTCCATAAATTAATTTTATATCTTTTGGCAAAATATATCCCGAAAATCTTATTTTAAAGAATAAGGAAGTAGAGATCCACCGCAATTAAATAAAAGAAACGCGGAATTCTTTCTTCTGCAGGAGGAAACATCTGGGGAAAGGACGCAGCACCTTCTGCGCCTCTTCCCCAGCTCTTTTTCGTGTGTTTTCAGATTTTTCCGTGATTTGTTTTCAAAGTAAGGGTCATTCCATAACTCTCCATATTTTTTAGTATAAATAGGGACCTTTGTTCCACATATTTTTCACGCGAGTGTCCGCCCTTCTCTTCTCCCTTTGCATTCTAAGACCGTGCTCTAAGCTTTTGATGTCTACGTGCTTGATCAATCGACCACGTAAGCTCAGATCTTTCTGAGTACCAATCACGTTGCATGACCGACCAATTTGACCACTACACATCAATCAACTTAATCTAAATCCTCTTACAAGGGCACTTTCTACATACATTCGAGTCGAGCAATCACTAAAACGTTAACTTAGTTAATCTCGTTTCGTCCAACATGTAAGTCTGAGGGTGTAAATCCCATCTTTATTATTGTATTTTATTTATTATTGTATCAAGTAATGTAAAATTTACGTCAAAAGTATGTTTAAAATCGACTTATAAAACCTTATTATCAAACTGCTTTTACGGATCAGCAGTAACCAGACGTTGGGAAGAAATGCAGCAACTGCTGCGCCTCTTCCAGAGGCTGCCGCAGTTCCTGCCTTTCTTCTTCTTCCTCGGTTCTCTGATGATTTCGTTCCTTTTGTTCTTATTTCTTATTTTCTTTCTTTTCTTCATGCATAATAATCTTTTAGTACACATGCTTAATAATTATTGCGTTTTATTTACGGTTTAAATCCTTTATACACTCTCCTATTCATTTTAACTCTCCTCCTTTCCTTTTTCATCTATTCATATAACTCTCCCCTTTCCTTATTTAGAAAAGTTTTATATTTATTTTAATCACCTTACCACACAACAATACCCCACAATACTCATACTTTATCTTATTTTAATCACCTTACCCCACAACAATACTTATTTTAATCATCTACCCCACAATAATACTTTCCCTCTCTCCAATTACTTACACCAACACAATACTTTACAATAAAATAATCCTCCCCTTAATTTGCGTGCCCGGATTTGCAGGTTTTTGCCATCAAATCAAATTCGGATTTTTTAGAGACTCGATTCGTTCATATCAAGTTTCTGAGGTTCGCCTTTGTACATATTTTTACCGTTTATTTCCAGTATGTCACGCCTTTCAACCCGTTTCCATCTTCATAAAGTTAACCTAGTTTGATGTAATTCGTTTTAATTCGTTTTTAATTCGTTTTAACCCGTTTAAATTCGTTTGATCGCTTTTATGACGGTTTCACATATTAATAATATGCTAAATCACTTTCATGCGAGTCAAATATCAATAATCAATCATTAAAATTGCCAACGAACATTAACAAACCGCGGTTCTGACTTCACAGCCAGAACTCACCTCAGGAACAGACGCAGTGACCACTGCGCCTCTTCCAAGGGACGCAGCAATGCTGCGCCTATTCCTGGGTGTTTTCTGTCCCTCAACTTCCGCTATTGCTTTGACCTAATCCCTTAATTACGTAATTAATCGACCATTAGCTGTAATATCACCTCTAATCTGTCCATATTTTCTAACCTTTATTTATTTTCCTTTCATTTTCTCAAATTGTCCGTCTTAAGTATATTTTTGACGTAAATCATTAAATCGTTGTAATTTATTGTAATTTTAATTATCTCAATTTATTTATTTATTTATTTATTTATGTATTTATTATGGATGTTTATTTACTTGTTTTCACATGTAATTAATTCTAAACCCTAATTCGACATTAATGAGTGCTAAATTACATGTTCACCGACATAGTTAATCTCATATGCTAGGATTAATCTATTGTTTGTTGCATTGCATGCATATAATCGACGACATATCAACTATGAACGATTTCCCTAATCATTAGTAGAGGCCACTATCGAGGCGGGCGGGATTAGGTGTTCAGTAAAAGGACTTCCTAATACGTACCATCACCCCTTACTCCAGATCTCTATGAACATCCGTGTTCATTGGCATCCACGAGAGTCATTCTAGACATAGAATGCTAAGGGTAACGAGTTCTTAGTGTTCATGTCACTACTTTGTGTCTTGATATGACACAGGGTATTCGAACGGTTCCAATTTCCCATAAAATTGGTGGCGACTCCACAAATGCAAACGCTTGTTCCCAAGCGCCCCCGTGGCCCATGTCCATAACATACCGTAACCAAAGGTCCATGAAAGGTTCCCAAATCGGAAACATGGCACACATACCGTAACTAAAGTTTCTAAGAAGGTAATGAGGAGTGTAGTGAAATGCTATGCACAAAGTCCACCGGAATACGACTCAACACAATCAAATGCGTAAAATAAGCATTTCATACTTTAACTTGGTAAAGAATAGACAATGAACAAGTAAGAACTCAAATGTGAAGTATACAATACCATTTAATTCTCTTATAGCATGAATAAACATTATGTTTCATATATACATTTTACTTAAGCATAGTATAAACAAACGATAGCAAATGAGTTAAGTAATGTGAAATATGAGGCAAAACGTAAACAAACCCAGACCAACATTTAACATGTGAATGAGACATAGGCAAGGTGATCCAATGATAAACAAGTGCCAACACACCATACAGAACCATTAGAACCAAGGCTAATAAGTGTAACCAACAAAAACCCAAAACCCCAATTCAAAACAGCAAGTTTAGAACTCGATTACAACAAGGGTCAACTTCAAACGATCATAACTCAAGTTCTAGAGATGAAAGTAATGTGAAACCAATTGTTGATGATAGATTATCCTCTAACGGTTCTAACGGTCGGTAATAAGACCAAAAACAAACAAGTAACGAAGGGGTTATGTCCATTTTACGAAAACTGGCCAGGCTGAAACTGTAGCCTGCGGTAGTGGCCGAAGCCTGCGGTAATAGGCTGCTTCCCACGACACATACAAACTACATCTTTATCCCCAAATCAATCTTATCTTATCATTAAAATCGCATTTAAATAAGAACATGTAATTAACAAGGAAATTCATATGTATACTTGAGACGGAAATCAATAGTTTACATATCCAAGCAACCAACTTTACCCAATTGGTGAGAGAGAGAGAATGACTAGAGAGAGAGGCGATTTAGGTTAGTTTCTGAGATTAGCAATGGCTAAACAAAAGAAAAATTACCGTAAATCTAGTAGATTAGATAGGATAATAACATCAAATAATACAAAAAACACAAAAAATTCACTTAATAATAATAATAATTCATCGAATAGTAATCACAATCATAATTCTGGATCCCGATTTCGTGTTTTGCCTTTGAATCCTCCTGATTTGGGGGTTTCGGATGCAGGTACTGAGGAGCCAGTATCAGTTCTTCATCCTTACAATCTGAGTGAGGTGATGGAATCAATACTAGAAGAAGAATCTGATGAGGATTGGGTGGAGGTTCCTGGACGCAATAGTGGGCAAATCTCGGAGTCGCCTTCATCATCTAGGGTAAGTGGGCTTCAGCTAACAGACTCTGATGTTAAAGATGAATTAGATTATTGGTCAACGGCTGTATATTGTTATGTCCTTGGAGCGAATCCTCCTTTTAAGGTCTTAGATGGTTTTGTTAAACGTATCTCGGGATACACTGAAATAGAGAAGATTGCTTTTCATTTTAATAGTATCTTTCTGGTGCGGTTTAAAACTGAAGCCATGAAACTGAGAGTATTGCAAGCTGGACCGGTTTTCTTTGATAATAAGCTTGTTGTTGTCAAGGAATGGATGTCGGAGTCAAAATTTATAAGAGAGGCTGTTGATATGGTTCCACTTTGGATTAGATTTTATGGGCTCCCTCTGAAATTCTGGGGAAATGCTCTTAAGAAAATTGCTAGTCTGGTTGGGAACCCTATCAGGTGTGATAGTAACACACAGCTGAAGACGTTCCTTGGCTATGCTCGTATCATGGTTGAGGTTAAAGTGGGGGATGATTTGCCTGATGTTATTGAATTTATGGATGAATTGGATGTTAAGCATAGGCAGATTGTCCACTATGAATGGAAACCTACCATCTGCACTGAGTGTAAAGCTTTGGGTCATTTCTCTCGTGATTGTAGAAGAAAGGACAAACAGCCTAAGGGGCCTGTGCGTGGTAGGAAGACCTGGGTACCAAAGAAGACTGTTGTTCCCATTCCACAACCAGTTGCTGCTGTGCAAACAATAGTGCCAGCTGCTGCAGGGTCTGGTGCTATTTCTGAACAGTCTAGAGTGAAGATGACTAGGAGTAGGGAGGGTTCTGCTGAAGGGGTTGGTGCCTTTGTTACTCCAATGCCTTTCTCCTTTCATCACTCCTTCTCTCCTTCAAGAATCATTACTCAATTGACTCGGCAGGGTGGGATAAGTGTGAAAAGTGGTAGGAGGACTTTCCTGGAAGTTTTAGAACGTTCTATTCATGTTAGAGAGGTATGTGAAAGTGAAGTGGTTGATGGTTTACCTTTGTTAGAGAATGGGTAGCATTGGGTTTTGGAATGTTAGAGGGTTTAATAGTAGTAATAAGCAGACTGATGTTAGAAGGTTTCTGCATCTAAAAAATGTAGGCGTAATTGGTATCTTAGAAACTAGGGTAAGAATAAACTCCATAAATAAGGTCTATAATGGACTGGGTGCTAATTGGTCTCTAGTAACTAATATTAGCAGTCATGAAGGTGGTAGGATTTGGATTGTTTGGGATGCTATGAACTATAAGGTTGAGGTTATTAGTAATGAAGCTCAAGTTATTCATACTAAAGTGACTTTCCTTCCTACTGGGGTGCACTGGTGGCTCTCAATGGTCTATGGGTTTAACAGAATTGCTGAGAGGATTCCCCTTTGGGAGTCTCTGTCTAATATGCTTGGCATTGTTGATGGTCCCTGGGTGGTCATGGGGGATTTTAACAATGTTCTTGCTATGAATAAGAGAATTGGGTCTGAGGTCACTAATGCTGAGTTGAGGGGGTTTCAGAATTGTATTGCTGCCTGTGGCTTGATGGATATTCCTGCCCATGGGGCTTTTTTCACCTGGAATAATAAGCATGAGGTTGGGGATAAGGTCTACAGCAGAATTGACAGAGTTCTGGTTAATGATGAATGGCTCAGTCATTTCCCAGAGACTCATACTATGTTCCATCCTGAGGGCTTATTTGACCACTGCCCATGCACTATCACTCTTTGGCCTGAAGTTATAAGGAAGAAAGGGAGTTTTAAGTACTTCAATATGTGGGGGAGTGAGCCTACTTTTGGAGATGTGGTTAAACAGGTATGGGATTATCAGATTGAAGGCCATACTATGTTTCAAGTTGTTAAAAAAATGAAGTTGTTAAAGCAGCCTCTCAAGGCTCTGAATACTGCCAGTTATGCAAATATTGAGACTGCTGCCAATGTGGCCCTGATCCACCTACATGATGTTCGAGTCTCGATTCATTGGATCCGTCCGATGTCTTACAACAACAAAATGAGAAGGTGGCTGCAGAAGCCTATCGAGAGTTGGACAAGGCTAGGGTGAGTTTCCTTAGCCAAAAAGCTAAGACCCAATGGTGTAGTGAGGGGGATGAGAATACTAGCTATTTTCATAGTACTCTGAAAGCTAGGCGGTTGCAGAATAGAGTCTTCTGTATTCTGGATAGACATGGTGTGCTGCAAAATACTAATGCTGGTATTGAGGCAGCTTTTCAGGATTATTACAAGAACCTCTTAGGGACCAGTAAGTGGGTTGGTAATGTTCATGTTCCAACTGTGAGACATGGGGTGACTGTTTATGATACACAGGCTGCTGAGTTAATCAGGGATGTGACTGATGCTGAAATTTATGAAGCATTGCGTTCAATCCCTCCCAACAAATCCCCAGGCCCTGATGGATATACTTCCAAGTTTTACAAAGATGCATATTCAATTGTTGGTAAAGATGTCATTCAGGCTGTCAAGGAGTTCTTTATTATTGGTGAGCTTCTGAAACAAGTGAATTCTACCACTTTGACTTTGATCCCAAAAAAAGATAGACCTCCGAGTGTGGCTGACTTCAGGCCTATTGCCTGTTGTAACGTCCTCTACAAGATCATTTCCAAAGTTATTTGTAATAGAATGGCTAATGTCCTTCCTGAGATCATTAGTGCCAATCAGAGTGCTTTTATCAAAGGTAGAGAGATAGTTGATAATATCTTAATTTGTCAAGATCTAGTGCGGCTATACAATAGGAAGTCTTGCTCTCCTAGGTGTATTATGAAGATAGACCTCAAAAAAGCGTATGATTCCATAGAATGGCAGTTCATTGAGCAGATGCTTTTGGCCCTAAAGTTTCCTGCTAAGATGGTACAGTGGATTATGAAGTGTGTGTCCTCCCCATGGTTTACTCTCTCACTAAATGGGTCTACCTTTGGGTATTTTCAAGGGAAACGTGGGATTAGACAGGGTGATCCAATGTCACCCTTGAGTTTTACCATTTGTATGGAGTATCTGAGTAGGGTCCTCAGGGTGGTTACTGAGCAATTGGAATTCAATTATCATTCCCTCTGCAGAACCTTGAAGCTTAGTCATTTGTGCTTTGCAGATGACCTCCTTATATTCTGTAGGGGAGACAGGGTCTCTATTAAAGTGTTATTGAGAGCCTTTGTAACCTTCTCCTCTGTTTCTGGGCTTGAAATGAATTGTGACAAATCTGAAATTTACTTCAATGGCATTCATCAAGGAGAGATTGATTATATACTTAGTATCTCTGGGTTCAAGGAGGGGAGCTTCCCTTTTAGGTACCTAGGGATCCCTATTTCTTATAAACGTATGGCAATTGATGATTATACTAGACTTGTTGAGAAAGTGGTTAGTAAACTCAGGGGCTGGGGGGCAAAGAAGCTCAGCTATTCTGGGAGACTGGTGCTGATTCAGGCTGTTTTATCCCAACTTCATGTATATTGGGCTCGAATTTTTGTGATCCCTGTTACAGTTCTTGACAGGGTCACTGCTATCTGTAGGAATTACCTATGGAGTAGTAGTGATCAGTATGGGAAAGCTCCTTTAGTGGCATGGGATGCACTTTGTACTGAGAAAAAATTTGGAGGTCTTGGTATAGTGAATTGCAGATTATGGAATCAAGCTTTAATTGGTAAATATACCTGGTGGCTAGCTTGTAAAAGTGATCATTTATGGATCAAGTGGGTGGATCATATGTATATGAAAGGTAGGAATTGGCAGGATTATTGATACCGTCGTTTAGTACCAAAATTAAATTTATAATTCCAAACTAAAACTATAGCTAGTGATAGTAAGGGTCGAACCACAGAGAGACAAGGTTGATTTTGTTTGCTATTTTTCAGTCTATAAAAGTAACAATTAATTGGGGGGGTTTTGAATTTGGTTGATTAACTGGCTAATTGCTAAAATGAATATTCTCAACAAGATAAAAAGGGGATCGGGAATTTCGGTTCACCATGGCAAATATCAGGTCAGTAACGTAGCAGAAGTCTTATAATACGGTCTCAGGGAAAATAAGCTAGCCTTTCGATCAAAGCTCAAATAACCTCACGCTCTATTAATTCCCTAGAATTAATCAACGCTTTCGCTCAAGAGAAATTCCAAATCTAACGATAATTCAAATTACCAATCTTTCAATCTAGTAAAGAAATTTGTCAAAAGATAGAAAGACCAATACGGAAGAACTCATACTACACAACAATCCTAATCTAATACCATGGTTCACCTCGTTCCCAATCAAGGAAATTACCTACGCATAATTATAACTATTCTAACTTCGAAATTAATAATAAAGAACAAATTTGACATAATGGAATCGAACTAAAACAAAAGAGAAGGACTCAATTGCTGAAATTAAATTGAAGAAAACAAAAATCGAAATAACAAGGAATTAAGGAGAGAAAGAATTGCATAAGAAAGCTTACTAATTGAATTCAAGAACAAAGTATTGATATCGAAGGTTTCCGTCTCCAAGCTAGATCTAAAAAAAACTGAGTTTTTCCAATAATGAAAGCATAACCTAAAAGTTGCTGCGTTCTCCTGATAAAAAGCTACTCAAAATAAATTACAAGTTGGGCTTTTTAAAAGTCTAACACGAAGAAAAACGTATCAGCTCGAAAACTGGTCGATCGACCGGCCAGAGTGGTCGATCGACTGGAAAATGCAGAACAGTAGCGTCTGATGAGCTTCAGTGGTCGATCGACTGAACAGCATAGTCGATCGACTGGTAGTACTGTTCAGAAACACTTCTTTTCTTCAAAAAACAGCTCCTCACTCCAATGCACGCATCCCGAGGTGAGTGAGTACGAACCTCCTTCTTCCAAGCTTCCTCGAAACTACCTCCGGAGGAAGATTTAGGCTTGATTTAGCTTACTTCCACTCGTTCCTACAATAAATCATAGAAAATGCAAAGTAAACCGTTTCGGGAGAAATAGTAGCCTTAAGCTAACAATTATGCATGGAAATACGTGCCAAAACTGCACATAAAGTGTATAGAATATGCACGTATCAAATCTCCCCAAACCAAACCTTGCTTGTCCCCAAGCAAGCACTATGACCCGTATAAAAACTAAATGGAAAGGAGTATATCTCAGAGCTAACTACAAGCAAATGCCAAACCGTTTAATGCACAAAGTCAACTACTGCAAAGCTTAAATCAAGTGAACAAATTTATGCATATCATAGAATTAAGTCGGGCGTTCGACCTTGCAAGACTCATACAATCGGACTCTCCCGATCACTCTTCTCTCAAAGAAAGCAAATGGTAAGATTATATGTAAAAGAGAGGAAGAAAAGTACGAGTCTCTCACCTAGATCATGACCAACAAAACATGTATGCTTGTCTAGCATGAATAATGATTCTAGCTACCGTTCATACGCACAACCACCGTCAAGGACTATCACATGCCGAACTATTGCAAGATTTGGATATGTGAGGCTAAGCGGGAAAGAAGGGGCAAAACAAGTATGGAAAAGTGAAGGTAAGAGCCAAGCTAGTACCTAACGAACCATTAGAAACCGTATCCCGTTCCTTCAACTCAAAATATAAACCATGCCTTTAGTGACTAGGCAACACAAAAACCCAAACGAACGCCTCCAATTCATGAGGTAAGCACACGAGGCGTGTTCTTATTTCAACCAAGACCTTATTATTTTCAAGACTCTTTTTTTTTTCTTTTTCCTCTTTCTGTTTCCTTTTCTTTTCTTTCATTTTCAAATTTTTTTTTTTCAACTTCTGAACTGGTGGTCGATCGACCACCCTGCTACGACCAGAGCACTCTGCCCAGGTAAATCAACTCTCTTTTTTTTCATTTTCTGAATTTTTCTTTCTTCCTGTTTTCAGGCTGAAATAATTCCTTCACTTCCCAAAAATACCCGCTCCAACATTACAAGAGCGAACCAAAACAACTTAAATCGACAAATTCCTCTACTACTTCCTAGCTTGGCACAATGGTAGGCTAAGATGGGATGTAGTTGAGGGCAACTGGCAGTTGTGGCTTATAGTGGAGTTAATGGGGTAAAACGAGAAAGGGGGAGGATGCAATAGTTCTCAAAACATGCAATACCGACCAAAAACCAATGCATATAGGCAATAAGCAATCAAAACTCATACACGTGCAAAACATGAAATGAAGGGAGTAACTACTCTCAATCCTAAATTAACCGGTCATAAATGTCACCAGTTATAGGCTCTATATCTCAGAAAGTGTAAGTAGTTTGCCAAAAGTGATGAGTCAAGTCTAATTACCCGAAAATAATTCCATAACAAAATTTGAGAAGTCACTTATAATTCTCGCTAAACAGTTGTGAAAAGGCAAGGAATGGCATATTTGACTAATAGTGCAAAATCATCATTAATAACTCCAATCCGACTCAACTATATGCAAAAGTAAACGTGATGTTTTTGATTTTTTTTTTTTTGAATGAATGAATGAAAACAAAAACACAAATGCAAACAGAAATGCACTAAACATGTGACTGAAATGCAATAAAAGGAAACAAATGCAGATGCAAAACAAAAGGCATATGCAAATACCCTCGCCAAACCAAAACGCACAATGCCCTCATTGTGCTCAGCAGCAAATCACCCGCAGAAAAATGGGAGAATAAAAGCATGATAAAATAAAAGGAAGCTAAAAGAGAAAGGAAAATAACTCACAAAATACGACCTCCCCAAACCAGCCAAAAACGGGGAGGTCACAAGCATCTAGTCTCCACCATCGTAGTCGGAGTCGCTGTCCTCTCCGGACCCCGAGTCGCTTCCCTCGTCCGCCTCAACAGCAGCGACAGTGGCGCACCTGGAAGTGGAAGCACCAGCAGTAGTAGTGGGAGGGGGTCTTCTGGCAGGCTGAGGGTAGCCGCCCGCAGGGGGAACAAAGTAAGAAGGGTGAGTCCAGTCACCCTGTGGAAGCATCCCCCCCCCCCGAGCTAGCTCCTCGTAGACCGGGTACAGGGCTATGGCCGTGTCCAACCTGTGCTGGTTGAAGCTCCTGCACAAATCACCCAAAACACGTGACATTGCCCTCTGGTCCATGACCGGAGGGACAACCAAAGGAGTAGGTGGTCGAAAAGTGGATGTACCAGCAGTAGGGGTGGTAGTGGAGGTAGCGGGTGCCTGTGAAGAGGAGGCACGAGCTCTCCTCGAAGTGCTAGCAGTAGGAGTGGCCGCCACCAGAGGAAGCCTGTAACTAGGCAAGGGCGGCCGAGCTGCCCCCTCAACAGTGGTAAGGGGCAGGATAGGAGGGTAGCCAGTGACAGTGATGCGGTCACAGATGAAAGAATCAATCTTCCACCGCATCTGTCTATCGACCCAATAGACACCCCTCGCGTAAGGGAGGTCCATGAAACGCAGGTCAGGGTCGATGGGGTCCTCCTGTCGAGGGAAAAGTAAAACAAGGCGGTTGGCGATACGTGTCACCAATCCGCCACAGGCAATGGGGGTCAAGGTATACTCACTTACAGTCTGAAAGTGAGCGGCAGTCAAGTAAGAGAAGTTATTAATACGGGCTACCCGACTGTCAATGTTCAGATAGCCCGCTAAGATTGACAACTCAATATTATTCACATTGTTCGACTCTTTACGGCCAAAAATGGTATTACCCATTAGCCGTAGAAAATAACGAAGAGGGGGCAAGTGGACGGAAGTGCCGGTCCTTTTTTACCCGTAAAAATCACTGATACAAGACCACATGACCCGATGAGTATCAGAGGTGTCTGAGGTTCTGCCCTCGAAATAAAGACCCAGAAAACCCGCAAAATCAGCAAGTGTCAGAGCGTAATTGACATTAAAAAGTCGAAAGGAAATGCAAGGTTTGGTCTTGTCAGCCACGAAAGCTTTCGAGTCGAAAGCAAAAGACAAAAAGAATTCAAGGGTCAAAACGTAATACGTGAACTCAGCACGACCAAAAATCCCTGCACAGTAGCTTCTGGACTCTCCTCATCAGTCGATCGACTGAATGGCCTGGTCGATCGACTGCAAACGCTGGCATTTAGACTTTAATTCGTCAAAAAATTCATTTGCCAACTTAATTTCCTGTCTTTCTCACACAACATCCAGTAAACCACTTACGCACTTTGCATAAAATAAATTACTGCAAAAATTATCAAAGGCGTAAAATTTTCCAAACCAAGAAATTGCGAATTTAAAGAAATTAAATAAAACCATAAAGAAAACTCAAAAATGCAAGTTGAATGAAATAACAAAAAAGAATTCCTAAATTACAAAAAATTACATCCTGGGTTGCCTCCCAGTTAGCGCTGGTTTAAGAGGTCCCGCACGACCTTTTTACCTCACTTTTCATCATCTGATAGCGGGTCGAAGTACAAAACCTCGACTTTCCCAACATATGCATCTGATCCATGATAGTGCTTCACATATTGGCCATTAACCTTGAACCTTTCTCCAGCAGAGGTCTCCAATTCAACTGATCCGAACTTTGTGACAGCTGTGACCGTATAGGGGCCGGTCCACCTGGATTTCAGCTTACCAGGAAATAGATGGATACGAGCATTAAAAAGAAGTACCTTATCGCCAATATGGAATTCGCGCTTGATGATTCTCTTGTCGTGCCAGCGCTTTGCTTTCTCCTTGTAGATCCTTGCATTGTCATAGGCCAGCAGCCTAAATTCCTCTAGCTCATTCAGCTGTGTCATGCGTTTCTCACGAGAGAGGTTAGGATCCAAATTCAAATCACAAATATCCCACCAAGACTTATGCTCTAACTCAACAGGTAAATGACACGTCTTACCATAAATCAATCGGTATGGAGACATCCCGATTGGCGTTTTAAACGCAGTTCTATAAGCCCATAAGACATCATCCAACTTAAGACTCCAATCTTTCCGTGATTTAGAAACAACTTTAGCTAAGACTTCTTTCAATTCTCTGTTAGAAACCTCAACCTGACCACTAGTTTGGGGATGATACCTCAAACCTCTACGATGTTGGACACCGTATTTAGTCAATAAAGCACTAAGTTGTTTCTCTTTAAAATGCATTCCCCCATCGCTAATGACAACCCGAGGGACACCAAAACGAGGGAAAATGATCTTTTTAAACAGTTTAATCACGGCCTTTGCATCGCAATGGGGAGTAGCAATAGCTTCCACCCATTTGGATGCATAATCTACTGACTACGAGGATATATTTATTACCTTGATTGCTCGGAAAAGGTCCTTGATAATCAATGCCCCAGACATCGAAAATCTCAACCTCAAGAATGCCTACCCGTGGCATCTCATGTCTCTTGAAATATTCCCGATCTTTGACAAGCATCGCACTCAAAGAACAAAATTGCGATAATCTGCATGCAAAGTTGGCCAATAGAAACCAGATTGAGTACCTTAGCTACGGTCTGGACGGACCGTGATGACCACCATAAGCAGAAGAGTGGCAAGCCTCTAGGATATCCTTCACCTCCCACTGAGGTACGCATCTCCGGATGAGACCGTCTGCGCATTCCTTGAAAACATAAGGATCATCCCAAAATATTGTCTAGCATTATAGGCAAACCGCTTCTTCTGCGCCATGAAAGCTCGGGTGGTATCCTACCCACACAAAGAAAAGTTAGCAAAATCGCAAAACCACGGAGGTGGATAAGACCCCTGAAGTAGTAATAGCTAACGACTCTCATCGGGGAAAGAATCATTAATAGGCAACGAATCCTCCCTTTCTCGTCACCGTAGACGAGATAAGTGGTCAGCTACCACATTCTCCGCTCCTTTCTTATCTTTGATCTCCAAATCAAACTCCTGCAAAAGGAGTATCCACCTCAAAAGCTCGGCCGCATCTTTCTTAATAAAGAGAGTCTTCAACGCTGCATGGTCAGTGTAAACAATAACCTTAGAACCTAACAAATAAGACCGAAATTTGTCTAAGGCAAAAACAACAGCTAGAAACTCTTTCTCAGTGGTAAAATAATTGACTTGAGCCTCATCCAGAGTTCGGCTCGCATAGTATATGGCATTCAAAGCTTTATTCTTTCGCTGTCCTAGAACCGCACCGATCGCATAATCGCCGGCATCACACATGATCTCAAATGGGAGGTCCCAATCGGTAATGAATGATTGGCGCAAAACTAGGGCCTCCTTTAACCTCGTTAAAAGCGACATGGCACTCATCAAAAATTCAAAGACAAAGATCCTTAAAATGCAATTGTGTAAGTGGTTTAGCAATTTTTGAAAAATCCTTAATGAAACGCCGATAGAAACCAGCGTGACCAAGGAAACTCCTCACTCCTTTAACATTCACGGGAGGAGGTAATTGCTCAATCACCCGCACCTTTGCCTTATCAACATGTATACCTTTATCGAAATCGATGCCCTAACACAACTCCCTCATTGACCATAAACCGACACTTTTCCCATTTAAAACAAGATTAACATCTATACAACGCTGCATGACTTTATCAAGGTTAGCTAAACAACGATCAAAGTCACTACCATAAACCGAGAAATCATCCATGAATACTTCCATAATATTTTCTATATAATCGAAAAATCCCCATCATGCACCTCTGAAAGGTAGCGGGGGCGTTACACAATCCGAAAGGCATTCTACGATATGCAAAAACACCCTGTGGACAGTAAAAGTAGTCTTACTCGATCGTCCGGGATGAATAGGGATCTGAAAGAACCCTGAATACCCGTCTAGAAAACAGAAAAATTTGTTAGAAGCAAGTATTTCAGTCATTTGGTCAACAAAAGGGAGGGGGAAATGGTCTTTCTTGGTGGCGGCATTCAACTGTCTATAATCAATGCACATCCGCCACCCCGTCACTACTCGAGTTGGTATTAATTCATTTTTATCATTTTTAACCACGGTAGTCCCTCATTTCTTCGGGACTACCTGAATCAAACTAACCCACTTGGAGTTGCCAATCGTATAAATAATACTTGCATCGAGTAGTTTCATCACCTCACCCATAACAACTTTCGCATCTTCGGGTTCAACTTGCGTTGACCACGTCTCGTAAGGCTTGTGGCCTTCTTCCACTCTATCCTGTGCATACAAACATCGGGCCGATGCCCTTAATGTCATCCAAAGAGTAACCCAAAGCCTTCCTGTTTTTCTTAAGCACACACATCAAAGCAGACATACCGGTCATCATTAAGGTTAGAGCTAACAATAGCCGGCATGCTCCGTATCATCTAGAAAAACATACTTAAGATTAGGAGGAAGTGGCTTACGCTCCGGTACCTTTACCTCTACAGCATAGACAGAATCAGCTTCAATGGTGTAACAAGTGTTGACCAAGTTATCGTTGGCCAGGCTTAAAAGCTTCTCATCTTCTTCCTCATTGAGCTCGTAGCTCTCCATTGAGGCTACCAAAGCATTTGGCTCCTCAGCATTCTCCATTGTATTACCTGCATACTCATCTAAACGGGTTAGATCAGCTAAGGGATCCTTGGCTAAGGATTCCCTCCAATTACAAGTAACAACCCTGTCAACAATATCAATGGAATAACACGTATCATCGTCGCAATCGCCTTGTGAGCAAGATCAAACTCAATGGTGTCATCCCCTACCTCTAAGGTGATGGTTCCGCGTTTGACATCTATTACACCCACTGTATGTAAAAACGGTCTGCCTAAAATAATAGGTATCTGACTGTCCTCTACAATGTCCAAAACAACGAAATCGACAGGAATAAAAAACTTACCCACTCGAACGGGTACATCCTCTAGAACTCCTATAGGTCTCTGAGTCGATCTATTTGCCATTTGAACGGTAATATCAGTCACCTTAAGTCTACCAATGTTTAACCTTTCGAAAACAGAATACGGCATGACACTAACACTGGCCCCTAAGTCACAAAGGGCCTTTCCAATTACGTGGTTACCTATAGTGCAAGGAATTGAAAAACTACCCGGGTCCTTTAATTTAGGTGGCATATTAACTTGTGAAAGAGCATTACATACCTCCACAAAAGCAACATTACCATCATCACGAAAATTTCTCTTACGATTCAAAATATCTTTCATAAATTTAGCGTAAGAGGGTACCTGGGTAATTAAATCAGTGAAGGGAACCGTTACCTCGAGATTCTGGACCATCTCCAGAAACTTACCAAACTTACGCTCTAGCTTAGTAGCCTTCAAACGCTCCGGATACGGGACTGCAACACTGGCCGTAGGATCAGTAACCTTTGGCTTCCGTAGGTTTAAAACCCCCGTCAAATCATCAATGAGTGAAGAATCATGCGGACTAGTTGACGGATTTGCATCCTGCTCTGGAGTTCCAGTCGATCGACTGGTATGAGTGGTCGATCGACTAAGTAAGCTGGGCGTGAACAGTTCCTGTCCAGAATTGACTTCGTCAGGTGTCTCAGTCGATCGACTGAGAATGTTGGTCGATCGACTGGATGTGCTGGGTGTGAATAGTTTCTGACCAGGAACTATTTTATCTGACGCTTCAGTCGATCGACTGAGAATGGTGGTCGATCGACCAGAAGTACTGGCATTCAAGCTCGTTTTTGCAGCAGAATTTAAACGAGTTTCTTCATCATTTCCCGAGTCTTCCTTTGGCTTGTCGGGACTTTCATATAAAAGGCCACTTCTGAGATTGATGGCATTGATCATCTCAACCGGCCCTTCACATTTGCTTGAAGAATTAGCAGCTTGCTTAGCCTCCATATTCTCCAATTGTTTCACAAAATTCCTTGAGGACTCAATCCCGGCTGCTTCCATATTCGCCACTTGAACCAAAAGGAGTTGGACCATCTCTCTCAACTTCTCGATCTCATCTGAGTTTTGAACAGGAATTTCGACTTTCTCCTTGGAAGCTTCAGAAATCTCGAGCTTCTCGAGACGGGTAGAAATGGAAGTAATAAGTGTCACAACGGCACTCATTTCATCACTTTGCTTTCGTGACTTCCCACGCGAACTTCCAAACTCAGCTCTATGGACTGCCATCTCCGCAATAGTGTTCCAACCTTTACTTTGACCGGTATTATTTTGGAACCTACCATTAGCAGCTGCATCCAGGATGACCTTGTAATCATCATATAAAGCATTGTAAAATAGGTTACAAAGATACCATTGCTGGAAACCATGATGAGGGACAGCTCAGACCAAACTTTTGAAACGTCCCCATGCTTCACAAAAATCTTCGTCGGCTCCTTGCTGAAAACTCGTGATTTTACCCTTCAAGGCATCAGTCTTTGAAAGTGGGAAGTACTTCTTGTAGAAGGCTAATGCTAAAGATGTCCAATCCGTGACTCCAGCTGCTACCCTATCGAGGTAGCGGTACCAATCTCGCGCCGAATCCTTCAAGGAGTACAAGAACATAAACCCCTTTACTTCATCTTGAGTTACCCCAGCCGGTATAGGTATGGAACAACAATAGTCTGTGAAAGTTTCCATATGCTTCAAGGGGTCTTCATCTGGCAGACCCGCGAACTGATTTCGCTCCACTAAATCAATATAAGAGGAACGAAACTCGAAATTACCGGTAGTAGGGGTAGGTAACTGGCGCCCCTTTGGAAGGTGGTGCTCCTTTGGCTGAAAATTATCATATATTATAGCCATAATTTCCAAAGTGAGAGTACTCAAGTCTTCCTCTCAAAAACCTGTCTTCTAACTGTGCAAAAGCAAAACTAGAAGCAAAGGTAAGCAACGGCCTCAAGGAACCAAAGTTCCTTGAGACAAGAAAAATAAACTAAAATAAGGCAAACAAAATTACACCGTCTCCCCGGCAACGGCGCCAAAATTTGATACCGTCGTTTAGTACCAAAATTAATATTATAATTCCAAACTAAAACTATAGCTAGTGATAGTAAGGGTCGAACCACAGAGAGACAAGGTTGATTTTGTTTGCTATTTTTCAGTCTATAAAAGTAACAATTAATTGGGGGGGTTTTGAATTTGGTTGATTAACTGGCTAATTGCTAAAATTAATATTCTCAACAAGATAAAAAGGGGATCGGGAACTTCGATTCACCATGGCAAATATCAGTCGATGGTAGCGTCTTATATTACGGTCTCAGGGAAAATAAGCTAGCCTTTCGATCAAAGCTCAAATAACCTCACGGTCTATTAATTCCCTAGAATTTATCAACGCTTTCGCTCAAGAGAAATTCCAAATCTAACGATAATTCAAATTACCAATCTTTCAATCTAGTAAAGAAATTTGTCAAAAGATAGCAAGACCAATACGGAAGAACTCATACTACACAACAATCCTAACCTAATACCATGGTTCACCTCGTTCCCAATCAAGGAAATTACCTACGCATAATTATAACTATTCTAACTTCGAAATTAATAATAAAGAACAAATTTGACATAATGGAATCGAACTAAAACAAAAGAGAAGGACTCAATTGCTGAAATTAAATTGAAGAAAACAAAAATCGAAATAACAAGGAATTAAGGAGAGAAAGAATTGCATAAAAAAGCTTACTAATTGAATTCAAGAACAAAGTATTGATATCGAAGGTTTCCGTCTCCAAGCTAGATCTAAAAAAAACTGAGTTTTTCCAATAATGAAACCATAACCTAAAAGTTGCTGCGTTCTCCTGATAAAAAGCTACTCAAAGTTAATTACAAGTTGGGCTTTTTAAAAGTCTAACACGAAGAAAAACGTATCAGCTCGAAAACTGGTCGATCGACCGGCCAGAGTGGTCGATCGACTGGAAAATGCAGAACAATAGCGTCTGATGAGCTTCAGTGGTCGATCGACTGAACAGCATAGTCGATCGACTGGTGGTACTGTTCAGAAACACTTCTTTTCTTCAAAAAACAGCTCCTCACTCCAATGCACGCATCCCGAGGTGAGTGAGTACGAACCTCCTTCTTCCAAGCTTCCTCGAAACTACCTCCGGAGGACGATTTAGGCTTGATTTAGCTTACTTCCACTCGTTCCTACAATAAATCATAGAAAATGCAAAGTAAACCGTTTCGGGAGAAATAGTAGCCTTAAGCTAACAATTATGTATGGAAATACGTGCCAAAACCGCAGATAAAGTGTATAGAATATGCACGTATCAATTATGTTCCTTCATTGCAATCTAGTTGGACTTGGAGGAAGATTTGTGCTGTTAAGGACATTTTTAAACCTGGCTATCACCTGAATCAGTGGTGTGATGGTAAGTATACTGTGGCTGCTGGGTACAGATGGTTGCAGGGTTCTCAAACTAAAGCTCAATGGGCTCCTGTGGTATGGATTAGGCTTAATGTACCCAAGCATTCCTTCATTGCTTGGCTATTTGCTAAGGAGAGGCTACTGACTAAAGATAGGCTGAGGGCTTTTGGTCTACCTATTGATGGGGTCTGTGATCTTTGTGCTATGCATACAGAGGATCACCATCATCTGTTCTACCATTGTGCTTTCGGTATCAGGTGTTGGGATATTTTAAGGCAATGTCTGAGTGTCTCACATCCTACCCAGGATATCCTTCACTGGTGTGTTAAGTGGAGATGCAGATCTTTGCTCAAGAAGCAACTGGTTTTTGCTGCAGTGGTGGTTGTCTTGTACAATATTTGGCGGGTCAGAAATCTCTGCAGAGTTGATATGGTTGTTCATTCCCCTACTCAGGTGATGAAGGAGGTGAAAACTTCAGTTCAAGCACGGTTTCAAAGTAGGAAATGGCCGTCCAAATATCAGACTACCTGGCTATTTTAAGGCATTCTGATACTTTTTGATAGGAAAATATGTAGGTTCCATTTATATTATATTACTCAAAAATTGTATGTAATGGTGGCTCGTTTTTCATATTAATATATATATATTCACATTCTATATTCACATTCTACCAAAAAAACTTTACCCAATTGTTCTCAACTCAATAGTTTACAAACTAACAATTTCATGACATAATTGAACATAAATATTAAGCATGAATAAGATGGTTTACTCACTAATTCAGCCATGTAACTAACCCAATTCATCCATGTAAACATTCATGTAACCAAAAGACTAGAGATTTCTCAAACAACCATAAGATGGTTTCACATAGAAACTTATTCAACAATAAACATGTAAAACATGTAAAGATTCAAATTTTAACACACATATGAGTATACTACAACATATAAACAGACAAAATTGACATAATGTCGAGTGAACTATCACCGTTACCTTATTAGCTCTTCAAGCCACAAGAGAATCGTCTACAATAAAGCTATCTTCTTCCGGGTTATCCAAGCTTGCACCTAAACACAAAAACTAACAAATTTAGCGGGAATCTCGAGCCTTATATAAGATGGAATACACGAGAGAGGAATAAAGTTGGTGTCTTTTTTACATAGAAAGATGGAGGACGGAATAAGGAAGAATTTGGCGCAAAAATGACTTGATTCGGTGGAGAAATGAGCAAGTTATGGTGTATTTAGTGTTATGGAGGAAATATGTAACAATGGTGATTGGTGTTGAACAAGATTATATTGAAATTTTGGGGAGGAATTAGTTTTTAGGGTTTACTCCATGTGTTTTATGAAGAGCAAGGAGTAGGAGGAGAGCCCAATAGTCATAATAGGCCCAACATCACTAATTGAGTCGATTACTACAAAAAACAAGTTTCAAAGCCTACTATAACCTATGACGGTTATTATCACCATCATTATTGTTATAATACATATAAATCAACTTTTTAATAAAAAGGATTTAAAATATAAATAAACTAATAAAATGACTAATGAATTTATAAATTCCAATACAGGTATTTCGCGGGTGTTACACCGGTTGTTGGAACTTCAAACATTCCACCAATACTTTCAACACTAAGACACAAAGGCTTATTGTTAATCACGGCCGTGATGAGCCGGAATCAACATTAATCTTCACCGTGGTATAAAATTGAACCAACTCGGGTATATAAACCTTCACATAGTAATTAAGATGATTTTGTTAGAAATCATATTTTAAATATCACATATTTTGGTTTAAAGTTTTAGTCATAAAAACTTAAAGATCTTGTGCATGAAAATAAATGCAAGAGTAAGGAGAAAAACGGTTCCTTATATGTGAGTATTTCGGATATTTTGGGCACAAGCGAAGTCTCCTACCTCACTTGTTCTTGAGCTTTCCATATGTTAGGACGATCCTCCAAAGACCTCAAGAATATACGCCACTCCTCTTGATTGCACCCAAGATTATCCCTTATCCCCACTAAATAATATTAGCTAGATATTGGTTTAGTAGTTTACCTTAAAATTGATAACTAATACACATATATTACACTAATAATTTTAGTAATCTTTTATGAATAATTTGAATCAAAAATCTCATGTTTTGATGATGAATAAAGAGTAGAAAGAATAATGCATAAACTTTTGCATGTGATGTGTAAGAATGAATATGAGAGGAATAATTAAAGAACAAAAACCTCCAAAAGAAGGGGTGTGGCACGGTTCAAGGAGGGATGAGGACCAATATATTATCCTTCACTTTTCCTTTTGTTCTTATCAAAACTTTAGGCATGTAAGGCTAGGCGTAGACTAGGCATCATTAGCTTATTTTATCTAATAAAATAATTCACCCACTAACACACATTACTCTCATTATTTCGGTCCATGTACCATAAAATGGACTACCATTTTATTTTGTCAATTTGTCATTTGTCAAACAATATGTCACATGTAGTATGATACATGTTATTAATTAATTTAATGTATATTTATCACATAAATATCATTTTATAAATTGATTAAATTACATACAATAAATTGACTGGTGATACTTGATCACATAAATAAAATGGGTCTTTTAATTATAATTCACAACATCGTGTAATTATAATTAACCATTCATTCTTATCTCTATCGTTTCTCAAACAATAAGCAATTTTAGTAATAAAGCATTTTTATTACTAAAATAAATCTTATTTAATCTCATTAAAATAAGAAATAATATTCGCTCTCCCAATTAAATTGTTCAATTTTAAGGAATTGATCAACTTGTATCGTCATACAATTAATCAACTTTACAGATAAGGGAATCATCCTTTAGGTGTGACCATAAGGGATCAACTGACCACCAACGTCCCACGACAGTAACGTCATACTCTAGAACCCCAATCGTTACCGATTAATGTTGATCAGTTGACTATAAAATGAATCATCCCTTACGTATTTTTAAAAATGAGATTTAAACATGTGATCATCATGATCGACAATTGTGATCGCATTATTGTCGGAGGACACATATTCCAACAATCTCCCACTTATCCTCGACAAGTGTGCGTCACCAATTCTCTTGTCCTATTACTATTTCCCACTCAATGCAAGGTGTCTTTCAGGTCGTACTTGCAAGTGATCATATCGAGAGTGGTTTCCTCGATCTGGAGAATAACTGATTGACCGGAATTATCTACGAATAGATACCTTCCGAGCGTGGCCACGTATTTCCAGTTCATTACTCTTCGAGTGGCCCTGAGATATTGTTTTAACCCTGACAAGGGGGTGGACAATTCCTATCGCACTTAGGGGTGAGCTTTGGTCCAGAACCGGACCGAAGACCAATTTCTCTAAAATAGTGGACCAAGGACCGGACCTATTCACAAATGGTCTGGACCGGACCAAACCGAAAAAAACCCGGACCAAACCGGAATCGGACCGAATGGACCTATTCTTAAATTCATATCATAATATCTTATATTTATATAAAAATATATGTAGAAACTAAACAGTAATGTTCCGATATAAAATAAATTATAAAGTACTAAATACATAATCTAAAAACACTCAAAACTTGTAAAAAGAATCTAGACTAATATTGTATAGACCATATTACTAAATATTAAAATTCAACACTCTATTGAGTTCTTTATTATTTGACAGGCTGACAGCATCACGGCAACATCCCCTTCAGGCTTCATCAACTATCAACTCTGCTCCTTAATTTTCTTGTGATTTGTGAACGGATCTCATATCTGACATTACATCGTTAGATATTAGATAATAAGAAAGAAAAGTCCAATTCATCAACTATCAACCAAGTGCTCTTGGCCTAGTGGAGTTCTGGGGAACCCTCAAAGCATGCAAAAAAGCATGAACTGTGAGGTCCCAGGTTCGAGACTCGCTAGAGCAAGAGACTTGGCCACGGCGGCCCCCGTTGTGTTAGGGGTGGCTTACATTGTCCACGGTGGTGACACTGGAATGCCTCACTACAAGAAAAACGCGGCTTACTGACGGCCCTACCGACGGAAAAAAGAGGCCGTCAGAAAACACGGGTTACTGACGGATGTGTGACGGAAATTCCGTCAGTAAAGTTTCCTGACGGATATCCCGTCAGTATCTATTGGCGCGTTGACCAAGTCAAAGGCGCCAAAAGAACTGTGACGGAAATTCCGTCAGGAATCTTTTAATACCGACGGAAAAGCCGTCAGTATGGGCTTTATTTTTCCGTCAATTTCCCGCGTTTTTCCTGTAGTGCCTGGGCCCGGGGGGACTAAACCCCCTGTTACCAAAAAAAAAAAAAAAAAAAAAGAAAGAAAAGTCCATAATATAATTGTTAATATACAATAGTTGAAAATATAATAGTACCGTTGGATCATCGACAAAGATCAATTTATCCTCCATGCGTAACTTCCCGACATCTGAAACATAAGTCACGATTCAAAATCAGTACATCAAATATGATGAGACTACAAACTACAATTTGAAATATGAAGGTGTACCTTCTTCCAGCTTCTCTAAATCCTCTAGACTTTCTTCCACTTCAATTTTGGATTTGCGTATTTCAGCTCGAATCCAATCTTGTGTGCATACAAGACCTTGCACCGTCTTAAATTTAACCCAAAACAGAAGCAAAATATATTAAATAATAATGTGGAAGGCACTGGCAGCATATAATGACCAACAAACTACATACAAATTCAACACAAGCATAAAAATCATTACCTTAGGAGTTAGAGAGCTTCGAAATTGATCTAAAGTACGCCCCCCTGTACTAAAGGCAGACTCTAAAGCAACTGTCGAGATTGGTATGGCTAAGACATCACGAGCCATGCGGGCAAGAATAGGAAACCTAGGCTCGTTGAGCTTCCACCAAGTTAAAATCACAGGCTCTTCATCATCACCCTTTTGTTCATCTAAGTACCGATCAAGCTCTGTTCTCACCAAGCTACAGCTACCATCACCACCACATCCTCTCATTTTCATCTTAATTTGTTCACTTATTGACTTCATAAGAGCCACACTCCCCCCTTCGGAACATGGAATAACAGGTGTAGATATATTAGCATCTTAATTTTGAGGAGTCACAGGAGCATAGGTGCGGCTATACTCAGCAAACAAATCATATGCAAACTGTTTAACCTTTCTTGCCAACACTTCCCCATCATCAACCCCATACATGGAATGAAGGGTAAGTTGTAAGCCTAAAAACTTGAAATTTGGATCAAGGATCACACCCAAGTAGATCAACATATTCATCTTGTCAATGTTACCCCAATACTTGTCAAATTTTGATTTCATTTCTACTGCCATTTTTTGAAACTCAGGATCCTTACTCGCCATCCATTACTTCACCAAATTGAAAGTGTGAGTAATATGAAAAAAGAGTGAGTTGCTTGTCACATACAAAGAACCAGATATACGTTTTGTCAAATCGTAAAACTCTTTAAGAAATGTAACAAGTCTTTCTATCTTATTCCAATCTTGCATACTCGGCGGACCAACTTTTTTATCAGAATCTTGAGAATCCCAAGGAATTTTAATACGACCAAATACAACCTTGTATTGTAGAGCAGTGTTTAACATAACATAAGCTGAGTTCCATCTTGTTGGAACGTCAAGAGTCAAACACAACTTACAAGTAATCTTGCATTTCTTTACTTGCTCTTTAAAGAGATGTAACTTAGCAGGAGAACCTCTCACATATTTCACTGCATACCAAACCTTATCAATGCAGTTCACATGCTCTTCCAAACCATCCCAAACAATCAGATTTAAAATATGTGCAATACACCTCATATGTAGATATTTACCATCACTAATATTTTTTTTTGTGGTGCCAATGATTTCATACAACTGCATGCTAAATCATTCGAGCTTGCATTGTCAACTGTGATAGTAAATAACGTTTCGAGTATACCCAATGCATCTAAACTATCTTCAAGAGCTCTACCAATTGCTTCACCTTTATGACTAGTAATGGGACAGAAATTTAATATGCGTTTCTGTAGTGTCCAGTCATCATCTATAAAATGGGCAGTGGCACACATATAATTAATTTATTGAATGGAAGTCCATGTATCAGTTGTAACAGAGACTCGTTGGCAAGAATTATGTTGCAAGTCCTTGAGATTTTCCTTTTTATGCAAGTACAACTTGAAACAATCTCGGGCAATGGTCCAACGTGAAGGGATTTTAAATGTAGGGCACACAACAGACATGAGATATATAAAACCAGGCTTATCTACATGTCTAAATAGAAGTTCATCAAGCACAAGCATGTAAGCAATGGCCTCTCTAATATCATCATCATTCACAATTCTACTTTTCAGTTTAGCCTCTCCTTCCTGGCCATCAATAGGTTCTAAGACTAGTTGAGCTTGCTTACCTTTGCCTTGATTTTGAGGATTCTTCTCACAAGTAGAAGAATGCTTTTTCAAGTTCTTGGTCCAATTAATGACTGTGTCAGCAGCAAAAGTCGCATCACAATATTGACACTCAGCCCTTACATTATCGTTATCGTCAAGAAACAGCTCATAATCCACCCAATATGGCGCCCTTCTTCTGCCGGTTTTGAGGATATACCGACGTCCAGGCCTTGATTTCTTTGATGGATGTGGTGTATACGACTTCAGCTTACGTGTTTCATCAATGTCTTCTTCTATCTCTTCATCCACCAAATCAACTGTCGGAGGAGCTCCAGATTCTTGTTGTTGTTCGGAAGCTAGACAACGTCTTTTGCTTTGTTTGCCTTGCGTCATCTATTATAAGAGAACAAATATCTTAGTTATATACAAAATCTGAATGAGTATTGAACCTAATTACTAAGAGTATTAGGGAGTATAGACATACTCCCTCTGTCCCAATCATTTGTTTACCATTTATATTTTTTGCGAGTCATATTTTAATCAAAGCTAAACAAATGATTGAGACAAAGTGAGTAGTACACTAATAGAGAATACTGTAGTCATTGAATCACAATTAGACAATAACACAATATAGAATAGTGAATAAAAAAGCATAAAAAACTCAAAAATCCAAATAATTACTACAAATCATCATCATGCATGCAGTAAGATACATCCTTTATGCTTAATTTATCATTTTACGAATCACGAACATCAGTCAAGTGATCAATTTTATCAACAACAACAAAAGAATACAAATACCCATATCTATTTTCATAACTAAACAATTGATCTCCATCTTTGTTATTATCAAAAACAATTAATAGGCATGTAAACATAAATATACACAACAAAGCAGCAAAATTACGGATTACCAAACTAGTCAAATAACTATCACTACTTAATCAATTGTATATAATTCATTAATTTGTTGTAACTAAAAAAAATTAACAATAAAATACTAAATATTTAACATTGAATAATACCTGAATAATCTAGGATACGAATTATGAAGAGCAAAGAACTTCAATAGGAGCGGCGCTTATGGTTGTGGAAGATGAACAATACAATACGAATAATATGGGATTGAGCCATTGAAGAGTATTTATATATAAACTAAATTTTCTTAAGCATGTAAATTGTAATCTAAATATTCAGTGGTATAATTGAATTAGGATTTTAGGAAAGTAGAAATTGTATAGTCTTAGGAAAATGGAAACAGAAAGAACAAGGAAAGTCCAAGTGTCCAACAACTCCACGTCCCAACCCACGAGCAAAAAAAGTGACTCACTCAAGTTCGGTCCTTTTGGTCCGGACCGAGAATACCCGGACCAAACCGGACCAAGACCGAAAACCGAACAAAGGGAACACGTGGACCGAGGACCGGACCAATTACCATCCGGTCCGGTTTCGGTCCAGACCAAACGGTCCGATCCGGTCCATTTTTTTCGGTCTGGACCAACTCGGGTATATAAACCTTCCCATAGTAATTAAGATGATTTTGTTAGAAATCATATTTTAAATATCACATATTTTGGTTTAAAGTTTTAGTCATAAAAACTTAAAAATATTATGCATGCAAAATAAATGCAAGAGTAAGGAGAAAAACGGTTCCTTACATGTGAGTATTTCGGATATTTTGGGCACAAGTGAAGTCTCCTACCTCGCTTGTTCTTGAGCTTTCCATATGTTAGGATGATCCTCCAAAGACCTCAGGTATAGAAGCCACTCCTCTTGATTGCACCCAAGATTATCCCTTATCCCCACTAAATAATATTAGCTAGATATTAGTTTAATAGTTTACCTTAAAATTGATTACTAATACTCATATATTACACTAATAATTTTAGTAATCTTTTATGAACAATTTGAATCAAAAATCTCATGTTTTGATGAAGAATAAAGAGTAGAAAGAATAATGTATAAACTTTTGCATGTGATGTGTAAGAATGAATATGAGAGGAATAATTAAAGAACAAAAACCTCCAAAAGAAGGGGTGTGGCATGGTTGAAGGAGGGATGAGGACCGATATATTATCCTTCACTTTTCCTTTTGTTCTTATCAAAACCTTATGCATGTAAGGCTAGGTGTAGACTAGGCATCATTAGCTTATTTTATCTCATAAAATAATTCACTCACTAACACCCATTACTCTCATTATTTCGGTCCATGTACCATAAAATGGACTACCATTTTATTTTGTCAATTTGTCATTTGTCACACAATATGTCACATGTAGTATGATACATGTTATTAATTAATTTAATGTATATTTATCACATAAATATCATTTTATAAATTGATTAAATTACATACAACAAATTGACTAGTGATACTTGATCACATAAATAAAATGAGTCATTTAATTATAATTCACAACATCTTTTAATTATAATTAACAATTCATTCTTATCTCTATCGTTTCTCAAACAATAAGCAATTTTAGTAATAAAGCATTTTTATTACTAAAATAAATCTTATTTAATCTCATTAAAATAAGAAATAATATTCTCTCTCACAATTGAATTGTTCAATTTTAAGGAATTGATCAACTTGTATCGTCATATAATTAATCAACTTTACAGATAAGGGCATCATCCTTTAGGTGTGACCTTAAGGGATCAACTGACCACCACCGTCCCACGACAGTAACGTCAAACTCTAGCAAGCCAATCGTTACCGATTAATGTTGATCAATTGACTATAAAATGAATCATCCCTTAAGTATTCTTAAAAATGAGATTTAAACATGTGATCATCATGATCGACAATTGTGATCGCATTATTGTCGGAGGACACATATTCCAACAGATTTTGCCATTTTTGTGCAAAAATCGCATGTTTGAGAAACTTAAAGGCGGGAGAAGTGTCATACCAATCGAGATCATAGCGCCTACCGGATTGAAAGCTACCTCGGATCACATGCTTGCAACAATCATATACAATTTAAGGAAAACCGTGTTGAAGAATCTCAACTGTGGTGCTCTTGTTTTCGTCCAATGGTTGGTCAATAGCCATCAAGACACCTTTGGATTTCAAATTTAATTCTCCAATATCCTCAATTTCATGTTCATCCTTGTTGATTTCCACATGTTCAACTTCCTCTATTTTCCGTTTCCTCAAGCTTGATCGAGTTTGTATCCTTCGGGTTTTGGTTTCGGTGTAGTCACGGGTTCACCTTCATCCTTGAAGAGCTCATCATCATCAAAGATGGCATTCAACTTCTCTTTGTCAACTTCGATGTCTCCTTCACCTTCATCATTAACAACCATCTTTCCTTTTCCCTTCCTTCTTCGATTTCGAACCATTGTACTCAACACCTCTTCATCACTCTCTTTTTCTTTTTCATCCTTACTTCCTTTTTCACTTTTTTCTTTCGATTTTTCTCTCTCTTTTTATTCTCCTTACTCTTTGATTTTTCATTATTTTCGCTCAATTCTTTTCCATTCCTTTCACTCACATCTTTTTCATTCCTTTCACTTAACTCTTTTTCATTCATTTCCCCTTCGTTCTCGGTTTCATCTCCTTCAATTTCCCCTCCTTCTTTTTCTATTTCTTCTTATTTCTCACTAGTATCATCCTCCTTTTCCCTTTCTTTGTTACCAATCTCAACATCAACACTAACATCAAATCCTTTTTCGAGAATAGGAGTTCCATCATTGATGAGAGTGTCGTTGGGGCTCTCAATCAAACACATTTATATTTCTCAACAAACAACTAGTTAGTAGTTAAGTCGAGGTCGATCCACGGGACGGTATGCATTGGATTTTAAGTCTATCTATCTCAATTTATGCTAGTGTCACAATTGATTTGGGTTGGAGTTGGTGAGTCTAAACTAATAGAAGCAATAAAGTAAAACAAGCAATAAATTAAAAGATGTAAACAATTGATTAGAGAGACTAGGATGTCATGGCATCACAGGGGATTCATGGTATTAGATCATACAAACATGTTCTCAATTAGATGCAAGCACTTATTGTTGTGATGGGATCGAGTTAGTGTATATCATACAAACCCTAAGAAGGTTTGGGTCCCGGAGCCGAATCGATTAGATTGTACAACACCTATAAGTCGACTTAATTCTTCCTATTCAACTCTATGCATGGTATAATGAGCTCGAGTTGGTTTATATGCTTACAAGCTTCATTGAATAGATAGGTGATGGATCAAAAAATGCAAGGATTCATAGGCTCGCATTTCATCAAACATAACATGTGCATAGGTTGAAATCACAACAAACAAGCAAATTAATTATGAAAACATATTAGATGAAGCATAGATCAATCCCCATGTTTGTTTTCCCTAATTCCCCATTAATACTAACAAAGCAAAACATGATGAATAAATGATGTGATTAACAATAATTAAACAAGAGTAAAAGGGATTATACCGATATGAGATGATCAAAATAATAAAGCAAAAAATAATAGAAGAAAACTTGATTGATTGATGAAGAGTTGTCAATTCTCCAATAATAACCCAATAATCTTCAATTACCCAATAATAATAAACTTGAACAATGACTGAGGAAAGATTAATATGTAATTTTGTGGAATGGTTGAGATTAATCTATTCTAATCTACTCCTAATCTTATCTAAGGAAGGTTTGCCTCCTCTAAGAGGGCTCTTTTTAAGCTAAGGGAACTTTTTTTCCTTGATTGTTACAAATGGATTATATATATAGTAGTACATCAGGATTAGTAAATAACAATGCTAAGTTTTAAATGGGGAATTACAAGTCCCGAGGGAGATGCGTGGATCACGTTGCTACTCCCACCTCGATCCGCTCGGATCGTCTTGAAGCACGGCCAGTCTGTCTGGAGATCCGCTCAGATCACAAGGAAGCCGCTCGGATCAAAGCTCCGTGATCCGCTCGTCCCGTGTAAGAGCCGCTCGGATCAGGATGTGGCAATCCGCTTGTCTTGTGCTTAGGACGCACAGATCTTGGCACAGTGTTCCACCCTCTTGCCTTGGAAGCCTATGATCTACGTACACTCTTTATTCTTACTTCATTTGTCGTCGTTCATGCCTCCTCTTCATACTAGTCCATCTAAGATCGTCAACAAGTTTCCAAGTATGCACGGGAGACGGGAATTCTACCTCATTATCTCCTTTCCTATAAGACATATAAAATGCACTAGGAAAGCAAAGTAGGAAGGATTTGACGGATAAATGGCCATGAAATGTAATAATAGTATGCAAAATGGGTTTAATTAGGGGACTAAATATGCGCAATTAAGACTCACATCAAACATCCCCAAACTGAACCTTTACTCGTCCTGAGTAAAGAGATGACTAAAACTAGACCTCTATTTAAACTATCCTAATAATATAACCGATGTGAGACAATTAGCGGGTCTCACTCCGCCCTTTCAACTCACAACAATACATCCATGAGGTATGATGCCTTCTTGCAAGGCAAGGTGGGGCTTGCCAAAATGGCGCTACATCCAAGCATTAAGCACACAAAACGAGTAATGGATGCATCTACAAAAGAATAGCCACTTTCCTCATCTAAGTGGCAAAAATCATCTACAAGGGAAACAATTTAAGGGTACACACTACATCATAGATATTGTTTCTCCAAGCTACTAAGTCTAAGAGGATACCAACAAATCACCTCCAAGTTGTGTCAAACTAGGGTACCTTTGTCCTCAATTGATAAATGCTTTCGTCAAGAGTAGACTCCCTATGGTGTTAGAAACACTGTAGGATCGCGGAATTCCCCCTCTTGCCTAGACAAGAAGAAGGGCTGTCTCCTCTCTACCATGCAACAAAAATGAGATTATTGGATAAAAGGGATCAAGATGTTTTGAATTTCACATTGGTAGTTTGCTTATGATTTATTTTTCCCCCCAAATTGTTGTGGCATTTGACATTTGAGAATAATTTTCTTTGCCATTTCTTTGATGTTTGACATTTTTTGATACTTGGCAATTTCTTTCAATCTTTTCATTTTTGAACATTTTTCAAAGTAACCCCATTTTGTAGCAAGAGTACTTTTATTGAAGCATAGGAGTCTATTTTTGCTCCTCTTTTTATTTGATGCAATTTGTGCAAACTTTTTTATTTTCATTTTGGTACTTAAACTCAATTTGGAGATTTTTGTGCCCATTCCCTTTTTGTTGGAAAAATTGATGATAGAAGTGAAAAAAAGGTTGCATGGCTTCAAAGGTCACCGTGGAATAAACGGTAGCCAAGGAGTTACAAACCACAAGGTACTCTTGACTAGGCCTTAGTCCATGGGTCAAAAGATACTAGTATGATACATCCTAGGGTGTCTTGAGGGTATTCTAGCAAACAAAGTCTCAAGGAGAAAAATTATCTACAAGGGCCTTATATACACTTGTCAAGCTTCCCAACTAGACATTTTCACAAAATAATTTAACCATGCAAGCTGCATGCCATGATGCAACTAACATATATACAACTCTAATGCATATGCTTCTATTGACTATTATGCCATATAATCTAGATGGAAACTCTTAACAACACATTGGTTCATACCGCATCAATCAAAAGATAGCCACATTATCATTAACATATAAAAAGGAGGAAGGAGATTTGGAAAGATCATACCATACAGTCTTCTATTTTCTTCATGCCTCGAATGTGGCGTAGTCGACCCAATGTGATAAGAGTGACAAACAAAAAAATATACACAATATATACAATTCTACACTACAAAGGAAAGAACATGTTTTTGGGTTTTAAAATTTTCAAATTTTTATGGATTTTGTTTTTATGAAATTAAAAGACATATTTTTGAGTTTTTTCGAATTTTTTCAATTTTTATATATTTTTGGAATATAAATTCTCATCCCTCACTTTATTTTGGACATTGTCCTCAATGTACATGTAGGAGTAGGAATGAAAAGGAAATACATGTTTTTGGATTTTTAAAGTTTTATGGAAATTGAAGTACAAATGCAATGATGTGGTAGGAATGAATGCATGCTCTAACTAAATGCAATTCTATATGACATATATAACAAGTGAATGCAATCTAGACTACACTAGATGGTGCATGTTCTCTATTAAAGTATGGTCACCTATGATCAAACCTCCCCAAACCGATTTAAGCACTATTTCTAGTGTAGAAATGAATAGGTTTGGTCATTAGTGACTATGCATGAATTCTAGTATATATGCAACTAACTATATGAGATATATTACAATTCAACTATACTATATGAACTAACTAATGTAAATGCAATATGAAATATAATACAAATGCAAGCTAAATGTATATGTAAATGCAAGTGTAAATGTAATGCAAAGTCAACGGATAGGATATCTTACAAATGGTGGTTTGAGGGAGGACTCCACCAAACTCATTCCTTGTTGCCATGCTTATTGATGTTATCCATGTTGGTCAATGCTCTCAATAACCGGTCAAAGGCTTGTGAATGGTCTTCAAGTAGGCATGTGTAAGTTTTGAACCATTTCAAAATGGAGTAGGGCCAATCCATGAGGGACCTCCCTTTGAACTCCTTCCCCTTCTTTTTTGCTTTGTGATGATAGCCTTCCCGGCTTTTGAAACTAGCAAGCTTGAGATTGCTGGCATAGGGGGTTTTTTGGTTGCTCCTAATTCTTCCAAAATTGATGACGAAAATACTTGGACTAGTCACTCCTCCAAAGATAGAAGGTGAACTTTCATGGCATTGATGATGGGGTGTCTTAGGAGTTGCGATAGTGGGTGCCAAATTTCCACAAGTAGGCTCCTTCTTAGCCTTGTCTTTGAGCTTCTCCACTAAGTACTTCTTGTATGATGATTTGACTTTCGTGAGAAGGTCCATAATGTCATCTCCAACTATCATGAGCTCCATAGTGGGTGCGAAGAAGTTCTCATGAAGGCATTCCTCCTCTTCATCGTAGCAATCTTCAAACTTCTCAAGGATGGGTTCCCCGAGCAAGTTGATCTCACAACTCCATTTACCATTTGAGTCCATGTTTCCCTCATCATCTTCTTCCATAGATGCGTCATCATCGCTTTCTTCATATGAATCATAAATAGGGGCTTTACTTCTCCTCAATAATTCTTCCTCCACCATCTCAATGTTCACATCAAAAGTCACACCCTCATACTTACAAGGGCTAAGAGTATTTGGCTTACTCAACCTCATATCTTCCTCATCAAATACCACGCTTTCATACTCAGAAGAGCTCAAGGAGATTGGCTCTTCCCATTTTACCTCTTCTTCATTGAAGGTCATTAACTCAAATTCACATTCATGATCAATGCTTAAGAATTCGTGAAGAGTGGTTGCTTGGGTTGCCTTTATTTGGGCAATTTGAATTTCCAACTCCTCACCTTGGGTAACAATGCCTTGAAGAACATTGTCCCTATTTTGGCTATCCTCTAGCATTTGTTTGAAGAAGTTTTGTTGATCTCCCATCATTTGGTGAATCGCATTTTGAATGGGCTCATCTTCTTGTTGTTGGTGGGTGTGAAAGAGGTCATATTGTGGCATTTGGAATCGGTTGTGAAGTGGGTATTGGGAGGGTGGTTGTATGTGGGGATTTTGGTGGGAAAAGTTGGGGAGTAGTTAGGATTTTCATTGTATGAGTTGTAAGGTAGGTTTGTGTTGACTTGCTCCTCAAACTCTTCATACCCATAGTCATACTCAAAAAATCCAACATATACTCCATATGTCAAGTCTTGAGCCATCATAGCTAAGACAAGGAAATAACTACAACCAAGGAAACTACACAATAATGGTAAGAACGAACCTTGAGGAACAACTTCCTCAAGGATAAAGCAAAATTAAAATAGACAAACAAACAAGAACGTAATCACAAAACACCGTCCCCGGCAACGGCGCCATTTTGATGACGAGCATCGTTGGGGCTCTCAATCAAACACATTTTTATTTCTCAACAAACAACTAGTTAGTGGTTAAGTCGAGGTCGATCCACAGGATGGTGGGCTTTGGGTTTAAAGTCTATCTATCTCAATTTATGCTAGTGTCACAATTGATTTGGGTTGGAGTTGGTGAGTCTAAACTAATAGAAACAAGCAATAAATTAAGAGGTATAAACAATTGATTAGAGACACTAGGATGTCATGGGATCATAGGGGATTCATAGAAGTAGATCATACAAACATGTTCTCAATTAGATGCAAGCACTTATTATTGTGATGGGATCGAGTTAGTGTATATCTTACAATCCCTAAGAAGGTTTGGGTCCCGGAGCCAAATCGATTAGATTGTACAACACTGAAAGTCGACTTAATCCTTCCTATTCAACTCTATGCATGGTCTAATGGGGCCGAGTTGGTTTATATGCTTACAAGCCTCATTGAATATATAGGTGATGGATAAAAAAATACAAGGAATACAAGGATTCATAGGCTCGCATTTCATCAAACATAACATGTGCATAGGTTGAAATCACAACAAACAAGCAAAATAATTATGAAAACATATTAGATTAAGCATAGATCAATCCCCATGTTTGTTTCCCCTAATTCCCCATTAATCCTAGCTAAAGGACTACTCACTCATGATCAAGTTTAACATGTTAATAAGGTTGTCAATCATACTAACAAAGCAAAACATGATGAATAAATGATGTGATTAACAATAATTAAACAAGAGTAAAAGGGATTATACCTATATGAGATGAGCCAAATAATAAAGCAAAGAATAAAAGAAGAAAACATGATTGATTGATGAAGAGTTGTCAATTCTCCAATAATAACCCAATAATCTTCAATTACCCAATAATAATAAACTTGAACAATGATTGAGGAAAGGTTAATATGTAATTTTGTGGAATGGTTGAGATTAATTTATTCTAATCTACTCTTAATCTAATCTAAGGAAGGTTTGCCTCCTCTAAGAAGGCTTTTTCTAAGCTGAGGGAACTTTTTTTCCTTAATTATTACAAATGGAGTATATATAGTAGTACATCATTAGGTTAAGCAAGGGTGGATTAGTAAATAACAATGCTAAGTTTTAAATGGGGAATTGCAAGTCCCGAGGGAGATGTGTAGATCACGTTGCTACTCCCACCTCGATCCGGACGAATCGTCTTAAAGCACGGCCAGTCTGTTTGGAGATCCGCTCGGATCACAAGGAAGCCACTCGGATCAAAGCTCCATGATCCGCTCGTCCCGTGTAGGAGCCACTCGGATCAGGACGTGGCAATCCGCTCGTCTTATGCTTAGGATGCACGGATCTTGGCACAGTGTTCCACCCTCTTGCCTTTGAAGCCTATGATCTACGTATACTCTTTATTTTTACTTCATTGGTCGTCGTTCTTGCTGCCTCTTCATACTAGTCAATCTAAGATCGTCAACAAGCTTCCAAGTATGCACGGGAAACGGGAATTCCGCGTCATTATCTCCTTTCCTATAAGACATAGAAAATGCACTAGGAAAGCAAAGTAGGAAGGATTTGACGGATAAAATGGCCATGAAATGTTATAATAGTATGAAAAATGGGTTAAATTAAGGGACTAAGTGTGCGCAATTAAGACTCACATCAATCATCATCAACATTACCAACAACCTTAGAAGCACCATCTTCATCCTCGGTATACATTGCATGTTGTTCATTCAAATCAATTTACCGATTGAAACCCCGACTTGAAAGCCGTCTAACCTCGACGGCTATTTTGGGACGCTTTGCTACCATTTTCCTTCTTGGCATTGGAGTTACTTTAGGTTTCAGACTTGATTTTTGGCTTTGAACAAATTTGGAACCTAAACTTTCGGCACTTGCTTCACCAATGGTGGAATCATTTTCGGTTTGGTATGTAAGATGCTCGAATTTCATTGATCTTTTTGTTGAGGGTTTTCTTGGGAGGCATGACTTTCAAAGTGGAGGTAAGAGTAAGAGTTGGGAGAGGGGATTATTGAACGGATTTGGATAGAAGTAAGGAGAGGTGAATATGTTTAAGATATTTGAATGCAAAAAGAGAGTTAATTATTATTTGTTTGAATTTTAAGGAATAAATGAGGTGGAAAGGTGAATAGTAAAAGTGATATATGGCTGGGTGTTGAGGAGGTGTAGCCGTGCAAGGGTACGGTCGTCATGAGTGGCTTTAGGCGGCTACAAGTGGTCATGGGTAATGACAAAGGGTGACTTGATGGGTGTGGGTCATTCACTTTAGTGGCTCTATGCAAATAATGGTTTTACACAGCGGTTTTTACATGTCGATTAGACATTTAACTCGTTTCATAATAACATAAAGTCGTCTTAGTTAAACAAATACGTAAAACCGTCTACTTTAGTCAATCATGCGAGATATTTTGTCAATCAAATTTATGCACAATATAACAAACCAATTTTCAACCAAAGTTTTACGAATTGTTCTCTTTCCAGCGGTTTTGTAAAAATGTCGGCTATTTGATTTTCCATTCTACAAAATTTAAGACGAATTTCACCTTTTCCACATGGTCACGTTAAAAGTGATATCGCATGTCAATATGTTTAGTCCTTGAGTATTGTATTGGGTTCTTTTAAATATTAATAGCACTAGTATTATGACACAAAACAGAAGTTGAGTCGAAGATAATACCATAGTCTCTTAATTGTTATCGAACGCAAAGGATTTGCGCGCAACACAATGTGGCACTTACGTACTCTCTTCCGGCGGTTGAAAGAGCAATGGTGTTTTGTTTATTAGATGCCCATGAGATCAAACACGAACCTAAGAAAGTGGCAATTCTAAATGTTCTCTTTCTATCAACAACACTTTCGGCATAATCGGCATCTGAGTATCGTAAAATCTCGAAAGGACAATGTGAAGGTTACCAAAGATACAAATTTTGCGTTCCAACCAAGTACCTAAGAATACGTTTTATAGCAATCAAGTGCGATTCTGAAGGACTTTCTTGGAAACGAGCACAGAGACATACACTATATAAAATATCCGAACGACAAGCGGTTAAATAAAGTAATGAACCGATCATACCTCGATACATCATTTCATCAACTTTATTACCCTTCTCATCTTTGTCAAGCTTGATGGATGAGACCATAGGTGTAGAGAAAGGTTTTGAATTAGTCATAACGAACTTGTATAGCATCTCCTTTATGTACTTTTGTTGACGAATCATCACACCATCTTGAGTTTGTTTAATTTGTAGGCCAAGGAAGAACCCTAACTCTCCCATCATGCTCATTTCAAACTAAGATTTCATTAGTTCGAAAAAGTACAAATTAAGGAGTTCATTCGTTGCACCAAAAATTACGTCATCGACACAAATCTGTACAATCAACAGTTCCCCACACTGTGACTTTATGAACAATGTTTTATCAACCGATCCACGCACAAAACCATTTTCTAAAACAAATTTTGATAAGCGATGATACCAAACCCTTGGAGCTTGCTTTAAAGCATAAAGTGCTTTGTCCAATTTAAAAACATGATTTGGAAATTTATTGTTCATAAAACTCGATGGTTGCTCCACAAAGACTTCCTCTTCTAAATAACCATTTAGAAAATCCGTTTCGACATCCATTTGAAAACGTTTGATGCCTTTGTGAGCTGCAAAAGCTATTAGCATACGTATGGCTTCAAGCCTAGATACCGGTGCGAAGGTTTCATTATAATCAAAAACTTCTTGTTGTTAAATCCTTGCACCACTAGTTTATCTTTATTCCTTACGATATTACCCGAATAATCAAGCTTATTGCGAAAGACCCATTTAGTACCAATTAAGGTACACTCAGTAGGTATAGGGACAAGATGTCATACCTCATTCCTTTTGAATTGATTAAGTTCATCTTGCATCTCAGTCACCCAACTAGGATCTTCAAGAGCCATGGTGATGTTCTTCCGTTCAATTTCTGAGAGGAACGCATGAAATGCTAAGAAATCATTGAGGGATGATCTTTTTTCCTTCCCGGATTCAAGTCACTGGTCAAGTTTGAAAGAGGGTGACATTTCTTATATTTCCACTTCTTTGAAACGTTTAAGGATGTTGAGGCATCATGGGGTTCTGAATCAACAGTGGAGTGCACTGTGAATTCTGGTTTATTTTGTGTTTGGGGGTTTATTTCTGCTTGAGCGTTTTGTCCAAGTGTTCCCCCATTCCCCCTGGATGTAGTAGCCTCATTTTGAGCTGTAAGTGGATCCGTTCCCCATGTTTCTTGGTCAGGTTCTTTAATGAACAGTGGTGTAGATACCCGTATCCGCCGATATTGGAAATTACAAAAATCCCGACAAAACACCCGATGATGATAGGACACATGTTTACTTACACCGCTCGTTAATGGACTCCGTTTTGTGATGCGAGACGGCTATTGTTTGATGGTTTCATAATTTAAATGGAACTTAAATTATTTGTTTTCATTTGAAATAAATGAAATTTAATTCAATGATTTTCGTATTTTCAAGTTTATTTTAAATTTAAGGCTTTTATAATTTATTTGAAAAATAAATTATTTCAAAGTTTTTATTTTGAATTTATTTGAAAATGAAATGTGTTTATGATTTATCACTTTATTTTAGTTTGAAAAATAAGATTTTAAAGCGATTTAAAATTCAACTTATGAGACAATTTTAAACTCATTTTTGGAGCAAATTGGACACGAATTTCAAGGTGCTCAGCTGGCACATCCCGTCCCCCATGGTCACGGGTTCGAACCCCTATGCACACACCCATTTCCCTTTCCCTTTCTTTTCCTTCCCTAACCCGTGTCCCATGTTTTCCCGAGCCTAAACACACACCAACCACCACTCATTTTCACCACCACCTAGCCAGCCTCTCACCCCACACCAAGCCTATCAACCCATAGCCCATCCTAGTCTTTAGCCCTATCCCAGACCTCGCCTAAAACCACACCTAAAACCCAACTCGAGCCCTATGTTTTTGCGGACCAAAACAGGGGCACATGAGTCCCTATTTCGAGCCCCATTGCAAACCCATTTCCCTCCCCTTTTTCTTTAGCTTAATTACCAAGAATAAGAAGATATTTTGCTCATCCAACCAGCTCACCATATCCCCTCCATAACCGAAAAAATCTTCCTCTTTATCTCCTCTTTATCCTTTCCATTTTTACCAAAACCAACTCAATCTCTCACTCACTCCCTTATCTCGACTACATTCATTTTCCCATTCCCCAAAAAAGATATTTTGAGACATCCCACCAGATATAAACCGAGCCTTTAGAATCCTAGAGCACCCATTCTCCATTTCCTATATAACCCCCCCCCCCCCCCCCCCCCCCCGTCTACACGATTTTTGGACGGGATTTTCAACCACAAAAAACCTAAGCCTCGCTTATCATAACTCACGTAATAAAGCGACCCTAAAATTCTCTCATAAACAAAAAAAAATCACAAAGTTCATATGAAAGATTAGACAAACTTTAGAGCATCGATTTCCTCCATTGTTTGTGTTTTCTCGAGTTCTGGACTGCTCCTGTTCTCATCCATTTATCTTTATTTATAAATCGTTTTTGCTCCTGTTTTTTGTGATAATATAAAAATTTGGAATCTCACGATTTCAAAACATCTTTTAAAACTAAAAACGATTGAGAAACGAAGTAGTAATCGCATTTTGAAAATCGATGCACGAAGTGCATTTTCACGCGCAAAATCGTTTGTTTTCGAAATTGTTTTTGATTTTAATTATTTCGAAATTTGATTTGAAATCGTCGAAGACGATCCTTCTAGTACCACTTGCATACGATATCCGAGTGGTGTCCAAGTTAACATGTAAGTTGAGGGTACTCAAAATTACGACTCATTTCTCTCCCTCTTCTCGTGTTGGTCATGGCCTTATGGCCTTTTTATTTCGTTTTTTTCATCGTTCTTTTAATTACCGTCTCATTTTTTAATGTTTGGTGATTATAATGTTAATGTTGGGTTTAATTGCTGATTAGGATTAGAATTTATGCTAATCACATGTTTGTTTTTCATTTATGACAAATAGCATGTCAAATAGAATAGTTCTCATGTTATAACATAAAATGAATATGTGTTTAAATGAATGATTAAGTTAATTAAAAAAAATTTTAATCAGTTTAGTTTTATTCACATGTTTTAATGACTCACTTTTTTAGCTATGAGATAGTTAGAATTAAATCACATGTTAGCTTGTTTTATTTGATTTATGATGTATACATGTTTGTTTATATCATTTATTCTTTGTTAAATCATAACTTGGCTTAATTAATATGTAGAATGCATGTTAAATGAATTAGACATTCATAGGTCATACATGAACTTTGACATATAATTATTTAAATAGATTTCTTTAAAGAATTTAATAAATTCATCTTTCTACGACGACATTCTCGCTAGTTAAAACGTGCATGCTTAACATCCGTTTTATGACATTCAATGACTAAAATAGTCAATTTTAACCCCTGCTTAGACCGTGTGTGCTTCGGCCTTCGTGCCATGTTTGATCCGTTTTGATTGGTTTTTGCTTAATTATTGCAGTTTTATTTCAATTGTTATTGTAATTTAATCGTTGTAATTTTTGCAATCTTTTTTGAGTCGATGTAATTTAATTAATAAGGGTCAAATGTCCTTTTTCTAGTTTATGTCAAATGATTTCCAAAACCTTTGCTTTAGCTAGCTAAATTGAAGTATTTAACTAAATAAATCGAAGCGATGTGCGGAAAACGAGGAGAGACTCAAGGACAATGTCTATGTGAGCCGTGAGTCTCCCCTTTGGCACTCTTTTCGAGGTCCCTTGTTGTCTAGAATAGGCAAGTGATTTAAGTATTTGTTTAGCAATTGTAATTAGATCGAGTTGTATCTTTAATTCAATTGTTTGCGCATCGAGTCGACAAGAATCGTCTGGGTTGTAATAGGTAGCTCCCCAATGGCTCCCTCATTCCCATCCAAGACATGTTATGCTTATGTATGCTTGTTAGTATAGTTTCAAATCAATCTCACATTCTAAACAACTTGGAAAAAGTAGTTTAATTTGCATTAAACGATTAGAAACCCAACTCACATGTTAGGATCAAAATGGTGTTTGGAAAATCATACAAACGATTGTAGTCTTATCCAATTAGCCATCGTAGTCCTTAGTAGAGGCCGTTATTGCAAAAGGCGGGGGTAGGTGTTTTATTAACTCACATCTCTTTCAAAATGGTTTCCAACTTTCCTTAAATTTGGTGGCGACTCGAAACGTTTTTCAAAGCCCTGTGGATAGATCGATTTCCCACATCCACAAATGGCTCAGACTGTTGATTCCTCATTTCCTTTGTGTACACCATCCGTGTCATGCCAGATCATTCCAAGCTCATAGTCCTAATCATCTTCTTCATCCTCTTCCTGTGTATTAGAATAAAAAAGACTAGACTCATCAAATATGACATGTACACTTTCTTCCATTTTCAAAGTTCATTTATTATACATTTTATAAGCCTTGATACGATCCGAATAACCGACAGATACGGCCTCATCACTACGAGCATCAAATTTACCCAAATTATCAATTTCATTGTTGTGAACAAAATATTTGCTTCCAAAGCATTTTAAGAGGATAAATTAGGCTTTCTTCCTTTAAACAACTCGTAGGGGGTTCAGTTAAGCATTTTATGGATCATAACACGGTTATAAATGTGACAGGATATGTTGACGGCTTCGGCCCAAAAATTCTTTGACAAATTACTACTAATGAGCATAGTCCTAGCCATGTTTTAAAGTGTACGGTTCATACGCTCTACAACCCTGTTTTGTTGAGGTGTAGCACGCGCGGAAAAGTTATGTCTAATACCGTGCTCATCACAATAGGAAATAAATGAAGAATTTTCAAATTAGATTCGATGGTCGATCGGATCTCAAACATATGAGCTTTTTATCAAATTTTTTTTGGACCTTTTTCAACCAAATTAAAAATTCATCAAATACCTCATCTTTAGAGCTCAAGTAGAGAAGCCAAACAAATCGTGAAAAATCATCAACAATCACACATAAGAAACGAATACCTCCTTTACTTCTAACACGCATTAGACCACATAAATTAATATGAAGTAACTCAAGAGGTTTCGATGTGCTAATAAACTTTTTGGATTTAAAGGAGCTTCTTACTTGTTTTCCTCTAGCACAACCATCACATAAACCATTAAGGTCAAATTTCATGTTAGGAATGTCATCGACTAAATCAAGTCGCTTAAGGGCGTTTAATGTTCTAGAGTTTACGTGACCTAATCTTTTATGCCAAAGCCATGGGTCGTTTTTCTTTAAAGCACTCATACAAGACTTGGTACGACAAGATAATGCACAAAGATTAGTCAAGTAAACATCTTTAACATGTTTTCCTTCTAAAACAATTTCCCTTGTATTACCATTTAGGACACGACAGTTACTAGGACAAAATTCAACAATATTACCATTATCACACAATTGAGATATGCTAAGGAGATTATGCTTCAAACTTTTGACAATCAATACTTCGTCGACACATTGTGACGATGACTTACCAACCTTCCCGATTTCAATAATTTCACCTTTCTTATTGTCACTAAACTTCATGGTGCCACCATTGTAGACTTCTAGTGAGAGAAATTCGTTTTCACTTCCCATCATGTGACGAGAACATCCACTATCCAAGTTGTGGACATAGGCCACCTACCGGTCTGTGGACATGGGCCACCTACCAGTCTGTAAAGATGGGCCTCCTGCACGCCAAGCCAATCTAAGGACATGCAGCGGTTTTTTGAAAGCCACGTTTGGAGGCGTAGAAATGCTTTCGACCGGATCGCTTTAGACCGGTCGGTTTCGTCTTGGCAAAGGTCTTGAAACGATGCAGAGATGTTTGGAGTTGCCACCAAGCAACTGATGCGTGTCTTTTATATGATGTTTTACATCCTATTTTCCACACATTTTAGAGCTCATTCGCGTAGTTTAAGCTACCATTTCCCCTATTTCCGTCTACTTTCGTGTTCTTGTACATTATTGCAAAAATGTGAAGAATTCAACGGAAATTGAGCTAAATCCATCCCCGAGTATCCTGCATTGCATTTTGACGTGAAGTATTTACTTAAGGAACGAGCTTGGTGCGCAATTCAAGGCCCAAAAGACAAATACACGAGAAATTGGAAGTCAAGTGTCAGCTACTTCAGTCGATCGACCACAGCCTTCAGTCGATCGACCAACTTGCGAGTTCCAAAAGCTATTGTACCCTGCTACTCAGTCGATCGACCGCCACTCTTAGTCGATCGACCAAGCCGCTCTCCCAGACGAGAATTAAAAGATCGAGGAAACTCAAGCCCATTATGTTTAGGTTTTGATAATAAGTGTTACGTATATTTTCTATATAACGTAACCTAGAACATCAGATTATTCATTCAGTTTTTACTAGTTCTTTAGTTTTGTTTCCAACATTCAATAATTAAGGTTTTCAATACTATTTCGTACAATTACTTTTGCATTCGGTTTCTGGATCTCTTGCTGCAATTGTAATCGGTATTCTTCTGCTAATAATTCAGTTTGCTTTATTACTGCTTTATAGGATAGAATTGCTAGTTAGTTTCCCAAAACCGATTCATCGTTTATGCTAATTGTTTGTTCTATTATCTCAAGCATGAATTCTTCTGTCTATTTTATTAGTTTTATTGTTGTTATCGTCCTTAGTATGAGTAGATAAATAGTTTGTGCTAGGATGTAGGGGAATTATAGTATAGGCGGCAATATAATGAACACGGCCTGATTCGCGTGTTGGTCGATCGACCGACATACTTGGTCGATCGACTGACCACGTGAGGTTTACCCTCGTTTTAATTGATTTAAATGTTGTGTTTGACAAATCGAATGCATGCGACTAGTTGAATGCTTAATATTTGATTGACCCATTAGATCGAAAGATAGGGACAGTTGTTAGATCACAAATTAAAATGACTAAACTATGCTGAGATCGAAAGATAGGTAAAGTTTAGACCGTTAGTCACTTTTCAGGACGAAAGTTAGTATTAGTGATATTAGGGACTTATAGCGAGATCGAAAGATGATATTTGTTAAGAGTGGACCGAGAGGACCTCTTTATTTCCCGCCTCATGTGTTTGATTTAGACCTGTTTAGTATGCTGCCGCTGAAATTATAACGAACCGATCATCCTAGTACCCTTTCTCTATCTGTTTCATTTGTTCATTTAGTTTATTGTCTTTATTTGCTATTAGTATAGACCAAATCAAATCAACCCCCACTTTCGTTACCTTAGACTAAATTAGACAATTAAAAATTACATTCGCCTCCTTGTGGTTCGACCCTGTTACCACTAGCCTAGGTTAGTTTTAATAGGAAATTATAAATCTTATTTTTGGTACTCACAACGACGGGTATCAAATTTTGGCGCCGTTGCCGGGGAGGCAATTGTTCTAATTTTTAGTTGTTTTTATTTAGTCTTTCTTTAGTTTAAGGGACTTCCGTTCCTTAAACTTTTCTTATATTCTTTTTGTAGTTTCTTCTTATGCGCAGGTCACAGAGTGGTGAACTAGTACCATTCAATCCTGAGATCGAGAAATCCTTGCGCGAGTTGAGACGATCACAAAGGGTATTACCGACAGAGGAAGAGCTGAGTACTCTGTCAAGCTACTACGAGAACGCTCTGTTCGAGGAAGATCCACCTACATCTCCTGCTTCAATTTCTTCAGCTGAGACAGTCACTTGTCCAGAAATTCCAGTCATGGCTGAAGAAGCAACCATTACCACTCACTCAGAGCCGACAGCTACGAATCTCTACAAAGGATTCGAACTACCTGGGGAGGCGAGAAAATTCGAGCCGAAGCCTTCCTATATTAACCTGGTTGAGAGAAACCAGTTCGGGGGAGCTGCAAATGAAGATGCAGCCAAGCACATGGAGATTTTTATTTATTATTGCTGCTCTATACCCCCGCCGACCGGTGTGACCCAAGAACAGATCAAGGAGACCATGTTCATTTTCTCCCTTCATGATGCTGCAAGGGAGTGGTATAGAGATCTGGATTGAGCCGCTTATGGGATCACCGACTGGAATTCTTTGGCCTTGGCATTCTACAAGAAATACTTCTCTGCCTCGAAGACGAATGCCATTAGAGCTCAGATCACGAGCTTTAAACAGGGGCCTGATGATAACTTTCATGAAGCATGGGTCCGTTTCAAGAAACTGGTGCGAACCATACTGCACCATGGGTTCGAAAAATGGAGTCTTTGCAACCAGTTCTATAATGGGCTGTATGACGATCAGATGGCTATTTTGGATGCTGCAGCCAATTGTAACACCCCCGTACTCCAAGTGCCTTACCAGGACCACTCAGGTATGAAGATATTACCATCTCGGTTACCCGAGGCAATGATAATCAAATAAACAATGAAGAAACAACGTTTAAATATAAATACTTAGTGAAGAGTTACAATTCTCAAAACCAAACCAAAAGTGTAAGTGTATACATGTTCTCAAACCGACTTTTTACTTGTTCTAACCGAAATGTAAAGAAACTACTAAGCTACGAAATGGAAGACTCCTATCATCATGTCGTGGCAATCCCAAACTATCCCAAAGACTCATCTCATACCGCTCAATATCTGCTCACCATCCCCGAATGGATCACCGCAGTTTACAAAACAACAACCGGTGTCGCACTAATCACACAACTCAATATATATCAACAATACGATAAATGCATGACTTAATCACACACACACAGTCAGTCATGCCAATTCCAATCATCTCAATCACCGATCGTCCACCGGACCAGCACGCCGGTGGGGGACCGCATCCGTACCCACCAAATCCCCGCTCCACATAGTGAGCGATAACCCTGTCCATTAATGTGCACATCCCTTCTGTGGCGGGTTCCACATAAGGCGAAACTAGGGCGTGAAGCCACTCCCGCAAGTGACCCCACTCAGCCGAGGACACGCCTCGAGAACCACAGACAACAATCACAATCACAATCACAATCGTCACAATACAATTACTATATCAAACAATCAATCTCAACACATCAACAATCAACCCATTATGGGACTAATACTGAGTAGGAAATCCTACCCGAAAAGCACACAATCGACGGTCTCTCTCGCTTTGTATCAAAAAGCTTCCTCTATGAAACCTCCTCCTATCATACAACATACAAATGCTACCAAATCACATACTACTCAAAACCCCCAAATTCCTATATTAGGGTTTAACCAAATCAAAACAAAGACAACAAAAAGGGTACATAGATCTTACCCTCGACGCAAGGATCTCAACGGTATAACCGACGATGAGAACCGACCTTCCAAACTCCGGGAATTGCTAACAATGCGATTAGGATTAAGAACGTACTTGCTTTCTCTCTTAAACAGTAAATTAGGTTTTGCAAAAGTGTTTAGAATAATGACGACGAAGGTTATATATCTTAATCGCATAATTAACAAAACCCGAGAAAACTCTCCCTAAAACCGGCAACTCGATCAAGTACCCAAGGTACTCGATCGAGTACCCCCTTACTCGATCGAGTACCCTAGTTACTCGATCGAGTACCCATCAGGTCAGAAACTTTTCTAAAACGCAACTTACCATTACTCGACAGAGTAAGGCCTACTCGATAGAGTACCCAAAGACTCATAAATACGGAGTATTACAGTCTTCCCTCCTTAAAAAGAACTTCGTCCCCGAAGTTCAAACCACTACTAAACAAAGGTACTCCCATAACACTCCCGACTCAACAACAAAACAAAATTCAATATAAAACATGTTACTAACCCAACTGTTGGAATATGTGTCCTCCGACAATAATGCGATCACGACTGTTGATCATGATGATCACATGTTTAAGTCTCATTAAAATGAATGCAATTGGGAAGTAATATTGTTACTTGTCAACAATAACCGGTCAACATATATCGGTAATGATTGGGTGACTAGAGTTTGACATTACTTGTCGTGTGACGGTGGTGATCGATTGACCCCTAGGTCATACCTAAAGGGCAATACTCTTAATTGATTATTTAATTAATCGTATAATGTTACGAGTTAATTAAATTACTTGAAAATTGACGGACGATTTTGGAAGTATATTTTACGTATCAAATTGAAATGTGATTAAATGAGATACGGTCTGAGTAATCAAATTGTATAATTACTCGGATGAAATAATTGTTTAATGTAACAATTAAATTTGAATGAATTATTATAAATACAATTTGTTGTGATTTATAAATTGGTAAAATATTTTGGCACAAGTAATTATGAAATTACTAAGTCGATTTTTGTATGTGACGTATTTTATCAATACGTTGATTTTTAATATGTTAAAAATTACATAACAAATATATGTGACATATGACATGTTACATATAGACAATTGACAAAAATAATATGGACACCATATTATGTTTGTACCGAAATATTGGGGTATTAGGTTAATAATTGTGTTGATTAATTTATTAACTAAACATAATCATTACCTAATTGTATAGCCATGCATGCCTATGGACTTTGTTTAGAACAACAACTTCATGCATTGGCTCCCCAAAAACCCCCTCCTCTTACCCGGTTTTGAGAAGGCAAAAGCCATCATGGCTTTTGTTTTATTTTTACCAAATAATATACAAAAGTGTTGTAGATTATTTTTCATTCTATTCCATCATCAAATAAGAGTTTTTAGTGAGATAAAAAGCTCTCTTCTCCTCCCTCTCTAAACCGAAAATATTCAAAGTGTTAACAATATTTTTGGTTCAATTTTCTCATAGATTAATATTATACTAGTATTGTAATATTAATTAGATTAAGTGAAAGCCTTGGGTATTAAGCTTAGGGAGAGATCTTGCTCTTAGATCTTTGTTCTTCCATTGGAAAAGCTCAAGAACAAGAAGAGAAAGGTGATCTCTCTTGTGCCCTCTAAACCGAAATACTTCAATGTAAGGACATTATTTCTCTTCTCTTTTATTTATGTTTGCATGCATAAGATCCGTTTTAATTTATGACTAATTAATTAGACATATATGAGTATGTTATATATGTATATGGATCTACATTTCCTTCAATCGGTATCAAGAGCCACGGTTGTTTGCATGCAAATTGGTTAAAAGTTTTTCCGAGTTATATGAATAACAAATAAAACTTGTAAAATTTGTGTTATTATGATATATCACGAAATAAATACATGCATGTTAATATTTCTGGTCCTAAAATGTTTTAGGATTTTTGGTTAATTGTACGGATTTTTATTGTTCATATTTCATTATAATGACATTTAAATGTGATTTTATGAGTAAAAATGTCATTTTTGGACGAAAATTAGCTATACTTCGAATTTTAAGTTGATTTTTGGATATGTTATCACACATATTATTTTGAGATAACCTGTAAATTTTCATAATTTTTGCACTTGTTATGCTCGAAAAATGAATTTTTCATTATTAAATTCGGATTTAAGAGAAAAATAGGTTAATATGAGTTAAATTTCGAATCTGGTCATAGAAAATTTATATGTTGTCACATGCAATTTTACAAGATGTGTGTAAAATAATTGGCTATAAAGAAGTCTTTTAGCATGATTTATGAATTTTTGAAGAAAAATGGCATAAATAGTGACATTATTAATGAAAATTAATAAAATATAATCTATGACTTAGGAAAAACGACTAATGTTGCATTTTATTATATTTTTCAGATCTAAAATTGAAAAGTTAATGAAAATAATTTTTCCATGTTTTTATGATTATTTTATTATAAATCGATAAACCGCAACATTGTTTTTCCGGAAAAATTTTGATATTTTTTAACCTAAGATTTTGAACATTATGAGTGTCATGGATTTTTCCAGAATGTTCATGAATTTAAATTTCAAATTTTGAATTTATTTGAAATTTTTGGATTTATTTGAAGTTTAATAGGTTAATTTTGTATTTTTTGACCCATTTATGAACAATTTTGTAAATAAAAGTTAATTATGGTCAAATTATTAGTGAAGACTATATTTTGAGTCCTAAGAGGTTAGGGTAATTAACTTATGCATAAATATGAGTTTATGTATTTTTGTGATTATAAAATGTTGAAATCACGCAAATCCGTAAAAACCGAGTAATATATGATATTGGCTAATTAAAGGCGATTTAGCATAAAAATTGAGCATGCTCATACATATTATAATGCTGCATTTTTCTTTATGATTGTCATAATTTTAATTTATGTAATTTTGAATTATGTAATTTTACTTAGTATGGCCTTAGATTTTAATTGGTATTTCCCGAAATGTATGGGAATATCGATTCGGTTGTAATTTTTATTGTGATCTCGTATCACCGTTTTGTAATTTAATAGATTTATTTTATTTTAGTTACAAATGTATAATAGGAAATTATGTAATTTATTATGTAATTTTATTCATTCCGGAGTTCCAAAAGACGGATTTCTTCAAGAATGGCGATACATAAAGACGGTGTTACCTCGAGATGTGTGTCACAACCGAAGTTCAAGGGACCAATGGAGTTGGTTTCCGAATATGTAATAGATTAATAGTTTTTCTATTTTAGGAAAGGCCATACTAGGATTTATTTTTCTTTATGCTTGCATTTTATTTTATGTCACATGCATCGCTAAATCGCCATAACTAAACATGCATTGTCTATTTATCGAGTTTATCGACCGTGTCAATTAGAATTATCGTAGTTCACCGCTTTAGTTCACTTAAAACGTGATAGATAATAAATTGACATGACCTCTCGCTAAAACTATCAATTGAGACATAGCCTTACCAAATAGTAGAAACCATGAAAACCTATTTCGCGAGGGAGTGCACTCGGCCCTACCGGGGTACAAACCTTGTTACGTAGGGGAAGTGGCTGATGAATGTTAATCCACCGAATTCATGTTGATAAGGGATGTATCGGCCCTACCGTACCCAAGTTGACATGGATTTGGATCATGGACACATTTATTCGAAATTTGGATTGACCTCAACAAAAGTTTTTGATAAGGGATGTATCGGCCCTACCGTGCCCTTGTCGAATGTGTTTTGGGCTAAAGATATATGTTAATGTAATATTATCGACCAAGAGTTCTAAGAGTAGAATCGATTAAACGTTAATCCACCGAGTTATATTGATAAAGGATGAATCGGCCCTACCGTGCCTAAATCGATATGAATTTGGGTCTTGGAATCATTTATCTAGTTGGGTAGAGGTCACTAGAAAAATGCTTAAAACTTGTTTAAATCATACATTTTTACGAGTATTATTAAAACGACAATTGTTTTACTCCTTATATTTTGTTTTGTAGACCACTTCTTTTTCATAACAAATGGCAACACCAACTCCTAATGCTACTCCACTCGCTACTTCATCATGGCTCCGATCCTTTATGGATCGATGTAAACTTGAAAAGAATGGGTCAAATTTCTCCGAGTGGGATGCCCAACTCAAATTAGCCGCCGAAGGTGACGACAAGCTTCGTTACCTTACCGAGGCCTCTCCACCCGAGCCCTCCACTAGGTCCACCGCGGCCACTAGGGAAGCCTATGAGGCTTACCAAAAGGAGTCCGCCGCAATGAAAAATGTATTGATATTTGCGATGGAGGCGGAACTCCAATGGAGAGCCTTCAAAATGGGCAATGCTAATGAGATTTACTCCAAACTTGTGACCATGTTTTCACAAACTCCGCGGATCGTCCAATATGAGGCGGCCGCGACATTCTTTGATCTCGACTTCAAAGAGGGCCAAAAGGTTAGCCCTCATGTGCTCAAACTCATGGAGCTTGTCGAGACCTTGAAGATTCAAAAGGTTGAAATCCCCAAAGAACTCATCGTAGATAGGATTCTACACTCCTTGTCTAAGGTTAAGGCATATGTGCAATTCCGGGTGAATTTCAATATGCAAGACAAGGATGTGTCTCTTGAGGAGTTGCACAAGTTACTTGTGCAAGCCGAGAGGGACATGGGGTTAAATGTGAACCCTCCCAAGGATGTGCTTAACATAAGCACTAAGAGTAAGGGGAAGTTCAAGAAGAATGGGAGAAAGGGCAAGAAGCAAGCTCCCACATTCACCAAAGCTAAGTCTTGTGAAGCTAGCACCTCCAAAGTCAAGAAGGGTCCTCTTGATAAATGCCATTATTGTAATGGCATGGGACATTGGAAAAGAAATTGTTCCAAATACCTTGGTGATATCAAAGCTGGAAAGATCACTCCAGTAGGTAAATGACTAACCTTCTTTTTATGTTTCAAATTCAACTATGGTATTATGATGCAAAGTTGTGATAATGTATCTTCCCTTTTTATTGTAAATAGGGCCTCCACCAAGCAAAGACAAGGGAAAAGAAAAACAAGCATGATAAACCATGGAGAAGCTAAGGATAGCTTTTATGGAGCCTTGTTTTTCATTGTCTTATTTTAAGTTATGTTTTGAATTTTTAGAACTTTAAGTTTCCGTGTTCGACATGGAAAGGTATTTTGGATAATGGTTTGTATTTTGGATGATGGTGACTTGGTTTGCAACCCAAGTCACCCGTTTTATCATTTATCCTTTATGTTCTAAAATTTCATCTTTAAATGCTTGCGTTTTGAAACATAAGATTATTCACTAAAAGTGATCTAATAGACAATTATAATGACGGGTTTCATTATATGTCCACATGCTTAAAGGCTTGTGTATGATCATTTATAAAGTGACTTTGAGTCTATGAACTCTCCTAAAGGTATGTCAATCACCAAGTATACATATGAAAAAATAACAATTAGTCTATCTATGAGATAGTTCTCCTTATACTTCAACATCATTAATTTGTGTCTCATATGCTATCTTTGAATGTTTAGTGTATTCATTCTAAAGATAGAGTGGGAGAAAAATGAGGACACAACACACAAGGCAAGATATAATTGTGTACTTGTGTAAATGAAGATCTACGCAAGAGAGAATGATTTGAATGAAGGTATATCTATTTACATAGTATACCAAATAGATAAGATCTATAGTCTCAAGTTAGTTCTAAATGACTTAAGAGACCAAGTGAAGTAATCATAAAAGTTTATTCTCAAGATTACTACACGAGGAGACCAAAAGAAGTTTTGGAAGAAAAATGACTAATGTAAAGTCTTAACAAGCTTTTGACTAAGGTTATGAATCAATTGACCAATAGTTTCAATCATGAGTTTTACTTAAGAGCCTAAATGAATCATAGTAACATACTAGTTATGATCAAGTTGCAAAGTTTGATATTCCGATATCTTCAATAGCCAACGTTTTAACCAAGCAAATGTCATTGTTTAACCTCGCTATGAAATGGTTAAACCTCCTTCCGAAAGGGTATTCCAAAGGACCTATTCTAAATATTATTTGTATTTGAATAATGACATTGCTACACATCATTATGACATGAGTGTGTTAGAGATTTAAAATCTCTTTCCGTAAGGATGAGATGAGACCACTTCAAAATAGGCATTTTGAAAGGATATGATGGGAACATATATGGTTTTATCCTAGTAACTTGGCAAAGCGATTTATATTTATATTCTTGACAAATTTCGATTGAGAAGTCAATTTTGAAATATGTAGAATTGAGTGGGAGTCAGGAAATTCTCATGTGAAGACATGGGATTTAGTGGGAGCTATCATCCTTGGATGTATAAAAACTCATTACTCATTAAAGAATGACGAGCTAATACCTTCTTTCATAAAGAAGCTTTCGAGTTTTCAATTCTGGATGAAAATGGACAATGATGAATCCAATTACATCTTGGGATGTTGGATTAGTATTAAGAGATACACATCACATCAACATACGCGTAGGTTATTCGTATGAATGAAAATGGGATTACCATTAGCAGTCATGGTAGTTCATTGAACCTAAGAACGGTTGATCTCATGATTATTAGTAACTAATGTTTCCGCCATTAGAATAATCATGTACATGTCCAATTATAAATCATATGCATAAGAGCATGATGATAGACTTGGTGAGCCAAAATAGAAACGTCATGAATTCTCAAGTAGAATCCGATGAGCGATTTCAGTGTTTGACGGAATGTTCTATTGTGTGTCAAGAGGTTGCACATATTGTAGAAAATCCGAACACATATGAGGATTTATGAGAATCCCAAATCTTTCAAGCCCAGAAAAGAGAAATGAGAAGTTTTGGAAAGATGCTTGGTTAAGTAAGAGGTTATTCAAAACAATCTTTCCTAATAAAGCTAGGACTTGTGAGAAGTACTAAGCTAATAATCTTGTCAATTGTTACAAGATTCTACAAAACATATACCTAGTGCATTGTGTGTGGATAGAATACTTGATCGGTACAAGTTATATTATTCATCGCAAATTCGTTCGTTATGAGATGAGCGATGAGAAAGTTCTTTCAAGTTAAAGAACCAAAACCAAGGTCAAGAACCTTAATGTGTACTTGGTAAGTTTCATGCTATGAGAACATGAATGTGAAGGAAATTGCAAGTGCAAGAAGTTTGAACACATGGACACATGGGATGTTAAACTTCTATTGCAATCAATAAGTGTTTACACTTATAATAAACATCACAAGGTTGTAATATGATATTGACTACCCGAGTGTGATGTCGACATTTGTCGTTTGAGTTATTATTAACTCACTTGGTACATTGTTATATCCAAACGGGTTGTGGAGACAATTGAACCCCGTTAAAGTGAACATGGATTAACATTGTTTTTGCCCATAGTTACTTATATGAGGTGACGTCTCGAAGTGACTAGAGTGTGATGCGATTGATGGCAAGTTCAAGTGCCATAGAGTCATGTGAGATGACTAGTCGATCACATAGGCAGACTGTTAGGAACTTTTTGTCGGGCCTAATGACCGCTTATAGAGTTCTGGCAAATTTATATAGCCTGGTCGTGGCAAGAGCTACTATAGTATTCAAATGAGTCGATTCTTTTGACTAAAGACTATTCACCTAAGATGGCACAGTTTGATTAACTTTGATTTGTGTTACTACGACCTTCGTAAATGGGGTCAAATGGGCATATTTTGGGTTATGATGGCTGTGGCTAGTCGAAGGGAATGAGTGCGATAGGAATTGTCCACCCCTAGTCAGGGTTATAACAATATCTCAGGGCCACTCGAGGAGTAATGAACTGGAAATGCGTGGCCACGCTCGGAAAGTATCCAGAGTGGATAAATCCGGTCAATCAGTTATTCTCCAGATCGAGGAAACCACTCTCGATATGATCACTTGCAAGTACGACCTGAAAGACACCTTGCATTGAGTGGGAGATAGTAATAGGACAAGAGAATTGGTGACGCACACTTGTCGAGGACAAGTGGGAGATTGTTGGAATATGTGTCCTCCGACAATAATGCGATCACGATCATGATCATGATGATCACATGTTTAAGTCTCATTAAAATGAATGCAATTGGGAAGTAATATTGTTATCACAACTCGGTCAACATATATCGGTAATGATTGGCTGACTAGAGTTTGACATTACTGTCGTGTGACGGTGGTGATCAGTTGACCCCTAGGTCATACCTAAAGGGCAATACTCTTAATTGATTATTTAATTAATCGTATAATGTTACGAGTTAATTAAATTACTTGAAAATTGACGGACGATTTTGGAAGTATATTTTACGTATCAAATTGAAATGTGATTAAATGAGATACGGTCTGAGTAATCAAATTGTATAATTACTCGGATGAAATAATTGTTTAATGTAACAATTAAATTTGAATGAATTATTATAAATACAATTTGTTGTGATTTATAAATTGGTAAAATATTTTGGCACAAGTAATTATGAAATTACTAAGTCGATTTTTGTATGTGACGTATTTTATCAATACGTTGATTTTTAATATGTTAAAAATTACATAACAAATATATGTGACATATGACATGTTACATATAGACAATTGACAAAAATAATATGGACACCATATTATGTTTGTACCGAAATATTGGGGTATTAGGTTAATAATTGTGTTGATTAATTTATTAACTAAACATAATCATTACCTAATTGTATAGCCATGCATGCCTATGGACTTTGTTTAGAACAACAACTTCATGCATTGGCTCCCCAAAAACCCCCTCCTCTTACCCGGTTTTGAGAAGGCAAAAGCCATCATGGCTTTTGTTTTATTTTTACCAAATAATATACAAAAGTGTTGTAGATTATTTTTCATTCTATTCCATCATCAAATAAGAGTTTTTAGTGAGATAAAAAGCTCTCTTCTCCTCCCTCTCTAAACCGAAAATATTCAAAGTGTTAACAATATTTTTGGTTCAATTTTCTCATAGATTAATATTATACTAGTATTGTAATATTAATTAGATTAAGTGAAAGCCTTGGGTATTAAGCTTAGGGAGAGATCTTGCTCTTAGATCTTTGTTCTTCCATTGGAAAAGCTCAAGAACAAGAAGAGAAAGGTGATCTCTCTTGTGCCCTCTAAACCGAAATACTTCAATGTAAGGACATTATTTCTCTTCTCTTTTATTTATGTTTGCATGCATAAGATCCGTTTTAATTTATGACAAATTAATTAGACATATATGAGTATGTTATATATGTATATGGATCTACATTTCCTTCACCAACTCATACCGACAAACATGCCGACACAACATACAAAAAGGGTGTAAAACTCTTAAAAACTGTTCGCGATCATCTCCTACCCCCCTAAAAGAAACAAGGTTACGTCCCCGTAACCACACATACCTGATCAAAAAGAAAAGGGTAACGCTCTTTCATAGCTTCCTCTGGCTCTCATGTAGCTTCCTCAGTCTCGTGGTTAGACCAAAGGATCTTAAGAAAAATTGTCTCGCCACTCCTAGTCTTCCTAACCTTTCGGTCAAGGATCTGCTTAGGCACCTCAAGATATGATAAGGACTCATCTAGCTCTAAGCTCTCTGCCTCTAACACATGTGACGGGTCACTCACATACTTCCGCAGCTGCGATACATGAAACACATTATGCACTCTCTCTAACGCAGCTGGTAAGGCCAGACGATATGCAACTTCCCCAACTCGCTCTAAGATCTCATAAGGCCCTATAAACTTCTGACTTACCTTGCCTTTCTTCCCAAATCTCATAACCCTACGCATAGGAGACACTTTCAACAGAACCTTGTCCCCAACTTAAAACTTTATGTCCCTGCGATGTAGATCTGCATAACTCTTTTGCCTATCCTGAGCTGCTCTCATCCGTTCCCTGATCATCTTAATCTGTTCCACCATCTCATGCACCATCTCTGGTCCTAAAACCACTGCCTCAGCACTATCGTCCCAACAGATTGGACTTCTACATCTCTTCCCATACAAAGCCTCAAACGGTGCCATACCAGTACTAGTGTGATAGCTGTTATTATAAGAAAATTCTATCAAGTCCAACCTCTGTTCCCAGCTACAACCAAAGTCCATCACACAAGCTCGCAACATATCCTCAAGGGTCTTGATTGTTCTCTCAGTCTGTCCGTCTCTCGTAGGATGAAATGCTGTACTCATCTTCAAAGCTGTTCCCAACGATTCCTGCAACTCTTTCCAAAACCTTGAAATAAATCTCGCATCTCTGTCAGACACTATGTCCTTAGGGACTCCATGTAACTTAAGCACGTTCTTTCGATAGGCCATAGCCAATTGTGCCTTAGTCCATGTATCTTTCATTGGAACAAAGTGAGCTGACATGGTCAGTCGATCCACTATTACCCAAATCATGTTGTTACCTTGTTGACTCTTTGGCAAACCCACGATAAAATCCATGGAAATGGATCCCCACTTCCACTCAGGTATCTCTAAAGACTGAATCTTACCTTGTGGTCGTCGCTGTTCCCTTTTAACTCTTTGGCATGTCAAACAACGGGACACAAACTCAGCTGTCTCTTTCTTCATCCCAGGCCACCAAAACGTTTTCTTCAAATCCTTGTATAGTTTGTCACCACCTGGATGTACTGAATATGGGGTACAATATGCCTCTGTCATGATAGTCTTCTTCAACTCCTCATCATTAGGGACACACCACCTACCATTGAACCTCAAACTACCATCTGTATGAATAGAAAATCGGGACACTGTCCCTTTCTCTACTCCAGCTCTCCACTCAACTATCTTAGGATCCAATGCCTGCTTACCTCGAATGTCATCATAAAACTCAAGCTGTACTGTCATATCACCCATGACATCTCCTTTCTGCATCATATGTATCCCAAACCTCGCTACCTCATCTCTCAGCCTCATCAAAGATAGAGCTGTACACAGAGAATGTACACTCTTCCTACTCAAAGCATCAGCAACTACATTGGCCTTCCCTTCATGGTAGATGATTTCCATGTCATAATCGCCAATTAACTCCATCCACCTCCTCTGTCTCATGTTCAACTCCTTTTGAGTGAAAATGTACTTGAGACTCTTGTGATCAGAAAATACCTTAAAGATTGATCCATAAAGGTAATGTCTCCAAATCTTGAGAGCAAACACCACCGCACCCAACTCCAGATCATGAGTAGGGTAGTTCTCCTCATAAGGCTTCAATTGCCTAGAAGCATAGGCAATCACTTTACCATTCTGCATCAACACACATCCCAACCCATTCTTTGAGGCATCTGTATAAACCTCAAAGTTCTCGCTCCCTTCAGGCAATGCTAAGACAGGAGCTGTGGTCAAACGCTCCTTTAATGTTTGGAACGCCGTCTCACAACTCTCATCCCAATGAAACCTGTTCTCTTTCCTCATCAACGTTGTCATAGGTCTAGCTATCATGGAGAAATCTTTCACGAACCGTCTGTAGTACCTAGCTAAACCCAGAAAACTCCTGATCTCAGCAACATTCTTTGGTGCTTCCCACTTTGTCACTGTCTCAATCTTTGCCGGATCCACAGCTACCCCATCTTTAGAGATCACATGCCCCAGAAAAGCAACTTTCTCTAACCAGAACTCACACTTGGATAGCTTAGCATACAACTCATGCTCCCTCAAAGTTTGCAACACGATCCTCAGATGCTCCTCATGCTCCTCCTTAGTCTTAGAATAGACTAAGATGTCATCGATAAATACCACCACAAACTGGTCCAAGAACTGTCTGAAGATTCTGTTCATCAAATCCATAAACACTGCCGGTGCATTAGACAACCCAAAGGGCATCACCACATACTCATAATGACCATACCTCGACGTAAAAGTCGTCTTTGGTATGTCCACCTCTCGAATCTTCACCTGATGGTACCCCGACCTCAAATCAATCTTAGAAAAGACTGATGCACCACTCAACTGATCAAACAGGTCATCTATCCTTGGCAAAGGATACTTGTTCTTCACCGTCACTCGGTTCAGCTCCCTATAATCTATGCACAACCTCAGACTCCCATCTTTCTTCTTTACAAAAAGAACTGGTGCTCCCCACGGCGATACACTAGGTCTAATGTATCCCTTCTCTATCAAATCATCCAACTGCTTTCTAAGCTCCTCCATCTCCTTAGGACCCATACGATACGGTGCCTTAGAGATTGGCCCCGTCCCTGGTTTCAGCTCAACGGTGAAATCTATCTCCCTCTTCGTTGGCAACCCCGGAATCTCCTCTGGAAAAACATCTACAAACTCTCCCACCACTGGTATCTGATCGACTGTCGGACTCTCTATCCGGTCATCTCTCACATGGCACAAAATCAAAGGACATCCCTTCCTCAGATAAGACTTCAAGATGACAGTTGCAATCAACTTAACTTTGGGTTTGACTAGAAACCCACGATAAGACACACTAACGCCCATAGGACCTCTTAAAGACACTTTCTTTTGATGACAGTCTATCTTAGCTTTATACTTTCCTAACCAATCCATCCCGACTATCAAAAGGAAACTCTAGCAAGTCTACAGGTAGATCAACTTGCCCAACTATCATAGATACATCTCTAAACAACCTCCCACATGATACAGACTCACCCGAAGGTATAAAAACTTGTTCACTAACATACTCATATACCCTCAAACCCAACCGTTTTACATGATTTGAAGATATAAACGACTGAGAAGCCCCCGAATCAAACAAAACAAAGGTATGAATACCATTAACAAGGAAAGTACCGGTGATAACGTATGCATCCTCCTCAGCTGCTTTCTTCTCCATCATGAATAACTTTCCATCGGTCTTCTCGTCCACCTCCCCGGACAAGATCTTGGGCCGATGTGGTTGGCTTAGCACCCGACCCTTGATTGTTGTTGTTGTTCGTTGGTGGTTTCTGATAAGAATTACCGCCATTGCGGTTGCCTCCACTCTGGTAACTCTGACTTCCCCGGTTCGGCCATGACCCAGCCGGTCTATTGCTCGCATAGCTCTGCGCAGGTCTCTGGAAAGATCTTGGTGCACTTGTGCACTCATGTCTATTGTGGCCTACACCACCACAGTTATAGCAGGTCACTCCCCAACTACCACTAACACTTCCACGGCCACGCCCAAAGGAAGCCCCAAAGATCGAACCCGACCAAGAAGAAAACCCCTTAGACGATTGTGGTTGCCTTTCTTGTGATTAGATTGCCACCACCCTCGCTCTCGGCCTTCCTTTTCTCACCACCCGACCTCTCCCGAGCCATCTCCACCAACCTCTCAAATTATCCCGGCCCTCTCATAAGCTTCCTTAACATCGCAAGGATTCCCACGGGTAACTTATCCATAATCTTAGGGGTCAACCCCTCTCAAACCTCAACGCCGATTCTCCTCACTCAAACCCATATCCTCAAAGATACCTAGACTTCTCATTGAACGCATGTAGTACTCGGCCACAGACATCTCAGCGGTCATCTTAAAACTGTCAAACTCCTCTCTCAACTTACTCCTCACATGCTCCGGTACGAACTCCTTTCTCACAGCCCTACGAAACTCCTCCCAAGGTATAGCAGGTAAACCTTGGTTTGTATATATCTCCTTAGCACTCACTTTCACTGTATCCCACCACTTGCCACCGCCTCCCTCGGATAGAACGCAGCTTGTTCCACTCTCATCTCATCAGGACAGTGAACCAAATCTAGTATGTTCTCCATCTCTCTAAGCCAACTATCAAGAAAGTTAGGCTCCCCAACTCCCTTATACTCTTTCGGGTTAAACCTCGCTATATATAGGCTGATTTTAGAATGATCAACCTCTCTCTCCTTATCCTTATCCTTATCCTTCCCCAAAGTCTTTAAAGCCTCTGTAAGAGCATCCTGATGCTCCAACATCTTAACGATGTCATCTATGTTCATAAGCTCAGCTCTCGCATACAAAGCAGTCTTCTTGGGCGACATCTTGAAACTATATCAGAAAAGGGGTGGATATAAACATACGCGCCAAAACCTCAAAACAAGAAAACACGCTGCCCAGACCCCTACTCGATCGAGTTCCCAAACATACTCGATCGAGTAACGGGCTACTCGATCGAGTAACGGGCTACTCGATCGAGTGCCCACCATACTCGATCGAGTGCCCCAACATCAGACCCCTAACAGACCTTGTGATCTCTAACATACTCGACCGAGTAGCTAGGCTACTCGATCGAGTGACCCCCTACTCGATCGAGTGCCCGAGGTACTCGATCGAGTGCCCAAAAACACGATTCTGGACTCAAAATCGTCAAAAACCCACCCGATCAAATCAGTCCCACTCGATCGAGTCATGCTAACTCAGAAACGCTACCCGCATGCTATATCATATGCTAACATGCTAAAACTTTATAAAACCAACATTGTATCATAACTAAGCATATAATGCTACGCATCTTTTCATACGATTCACGAAATCATTATGTCATGTTATTAAACGCCACATTGTAAACATCCAACATGTTTTCATTCCAACAACAAGTCTACATATATCATTAACCTTTCTTTCACATTCTCAACTTTCTACTTCAAACATCCAACAATTACACACACTTCATCACATTCTTACACAAGCGAACCAAACAACACATACGACCTTGACATACACCCCCCATGTGACCGGTTCAAAATTGTAGGGCAAGTTCGTGACTTTAGGACGTCTCCCAAGCCTTTGTATTAGCTCCTACAACTTTTACCCCGGGTTCATTTTAATTGACTCCCTATGTTCATTAGGTTCATTGGTTACAGGTTTCAGGATCATCGCTCTAATACCATTTGTAACACCCCCATTCTCCACGTGCCTTACCAGGACCACTCAGGTATGAAGATATTACCATCTCGGTTACCCGAGGCAATGATAATCAAATAAACAATGAAGAAACAACGTTTAAATATAAATACTTAGTGAAGAGTTACAATTCTCAAAACCAAACCAAAAGTGTAATACATGTTCTCAAACTGACTGACATCGTTCTAATCGAAATGTAAAGAAACTACTAAGCTACGACGGAAGACTCCTATCATCATGTCGTGGCAATCCCATGTATCCCAAGACTCATCTCATACTGCTCAATATCTGCTCACCATCCCCGAATGGATCACCGCAGTTTACAAAACAACAACCGGGTCGCACTAATCACACAACTCAACATATATCAACAATACGATAAATGACAAAATTAATCAATCACACACACACAATCACGCCAATTCCAATCATCTCAATCACCGATCGTCCACCGGACCCGACCACGCTGGGGGACCGCAGCCGTACCCACCAAATCCCCGCTCCACATAGTGAGCGATAACCCTGTCCATTAATGTGCACATCCCTTCTGTGGCGGGTTCCACATAAGGCGAAACTAGGGTGTGAAGCCACTCCCGCAAGTGACCCTCTCAGCCGAGGACACGCCTCGAGAACCACAGACAACAATCACAATCAGAATCACAATCGTCACAATACAATTACTATATCAAACAATCAATCTCAACACATCAACAATCAACCCATTATGGGACTAATACTAAGTAGGAAATCCTACCTGGAAAGCACACAATCAGACGATCTCTACTGCTGTATCAAAAAGCTTCCTCTATGAAACCTCCTCCTATCATACAACATACAAATGCTACCAAATCACATACTACTCAAAACCCCCAAATTCCTATATTAGGGTTTAACCAAATCAAAAGAAACACAACAAAAAGGGTACATAGATCTTACCCTCGACGCAAGGATCTCAACGGTATAACCGACGATGAGAACCGACCTTCCAAACTCCGGGAATTGCTAACAATGCGATTAGGATTAAGAACGTACTTGCTTTATCTCTTAAACGGTAAATTAGGTTTTGCAAAAGTGTTGAGAATAATGACGACGAAGGTTATATATCTTAATCGCATAATTAACAAAACCCGAGAAAACTCCCCGTAAAACCGGCTACTCGATCGAGTACCCAAGGTACTCGATTGAGTACCCCCTTACTCGATTGAGTACCCTAGTTACTCGATCGAGTACCCATCAGGTCAGAAACTTTTCTAAAACGCAACTTACCCTTACTCGACAGAGTAAGGCCTACTCGATAGAGTACCCAAAGACTCATAAATACGGAGTATTACACCAATGGCCGATTTGCTGAGAACATGGGAGAGACTAAGAGGTGAAAGATCATTGATGATTTGGCCACTCATAAGGCTGAATATGGGAATTCAAGAGGAAACCAGAGGAGTGCTGCTGAATCTTCCTCTGTTGCAGCACTAGAAGCTCTCACTGCAAGGTTTGACAAATACGAGTTGGAAGGAGCTTCTAAAGGAGGGATGTACCATGTTAATGCTGTTTCAGACGGTCCTTTCGTCTGTAGAAGATGTGGAGCTGAGGGGCATGTCTCAGAGAATTGTCCTAGTCCTTTCGAGTCTTGTGCTGCCTTTCAACACTATAGGCAGACAAACACCTACTATGAGCCTAATGTCCACCCCAACTTGAGGTGGAGCAGCCAGAATGTCCTGAATCCGACTCAACCTCTACAACAGCAGCAATAGCAAGCTTATGTGCCCCCTCACAAACAACCATATCAAAAACCTCCCTATGTGCCGCAGCAGCAACAATCCCAAAATTCCGAGTTCACTGAGTTGAAGAACTTATTGCTGAAGGAGTCCTAAGCTAGAGAGGCCGGGATGAAGATGCTAGAGAGCCAAATTGCTCAATTGGCTAGCAAGAATACCACTCGAGCTCCGGGACACTTACCGACTCAAACTGACCAAAAATAGACCCTAAATGCCTTAACATTGAGGAGTGGGTCTACCCTGGAGGGGCCTGCTATGGTCGAGGATGATGCTGCAAGAGATGAGGCGAAACCGAGTCAAAACAAAGCTGGAACGAGCAAAGGAAAGAAAAAGGCGTCTACCATGTATATCAGTCGATCGACTGACATACCCGGTCGATCGACTGAAGTGCGAGTTACGAAGCTTCTGTCTGTTCAACTCGGTCGATCGATCGACATCACCGGTCGATCGACCGAGATCGCTGCTGATAGTGAGATTTTTCGTCCTCCGATGCCCGACAACTTGAGGGATCATTTGTTTCGGGGTACGACAGTCCCAAAAATATTGGGGAAAGACTCGAGTGCTGATGGGTCAGTCCCAGCTCCAAAGTACGACCTGATGTCGATCAATGGTTCACATTTGAGACGGTCTGAAGAGGGTTCAAGCTTCAACAAGGAGAAAGTAGTGGACTTCCAGCCTAAGTCCACGGATACCGGCATGCGCGATTTAGAGGAGAGGGCTAAGCTACTTCTTACAGCCCCATATCCGGAAAGACTAGTGCCGACGAAGGAACAGGTATCTTTCAATAAATTTGAAAAAGTTATTCGTAGCTTGAATGTACAAGTGCCTTTCCTTGAGTTAGTTACCAAGTGCCTGCCTATACTAAATTCATGAAACAACTCTTGTCTAAGAAAAAGTCACTTGAAAATGTGCATACTGTCGCATTAACCAAAGAGTCATGCTCTTATTTGTCTCACACTGCACCTCACAAGCTAGAAGACCCGGGTAGTTTTTCTGTTCCTTGCAATATAGGTACCTTCTCTATTGAGAAGGCATTATGTGACTTAGGAGCTAGTATAAGTGTAATGCCCTTGAGTCTTGCTAGGGAGCTCAAATTGACTAGGTTCGCAGTGACAGACATGACAGCACAGATGGCTAACCGATCTGCGGTCCAGCCAATAGGAGTCTTAGAGGACATTCCCGTGCAAATAGGGAAGTTCTTCTTCCCTCTTGACTTCGTCGTACTTGACATGCCTGAGGATGCCCATATTCCCGTTATTTTGGGTAGGCCATTTCTGCACACTGCTGGTGTAGTCATAGATGTTGGTTCGGGTACCTTGACTTTTAAGGTAGGGAAGCATTCTATTGTTTTTGCCCAACCTGCTAAGAAGAAGGACCCCATGTGGCCTGTGACTTGCAATACGGTTTCTGAAAAGAAATCTTATTTTATACTTCCTAATATGCCTATCTCTAGTCCCATTCCTGTCATAACCCCTCCGCCCCAGATTGGGAGCAAATTGGAGGAAGATTTGTCTATTTCTGATACTGCAGGAGCTGGTTTGGGGAAGGAAGAATTGCAAGTTACTCCAGCAGCAAAGAAGCCAATCATCTCACGAGGCGGTCTTGGTTGCCTCAGCTATGGCACTGATGAGGAAGTTGATGACGAAGCCGGTCAGGGCAAGGGAGTCCGATTTGGATTCTGACGAGCCCGAAGAGATAATTGACTGGGAGATGATGAAAGTGTTGATCCGTTGAGCCATACGGACGTGGAAGCTAAGAAGGGCGCGGCTAAGAAGATGAGCATCGTTGAGGCTACCTCTAGTAGCCAGAAGCCGACGAAGTGGGCCATACCATGGCCATTCTTGATCAACTATTAGTTGTTCAAATGCTTTATCAGACATTTACTTTATTGCTTTTAAGACTATTTACCGTATTTTGTGTGCGCGAGACTTCGCATTTTATTTTGCTTGCTTAGGATTTTATACGCTTTAGGCTATACTTTGGGTTTTGCGCAATTTTGGGCGCGTATTATTGTGCATTTGCAGGTTTTTAGACCTCACTAGCTCAAGTAATTGAGCAAATACGAAGAAATCAAGTACAAGATATTTTCGATCGATCGATCAGGCTATATAGTCGATCGACCGGTCTCAGTTTCCGGAGCTACTGTTCCTTTCACCTCGGTCGATCGACTGGGTGATGTGGTCGATCGACCGACCTGCACTACTGTACCTGTTTACGACCTCTCTCCTGCTATGTTTGGTCGATTTGCAGAACTAAGGGAGTTTTCTACTCCACTTTATCTTCTATCACTATTTATTTCTTCTATTTTTCTCAATTTTGCACATAATACCGCTTCATCATTGCTTTCTCGATTTTATGCGTGGTATTTTGTTTGTCTTTTCAGGTACTTATTAGTAGCATCATTGCTGCTACTCAAACCTCCTAGCTCACGCTGGTTTGGGGAGGTTTCCTTTTGCGCTTAAAGTCTTGTGAGTTTCTAAGTCTTTACTTCATGTTTTATTTGTTTATTTTCTCGCAAATTCCGTTTCTCTTTTCTTCATTACATGATTTTGCACAATGGGGACATTGTGCGATTTGGTTTGGGGAAGGGTTTTGCGTCGCATATCATTTGCTTGCATTCACGTTTACATTTTCTGCTTGAATTGTTTTTTTTATTTCATACTTATATACAAAAATTCAAACAAATTGAAAATTTTCAAAAAATTTCACTAAAATGCACGTTTATTTTAGCATATAGGTCGAGTCGGAACGGTAGTATTTCAATGATGACATTGCATTTGCATCTGTTTTATCGCCTAAGCCTTGCTAACCGACATGTTATTAGTAGAATCATTTGCATAGTCTACGAGTTTTCGTTAATTTATTTGCTGAACATGAGACTGGACTTTGAAAATTGGCAAACTACATCATATTTCTGAGATTTAGAGCCTACAACTGGTGACATTTATGACCGGTTTATTTAGGAATGTGAGTAGTACTCCTTATTAGACATGTCATATCAATTTGCATAAATATGAACTTAATCTGCTTAATACCTCTATGCATTCGGTTTGTGGTTCCTTGACACATGTGGTAGAGGTTTTCCTTTATTCATTTTACCCATAAGCTCCAGATTGCCAAAAATATCCTTTTTGTCCTATTTACTACATCCTACATTTAACCTGTCCTTTGTCAAGCTAGTAGTTTAGTTGTTGGGATTGTCACTTCGTTTTTGGTAGCCATTTGCTCTTATTTGAGATTTAGTTGGGAAGATAAAATGAAGGTGGAAAGAAAAGAAATAAAAAGAAAAAAATGATTCGAAAAAAGAAAAAAAAAGAGAGTTCTGTATTGTTCATAGCAGTCGATCGACTGCCAATTCCGGTCGATCGACTGGAGTTCGAAAGAAAAAAGAAGAAATCAATTCGCATAATTCAAGCCTTTATCTTATGGCGATTTTTGCTCCCATGTATTATTCATATCTTATGGGGAGTTAGTTGATTACTTTTATACTGGAGACTGTGAGATTTGTGCTTGCTATAGCACCGTTTCATTTGATTTTGAGCAAGAAGAAGGATGTTGCCATATGGTTCCGTTTTGGTACTAGCTTGATCACCTGTACCTCCACTTTTCCATAAATGTTTTGCCTCTTCTTACCCATACCTCACATATCCACATATATACCTTGGCATGTGTCATGGTCTTTCGTTGGTTGGAATGCGTATGTACGGTTGTAGAGATTGTTTTCATATTATATTGCAGGCATGTTCTTATAGGTCGTAGTTAGGTTAGAGTCTGTACAAAATGAATTCTTTCTATCCTCTTATATATTCACTTGTGCTTATGAGAGATTTAAGCGACCCGTGAGAGTCTCATTTGATAAGTCTCTATGGTTGACGGTTCAGCAGTTTTTATCGACTACATAACTCGTTTGCATGATTCGCATTGCTAATTGATTGTTAGTTATTGCATTAAATTGGTTTAGGCTTTACATGTTGTAATTCGCTCTGAGATTGAACTCGTTCCATTAGGTTTTAGGATCGAGTCCAGTTCTTGCTTAGGGACAAGCAAGGGTTTGGTTTGGGGAAGTTTGATGCGTGTCTTTTATATGATGTTTTACATCCTATTTTCCACGCATTTCAGAGCTCATTCGTGTAGTTTAAGCTACCATTTCCCCTATTTCCGTCTACTTTCGTGTTCTTGTACATTATTGCAGAAATGTGAAGAATTCAACGGAAATTGAGCTAAATCCATCCCCGAGTATCCTGCATTGCATTTTGACGTGAAGTATTTACTTAAGGAACGAGCTTGGTGCTCAATTCAAGGCCCAAAAGACAAATACACCAGAAATTGGAAGTCAAGTGTCAGCTACATCAGTCGATCGACCACTGCCTTCAGTCGATCGACCAACTTGCGGGTTCCAGAAGCTACTGTACCCAGCTACTCAGTCGATCGACCGCTACTCTTAGTCGATCGACCAAGCCGCTCTCCCAGACAAGAATTAAAAGATCGAGGAAACTCAAGCCCATTATGTTTAGGTTTTGATAATAAGTGTTACGTATATTTTCTATATAACGTAACCTAGAACATCAGATTATTCATTCAGTTTTTACTAGTTCTTTAGTTTTGTTTCCAACATTCAATAATTAGGGTTTTCAATACTATTTCGTACAATTACTTTTGCATTCGGTTTCTGGATCTCTTGCTGCAATTCCAATCGGTATTCTTCTGCTAATAATTCAGTTTGCTTTATTACTGCTTTGTAGGATAGAATTGCTAGTTAGTTTCCCAAAACCGATTCATCGTTTATGCTAATTGTTTGTTCTTTTATCTCAAGCATGAATTCTTCTGTCTATTTTATTAGTTTTATGGTTGTTATCGTCCTTAGTATGAGTAGCTAAATAGTTTGTGCTAGGATGTAGGGGAATTATAGTATAGGCGGAAATATAATGAACACGGCCTGATTCGCGTGTTGGTCGATCGACCAACATACTTGGTCGATCGACTGACCACGTGAGATTTACCCTCGTTTTAATTGATTTAAATGTTTTGTTTGACAAATCGAATGCATGCGACTAGTTGAATGCTTAATATTTGACTGACCCATTAGATCGAAAGATAGGGACAGTTGTTAGATCACCAATTAAAATGACTAAACTATGTTGAGATCGAAAGATAGGTAAGGTTTAGACCGTTAGTCACTTTTCAGGACGAAAGTTAGTATTAGTGATATTAGGGACTTATAGCGAGATCGAAAGATGCTATTTGTTAAGAGTGGACCGAGAGGACCTCTTTATTTTCCGCCTCATGTGTTTGATGTAGACTTGTTTAGTATGCTGCCGCCGAAATTATAACGAACCGATCATCCTAGTACCTCTTCTCTATCTGTTTCATTTGTTCATTTAGTTTATTTTCTTTATTTGCTATTAGAATAGACCAAATCAAATCAACCCCCACTTTCGTTACCTTAGACTAAATTAGACAATTAGAAATTACATTCGCCTCCTTGTGGTTCGACCCTGTTACCACTAGCCTAGGTTAGTTTTAATAGGAAATTATAAATCTTATTTTTGGTACTCACAACGACGGGTATCCGCAACTATGGGATGCTTGGAAACCGTTCGAATCCACTTTATATCTCGATCAGTTAAGGCAAAAAGCGGTGCTTGACATAGGTACTAAAGATAAGGACTCATCCCCCTTTAGGATCCTATCGCTAGAATGACTCTCGTATGCCCTGGATAAGGCCATCCACTATCTAAAGGTTCAGAGTAAGGGGTGAGGGTATGTATTGGGAAGCTCTTTAATAGAACACCCAATCCCGCCCGCGTTAGTGGCCTCTACTGAACGATCGTGGTTGTTTAAGTGCAAGAGTTGATAAAACGGTTTAAATGCATGAATGCGCATCCAAAATTCTTTGATAAGTCGGTTTGTTTATCCACATATCATAAAATTGATGTCAAAGTTGGATTTAGATTGATTTGCATGTGAAAAAGGAAATTAAGCATCCATTTACCAAGTTCGGATTATGGTGCTTAACATGATCTATTATTTGAAAAAGGGTGTCAAATGACAAAGTGTAAAAACGCAAACTTGTCAATCTGATCCGTCATGTATTCGGGTTAACCGTAATCGAGATCGTCCTAGACAAGTACCAAAACAAGAAAGAACAGTGTCGGGCCGCCCCATTGGGGCGCGAGCCATATGGCGAGGCAACAAGACCTGTTCAGATTTAAAATACAGGAAACATGAGGTTCCTTGGGGCGTGAGCCATAAGGCAGTCGAAGGTACCTCTCCTGGTTGATTTAAAGGTTATGAAAACCCGTTTTAAAAGGTCGTTAAAAAACGCCTTTGTTGAAAAGGTCATCAAGACCGCTTCTGTATTTAATGATTTGCAAGTATTGTTTGCATGACTCAGAATGATTATTATTATGTTAGTAATATTCCTTGTCGGATTCGCAAGTTTGAAAAATGTAGTTTACAAATAAAAATGTAAAAGGTGTATGCTTAACCGTTTCGTCACCGTACTCGAATTAAATCGACATGGCATATATATTAGCCAAGGATGACATTGTAAAATACTATACCCTCTGATTGAACTCATTTAATTATAGATCTAAATAACTCTTTTAATTATATGATGATCTTATGCATGCATAACAATATATAAATACATAAGTAAAGAAAATGTTCCTTACAATATTCAAAACGGTTTTAACGGCACAAGTAAAGACACCTTTCTTATTTGTTCTTGAGTTCAAAATAAATGGATGATCCTCCTTGTCTCAATAGTGTGAGAAACTCCTCTTAAATGCACCAAGACAACCCCTTAGATGTAATATATATATATATATATATATATATATATATATATATATATATATATATATATATATATATATATAATATATAAATTAACTAGATATATCAATTAGAGACCTTAAAATTAATCTAATATTATTTTATATTACTACTTCTAGTAATTTATAAATTAGATCTTGAACAATTTACTTTTCTAAAACTAATTTTAGAGAGATAGGGAGAAAGTAAGAAGTGAGAAAAATGTTGAGAATGAACAAGAGAAAATAAGAACAATTCTTATTAGGGTAAAAAGGGGGGAAAAACCGGTGGCATGAGAGAGGGTGAGAGAGAGCCAATGCATGCCATATTGCTTTATCAATTGTTCTTCTCAAAATTACTAGGGTGTATTTTTAGGTTTAGAAGGTAATCATTGTGTTTACCACTAAAAATAATTTTACCATTTAACCTAAAACTACCCAATAAAACCGGTGCCCCCATGATTAATATGGAGTCCATTTTATTTTTGTCCATTTGTCATATTGTCATATGATGTGTGACATGTGACATGTAACATGTTATTAATAATATTAATGCATATTTAACAATTAAATATCATTACATATATTAATTTAATTATATACAAAAATTCACTAGTAATTCACAATTACAAGTAAATAAAATGGTTCATGTTAATATAATCTACAACATATTGCAATTATAATTAACTGTTCATTCTTAATTTAACTGTTTCATAAAACAAAATTTTAGTAATATAACATCTTAATTACTAAAACGAATCTCATTTAATCGAATTACAATAAGATTCATATTCTTACTTACATATGTAAATTGTTCAATTTTAAGGAATTAATTAATCTGTACCATTATACAATTAATTAATTTTATCTATTAAGGGAATCGTCCTTTAGGTGTGACCTTAAGGGATCAACTGATCACCACCGTCAAACGACGGTAATGTCAAACTCTAGTCAGCCAATCATTACCGATTAATGTTGATCAGTTGACGTATAAAAATGAATCATCCCTTTCTGTATTCTTATCATGAGTTTTAATAATGTTATCACACTATTGTTGAGGACACATACGCAAACAATCTCCCACTTGTCCGAGACAAGTGTGCGTCACCAATTCTCTTGTCCTATTACTGTCTCCCACTCAATGCAAGGTGTCTTGCAGGTCGTTCTTGCAAGTGATCATATCAAGAGTGGTGATCTGGAGAGTAACTGTCTGACCGGAATTATCTACCAAAGATACCTTCCGAGCGTGGCCACGCATTTTGAGTTCACTACTCCTCGAGTGAACCTGAGATTTTTAAATAACCCCGACAAGGGGGGTGGACAATTCTTATCGCACTATTCCCTTTGTTTAGCCACAACTCATCATGACCCTAGAGATGCCCATTTGACCTCATTTACGAAAGTCGTAGACCATAACTCAAAGTCACTCAGAAACTGTGCCAACTTAGGCGAACAGTCTTTAGTCAAAGAATTGACTCAAAAGAATACTATAGTAGCTCTTCCCACTACCAGGCTATATATGAATTACCAGAACTCTATAAGCAGTAACTGCCCGACAGAGTGTCCCATACAGTCTGCCTATGTGATCGACTAGTCATTCCTTATGACTATGGGACTTGAACTTGCCATCAATCGCATCACACACTAGTCACTTGGAGATGTCACCTCATATAAGTGACTAGGGGCCAATACTATGTTAATCCAGTTCACTTAAATAGGGTTCAATATTGTCTCGACAACCTATTTGGAAAACAAAGTATTATAAGAAAAGAGTTTTGAATAAAACTCAAACGATGAATGTATTATCACATATGTAAAATTAATACTATATCAATTACTACATAATCTATAATCTATACTTAATATTGTATACATCCATACATCTCAACTCAATTGAAATGGCATGACTTATCATGCTAAGCCTATGAGAAGGCTTTGGTTAGTATGTCTTAGCAACACATTGCACTTTCCCTAACCTTACTATGTACTTTTCCCCTTTGTTATGTATAATCTTTATTATAAAACTTTTGAGTAAGTGTCTAAATCCAATCTAGACATAGGCTTTCGAGCCTTGAATAGCTCCCACTGATCTCACAGTGAGTAGGGATAGGACCTTCGGTTATTCAAACGAACTACCATAGTTCCTCCAATTCATAAAACCAAATCCTTATATCATCCCTTCCTTCTTGCATATCTCATTACTGCAAGTGTACTTAATTTCCGTTGTGTATATCTCATTTGTTCAACTGCCTAGGATGTTTCTAGCAGATATCCTCCTTAAATAATATAGCAAAGACGGTTCTCTAACCATCCTTATGTGTTTAGAATATGATATTTGTGTAAGTCCTTGCATACAAATTAATTAATTATTTCTACACACTTATCCTCTCTTATCTATCACTATAGATTTGGATACTAAAGATATCTTGTATCTCTTCCTAGTCTCCCAATCACTTCTTCACGGAAGAGAGTATTGGCCCGTCATTCTCAAAGAATAATATGTTATCTACATATGAGATATAGAAAACATATCATTAGTGCTTCTTGAGTACTAATGGATAGACTATATGGCTATATAGTGATTTTCACTTAAATTCGATTTATAACCTTTCGTCATGCTCTAAGTATACGAATTATAAGAATGGCGATACATCTTAGCTTAATGAATTAATCCCGTAGCGGAAGCAAGTGGATTCAATTTCTACATGTTCAATACATTTGAACTTGTCTAGACTCTTATTAATATAATAATATTCATTTAACGCCAATATCCTCTTAGAACTATCTTTATAGGTCTGGATACCTTAGAGATGTATTATTCCTCTCCTAAGTCTTTCATCATTCACAATGATCAATATGTCCCTTACATATAAGACTATTAACACCACATTACTTCCACTAAACTCCGTGTATAGACAGAACTACTCGATAATTCGAGACATGTTTATCACTTGATCAAAACATACAATTCAAATCCTTAACTTCTACTTAAGGTTTCTTCTTAAGTTTGTATTCTACCTTAGGATAGTCGCGATTTACAAAACTCATGCAAGATGATTTTAAAATCCAACTATATCAAATTACATCCAAATACAATGAAGCGTCGTGGTTGCGTGGAAAACCCTTTTGCCACCAACCAACCAAGCTAAATAAACATTTTCACGTTTATGCTTGCTTCGGACTTTTGCGGAGTTGAAACTAGATAAAGCATCTTAATAAGTTACAGGTTTGTTATTTTCAAAAATAACATGATTCCTGTCTACTTAGATTTTGAAGAAATATTTACTGCTTGAACAAGAGGGAACATCTTCCCACGTCTTATTCTCAGTTTGTGGCTCTTGAACATTTTCTCCCACTCTGTCTATAAGAAATGATCCACTTTTCTCTAATAGATAGCATCACGAGCCACAAACCCTTTGTTATCGTGATCATATAGGAAGAGAGACCACATGTTCACTATCGAAATAAGCTACAATTTAGGTACCATGCCTAACCATATCACATATGAAATGTAGATGATTGCTTTAGTTATGTTTTGTTTTAGTGCAATAAATAAATACTAGACAAATTGTGATAGAAACTACTTCCAACTTTATAGTAAAGATTCAATCATATCGTATAGGATTCTTTGTCACTTTCTACTATTATGAAGGTGAACTTGTGATACCATATCACACTTTTTTTGATGTATATAAAAGTCTTCACTTTATTCACTAGTAGAAAAAGTGCCATTGAAATCGGTTATTTTGCCTCATTTACATCGGTTTTGTGGCGATGTTTCTGGGGGCGACGTATATAGTATTTTAACCTTAACATCGGTTCTAAAACCGATGTAAATAGCATATAATATACATCGGTTATAGGTGAAAACCGATGTTAATGGTAAAAAATTACATCGATTACTAGGTAAAACCGATGTTAATAGCATTTAAATTACATCGATTTCTACGTAAAACCGATGTTTAACATTTAATTTACATCGGTTTTGGTACATAACCGATGTAAATATCAATCTTATCTACATCATTTATGACTAAAACCGATGTAAATAGGTATTTTTTTAATTAAAAAAAAATTACATTTTAGGCGTGGAAAACACCTCAAATGGGAGCTACGTTTCAATTAAAAAATAAAATTATATTTCCAAAACCCAAAATTTATAAATATACACCAACATTATAAACATATACACGTGTTTTGAACATAAATATTCTTAGATCTACCTACATAAAAATACTGTAGAATACTTCTCGCTAAATGCAATTAAAAAACAAATATAATACGAGTGTAGTACTCCTAGTTTGTTCCCTATATTTGAGCTGCTTCTAACTAGCAACACTGCATCGAGTTTTCGGCTTGGGAAGGCTCACAGTTCATCATCATTAGTATCAGCAACATCATCATCATCATTATTATCAGCAATATCTGTCTGCGCATAAAAGCACACACCAGATTAGGATACGAACTTTTTTTACATCGACTTTCTTATGCTATATGTTACTCTTAATCTGCTATTAGGTTACCAGATTAGGATACGAACTTATCCAAAAGTCACAGCCAAAAGTGAAGAACAGAAGGTATATCGCTAATCGCTATAGTTTGCTTACTTTAGCAGCTACCTTGACTCTGCAGCCACAAAAAGCTTTATTTGCTTCCTCTAAGATTTGATCACCATGGAAAAGTAACTTGTTTACCAAGTTAAGAAGAATTAGCTCAATGATTTAGTACTATCGGATGTTAATGTGACAGAAAAACAACTCACAAAAAATATAACAAATACTCCATACTATACTAACTTTGGCCTCTAATATGAAGAAATTTACTAAGTGTAACATGGTTACTAAATATCCTACTAAGTGAAGAGAAATTTTAAGCATCTTTATTACAGATTAAAATAACAACTCGGCAGCATAAAGAGCCTCCACTGTATGACTTACATAAGAAATTACCTTTAAGCTCCGAATTTCATACTGTAACATTATACCCATGCATGTATACTTCATCTCCAATTCTGAGTGGTTCACAACTTTGTGTAAACCGTGGTTATCAGCTTACAATGAACTCTTTCCAATTCATGATTGTTTACTAGGAGAAGACTTGATGGTGATTAAGATACTTAGTAGTATACTAGTATTCTAAATATTAATAGTATCACTTAGTAGAATTATGTATGAACTTCCTTGAATGAACTATAGGAACTGATTATAGATTTTCACAAAGGGAAGGGAAGACCAGCCTACGATCGGATTCTACCTTTACTCATGAAACGCTAAGAACCTAGTAAGTCCAACCTATAATATTCACCTGATGTGCAAGTTTGCACGAAATAAATATACGATTAAGACGGTGCACATTGCCTAAATAATTGACAGTTCCAAAACGAAAGCAAAATACAAAGAAAGCAAAAAATGAGAAGAATTAATTACCTAACCTACAGTCAGCACCATGTAGCAGCCAGCACCAACAAGTCAGCAACCAGCAAGCAGCAGCAGTGGACAACAGTAGCCGTAAAAGCTAACCGCGACTGGCTGCATGGCAGCAGGCATAAGCGCATGACAGCCAACCAGCACATCATCCCTACACCAACACAAAACCACTAGACAAGTCTAGCATAAATAGAAGCTTGCAGTAGCTAGCAGCATTTAACAGCTAACAACTGCAACACAATCAATAAATACGACAGTAACTAGTACTCAGCCATCACAATTCTCAACATCAAGCCATCACGCAGCCAACGGGGCACCGACCACGACTCTCATGGTCAAGTCATTGTCTTGTCGGCCTAAATATATCCTCAAACATCCATTCTCAAGCCGAATGATGATAGTTAAGCACCAAACAATAAGACGAAATCATCCCTAAAATCACCCCAAAAAAAATTCTATGCTTTAACAACCATTACGCATAATTTCTAGATACTAATCCACAATAATACCCATCAATTTATCATGATACCAGTAATTCAAATCAAACAAGTTGAAAATACATTCAATTACCTTCAAATCAATTTACGCATAATTTCTAGATAATACACAATAATACACACAATCTCATATCAAATGTAGAAATTAGAAATTCAAAAGTCTTCGTCTATACTATATAGCTTCTATTTGGCAGGCCAAATTATGTAGGCCTCCTTTCCCTTTTAACCTGCAAGTACACAGAATGAGAGAAATGATTAAATGAATGAGAGGGTTTAACCTGTTCAGTAGGAGAGATGTAATTCTTTAGCAGCACCATCCCTGGCCTTAACACTCGCGTAGGTTCCTCAATAAGCACATCCCCTTCGACTTCTTCCTCATTATCTTCTGTATTTTGAGAAGATTTCAGGATCGAGAAGTATTCTATTTCAGAATCCCCAATATCAGTGCGTTCAGTTTCACACTGGCATATATCAAACGATTCAAGATGATACTTTGATGACTTCTTACTGCTCCTGTGAATTACATGCTTCAAACCATGCTCAGCAGAATAATCTCTGTTTTTTTAATTTGGATGATTCCTGCTTACCAAAGCTAGTAGGCAGAGAATGTTCTACCAACATGTCTTTATGGTGCTTATTATACAGAAATTCATCATCTTGCTCTAACCTCGGTTCTAATACTTCTTTCATCGAAGTATCCATATAGCTCACACAAGATAAAGAGCATTCCTTTCGAAGGTCAGATTCCTTTGAGCAACCCATTGATGTCTCAGAAGTTGATGATTCACTTTCATTTGCAGAAGAACTGTTAATGGACCCAGATGAAAAGAACGTTTTACTATTACAAGATGTGATACCAATTGTTCTTGCAGCCTCAGCTCCTTCACCAGTAATGGAAATGGCATTCGATAAAGTTTCATCCCCCCGGAGCTGAATCTTTAATTTGCATTAATTTACAACGGTAGTTCAAAACAGAAGTTCAATCAGATCATTCACAAGAGCGATGCACATTAAAAAAAAAAAAAGAAACACAGTTCTTTTAAAAGGATATGAAACCAATGACTCCAATAAGAAAAATTAACAAAGGTTCTAGCTTGTACATAAGACGACTCTAGGAGGTGCACTGTAATGCATTTCCCAAATAAACAATAACACACTAGTCCCATAAATTCAATTACCTTCAATACCACAAATGTAGAAATTAGGGTTCTTCTAGCCCCATATCGTCCCCCTAATCGCCTCCTCCATCTGAAATTCAGATATCGTCCCCATAATCAACAAGAAGTTACAATATAGACAAAATAACACAACAATTATACAAAAAAATCGAATTAAACATCAGAATCTAAAAATTAGGGTTTATACCTCAAACAGGAGAGAGAACAAGGATGGTACTCAATTAAGGTGGTTGTTCGCCGTTGTTACGAGGGGTTAGTGACGAACCAGTATATGAATAGCAGTGCGGCATGAGTGTGGTGTTGTGGTAGAGGGTAAGGGTGATGGCGAGAGGTCAAATGAAGAGGCGAGGATAAGATCAACCAGATATGAGAAAGTGAAGGGTCGTGGGGAAAGAGGAGGCCAGGGTAGTTTTTTGTCTATTAAGTATTAATTAAGAATGTCTTTACGTCGGTTTTGAAACCGATGTTTCGTTTATGCTAAAAACGATATACAAAAATATTTGTACCATCGATTTTTAAAATAATCGATGTAAGGGAGAAGAACTATACACGTTTTATATCGGTTTTTGTAAGAACCGATGTTATTTATGATCATTTACATCGTTTCAACTAAAATTGATATCTTTGTGGTGATGTCAATAGGACTTTTTCTACTAGTGATTGTTCCCTATTTTAACAAAGTACTAATACTTTGGTTTTATAATCTCTAGGTTTTGATACTTTTAAACATTCATTGAACTTGTTCAAAGAATCTCTTTTCTTACCTCATTAAGTGGATACCAACTATCTACCTAGCTCGTTGGTAGAAGAGATGAAGAAGTAATAACCTTTTCTGATTGAAATTTTATTCGACCATACACTTCAAAGTCTAAATAGGACGAATATCTTGCTCTATTCATAATCCTTCTCTAGAAAGAAGTCATGAATTAATCTTGATTTGAATATAAGATTCGTACACACCAAGAGATTCCCAATCAAATGGTTTGGGACACTAGTCAAAACTAGTTTCTAAATGCAATTTTCAATCAAGAATTGAGAAATGATTGGGGTCACCAACTTGAGTATATCACATTTATTTTTAATTTGAATATAATTACCTTGATTTGTATGGTTTCACCATAAACTTAATCGTGGTATATAAAGGCACAACGCTTATTTTAATTGCATAATATTGAAACCCTTTGCGTTTTTCTACAAAAACTTGAATTATATTCTTATTTAGACTTAGTGTACATCATAACAATTATTGAGGTACAATTCTAAATACAAAACTAAAATGAATACACTATAACACTTATATAGATGAAATGGCAACTACCCTAGTTCCATTCATATAAATTTCTGAATTTATTCTTGCTAGTCGTCATACGATTATTCAATGTTAGAATTCTAAGGATTTACAAAACCCTCGGATTGTGTTATGAACACATCCTCCTTTAAATACCCATTTAGAAAGGTGTTTTTGACATCCTTTTGCCATATTTCGTAATCATGAAATGTGGCAATTTCTAACACGATTCACAGATTTGAATCAAATACTCATGACGTGATAATTTGCAAGAATGCAATGTCAATGTCATTGATATTCAAGAAGGAATATGTTGGAGTCACACAACCAACTTCCTTGATCTTTACTTATTTGGGGTTTGTATCTAATTTAGTGTCTAACACTTTCTCTTTCGAGCCTAGTTCTATCCTTAACAATTAAGATAGGTGCTTACTTCTTATTGCTCCTACTAACTTTAAGAATTTCCATTTTATGAAGACTTATCTTCATATAAATTCCTAGTTAATCCTTCACAAGGGTTACCTTTATTGTGGTATTTGGTTAATCAAAATTTCTAACAAATTAATTTACCAATTTTACATTGTCATGTTCTTAACAACTTAAGTGCTTGATGACAAGTGTTTAGGTTGAGCAATAAGATTTTTGAACCATGTATGCATAGAAGATATTATCAAAACATATTTTGACCAAGTACTACTTCTATTCATATTCTTCATAAGAAATCATAGGTATGGAAGGAATTTTAAGATGCTAATCTTATATTTGCATAGGACGATTCCTATCGAGTTCTATGGAATAGAACAATTCCTATGGATCTAGTCCACAACCTATGATACTGTTCGTTTGAGGATTTAGAAAGAGATTCTATTTTTCGTTAATAATAGTGTTTTAGCGGAGACTCGTGTTACAATCGAATTGATATCATATATAAATAGGAGCGAAAATAAAGAACAATATAAATCAAAAAAATAATGGGAAAAAACAACATTTATCGTAAATAATGAAAACATTTTAGCATGTTTTATCATTTATATAATGACCTCCACCCAATTATATAAACGATTCTGAGATCCAAATCCATATGAACTTGGGCACGGGAAACCGATACATCCCTCACTAATATGACTCGATGGGTTAACTCTTTAACTGATTCTTCAATTAGAACTCTCGGTCGATGAAATTACGTTAAGTTCATCTCTAGCCTCGGAACATAAGACTAGTCTTCATGTCCCGTTGAGACCAACTAAATTTCGCGTGTAATAACTAGTTATTACCCCACTTACTCGATGAAAAAATGAAAGTACTCCCGGAAATGGAATCTACCCCAAATGTCAAAGGGATTCATGGGTCCTAATATTTGGAATGGCTAATCTTAATTTTAAATATGTGAGGTCTTGTCGATTTATTATCTATCACTTTGTATGTGAACTTTATTAGTGAATTACGATAATTATAATCGACATGGTCGAAAAGACAATATATATATATATATATATATATATATATATATATATATATATATATATATATATATATATATATATATATATATATATATATATATATATATATATATATATAAATGCATGTGATGTTAATGGCGATTTGGCAATGCATGTAACATATAAGGAAAAATGTAAAGTAAAAAATAAATTTCCTAGTATGGCCTTCCTAAAATAGAAAATCTAATATTCTATTACAAATTCGGAAACCAACTACATTGGTCCCTTGAACTTCAAGTGACACGCCTCCCAAGGAAACACCGTCTTGATCGGAACTCCTTTCCGAATGGCTCCGTCTTTAGGAATCTCCGGAATTACAAATAATAAAATAATAAAATGTACATTTTACTTCCTATTAACATTTGTAAAATAAAATCTAATAAAATAAAAGTGATACGAGATCACAATAAATTACAACCAAATCAATATTCCCTTATATTACGGGTGATATCGATTAAACTAAGGCCATACTAAGATACAATTACATAATTCAAAATTATATAAATAAAATATGACATTAATCAATGAAATATGAAGCATTATAATATGTATCTAACATGCCAAATTATGTGCCAAATCGCCCTATTTAAACTCATATCGTATATATAAACCGGTTTCATGGATGTTCGCAATTTTAACTTATTAAAATTACACAAAATAATACTAAAATCTAATTTTAGTCCAAGTTAATTATCCTAACCTTTTAGGACTAAAAAATTAGTCATTACTCAATTTTTGACAATAATTCAACTTGGTTGCTCATTTTTTACCTTAATATCATAACCTTTTATGAATAAATCAAAATTTAAATTACAATAATTTCAAATTTCAAATTTTAAATTTTTGAACATTCTGGAAAAGACACTCATAATGTCAAAAATCAAGGTTAAAAGTTTCGAATTTAAATCGAGAAAATGTTGTTGCAATTAATCGGTTTTATCAAATAAAACATCTAAAGCATATAAAAATTAATCTAATCAATGTTCCAACTTTCGATCTGATTTGTGGGATAATAATGCAACCTAAAATAATTTTCTCATGCCATGTAATTCATTTTAGCTATTTTTGCTAAAATAGTCACTATTTATGTCATTTTTACACAAAAAAATTCATAAATCATGAAAAATGAATCAATTATCTAAAATTTTCCAACCAGTGAGTAAAATGTGTATGTGACAACATATTAAAATTTTATGGTCTGTTTCGAAGTTTAACTAATTTTAACCATTTTACCTCCATTTATGTCATTTTTATCTCATAAAAATTATAATTCATGCAAAATAAATCAAATTTATAAGAAATTTTACATACAATAATTCAAGGTCAGAAACAAAGTTTATCTATTTTTAGCATTTTAATTACCATTTTATACATTTAAATGTAATAAAATTACTAAAAAATATTAAAATGAGCTAAAAATTACCATAAATCATCAAAATGACCTAAATTCATTTTTGGACCAGAATATATCACATGAAAATTTTTTCATGACTAAATCATATAAATCACAAATTACTAGTTTTACTTTAGTCGGGAAACTAAGCCGATTATGCATGCAACAACCAAAGCTCTTGATACCACTTGTAAAATACTATACCCTCTGATTGAACTCATTTAATTATAGATATAAATAACTCTTTTAATTAGATGGTGATCTTATGCATGCATAATAATATATAAATAGATAAGTAAAGAAAATGTTCCTTACAATATTCAAAACGGTTTTAAGGGAACAAGTAAGAACACCTTTCTTACTTGTTCTTGAGCTCAAAATAAATGGATGATCCTCCTTGACTCAATAGTGTGAGAACCTCCTCTTAATTGCACCAAGACAACCCCTTAAATCTAATATATAAATTAACTAGATATATCAATTAGAGACCTTAAAATTAATCTAATATTATTTAATATTACTACTTGTAGTAATTTATAAATTAGATCTTGAACAATTTACTTTTCTAAAACTAATTTTAGAGAGATAGAGAGAAAGTAAGAAGTGAGAAAAATGTTGACAATGAACAAGAGAAAATAAGAACAATTCTTATTAGGGTAAAAAAGGGGGGGGAACCGGTGGCATGGGAGAGGGTGAGAGAGAGCCAATGCATGCCATATTGCTTTATCAATTGTTCTTCTCAAAATTACTAGAGTGTAGTTTTAGGTTTAGAAGGTAATCATTGTGTTTACCACTAAAATCAATTTTACTATTTAACCTAAAACTACCCCATAAAACCGGTGCCCACATGGTTAATATGGAGTCCATTTTATTTTTGTCAATTTGTCATATTGTCATATAATGTGTGACATGTGACATGTAACATGTTATTAATAATATTAATTCATATTTAACTATTAAATATCATTACATATATTAATTTAATTATATACAAAAATTGACTAGTAATTCACAATTACAAGTAAATAAAAAGGTTCATGTTAATATAATCTACAACATATTGCAATTATAATTAACCGTTCATTCTTAATTTAATTGTTTCATAAAACAAAATTTTAGTAATATAACATTTTAATTACTAAAACGAATCTCCTTTAACCGAATTACAATTACAATAAGATTCATATTCTTACTCACATATCTAAATTGTTCAATTTTAAGGAATTAATTAATTTGTATCATTATACAATTAATTTATTTTATCTATTAAGTGAATTGTCCTTTAGGTGTGACCTTAAGGGATCAACTGATCACCACCGTCAAACGGCAGTAATGTCAAACTCTAGTCAGCCAATCATTACCAATTAATGTTGATCAGTTGACGTATAAAATGAATCATCCCTTTGTGTTTTCTTATTATGAGTTTTAATAATCTGATCGCACTATTGTTGAGGACACATACTCCAACAGACATACGATATGGTTAAGATAAGGATGAAAATAAAATGAAATAAAAGTAAAAGTAAAATGTTTGATATGAACTAATATGTTAAGTTCATTTCTTTGTAAATAGTCAAGTTTGTCATCATCCTCGGATTAAACCGACACGGTATAAGAAACCAAGGGTGACTATGAACTACGACTACTATGTTTGCAAGTGTAAATAAATGAGAAAATGGTAAATAAAAGAAAAGGGTGTTAAAATACCCATTAATTTGTAATTAACCAATAATATCATCGAGTCACGGAATAAACCGTCATGGTATAAGGAACCAAGGATGATTTTTGTAATGGTCAGAAAGTTCGTCATAAAAATGAATTGAAATATTTAAAATGGTAAAAACCGATTGTAAATAAGAAATGAAACAAAGAGGAAAGACGAGAACAAACACGTTTGGATTGTAGCCAGAGACCCCATAAGAGGCGCGAATTTGGTATTTGTGACTACCAGCCTCTATCTCCAGTCAAAATCCGGTTTTTGCTCATCTAACCTATATTTGAATCGTGTTATGCATTGTTCATGCTTATAAACTCCTAAAAATAGTAAAGACATGAAATAAGTGAGTTGTTTACACCCTCAAACTTACGTATTATGATGTTTGCAAGGTAGACGCCTTTAGAGATGGTTTTCTCGTATGCGACTACTCGCGATCAAAGAAGTTTAAAAGAGTGCCTTAAAAAAGGAATTTGTTTTGAAAATGTGTTGAAAATATGTTGTTGAAAAGCATACTGATTAATGTTGAGTTGGTCGAATGGGTCGGTGGAATACACGGCGACGGTACCAAACAAAATGTGTAAGGATTGTGTTTTCGATCGGTAGGTCGAAAACACGTGTCGATTTTTTGACTTAAGAAGTCGAGTATAGAAGTTTAAGAGAGATTTGAGGGGGGCGGATTCTCGCGTGAGGATTATGGTGTGTGAAGGTGGGTATTTATAGAGAAATGTGGATGGTAGCAAGTCGGTTGAATTTGCTTACTGGCCAAGGAGAGGCCCATTGAGGCGCGAGCGCGCCAGTGATACAATGGGGTGTCCTGCCCTTTTCAAATTGGACGTGGCCTTTGCTCCATCTATTGTTTGGTTGGTTTGATTTGTGGTATCCAAATAGGATATCGTGTAAAAATATGGTCATCTAATAAGATGATTTTGGGTGTTACTTGGGGTAGGTATTTTGTGATTGACTCGGGTTTGATCCGTGTTGTCTCGGGATTTGAATTTTGAGTCGGTTTTTGGCCCGGTGTCGGTTTAGACTCTAGTTAATTTCATTTTAATGCAAATGGCATGATAAAACCATTCATGGCGTTATTCTAGATATTTGAGGATCGGGTTGACTCAGATTGACTTGAGTTGCGGGTTTCTGAGTCGGTTTTGGGTTCGAAGACGATTTTAACTCTAAATAGTGTTATTTTAATGCAAATGAAGTTAGAAAACCATTTTTGAAATTATTTTTCATATCCGAATAATGCATTAAACCGTCTCATGTATAGCCAATCTACACACGCATATCAAAAACACGTTATAGTCTGATCATCATCGGGTGGTTTTTGGAAGGTGCAGATACTAGGTATCTATAGAGCCCCAACTTTGACTGAGGCTTGGACAGGGCAAAAGTCAAAGTATAGCCTCCAGGACAATTGAAGATTACAACCTGAAGACCATTACGACGTCGAGGCGACTCAAAAGAGTTTGAGCCAAGGACATGTTGTCGGGAAGGGCGACGTCAAGGCGACACGGGGATGCGAGTCAAGGACCCGCCGTCGCGAACATTTTAGAGTGTGTCTACTATCGATGTAGGTCATTTAAAGTCCATTAGACTACGTATAAAGGCTCGCCAACCATAAGAAGGAGTCATACCTGAGGCATCTTCGGGATATGTCCTTGATTTTTTTGCGCGCAAAGGCTCACCAGCCGTGTTGAAGGTGCGTTTTGAGGCTCGCCAGCGATGTTGAAGGTGCATTTAGAGGCTCGCCAGCCATGTTGAAGGTGCGTTTTGAGGCTCGCCAGCCAGGGTGAAGGTGCATTTTGAGGCTCGCCATGTTGAAGGCGCGTTTTGAGGCTCGCCGGCCATCGATGGTCGAATGATCTGCTGCGGTAAATAGCCTGAAACATCGGGCTTATTTCAAGATATTGTCCTTTAATGACTTCTAACGAGGTTGACGTTGATAGGTTTGGCAAGAGAGCAACAAAGTCCAACTTACTGAGGGTCCTAAACAAACTCCGTGGGGAAAATCATCTAAGCAAGGCTCTCTGGAATACCATTTAGGGAGAGCGTTGAGTCGGGATCATGAACGATGTTGCGAGGATATTTGAAAGACCTGCGTGACTTCCATTTGAAAATCGGCACTCGCTAGGGAGTTAGAAACTTCTCAGGAGTCGCTGGGGATATGAGTTGCCGCTCGTTGGGAGGTAGTTTATGCCCTGTAATTGACGCGGTTAAAGCCCTTAGACTTGACGGGTCGGCGTTTGTTGGGAAAAACCCGATACTCAGCTGGAGTACGTTTTTGTGTTCGATATTATCTTCATGGTTAGTGACTACAAAAATCCGCAGTCGCATAGACAAGCACGTAGCACGCAAGCACATAAGCACATAAGCAGTTAGCACGTAATATCTCACGTGAGGAGAGATAGGAGTTTCGAAAGTTGTGAAGCTTAATATTGAGTCTTGTTGCTCGTAGATCTGTGATTTGATAGATTGGAGACACGAGACCGTTGCGAAATTGACTCACATGGACGCATACTGACAGATTGACAAATAGACGGTCGTGAACGTGATACAAACGCAGGTATCGACACGACACAAGGGTGCCTCCGATAGACTTTTCTTATGTGTACTACTCCTAGCCAACAAAGGGTGACACCTTGTATCATATCTTTGGAGTAGAAGGTACGCTCGGCTAGGGAACATAGATTGATTATCTTCTCCATACATCTTTGCCTCCATTTGCTTGTTTGAGATCCCTTCTCGAGTTTTGATGATTCGGAGAGCAGAACCAACATCTTGCCATCGGCCAAACCGAGCATTAGTCTGAAGGTGGTTTATTTTTGGACTGTAGTTGAGACTCAAAAGATGTTTGAGGACAAAGGATGGGTGGTGTCTCGAAAGAGAAGCTCCCAGAATGAGAAGATGGGAATTTGGTAAAAGGAGAAATGGGAGACATCTTAGGGAAGAAACCCCTAGTAAAGAGGTATAAGATTAAATTTTCCAGCTAGGTGGGCTGCTTTTGAGGATTGAGATTGAAAGGGGTATGTCGTTGTGTCCTTGTTGGGGGACTGCCTACGTATTCGCGTGTTTGAGAAATCAAACCAGATCGTAGTTCTTGCTGTGTGTGTTGATAATTCATTTTGAGGTGTATGGTTGCGTCCTTGAAGGACAGCCTACGCATTCACGTGGTGTAAAATTAAACCAGGTCGTAGTTCTGCGTATGTGTGTGTATGCCTAAGCTAACTGTTAGGACCTTAAAGTGTGAGGGTTGCGACGGTAAATGCCGTTTGGTGGCTCGAAAATTGATTTGAGAGAATTCCTCCTTGATCATGAATCGAAGAGGTCTAATTTGTAAAAATGTTCCGTATCATGTGAGCACACTAAAAAGTGGACCCTAAGGGTAGACTAGGTATGTCCCATTCTCAGTAGCCAAGCATTTGAGGACTCCTTATCTGGGCCAGGGTGAAAATGGCTTCGACATTATGGAATGTGGAACCTGGTAATGATTGGTTTATTTGACAGATAAAAATCCGGAGCTGTGGTTCACGACGGTAAATTTCGTTTGGTGACTTGAAAGCTGATTGGAGAGAATTCCCTCTTGATCATGAATCGAAGAGGCATAGTTTGTGAAAATGTTTCTTGTTACGCAGCACAGTAAAAAGTGGACTCTTGAATGAAATTGGCATGTCCCGTTCCGGGGAGCAATGTTTTTTGAAGACTCCGTATCTGGATCAGGGTAACCATGGCTTCGACATTATGGAATGTGGAGCCTATTAATAATAGGTTTGTTTGACAGATAAAAATATGGAGCTTGTATTTGTGGTGTTTAGGCCGATGGGTTACGGCTTGTAATGTGGTGCGGAATGGGGTCTCAAGCTTAATGTGGCCTGAGCACGAAATGGTTGGTAAACAATATGGGATCAGAATCCCATGTCTGGACCTTAAAGGTTTAGGTGTAATATTTTGAGCTTGAGGAGGGGGATCCTCGGAATCCTAGATAGGTCTCCCTATAATAGTCTCTAGATGGACTTAGGGGTGAAGCAGTGTTGGTTGAGGTTTTGATATTTGGTGTTTTGGACTCATCAGTTCGGGATTTGGTGTGTTGGTCTCATTGGTCCTGGCCTTTCGACTCATTGGTCCTGGACTTGGTGTTTTGGACTTATATTTCCGAGATTTTGTATGTTGGACTCATTGGTCCTAGGCTTTGGACTCATTAATCCTGGACTTCGTGTTTTGGACTCATTGGTCCGAGATTTTGTGTGTTGGACTCATTGGCCCTAGGTTTTGTGTTTGAAAAGTGACGGTTTTTAATTCCATCGTTTGAGACTTTGTGAAGATAACGAATTTGAATTTCGCTATTTCATTTTCTTAAAAAATGACGGTTTTTAATTCCGTCGTTTGAAATTTGTGAAAATGGTAAATTTGAATTTCGCTATTTCATTTTTGTTTGAAAAAGAACGGTTTTTAATTATGTCGTTTGGAATTGTGAGAAAAAAATAACGAATTTTGAATTCCGCTATTTTATTTTCTTGAAAAAATGACGGTTTTTAATTCCGTCATTTGAAATTGTGGGAAAATAACGAATTTGAATTCGCTATTTCATTTTTTTTTTTTTGAAAATGGACGGTTTTTAATTATGTCGTAAGGAATTGTGAGAAAATAACGAATTTTGAATTCTGTTATTTCATTTTCTTGAAAAGTGACGGTTTTTAATTCCGTCATTTGAAATTGTGGGAAAATAACGAATTTGAAATTCGCTATTTCTTTTTTTTTTTTTGAAAAAGGACGGTTTTTAATTCCGTCGTTTGGAATTGTGAGAAAATAACGAATTTTGAATTCCGTTATTTCATTTTCTTGAAAATTGACGGTTTTTAATTCCGTCATTTGAAATTGTGAGAAAATAACGAATTTGAATTTCGCTATTTCGTTTTTTTGTTTGAAAAGGACGGTTTTTAATTTCGTCGTTTGGAATTGTGGGAAAATAACGAATTTTGAATTCTGTTATTTCATTTTCTTGAAAACTGACGATTTTTAATTCCGTCATTTGAAATTGTGGGAAAATAACGAATTAGAATTTCGCTATTTTGTTTTTTTGTTTTGGCTTTAGCCTTGGCTTTAGCTTTGGTTTTTGCTTTTGTTTTGGCTTGGATCTACTGATTTTTTGCTGTCCTTCGTTCGAGGAAGGTGAAGGTGCAAGCGGGGATATACCCGGTGGTGAGAGGTCGATTCTTTGTGATGGGAAGTTTTTGTGGGGAATGGGCTTGCCTTCCGTCATTGATCATGAACAAGGAGATGTTGTAGATACCTCATTTCTGCACCTCCCGCAAACCACCCGATGATGATTGGGCCGCATGTTTGGTACGCGGAACGATTTTGGACAGTTCGTAAGTTTATTGTCAAGTGATTGCTCAAACACTGATGTCTACCTCTTAGTTGTCATCTACGCGCCGATACGGTCGTTTTGACAGTAATTAGAGTACATTTGGAGTCAGGGCCTAAAACCGTCTTCATTTTCTGATAACCGCTAAATCCCGAGTCAGAATGTTCTGGAATGTTCTGGATATTTCTATTTCCTATTTTATAAATCTTTCGCAATCTTTTAATCTTTGGTAAAGTATTTCCCGTAATATTCATAAAAAATATTAAGGAAAACCAAATTATTCCGTTATTCCATAAATTAAGCACGAAAATCTTTCTTCCGCAGGAGGAAACCACTTGGGAACAGACGCACCAGGTGCTGCGCCTCTTCCCACGTCCTTTTCTGCGTATTTTTCGTATCTTTTTCATATCTTTTCAAGATTGCTTCCAAAGTTTCTCCGAAAACCCTATGCCTTCACGTGATTAGTATAAATAGAAGCCTTCGCTCCTCATATTTCTCACGCGAGTGTCCGCTCTTCTCTTCTCCCTTTGTATTCTAGACCACGTTCTTACTTTTTGGCGTCTACGTGCTTGAACATTCGACCACGTAAGCTCGGATCCTTCTGTGTACCAGCCTCGTTTGCATGACCGACCAATTTGACCAACTCCACAACTAATCAACTTAATTAATCTTAATCGTTTTCCTCTTACGAGGGCACTTTCGTTACATTCGAGTCGAGCATCACTAAATCGTAAACTTAGTTCATCTCGTTTCGTCAAACATGTAAGTCTTAGGGTGTAAATCTTTTTTTTATTTATTGTTATTTACTTTTTGTATCATTAATGTAAGGTTTATGTCGAAAATACTTCTTAAAAACGATTTCTAAAACCATGCTTTAAAACCCTTTTTACGGATTACCAGAAGATGACCGTCGAGAAAGCAAGCGAAAGAATCGCTGCGCCTCTTGAAGGGACGCAGCACTTTGCTTGCGTCTCTTTCGAAGGGACGCAAAGACTTTCTCTTGCGCCTCTTAAATGAGGCCGCCGCAGCCGCTTCCTTTCTTCTTCCTTCGTCCTCTGTCAATTCGTTCGTTATTTGTTTTCGTTTGTTCTTCAATTCTTTGACATAATAGCATAATAATTTCATATGTATATTATTTATCATCATTAATGCGTATAATTTATCGTTAAATTTCGACTTAAATCCTTTATAATCAATATTTGCGGGTTTTTCGTCATTAAAGTCAAACCGGGTTGTAGAAATTCGATTTGTTCATATTGAGTTTCTGGAATTCGATCGTTGATATATTTCCATCTGTCTGTTGTCATATTCGTCTTTAATCCGTCATATTTAACCTAATTAATTAGTTAGTTTCTTAATTTGTTAATTATTAATCTCATTAATCATGTAATTAATTCGTTTACGTTCGTCTCATCCACGTTTTATTGCTTTTATGAGTCATTTGCATGTAATTAATGTATTAAATCACTTCCATCCGAGTCGAATATCATAATTAATCCTTAAATTCACCAATTAACATTAACGATTTGCAGTTCCGGATTCACAGCCAGAACTCATCCTTGAATGACACGCAAGAATCGCCGCGCCTCTTCCAGTCGTCGCACTACATTGCGCTGTTCGCTCCAGTTGATTTCTATCTCTGAACTCCCGTTTCTGCCTTGACCTAGTTTATTAATTACGTATTTAATTAACTATTAATCGTATTATCGCCTAATTCCTGTTCGTTAATTTGTTTATTCTTTCTTTCTCAAATTATCCGTTTTGGAAGTATTTTCGACATAAATCAATTGAATCTGATGTAATTATTGTAATTTTCTTTATTGTATTTATCGTATTTCTTTTATTGTATTATTTGTATGCCTTCACATATAATCAATCTTAAATTCCAATTCGACCCAATTGTAGGCTAAATTAGTTGTTCACCGACTTAGTCTAATTCTCACATGTTAGGATTAATCTAATGGATGTTGCATTGCATGCATATAATCGACGATATATCGAGTATAGACAACTTCCCTAATCATTAGTAGAGGCCGCTATCGAGGCGGGCGGGATTAGGTGTTCGATCAAAAGAGCTTCCTAATACGTACCCTCACCCCTTACTCCAGATCTCTGTGAACATCCGTGTTCATTGGCATCCACGAGAGTCATTCTAGACATAGAATGCTAAGGGTAACGAGTTCTTGGTGTCTATGTCACTACTTTGTGTCTTGACATGACACGAGGTATTCGAACGGTTTCCAATTTTCCACAATAAATTGGTGGCGACTCCACAAATGCAAACGCTTGTTCTTTCCCAAGCGCCCCCGTGGGCCCGTGTCCACAGTTTGGCGATTCCGCTCGGGATAATACACTTACGTGTAGCCAAAAGGGTGAAACTTGAACAAGGTTAGGGAATAGTTTGTACAAGACAATTGTCGGTTTTCATAACTCGGTCTTCCTAGACCGTTTTATTCGACCTTCCTAGGCCCAACCCAACCCATTAGACCAATCGTCCCGTCTAAACGGTCCTAATTCTTATTTGGGCCTAAGGATGGATAGCTATTGACGTCATCTATACCATGGTACTTACTCTTGTTTGTATCAAGGACTTTTACTACTTGAGGAAATGGACTAGGAATCGACCTTACTCTTGTTCGGTACGAGCCTCTCCACAGACTTCGGGTTTGATTGTTAGGTATGGCAACCCAGCCTTTAAACCAAAACCCTTTTAAATGCACTCAGCATCCCGTTATAATGCTTGTCTGAATGTTTGTACCTTACGTGATCACCATTTCTAAACGAAACCATTTTTGTAAAATCAAAATCCCTTTTAAAATGTAAATTTCGAAAAAGGCCAATGATTAGCACAAAACCGAGTCAAAACTCTGTCCATTTGTCGAGTCAAATTTCGGGCCCAAGCCCATTTCAAAACCTCACTTCGAGTCCACTCCTACAACTACACTAAAGTTGACTAGGACCAACATTTTTCAAACCTTGTCATTTCTTCAAAAGCTCACTGACACAAGTGGCACACACCCACTTTATGAGTCAAAACATTTCTTTCTTAGTAAGTGTGCTAGAATGGTCGATCGTGTTTTGATTCGTCATCAATCTCTTATCCAGATTCCAAGATGCCTGAAACAAGCGACTTCAATCAACTCCAAGATGGTAATGATCGACTAACCGCGCTAGCTCAACTCCAAGTTACTCAAGACCAAGTGTATGATCGCCTTGACACCATCGAGGGCCGGATCTATACCGTGGAAACGAGGTTGCCTCCTCGGGAAAACGAAGTCGTTGATGACTTCGTGAATGACATCAGGGATGAAAACCCTACCATGGGTATGACTGCAGCTGAGAAACGACTCCAATACTTAGAGGAGCAATTGATGTATCTTAAAGGGGATGACATTTATAGGGAGAATAATCGCAAATATGAGGCCGTGAGTTCAAAGTTGCCAACCAACTTCAACATGACGGATATCCCTAAATTCAAGGGGCATGAAAACCCTTTGAATCACATCCGTGCTTTCAAGGACTATATGTCTATCAATAGCATCAAACCCGAGATGTTCTTAAGGATCTTTCCTTCATCTCTTGACACCATTCCAAAACAATGGTTCTACTCTCTATAACACAAGAAGCTCGCTACTTGGGAAGACGTCGCGGTCGAGTTTGCTAAGCAATATGCGGATAATGCTGATATCCAAGTTAACATGCGCACTTTAGAGGTTCTTACCCAAAATGACAAAGAAGGTTTCACCGACTTCCTAAGTAGGTTGAGGAAGACTAGTACCCAACTAGTTGAACGTCCGGATGAGGCTACCCTCGTGGATAAATTCGTGGACAACTTAAAGCCCATCTATGCCAATCATTTGAGGTACCAAAACATTAAAACTTTCAAGGACTTAACCGTACTGGGAACAAGGATCAAAGATGACATCCGTAAAGGGCTCTTGTCCCAAACGGTAGGTCGAGGATATCAAGGCTCAAAAAGTCGTTCTTACGGCTCCACTAGCAAAACCGATGAAGTTAACCTCCTAGAGCCATCCAAGAAGAGTGCCCCACCAAGGAAATTCACAAATCTTGGGGACACTTACTCCAATGCTCTAAAAAGGCTAATGAAACAAGGCAAACTCCAACCCATAGGACCTACACCCGAACCTGGAAAGAAGTCCAAATTCTGGGACGAGAACTCATACTGCGAATATCATAGGGGTAAGGGGCATGACACAGAAAAATGCTACAAATTGAAAAATGTGCTTCAAGACATGATCGAGGATGGTCGACTACCAATACCGCCGGGAGGTAAGCCCAACAACACTCAGAATCCTCTTGGAATTCTAGTGATCACAAGTGAAGAATCTACCTTAGATTGTTCACACCTCATTTCTCCAGTCGAAGACAAGATCCATGCGATCGAGAATGAAGGGTTCTACTCTACCATTTCCCCTACCATTGCGGACTTCATCGCATGGGCAAGAAGTGTGGATAGGCAAGTTTGGGAATTGGAAAATGTGGTAACAACTTTACATGACCCCAATGCGACACCTAAAGAATATGCACCACTAATCTTTTCTCAAAATGCCACTATGTAAGAAATAGTCGCCGTGGTTGATAAACTAGTCGACCAAATCACACAATTAGAAGACGAGATCATGAGAATGAGGGAACTAGCTACAGTCAATGGAGTATGGGCCGATGATGATGAAGACGAGTATCTCATTGAACACTCCCTAGTCAAGGAAATAGTCCAAAATGGTGAAGACCAAGATGTGGACCACCTAACCCGTTCGGGGCGTCCATATCAAAATACTACTCAAAATGGTCCAACCAACGTTATCACGCCAAATGATAATGAAGATGACTCTACTGATCATTTGCTCAAGCAATTACAGAAGACAAAGGCTGATCTTTCAGTCTGGCAATTAGTAGCAAGCTCATTCCCATATCGCCAAGCTTTACTGCAAGCTTTGGCCAAGCTAAATGTAGCACATAACTCCTCACCCGACGATGTACTCAACTTGGTCTTCCAAGAATCACTGAAGCTAAGTAATCCTATTACTTCCTCAGATGAAGATTTGCCACCCTTTGGCGCTAGTCACAACTTGGCTCTTTTAATCACTGTCGTTTGCTTAAAGAAGAATGTGCCCATGACCTTGGTAGATGATGGCTCCGCGGTCAACGTCATACCCTTGAAAACGGCATACAAACTAGGCATGAAGGAGTCGGATTGGACCCCTACCAATCAAGGTGTTCGTGCATATGATGGTGCACGACGAAAGGTTGTAGGACTCATTAACCTAACCATAGCCATAGGGCCAATCGAGCGAAAGGTTAACTTTCAAATAGTGGACATCGAAGCTTCCTTCAACATATTTCTGGGAAGACCTTGGATTCACGCTTCCAAAGCGGTAACATCCACCCTTCACCAAAAGATCAAAATTCCACTAAATGGCAAAGTGGTGACGATCACTTCGTCGCCCATCAAGACTATAATCGAAAAGAAGTCAAATAATCAAGTCCTTGCGGATCCAGTACATGAACTTGGGGGCTTTCAAAGCATAAGTGTCATAGAAAGAGAGTTGGCACCCCTATACTACGATCCCTACTCCAACTTGGTGGTCAACTACATACTCAAATCCCAGGGATACTTCCCTGGAATGCCTTTGAACCCAATCCGAAGAAACACCTTCGCACCCTACAAGGAAGGCAACTCAAAAAGAATACCACTCGGACTAGGATACAAACCCACTAAGGAGGAAGTTCTCGAGATGCTTGCTCAAGTTCAAAACCGTAAGTACGTAAGAGTCTAAATGCGACCCTATCTCCCTACTCTAAATGGATATTTTGTTAAGGAGGGAAGTCAAGAACTCTTTCACGGATTTCCCGAACCTTGGCACTATCTCGAAAGGAAGCTAGCCGGAATCGATATCTTTCACGATTGCTACTTCATTCCTCCAGAAACGGTTCCTACCGTCAAAACTCGTCAAGCACCTTGCTTAGACAAACAAGCTGTTAGTCTACTATTTGGAGAAGATCGATTTCTTAGAGCCGCGCAGGATGAGATCATTACCATGATACTTCAAGACAACCACTTCAACCCTACCGCATTAATCACAGAAACAAACGCAAACCAGCAGAAAAGATGGTGAAAATCAATCAAGTGGACCAACAATCAAGGAAGACTCTTCAAGCTCACCACTGGTGAAGGAGAGATGTTCAAGGGAGAACCAGAAGATGATGAATTCGAGTCAGAGTCAGAGTCGGAGTCAGAGTCGAAGTCTAGAGAAGTCACTAAGGAGTCTCCTCCTGTCGTCACCCCAATTCCCTTTGTTTCTCCTAGCTTAGCCTCAAATAGTAACAGTAGTTCGGGAAATGTCCCAACAACTGTCCCTTTACCGCCATTGACCACAGATCAGATGGCTTCTTTATTTCAACTTTTCTCAAACATTAATATGAATAAATCCGGTTCTTCTTACTCTGTGTGTTATCTTGAATGCAATTCTGTTTACGATGATACTGAGGATGACCCAGACCCAGACTCAATTGAGATACCTCCCTGCATAGCTAAGGAAATACTACAAGAAGGGGAAGGGGGACAAGTAATAGAGAACACCGAACCCATCAATCGAGGAACCGAACTAGAACCCCAAGAACTTAGGATAGGGACAGCCCTGAACCCCACCAAAAGGGCCAGTTTCATAGACCTCCTAAACGATTTCAAAGACGTTTTCGCTTGACAAAGATATGCCAGGGATCGACAGGGATATCGCCGAACATAGAATCCCAATTAAGCCAGGTTTTAAGCCCGTGAAACAGAAGCTTCGTCGAATGAGGACAGAGTGGGCGCTCAAGATTAAGGAAAAAGTCGATAAGCAATTCAAAGCCGGGTTCATCAAAGTTTCCGAGTACTCTGACTGGGTAGCCAACATAGTACCCGTACCCAAAAAGGATGGGAGAATCCGTGTTTGTGTTGATTTTAGAGACTTAAACAAAGCAAGTCCTAAAGATGACTTTCCTCTACCACATATCGACATATTGGTGGACAATACTGCAGATCACGCGTTACTATCCTTCATGGATGGGTACGCGGGTTACAACCAAATCAAGATGGCCATAGAAGACATGCATAAGACCGCCTTTGTCACTCAATAGGGAACCTATTGTTATACGGTCATGCCGTTTGGGTTAATCAATGCCGGAGCTACATATCAACGCACCGCAACTACACTCCTATATGACATGATGCACAAGAAGTTGAGGTATACATAGATGACATGATTGTCAAATCCAAGGATAGAGAAGGGCATACTGCGACCCTTCGCAAATTCTTCTTAAGGCTACGAAAGTACAACATGAGGCTCAATCCTCAGAAGTGCGCATTCGGAGTAACATCTGGCAAACTCCTGGGATACGTCGTTAGCCAACGTGGTATAGAAATAGTCCCCTTCAAAATCAAAGCTCTGATCGAAATGCCGCAACCTCAAACAGAAAAAGAAGTCAGAGAATTCCTGGGAAAAGTGCAATATATAAGTCGATTCATATCGAAACTCACCATGATTTGTTGACCTATCTTCAAAAAGCTCAAGAAAACAGGTCACACCATGTGGGATGATGACTGTCAAAAGGCATTCGACCGAATCAAGGAGATATTAGCTAAGCCACCCGTGCTCATGCCACCTCAACGAGATCAACCTCTTGGTTTATATCTCAAAGTAACCGAAACAGCCATGGGCGCCATGCTAGCTCAAACCGTAGGAAAAGAGGAAAGGGCTATCTACTACCTTAGTAAGAAGTTCTTGAAGTACGAGTGCAAATACTCACAACTCGAAAAGACATGCCTCACTCTTGTGTGGGCAACAAAGAAGCTACGCCATTACATGCTTAGCTACTCCGTCAAAATATACTCCAAAATGGATCCTGTCAAATACCTCTTCGAGAAACCCGTCCTCAACGGATGCCTAGCAAGACGGACTTTGATGCTCTCAGAGTTCGATCTCAAATACGTGCCTCTGAAAGTTATAAAAGGGCGCGCCGTTGCCGAATTATTTGCAGAAAATCCCATCAATGATGCACAAACAATAGATACTTGGTCATTTCTAGACGAGGATATACTCCAAACCGATGTGGACTCCTGGGACCTTTACTTTGATGGGGCCTCAAACTTAAGAGGATTTGGAATAGGAGTGTTGCTCATTTCTCCTGAAGGTGAGCATACACCGATCTCTGTCAAACTCGACTTCGAGGTGACGAATAACGCTGCAGAATACGAAGTTTGTCTCATTGGACTACAGGCGGCAGTGAGCTTAGGCATTAAAAACCTCCGAGTGCATGGGGATTCATCCCTGATCATCAATCAAGTTACGGGATCTTGGAAAATCCGAAGCGAAAGCTTAGGACCTTATCAAGCCAGAATAGACCAAGTCGCCCAATTCTTTGATCACGTGAGCTATCTACACCTACCTCGGGAAGAGAACCTATTTGCGGATGCTCTTGTAAAACTCGCATCTTTGATTAATATGCCAGATGACATGGTGGAAATGCCTTTGTGTATCGAACGACGATCAGAGCCAGCTTATGTCCACCAAATCACCGATGAAGAGGAAATCACAGAGGAGCCTTGGTTCCAAGCAATCCTAAATTTCAAACTCAACGGTACCTATCCACCGGATATGGACAAAAGGGGATAACGCGCTATACGCCTACTAGCTTCCCAATATATTCTCATGCAAGGAGAGCTATACAAAAGAACACCTCTTGGTGTAGTCCTACGTTGCCTTGATCATTCACAGGCGCGGAAAGTGATGGAAGAAGTTCATGATGGAGAATGCGGTTCTCACATGAGTGGGCCCATGATGTCAAAGAAAATCACACGTTTGGGGTATTATTGGACCACAATGGAATCCGATTGCATCAAATATGTAAGACATTGCCACAATTGCCAAATCTTCGGGAATGTACAGCATGTCCCTCCTTCATTGCTCTATACGATGACATCTCCTTGGCCATTTTCTGCCTGGGGAATTGACATAATCGGGAAGATAACTCCAGCCGGAACAGGAGGTCACTGTTTCATCCTAGTAGCGATCGACTATTCCACCAAATGGGTAGAAGCGGCTTCCTACACTAGTCTCACGACTAAAAACGTGGCAAAGTTCATACAAAACAACATCATCTGTCGGTACGGTTGCCCACATGAGATCATTAGTGATAACGGATCACATTTCCAAGCCGAGACTGAGCAATTGCTAGCCAAGTACAAAATTAGGCATCACCACTCTTCGCCATATAGACCACAGACAAATGGCGCGGTAGAGGCAGCAAACAAGAACGTTGTCACAATTCTCAAGAAAATGATTGACAACTATCGAGATTGGCCAAGCAAAATACCCTTCGCTTTGTGGGGATATCGCACATCTGTTAGGACGCCCACTGGGGCCACCCCTTTTTATTTGACCTACGGCATGGAAGCTGTACAGCCAGTCGAGTTAGAAATACCATCCTTGCGTATCTTGCTCGAAGTCAAATCCCAGAAGCTGATTGGAAGAGGGATAAATATGAAGAACTCATCCTCCTGGATGAACGTAAGCTACACGCCTTACATAAAGTCCAAACATATCAAGTACGTATCAAACGAGCCTTCAACAAAAGGGTCATGCCAAGGAACATCAAGGAAGGAGATTTGGTACTCAAATCGGTTAGAGCTCTTTTACCTGTCGATCCACGGGGAAAATTCAAACATAATTGGGCCGGGCCATTTCTAGTCAAGTCCATACTTCCAGGGGGTGCGGTTAGAATCACATACCTAGATGGGAATGAATTTGCCAACCCAACAAACCTTGACCAACTAAAGCGATATTATGCCTAGAATAGGAACAAAAACGCGCCTCGCGTAACCTCACGTGTTGCTCTTGTAGCACTAAATAAACGGCCCCAGGCCAAGCTGAAATAAGCTAATGTCACTCTGCTCTTGCATTTTGACAATTTGTCATCCTCATATCATCAAATAAACTAAATTGCACCTTAAGAGTAAGTAAAAAGCACATGCTTATTTTCTAAGTTCATTACAAGCTCTTGCTTAGAACAATTATTCTTTTACATTTACTCGAACTACGCGCAAGGGTTTGATTTCATTTTTTAATGAATACGTAGGCAATCCTTCAGATGATACAACCCATTAATTTCAAAATGTAAATAGAAGGACATTTGCAATTGCATTTGGAATTCGACAAGAATAATAAATAGAAAATCACAACGGTTTCATTACCAATTAACCTCTTTTATTTCATTCATTTCTAATAATAATAATATGTTACATAATAATAATAACGCTAAAGCAAAAAGAAAAATAGACTAGGATTCTAAAAACCCCACCTTCTTATTACAATAATAATAATAATCAATAATAATAAGGACTTGGGCTATTCCTCCATTTTCCCTTTGCCCTTGTCATTTTTGTCATATTTCTTGTCTCGACCTCGAGCCGGACGCTCTTGCGCCACTTCGGACCTAATCACCAACGGTCTTTCTCGAGGCCTAGCCTTCCCATTCTTGTCAATCACTTTGTCGACGGCAGGAGAGGTCTTCAGTTTCTTCGAAGGATGAACAACTCGAAACCCGGCTTCCTCCTCTCCCTCAGTCAGATGCTTCTCTTTCTCCTTTCCCACTTCGCGCACCTTATAGTCAACGGGCTCTTGCTTCCTCAATCTCTCGCGCTCCTCCGGAGTAGCAGCTTTCCTCCACCGCAGATAGGAATCCGACACCCACAAGCCATTAGCAGAAGAGTTCAAGAACCATATATTTCTTTGGGCCCATTTAATGGCCCACTCCCTTCGACTCTCAGTAGTAAGTGCCACGGCAGTCTGCGGGACAGTGTCAAGCTTCGGGATCATCTGCTTCAGTCCAACCTGTCTCATCAGCCTCTCCGGGAAGATGCATACCATGAATTCCAAGCCAGGAATGCGCACAGATCGGGTAGGATCCAAGGAAGATACTCCAGTGACATATTTGAGATGCCACCATGGTACAACCCACCGAATCAAGGGGCCATCATCACTCTTCAGTTTGTTTTCCCAGTAATTGCACACTCGAGTGAAGTCCACCATGTAAAGCCTGGTCCTCATTGCAATCGAGCGAGCATGATAAGAAGGAACATGAACTGGGGGCCCGATCAATCGAAGACGCTCCAAAAGCCAAACCTACCAAAAGCGGGTATTAGAACAAAAAAAAACGAACAAAAAAAACGAAAAGAAAGAAAAAAGAGAGAAAAAGAAAAGTGTTCTTTTACCTGCAGAATAACGGGACTTCCCAAATAAGGTAGGTCGCGATTGGCTTTCCTGTTATCCAAACCCAATAGGATCTTTCCTAAACATAAACAGGCTGGGCTCCTGCGCAGCTCCATTTGCTCAACTAGGCCCAGGAGACGGGGATCACCTCTCAAATCCTCATCAACATGCCCTTGAAGGACATATACATGCAACAAGCAAAATCCGAATACCCTTCGCCTAGCAACATAAGAAACGGTAGAGTCAGCCCTGTTAATGAATCGGTCAATAAAGTCCAGCATTCGCACTCCTTTCGAGGTCACTAGACGGTCCACCTCAATTTTTGTCAATCCAAGAAAGTCTCTAAATTTGTTCTTATACCCTTGGGAAGTAGAAGGAACATCGGGCAAGTGTTCTGGGTCCCACCCACCGATCGCGGCAATTTCTTCAGGAAATGGGCAAATGTCACCTCCGGGGAAAGCAAAAACATGATAATTTGGGTCCCAATAATCGAGACAAGCATCTAGGAATGGTTTGACCACCCTTATAAGCTTCAAGCTCAACAATGATCCAAGATTATAAGCACCCATGTCATGTTTCTCCATGTTGGAAAACTCGTTGGTCCATTCTTTTAGACGAATCTCTAAAGTATTCATGATGAATGTTTATTTTGAAGATTTTATGTAATAAGACGAGGAAGAGACGAAAGAATTGTGTGAATAAAACCTCTATCGACGTCTCTATTTATACTAAAATCTGTTTCCTAAAATCTGCCAGAACAGACACACCAGGGAACAGGCGCAGCACCTGCTGCGCCTCTTCAAAGGGACGCAGCTCCTGCTGCGCCTCTTCCTCAACATTGTTTCTGTGAATTTCCGCGTTGGATCTTTCCTAAATTCCTTAACGAATAATTTCTTATTCATACGGGTTATTATTTTGGTAAATACGTGAAAATTACCATAGTTCGTGTTTCCTAATTTCGCGGATGCGCATCTCGAGGCAATATCAGCATTTTCGTCATTTTAGCACACTTGTATATTTTCATTTTAGGAAATAATATTTTTTTTATTTTTTTTAATGTAAATTATTCCAAAACTTATATATATTTCTTTTATTTATTTTTTTTTTTTTTTTTCATTTCACTCCCATCCTACATTACATTTCTAACTTATAGATTTATATTTTTTTCATTTTTTTGGGGGTAACCCTCCCTACCATACGGTCATTTCCGGCAAATTTTTTTGCATTTGTTTGCACTTTCGAGTCTTTCGTTTTGCGCTAATTTAAGCCATGTACACAAATGTATGTTCTATGTGACTTCTATGTAAATTTCGGCAGCATAACGGCGTAAACCGTCATCTACCAAACCTGTTCAAAGCTAACCTGCAGGTACAAACAAAACAACCCAGCAGCAAAGGCACTCAGGCCATCATATACAACCAAAAAAAGGGATATGTACAACAAACTGGGGGCTCGAGCCCCAAACAAAGTCCAAAATGTCCAAAATGTAGGTCCTAAAACGTACAAATGTGCAAGATACAGCCAACAAAACAACAAAGCTACTACTGGTCGCCGCCTAACTCCGCAACTCTCGCCTCGAGAGTAGCAACCTCAGCGTCATGGACCTCGAGCTCTCTCAGCAGACGAGCTGTCTCCTCCCGAGACTAGGCCAGCTCTCGCTCCATCTGCAAGCAACAAAATTGGCTCATGTCAATCATTTCCAGCAATCATAAAAAAATAAGAAAATTCAAAAAATAAAGAAAGGTTCATACTTGACGACCTCGACCACCGACAAGTGCCTCGACGGTAGTTGCTGGCAGCCGGTTCGCTACCCTCCATAACGCCACAAACCGAGATGGCGCAACCTGCATTTTCAAAAAGAAGTTCTCAATAATCGGATAAGTTCAATCAAATGTGTTCTTCCACAAAAGATCATGCAAATTAGAGGCTCACCCTCCGAATCAGATGCTGCCAATCATCCAGGCCAGCATCCGTCACAGCCACGTCAAAGTCACGCAGCTCAGAGATCGTCGTCCTCCCGGTCTCGTCAGTGTACTCGAGGGTCTCGGGGCACTCTGGGGGCTCGATGCCCGCCGCCTCAACCTCCTGCAAAGTCAAATGATTCCCATTAATCGGTGATCTTTCATCAAATTCTCAAAAATCAAAAATAAAGAAGGATAAAAGCACTTACCACAACCGGTCAGTATGCCAACCTCCCGTAGAGGAACGCCGAGTAGTCCTCGCCAGGAAGAAGGAGGGCGTCACCACCAATGCCAGCCAAGTCAACCTCCATCTCAGCCTCAGAAGGCTCCCTGAACATCGTCCTAGGAGGATCGATGGGAACCGTCAAGATATCCCGAGAGCACTGACGAGCCAAGCGCTCACCCAAGTACCACACAGGACCCATCGACGTCCTCAACAGTAGCCGAATCGAGCTCCTAGGTCGAAGGACCTCAGCCACAAAAAGAGGCGCGACATCGTACTCCGCCCAAGGCCTGGGCACCCACTGGGAATAGACAAGCAAGAAATCATTCTTATGATCGGTAAAAGTAATGAAGAAGCAAAACAAATATAAGTGAGATACTCACGCTGTCCAGCTGAAGAGCGTTCACGTCCCGCCGATAGACGCCGTGAGAGGAACGCTTGCTCCTCGTGCGACACATCACCCAATCCCTCACAACGGGATAGGCCTTCTCCAGCGGCTCCGTCCTCTTGGGCGAGAGGCTCGGAAAGTAGGAGTACACCCACGCCTGTGAAGCAAGATAGTCAATAACGATCTTTCATAATTCGACAAAGAAAAGAAGTGATTTTATTCCAAATGAAGGTTCATACCTCCAAGAATAGCCCAGGGCCGACAGCACCAGGAGAAGTCCCCTTCTCCATCAACTCCGGACGAACAATGGCCCTCATGAAGCGGATGAAGACCGTAAAACCAGCACTGACCCAGTCCCAACGCCCTAGGGAGCTCAGGTCAGAAAGAAAGGGAAGAAGCTTCGTCGACAGTCTCTCTCCCTTGTCTCCGAGGTAGATCGAAGACAAGAACCACCAAAGCCACAAGCGGGCCCTCTGCTCAGCTGTACAGGGAGAAGGAGCCGTCTCTCTCCCGTCAATCACCACCAGCGCCGGGGTCTTCCCCGCAAAGTAGTCTCGGACATAAGAACTAGGCACCAAACCAGGCACTGTAGCAGCCTTCGGCGCCATGTTCCAGCCGATCAACCTCCTAGCCTCGGCCGAGTCAGCCCTCATGGCAGTCTCTGGCCACTCCACCGCCTCAGTCCCACACGGCAGCCCAGAGATCATGCCGTAGTCCTCCAACGTAACTCCCACCTCACCAAAAGGCTTGTGAAAAGTGGAAGTTGTATCCCAGAATCGGTCCAAGAAAGCGCGGACCAGGCTAAGGTTAGCCCGCAGCTTCCTCTTCGCGATATCCCTCCAAGCCTACACCAGGGCGCCGAACGCTCCTGCTCGATCAAGGCGCGCTCCTCCGCCGACAGCCTCTCGTAGCACTTCATCGCCGTCGTGTAGCCCGAGAACGATCTGATGTTCTCGGCCTCCTATTGTGATTTGAAACAAAAGCTATCTTTAGTTTGAATGAAATTGGAAAAGAGATGAACAAATGAAATTAAAGAAGGTGAGTGATGAGTAATGAAATCAAGATTACCAAGCTCTTCACCGTCCTATAGGACAGGTGATCCTCCGCAGCCCAAAGCAAGTGCCTGCTGTCCCAGGTCTCAGCCCATGCAGGTGCTCCCTCAGCTGGCAAGCTCCTCGCCTAACGTTGGCCCGTCTCGGGGCCTCCTCCTCCTCAGCAACCTCCTCCTCGAGGATCTCGTCCTCAACAACCTCCCCGGCTGCCCTAGCCGCAGTAAAAGCCTCCTCGAGAGCACGAGAAGCGTCAACAGCAGTGTCTATCTCCATAGGACCTCTCCCAGAAGTAGAAGCCTCGTCACCTGCAACGTTAAAGTAATTTTAGGCCGCGTCAAGTGACGACAAGCCTTGATCAGGGGATTTTTGAGCTTTAGAAGCCCGAAATCGCTCTTTTCTCGCAATCTATGGCCGTATTCCCACAAACCCGATCACTCATGTGGTAATTTGGGATAAGTCAAGCCTAAGTTGAAGCCTAGTCATGGGTTCGAGTCGAAATTTCGGCAGCATTTCGTTATAACGGCGATTATGCCCTAGAAAAGTGTCCTGAAAAAGCCGTCACAAACCAAAATTCCAAGATGGTAGGAAGTTTACCCATCATCCAAGGATTCCAAATGTCAAGTTTCATCGCAAATGGGCAATCCTAAAGCCATTTTCGAAGAAATTTACGGTTTAGCTGTGAAACCGTCTCAATTTCACTCAAAATGCTCAAAACACAATGAAAATTCGAAACAAATACATGGTTATGATCCTTATATTACCAATCAGCCATTCACATGGTCAATTTTACAAGGCAAAATCATTTGGGGGAAAAGCCCCAAATTTTCGACATTTTAGGGTTGAAAACCCTAAATTTTGTCGATCCAATTCGTCCTTTATAGAAGATTAATGCAAGAATGATATACATACCTCGATTAGTCATGGCGGATGCAAGCTTTTCGATTAAATTTTGGCGGAAATGGTTAAGATTTGAAAGAGAAATTGGTAGTTTATGTTTCAAAATAATGAAATTAAACCCTCTGTTTCATCGCGTTTTTACGCAGGAAAGACACACTAAGGAACAGACGCAGCAGGTGCTGCGCCTCTTCCTAAGCTTCCCTTCATACGAATTTTCAAAAATTCGTTATGAGTTCGTTATTTGTGGGCCCATCCTTGGTGCGCCTCTTCCCCGATGCCATTTTATCTTTTTTGGTCCGTTTGACGATAATTCTTCGTTCAGACCCGCATTTCTAAGCCAACTGCAGTCTGTTATACATTATTTATTGCTTCCAAGACCTTGCTTGCCACAATGAGCAGGTATTCTTTGACAGGTGTTTCGACACGCCTTCATTATATTTCCCCCAGCGAGAGTAAGCGGATAGACAATCCCTCTCGAGACATGGAGATAAGTTCCTGATAAGGTTTCCCCAACGAGAGTTCGCGACATACAATCGTCCTTCTCAAGTTCTTCCGAAGTTTTTTTGAAGACGACCGAAGCAGATTTCTCCCAGCAGTTCTCGCATGTGTCCTGCTACCCACAATATTTCCTGTTTCCCCGCGGTGTGCGATAAAGGTGTCGTTCTCCAGAGGTTCCCAGACCGGTAGAGTTCTTACACTCGAGCCTTAGTTACCCCTCAGTTTGAAATTGTATTTTGGGCCTCCTTCCCATTGATGCCTTCCTTTAGGGTCCCACACCCTAGCACAATCCTTATATATCTTTTAGGTCTTATCCTTTAGCTCTTACGCTTACCCTTTAGCTCCTACGCTTACCCTTAGCTCCTATGCACCTCCAGAAACGTCTCTCAAGAAGTTTCAGGTATGGTCTCTTCTTATGGCTGGCGAGCCTCCTTACGTAGTCTAATGGACTTTAAACGACCCTCCCCGATAGTCGACGGACTCTAAAATGTTCCCGACGACAGGTCTTTGGTTCAGACCCCTTGAGCCGCCTCGCATCGCCATAGTCGTCAGGTTGTAATCTTCGATTGACCTGATAGCTATACTTTGACTTTCGCCTTATCCAAACCTCAGTCAAAGTGGGGGCACTGTAGATACCTCATTTCTGCACCTCCTGCAAACCACCCGGTGATGATTAGGCCGCATGTTTGGTACGCGGAACGATTTGTGACAGTTCGTAAGTTTATTGTCAAGTGATTGCTCAAACACTGATATCTATCTCTTAGTTGTCATCTACGCGCCGATACGGTCGTTTTGACAGTAATTAGAGTACATTTAGAGTCCGGGCCTAAAACCGTCTTCATTTTCTAATAACCGCTAAATCCCGAGTCAGAATGTTCTGGAATGTTCTGGATATTTCTATTCCCTCTTTTATAAATATTTCGCAATCTTTTAATCTTTGGTAAAGTATTTCCCGTAATATTCATACAAAATATTAAGGAAAACCAAATTATTCCGTTATTCCATAAATTAAGCACGGAAATCTTTCTTCCGCAGGAGGAAACCACTTGGGAATAGACGCAGCAGGTGCTGCGCCTCTTCCAAGAGACGCAGTGACTGCTGCGCCTCTTCCCAGGTCCTTTTCTGCGTATTTTTCGTATCTTTTTCATATCTTTTCGAGATTCACTTCCAAAGTTTCTCCGAAAACCCTATGCCTTCACGTGATTAGTATAAATAGGAGCCTTCGCTCCTTATATTTCTCACACGAATATCCGCCATTCTCTTCTCCCTTTGCATTCTAGACCACGTTCTTACTTTTTGGCGTCTACGTGCTTGAACATTCGACCACGTAAGTTCGGATCCTTCTGAGTACCAGCCTCGTTTGCATAACCGACCAATTTGACCAACTCCACAACTAATCAACTTAATTAATCTTAATCATTTTCCTTTTACGAGGGCACTTTCGTTACATTCGAGTCGAGCATCACTAAATCGTAAACTTAGTTCATCTCGTTTCGTCAAACATGTAAGTCCGAGGGTGTAAATCCTTTTTTATTTATTGTTATTTACTTTTTGTATCATTAATGTAAGGTTTATGCCGAAAATACTTCTTACAACCGATTTCTAAAACCATGCTTTAAAACCCTTTTTACGGATTACAAGAAGATGACCGTCGAGAAAGGACGCAGAATCTGATGCGCCTCTTCGAAGGGACGCAGCACCTGATGCGCCTCTTCGTGAGGCTGCCGCAATTCCTGCTTCCTTTCTTCTTCCTTCGTCCTCTGTCAATTCGTTCGTTATTTGTTTTCGTTTGTTCTTCAATTCTTTGACATAATAGCATAATAATTTCATATGTATATTATTTATCATCATTAATGCGTATAATTCATCGTTAAATTCTGACTTAAATCCCTTATAATCAATATTTGCGGGTTTTTCGTCATTAAAGTCAAACCGGGTTGTAGAAATTCGATTTGTTCATATTCAGTTTCTGGAATTCGATCGTTGATATATTTCCATCTTTCTATTGTCATATTCGTCTTTAATCCGTCATATTTAACCTAATTAATTAGTTAGTTTCTTAATTTGTTAATTATTAAACTCATTAATCATGTAATTAATTCGTTTACGTTCGTCTCATCCATGTTTTATTGCTTTTATGAGTCATTTGCATGTAATTAATGTATTAAATCACTTCCATCCGAGTCGAATATCATAATTAATCCTTAATTTCACCAATTAACATTAACGATTTGCAGTTCCGGATTCACAACCAGAACTCACCCTTGGAACAGACGCACCAACTGCTGCGCCTCTTCCAGAGGGCGCAGCTATGTTGCGCCTCTTCCAGGTTGATTTCTATCTCTGAACTCCCATTTCTGCCTTGACCTAGTTTATTAATTACGTACTTAATTAACTATTAATCGTATTATCGCCTAATTCATGTTCGTTAATTTGTTTATTCTTTCTTTCTCAAATTATCCGTTTTGGAAGTATTTTCGACATAAATCAATTGAATCCGATGTAATTATTGTAATTTTCTTTATTGTATTTTTCGTATTTCTTTTATTGTATTATTTGTATGCCTTCACATATAATCAATCTTAAGTCCCAATTCGACCCAATTGTATGCTAAATTAGTTGTTCACCGACTTAGTCTAATTCTCACATGCTAGGATTAATCTAATGGATGTTGCATTGCATGCATATAATCGACGATATATCGAGTATAGACAACTTCCCTAATCATTAGTAGAGGCCGCTATCGAGGCGGGTGGGATTAGGTGTTCGATCAAAAGAGCTTCATAATACGTACCCTCACCCCTTACTCCAGATCTCTGTGAACATCCGTGTTCATTGGCATCCACGAGAGTCATTCTAGACATAGAATGCTAAGGGTAACGAGTTATTGGTGTCTATGTCACTACTTTATGTCTTGACATGACACGAGGTATTCGAACAGTTTCCAATTTTTCACAATAAATTGGTGGCGACTCCACAAATGCAAACGCTTGTTCTTTCCCAAGCGCCCCCGTGGGCCCGTGTCCACAGATGTTCTGGTTTGTTATCTGGGTTCGTCGTAGAATCCCTTTGATAAAACCTCGTTCTAAATTGGGTGCTAACGAAAGGTTTCTATTTCTAGACATGGAATAGGTAAAGAGATGGACACGGAGTTCCGGGTCCTTTTCTTACTTAGTACGGAACGTCACTTAAGTGTACTCACATTGAATCGGAATGTGGTATTTATTTTTGAAAAATCAATTCTCGTTGTCAACGGGAACTGGTAAAGGAATTGAGAAGAATATACGTGAAAGTTGTGCTTTTATTTAGATAAATAAGAGGTTAGCACAAACTCCAGAGATACGTGTGACTCATGTGGACAGCCCCCAGTTTGTCAATTAGGAATAAAAGGACAGACACTAGGATAGATATGAAAAAGCCTAAGAGTCGGACTCGGACTCGGACTCGGTCGTAGATACGGACTCCTAATCATCACTTTCCTCCTCGAAGGTCTCCTTCACAGCATCCAGTGGATTGAATGTTTGGTCTTGAGAATTGACCCACTTGAGTACTCCACTCTCGTTGTTCGGGATAATAGGAGGACAATAGTCCATGGGGCTTTCATCTCCTTACAGAATGAGATGTTCATTAGGGGTTGTCTTCATCACTTGGTTGGCATAGGGATGAAACTATCAATTCATGGTTGTCGATCATATTTTGAATAACATGTTTCAGTGTCATGACCATTTCCTTGATGATATTGGCAATAGGCACTGTCGTCCTAGAAACGGGTTTTCCTGCATTCAGGCGGGTCCGGAGTGGGCCGATTGGTTGTAGCTTCCCTTCAGTCATGAGCCTTTGTAGGGCTGCGGCATAAGTTATGTCAAGATTAGTGAATATCCTTTGGGAATGTTCAACCTTGCTGTTTGGTTTGAAACATCCACCAGGATTGTCTTGACTACGAGGTGCGACTATTATTTTCCCAGCTTCAATCATATCTTGAATGGCATGCTTGAGTTTGAAACAAGTTTCGGTGTAATGGCCCTTGCCTTGATGATATTGGCAATAGGCATTTCTGTTCCAGAAATGAGTTCTTATATGTTCAGGTTTGTCCGGAGTCGGGCCAATGGGTTGCAGTAATCCTTTTGAAACAAGTATTACCAAAGCGGTGTCGTATGCTATTCCCAGATCTGTGAATACCCTTTTATGTTTTCCCATGGTTCCAACATTGGTGTTTTTTGGGAAGTTTTTCTGAGTTTTGTTTTTGTCAATCCTGGGCGAAAACAGGATTTGGTCATTGTCTATGGAAAGTTTTGGGGAAATTGCTTGGTATTTTGAAAGGGTATTTGGCGAGGCAATTTCATGTTCTTTGTTGGAGGGTTCATGGGTGTGCGAACCATTAAATGATTCCTCATTTTCAGCACCCATTGGTTGATGAATCAAGGGTTGGTCTTCTCCTTGATGATCAGATTCATTTTCGGTACTATTAAACCTCTTCTCCAAATTAGCTACTCGGGTGCTCAAATCATCGATAGCCACTTGCAGCTTTGAGAATATGTTGTTGATAGAGACGGAGAGCATCATTATGGCGCTTTTTATGCCATCTTCGTCAATTGCATGGATTTTCTCATAGTCAGGAGTGATGAGATGAGAGCAGTCTAGGGAAGATCCCTAACTGTGTCCAATAGGGTTTTCTTGAGGGTTGTTCTTGTTGTTTACTGAAGGAAGTAATGGTAACTCGCCCTTTTCGATCATATAAAGGATGGCGCCTTTTATAGGGAGACACATCTCGGTGTCATGTCCGCAACCTTGGTGATATTGACAAAATATTTTTCAGTCCCATCTACGTCCTCGCTTGTTTGGTAGAGGGTCTGGAGTCGGACCAATCGGTTTGAGCTTTCCTTTGGAGATTAGTCTTTTCAAAGTTATGGCATAAGGCATACCCAGATTAGGGAAGGACCTATGAGGTCTTCTGGTTTTGGTTGGTGGAGCACCTAAGGAATTGGCCTCAGTGGTTTTGGTAGCTTCCATCTAGGGTTGGTTTTATCGTTGGCAATTAGTCGGCTTTTAAGGAGCTTAACCTTTTGCTCAATATCAGTAGAGGGAAAATTCCCGGTTATCATTTTATCCTCAATTTGGGAGAGACGAGTGCTCAAGTTTTCCACCGTAGCTAGGAGTCGAAGGACCACGTTGTTGATTTCGGTGGAAATCATGGCGGATGCAGATTGATCGGCTTCTTGAGTTTCTTATTGACGATCGATGTCACCCAAGGGATTCCTATTTGACATAACGATAGGCGTTATAACTTGTCTTGGCAAGGGATTGCACGATTAACGGCAAGTACGACACATATCTATGAAAGGCAGTTATGTTGTGAAGACGCAACGGTGTGACTAGGTTATGAGTTCATTAAAGATCATGAATGACCTCTTGTGTTTGAACTCTTGGTGTATGACTTTGAACTTAGACTCGAGTGTCGACTTTGGCATAGTGATGCCTAGACAGATGACTTCTGATGGGATTTGGAGATGTGTTGATGGCGTGACGCCAATTGACAAGACATGTACACAAACTTGACCTTTGACCCGTAATGTAGGGGAAAGATGGGTTCAATACCCGAGAGGTTTTGACTCTGCTAACGCCATTGAAGATGTCTCGACAATTAGGCGAAACGACCTAGACCAGAAGGTAGGTACTAACTTTGGCGGAGACTCGACGTTATCTAGACGACTTGACTTGAAATCGACCGGACTTTAATCGACTCCAGGCTGAATCGGAAAGGTGGACTGATATGTTCGATGTCATTATTTAAAAAGGGTTTTCGAAAATATAAAATTTTCAAAAAGGCGGAGTTTGCTTAGGGCTTTCTTTCGAAAAAGGTTGAGTTCATTTACGGAAGACGGGTTTGAAATAAGCGGGGGTTGCAACGGCTTAGAAAACAGTGCGTTATTTTCAAAGGCGGGTTTCGAAATTCAGAATCATGGATTTGAAAATCAAGAATTGAAGAATTTGGAATCGTCATTACAATGGCCATGAAAACGGTTAAATTTTTTTCAAAGAATTTAAATTGGGTTGAAAATTTGAAAACGGTTAAGTCTGTTTTCAAACGATTTGAAATTGGAGAATTTGAAAACGGTAAGCTTGTTTCCAAGCGATTTGAAAATGGGTTGAAAATTTGAAAACGATTAAATTTTTTTTCAAAAGATTTGATTTTGAATTGAAAATTCGAAAATGGGTAAATTTGTTTCCAAAGATTTCAAAATGGATTGAAAATTTGAAAATGGTTAAATTTGTTTTCAAAAGATTTTGGAATTGTAATTGAAATTTGAAAACGGTTAAATATATTTTCAAATGAATTAAAATTTAATTTGAAATATGAAAACGGTTAAATTTGTTTTCAAAGATTTGATTGTGAATTAAAATTTTGAAAACCGTTAAATTTGTTTTCAAATGATTTGAATTTTGATTTGAAATCAGAAAACGGTTAAATTTGTTTTCAAAAGATTGAGTTTTGATTGGAAATTTGAAAATGGTTTACTTTGTTTTCAATGATTTGATTTTTGATATGAAATTTGAAAACCGTTAAATTCATTTTCAAGATTTGAAATTGGAAATTGTGAGGATTGAATTCGTCATTACGATGGGTTAGAAAACCGTTTTAAGCTTTGAAAGACGGTAAGCAAATTGAAAATTGTGAGAATTGAAATCGTCATTACGGTGGCTTAGAAAACCCAAATTTGATTTCGGAAATATGGTTAGAAATTTGAGGATGGAAATCGTCATTATGGCGGCTTAAAAAAAAGCCCAAACTTGGTTTCAAAAATGAGATTTTAAATTTGAAAAGTTGCGCGGATTGAAATCGTCATTACGACGGTTTGAAAAACGGAATTTTTTGGTTTGAAAATTGATTTCGAATTTTGAAAATTTGAGGGTAGAATTCGTCATTACGACGGCATAAAAGGGCACTTTGAGAATGCAACGGTCGACGAGAGACCGGGGTTTGAAATGGCCATTACGACGGCGTAAAAGGGTATTTTGAAATGGTTTGTGAAAACCAAGGTTTGAAATCGTCATTACAACGGCATTAAAAGGTGCATTTGAAATGGTTATAAAAACCGGGTTTTGAAATGGCCATTATAACGGCATAAAAAGGTGCTTCGAAAAGGTTGTAAAAACTGGGTTTGAAAATCGTCATTTTGACGGTATAAAAATGTTTGCAACGGTCGGCGAAAGACCGAGGCTTTAAATGGCCATTATTACGGCGCAAAAAGGTGTTTTGAAAGTTTGGAAATGACACGGGAGAACTTATGATCACATAGCATATAAGCACTCACAGTTCATTATATTATGCATAATGCTAACACGGGTTTTGGCTTAGTAAGGGTGGGTTACACACCAAGCGATTAATCCCCGATTTTCGAGAGGAATACCAATCCAAAAAAATGTGTAAGGAGGGTGCCCTAGCCTTGTGCACGAAGTAAATGTATGCTCTTTAACGAAACAGAAATGTGCAACGTCAATGGTATGCTTGACGCAATCGGGATTCAAAACGCGGGGATGAGAAAACTCACACCGACGGGATGAGCCGATTGGTCGATAAAGGTTAGGTTGTGGGCCCGGACAAGGAACCCGACTTATGACCGTAATATCAATTAATGCACTTTAATCACGACCTCGTTCGAGTTTCACCTCTAAGGATCACAAAGACACAAGTGTCCTAGGTTTCTCCAACGGAGTCACCAATCTGTGGACATAGGCCACCTACCGGTCTATGGACATGGGCCACCTACCAGTCTGTAGACATGGGCCTCCTGCACTCCAAGCCAACCTGTGGACATGCAGCGATCTTTTGAAAGCCACGTTTGGAGGCGTAGAAATGCTTTCGACCGGATCGCTTTAGACCGATCGACTTCGTCTCGGCAAAGGTCTCGAAACGATGCAGAGATGTTCGGAGTCGCCACCAAGCAATTATAGGATGCTTGGAAATCGTTCGAATTCACTTTATACCTCGGTCAGTCAAGGCAAAAAGCGGTGCTTGACATAGGTACTAAATATAATGACTCGTCCCCCTTTAGCATCCTATCGCTATAATGACTCTCATACGCCCTGGATAAGGCCATCCACTATCCAATGGTTCTAAGTAAGGGGTGAGGGAACATATTGGGAAGCTCTTTAATCGAACACCCAATCCCGCCCGCCTTAAGCGGCCTCTACTGATCGATCGTGGTTGTTTAAGTGCAAGAGTTGATAAAACGGTTTAAATGCATGAATGCGCATCCAAAAGTCTTTGCTAAGCCGGTTTGTTTGTCACATATCATGAAATTCATGTCAAAGTTGGATTTAGATTGATTTTCATGTTAAAACGGAAATTATGCATCCATTTACCAAGTTCGGATTATGGTGCTTAACATGATCCTTTATTTGAAAAAGGGTGTCAAATGACAAAGTGTAAAAACATAAACTTGTCAATCTGATCCGTCATGTATTCAGGTTAACCGTAGTCGAGATCGTCCTCGACAAGTACCAGAATGAGACAGAACAGTGCCGGGCAACCCCATTGGGCGCGAGCCATAAGGCGAGGCAACAAGGCATGTTCAGATTTGAAATATAGGAAACGGGAGATTCCTTGGGGCGCAAGCCATAGGACAGTCCAAGGGACCTCTCCTGGTTGTTTAAAAGGTTATGGAAAAACAATTTTAAAAGGTCGTTAAAAAACACCTTTGTTGAAAAGGTCATCAAGACCGCTTTTGTGTTTAATGATTCGCAAGTATTGTTTGCATGACTCGGAATGATTATTATTATGTTAGTAATATTCGTTGTCGGATTCGGAAGTTTGAAAAATATAGTTTACAAATAAAAATGTAAAAGGTGTATGCTTAACCGTTTCGTCACCTTACTTGAATTAAATCGACATGGCATATATATTAGTCAAGGATGACATACGATATGGTCAAGACAAGGACGAAAATAAAATGAAATAAAAGTAAAAGTAAAATGTTTGATATGAACTAATATATTAAGTTCATTTCTTTAGAAATTAGTCAAGTTTGTCATCGTACTCGGATTAAACCGACATGGTATAAGAAACCAAGGATGACTATGAATTATGACTAATATGTTTGCAAGTGTAAATAAATGAGAAAAATGATAAATAAAAGAAAAGGGTGTTAAAATACCCATTAATTTGTAATTAACCAATAATATCATCGAGTCACGGAATAAACCGTCATGGTATAAGGAACCAAGGATGATTTTTGTAATGGTCGGAAAGTTTGTCATAAAAATGAATTGAAATATTTAAAATTATAAAAATCGATTGTAAATAAGAAATGAAACAAAGAAGAAAGACTAGAACAAACATGTTTGGATTCTGGCCAGAGACCCCATAAGAGGCGCGAGGTTGGTAGTTGTGACTACCAGCCTCTATCTCCAGTCAAAATCCGGTGTTGGCTCATCTATCCTATATTTGAATCGTGTTATGCATTGTTCATGCTTATAAACTCATAAAAATAGTAAAGACATGAAATAAGTGACTTGTTTACACCCTCAAACTTACGTATTATGATGTTAGCGAGGTAGACGACTTTAGAGACGATTTTCTCGTATGCGACTACTTGCGATCAAAGAAGTTTAAAAGAGTTCCTTAAAAAAGGATTTTGTTTTGAAAAAGTGTTGAAAATATGTTGTTGAAAAACATATTGATTAATGTTGTGTTGGTCGAATGGGTCGGTCAAATGCACGGCGACCGTACCAAACAAAATATGTAAGGCTTGTATTTTCGATCTGTAGGTCGCAAACACGTGTCGATTTTTTGACTTAAGAAGTCGAGTATAGAAGTTTAAGGGAGATGTGAGGGGAGCGGACTCTTGCGTGAGGATTATGGTGTCTGAAGGTGGATATTTATAGAGAAATGTATATGGTAGCAAGTCGGTTGAATTTGCTTGCTGGCCAAGGAGAGGCCCATTGAGGCGCGAGCGCGCCAGTGATACAATGGGGTGTCCTGTCCTTTTCAAATTGGATGTGGCCTTTACTCCATCTATTGTTTGGTTAATTTGATTTGTGGTATCCAAATAGGATGTTTTGTAATAATATGGTCATCTAATAAGATGATTTTGGGTGTTACTTGGGGTAGGTATTTTGTGCTTGACTCGGGTTTGATCCTTGTTGAGTCGGGATTTGAATTTTGAGTCGATTTTTGGCCCAGTGTCGGTTTAGACTCTAATTAGTGTTATTTTAATGCAAATGGCATGATAAAACCATTCATGGTATTATTTTCGACATTCGAGACTCGGGTTGACACGGGTTGACTCATATTGACTCGAATTGCGGGTTTCTGAGTCGGCTTTGGGTCCGAAGAGGGTTTTAACTCTAAATAGTGTTATTTTAATGCAAATAAAGTTAGAAAACCATTTTTGAAATCATTTTTCATATGCGAGTAATGTATTAAATCGTCTCTTGTATAGCCAATCCACACACGCATATCAAAAATACGTTATAGTCCGATCATCATCGGGTGGTTTTTGGAAGGTGCAGATACTGGGTATCTACACAAGTACCAATTGTTGCGGCCTCTCATTAATGCCTATAAAAAATCAAGAGGTCAGTTTAGGAACCCAAATGAGTTTGAGCCTCTTGTTGTGAATCGTAACATTTATTAAATCTTTACGGATCCACATCTTTATAACAACCTTGATGTTCTTGTTTAAGTCATTCAATATTTTAGGACAACCATTAAATTGATGACCGGTATTACCACAAAAATTGCAAACAATATACTGAGGAAGACCAACATATTTTCTTCTTCGAAAGTCGGTTTTGCATGGTTCCTGGTTTCGAAAGCCACAGTATGTTCCAGTGTTGCTTTTGAAACCAGGTCCAGCCTTTATTTCATATTTTTGAGACTGACTTGTGAGAGAGTCCAAAACAGTTTGTCTTCCTTTCTATTTATTGTAAAACTCTTTAGCATCATGTAATTATTTGGCCAATGTTTCAATTTTAGCAAGATGGTCAAGATTTAATTGTCCTACTTTGTCAAAAGCGTGATTAGCATGACTTGCTTCGTCACTTAGAAACAAAGCAATCTATTCATGTTGTTTATTATCACGTTGACACAAGGTGAGGTCAGCTGGCAAGAAGTCTCGTTCTTTAGTTAAAGCATTAACCTGATTAATCAAAGACTCATTTTCTTTTTCAATATCATAAGCAACAGTGGAGGTCACTGTGGCTTTTGACGAGCTAGCAATATTAGTGAGAGCAAGGTTTTCTTTCCTCAATTTCTTAACTTCCTTTTTAAGGGAGGGGATGATGTTACTTTCTTTTATCTCATCGAGACATTCTTTAAGACCAACATTCTCTTCGGCTATCTCCTCAATTTGAGTTTGCATAGCGTCGAGTTTCTCATTTTTAGGTAGACATTTTTCAAGTACATCATCAAACATTAAGCAAAGCTTTTCTTTGGAAAGGGTTCTCACCTTGTTCTTGAGATTAATTACCTCAATGTCGGAGTGATCATCGGAGTCGTTAGAGTCAGCCATAAGACATTAAGCAGATCCATTCTTTGAAGACTTGGGACCATCGAGATCAAGACAGTGGTCATGCAAACTTTGGCATCTAATTCTTCCTCAAGGCTTTTATCCTCATCGGAATCAGGCAGACCTCATATTACAGACATGACTTTATGCTTAAAATCTTTCTTTGCAAAATCTCGTTTATCTTTAGATTTGAACTCATTCCACTTGGGGAAATCTTTGATAAGGTGACCTTTCTCACCACATTTGAAACAAGCCACCGTGGAATAAGATCGTTTCTTTTGAAAATGTTTTTGCTAGAATTGTTGAAGTTCTTAGGATTGTGACTATTGATCAAATCCGCCATACTACGAGAGTACATGGCTTTTTTGTCATCTCCATCATCTTCCTCATCACTCAATGTTGATTTGAGTGCGAAACCTCTAGCTTTAGTGCATTCACCCGAACGCTTCACGAGAGTTAACTCGTGTGCCATGAGTGAGCCGACTAGTTCATTGAGGGACAATTTGAATAGATCTTTAGCCTTCTCAATAGTCGTCACCTCCGGTTGCCATTTATCACTTAGGCTACAAAGGATCTTTCGGACTATATCCTCAGATTCGAACTCTCTACCTAGACTCTTGAGTTCATTTAGAAAAGCAAAAGAAAAACCATTTATTAACTCGTCTTTCATCATATTGAATATCTCATAATGTTGCATGAGGAGGTCAATACAATAGTTCTTTACTTGAGACATTCTTTGATAAGCAAGGCGTAGGGTGTCTCAAATCTCTTTGGCCGACGTATATTAAGAGATTTGATAAATTTCTGGTTCACCGATTCCATATTGAAGAATGGACATGGCTTTAGAATTTTTCTCGACTTTACAATAATCGGCCTTGACATAATTATCCTTATAACTTTTTACGGCACTAGTCCCATCAGAGGTAGTAACCGTTATACTAAGGGAACCCTTTTGAATTATGACCCAACACTTGTAATCTGTGCTTTTGACATAGTGTTCCATACGGTGTTTCCACCAAGGATAGGTATCCCCTTTGAAGATAGGGTACTTAGTATGTTTCCCGTCCATAACTATAGGATCAACTCTCAGGTAGTTAACAGGTATCAAGAGCACGAGACTCTGATACCGATTGAAGAGTCAAGCACGGGAGCACCTAAGAGGGGGAGGACGTGAATTAGGTGACTATTTAAAAATTTAAGCTTAGTGAAAGTTTCTTTTAAAACTCTTAAACACTTTAAAATACACTTAGATGAAAGGAGAGGTTGATACTTAGAACTATAGAGTTAGAAGTATGCAACGACGATTCAGCAAGTATAAGTCATAGTGTCATCCACAGTGGATTCTGAAATAATATCGAGAGTTAAAGTGCAGCGGAATCAAAACGTAAAGAGACAATACAAACAATGTTTTTAAAATTGGTTCGGTCATTACTCCGCGACCTACGTCTAACGCTATTTTATTAAACATCTTCAAAGTAAACTCGTACAAACTAAGACCACCCCGAATAATAAAATAACTCTGCAACCTACTCCGGTTGCTATTTGCTTAAAAGCTACTCCGCTTGCATGACTCTTGCTTAAAACTACACCGCAATAAGACTTTTCATTTGGGCTACTCCGCCGAAAGACACCATGCTCAAAAGCTACTCCGCTTCGAAGAGTTCGTTGCTTAAAATAACTCTATCCTAAGACTTTGGTTTGGTTCTACTCGGTTGTTACAAGACACACAAATCTCAATGATGTTCACAATATGAAAGTGGAGATAAAGTTTAAGTTCTTAACATGAGATCATCGAACAAGATTTGAATGACTAGGTGAAACACACAACTCGTTTTAAAAAGACTCAAAAGATAAAACAAACTTGAAAAATGTGACTCAATCGTGTTTAAATTATAAATGATTTTGCAAAATTAATTTACTCGATTAAAAGCTTAAGTCTTTTTCGGTTTTAAACTCGTTGTTGCACACTTGTTAAAATGAATTAAGCAAGGTATTTATAATGTCCAAGTAGTGTATACTTCACACATTAAAAGTTAAAACATCTCACAAAATCATAGTCCAAGTGTATAAATAATGAAAACAATTGAAGCTTAACACTTGAAAATAGGATGGTTTCTTGCACAAGAATGTCGTGACTCCTTAAGTAAGACACGAGTTCTATGCTCAAGTAATCTAGCTTACTTCTCCAAGTAATCTTGTTGTCCACACATTAACAAATATGGGTTAAGTTTTTGTTTTGGAAATTAAAGAGCTTATTTGGTGGTGTTTATGGGAGCCATAAACATTGCCAAATATGTAAAAGTAAACAACCCATTTTTTGTTAGTATCTTTTTGTGCAAACAACCTCTTTTCCAAGACATCAATAGCTTTCTTCTCAATTTAAAAGATCAAACCAGATTTTCCGAAGTTTAAAAGGTTTATTTAAAGTGGTGGCACTTGCTTGACTCGCCATCTTCTTAATTAATGTCTCTACCCAAGAGGTGGGGCTTTGAACCACCATACTCTCTATCTTGGCATCTAGCTTTTCCTTGTGAAAGTAGATGTGATCCTCTTCTTAAGATTTCTAAATCAAACATGAAAACTATTTTAACAAATATTTTAATTTCACTACCCATATCACGTAGGTATGTAATGAACCACTTTAAATACCCTAATAAACTTTTGTTACTTTTTCCTTCATTATTTAATTTTGTATCCTATACACATTGTAATACTCCATATTTTAATTAATAGTTTATATTTATAATTATATGAGTAGTCGTAAATAAATAATAAGATGAATAAATATTAAGCAGAATAAATAAATAATAAGTTGTAGCCGTAAAAGAAAAGAAGTAAAATAAAATGAGCAAATAAGACGGAGTGGGGACCACGGGTTGGTACCGTGTGGGTGAGCCGTGTGGGGCCACGGTGGGACCAAGTTGAAGGAAGGTAGTATTTGGTTTAGGTGTTACCTATGCTTTAAGATATTTTCATTATTTTATTATTAAAAGGACTTTTCTAGAACCTTCCTACTTCTCCTACCACTTTATATAAATACCAACCATATGCCTCACAATCATAATTATTCTTCTTCTAAAACTCAAATACAATTGTAACGAGAGCTTTTGTGAGACAACTTTAAGACGGAGTTTTCATCTCGCGATAATTAATTGTGGTAAGTTATATAATCACCTAATATCAATTATTTATGTTTTAACCTTGACCTGTATTGTGGCCGTTGACCGTGAGGACCGAGACCGAAGTCGTGGTGGCTATTGACTGGCGGGTTGACCACCGTCGGTTGGTCGTGAGTTTTAGGGGTTGTTTGTGGCGTTTTGCGGGATTTGTTTGGGTAGTTTACGTCTTAAATTCTTTAATAAGATTAGTTAATAATTATACATAAATTAATTTTTGTTTAGGTGGTGGATTTGTTGAAGAGGCTTTTTGATTAATTGATTATTGAGAATATTTGCTAAAAGGTAGGTTAACTACTCAACTATACTATATTGGTAATTGGAGGATTGTTGAAAGATGGATTATTGCTGTAATTGTTGTCTTGAGCATATCGTCGTAATTGTTGTCTTGAGCATATTGTTATCATTGTTGTCTTGTAATAATATTATTATATTGTTGGTTGGTTCTCTATTGTTGATTGGTTGTGAAAGAGATTGGTATTGAGATTGGCGTTGCTATTGAGATTATTTGGTCGGTCAGGCACAGGGATGTGCAAGTGCCATGGTCATGTACTTATGATGGTTGGACAGGCACGGTGGCATGAGGAGATGGGTCGTGGACCTGAGCAGTACACTGTGTGGTGTCGGATTGAAAATCACCGAGTGGTGTGTGTGTGTGGCACGGCCAAGCCGTGTGTGTATGAGCACGACAGTCTTGGTTTGGATCGTTAATTGTATTGCTGGCTAACGTATTATTAATATTGTTATTGTTGTTTTATTATCCTACTCAACCTCGTGGTTGACTGTATATTCATGAACACCTGTGATGAACCATAATAGGGAGCAAATTTATTTCAGGTTAGCTTGTGTGAAGTGTTGGATGCTTAGAGGGGAGCTTAGGACGAGATCAATTGAGTCTAGAGATCGCCTTAATTAATATTCAGACACTATTTATTTTGATTCCGCTGCAGTTGTTAAAAGTACTTTATAATATTTATTTATCAAGCTGGGTATTTGTAATAAACCTTTTGAGGCACTTTAATAATACACCGTTTTAAAGTACTTTGGTATTGTTTGTCTTTTATACTTACTACCTCAGTTAACTGAGATGGTGACACCTTTATTTACTTAAGAATGTCTTGCTAAAGGCTCCTAAATAAATGGGAATGTTACAAAGTGGTATCAGAGCGAACGTTCCTAAGGCCTAAAAAAATGAATATAATGAACTTAGGATGAGTCTAATAAAATGAACCCGAGGTAGAAACTGTTTAGGAGCCCATTTTCTAGGTTAGAGAGACGTCCTTGATCTGGCACTTTTCAGTTTTGAGCCGGTCACCTCGGGAAAGGATAAAGAGAGAGAAGGGTGGTTAGTGTGGATGTTTTACCTTAAGGGTCTAATTGTGTCCTAAAGTTGCGAGGAGTGGAAATCTTATTTACAGGAGGAGAACAAAAGGTAAGAAATTTTGAGACGGAAGAAGGTAATAAGCGTGTGGCCTATGTGATGGGTAATAGGTGTGTGGCCTATGTAGTGGCAGTATGGTGATTGAAATTTATTTTGAACTTGTTCTAATTCATAGTATGATTACACATGGAAATTTTCTTGACATATCATAAATGGCATGAGACGGAAAAATATGAATCCAATGAAGTATGATGGACTGGCTAAACCTTCATTGCTGGGAGATTGGTGTAGGGAGTTTGACAATATTTTTGATGTGTTGGACTGTCCTGAGGAAATATAAGTAGATCAAGCTGCTCACTACTTGAAAGGAAAGGTTGGGTTGTGGTGGAACCGCAACAAGGCAGTAATTAGGGAGGCATAGAAGGAGAGTGATTAACCATTTGTCTCATGAAAAGGCTTTAAGGATACCTTGAGGGGCACGTTTGTACCATAACACGTTCGGAGTAGGATGAGGTCGGAGTTTGATGCATTTAAGATGACAGAGGAGATAACAATAGAAGATTATCATAACAGATTCATGGAGTTATCCGAATACGTGTCAGACTTGAATTATAGAGAGGAGGTGTTGGCTTTAAGGTTTGAGAAGGGTTTAACTACGCGTATCAAGAAGAGGTTGGCAGTTGGAGAGCCAAGTACCGTAGGGGAAGTATATCAAAGAGCGTGACATGCTGAGAGAATTGCCAACATGGTGAAGGAGGAGAAGAAGGACAAGGGTGAAAAGAGAAAGGTTGAGGCTACAAGTGAAGGGGCTGGAGCAAACAAGAAGCAGAATTTTAATCAACACCGTTCGTTTTCTGCCTGTGGAGCCGTGAGTGGAGGCGGTTTCAGCCGTGGAGGAGTGACAAGCGGAGCGAGTGGTGCGAAGAGGCCACAATGCTATGGATGTGGTAGGTTTGGTCATAAGATTGTGGAGTGTAGGACTACTGCGAGAAGGAATATCATGAATGATACGAATAGAGGATTTGGTGGTGGAAATTTTAAGGGATTTAAGATACCAGCGCCTAGCTACGGAAGCAATCGTTTTAATGGATCATGGAATAATCAAAGGAGCTATAACAATAGCAACAACTTTCAGAATCGCTTTAATAATAGTCAAGGAAATGAAAATGGAGGGAACCAGAATGGCATCGGAAAGCAAGGAGTGGAGTCGACATCTACAGTGCATGTAATACTACGGTTTTATGAGTCTATGGGTACTCTATCGAGTGGGGCTTACTCTGTCGAGTAAGTAGTTTTTGACGCAAAACAGTAGTCTGCATGTAGGGTACTCGATCGAGTGAGTTGGGTACTCGATCGAGTAGGGGGCACTCGATCGAGTAAGTGTGTTTTACGGGTTTGTTTTGAAGGTTTTTGCTAATAACGCGAGATTAATAAAAAAGGCTTCCGTCATTTTCTTTAATCACCTTTCACCTTTCTAAACCTTTAAAAAGAAAAAGAAGTTACGTAGTTCTCTATCGCCGCGTTGTTGGCAAATCCTAATGGCTAGAGTCGTCGGATCGCTACGTTCTTTACGTCGTTGAGACCATCGTATTGTGGGTAAGCTCCTAGTATGATTTTTATATTGTTTCATTGAGTTTGGTTAAAACCCTAATTGGGTAGATTTAGGGATTTAGGGGTTTTTATGATTGTATGTTTAAGGTAGTATTTGTATGAATGTATGTGTAGGAGGAGGGTTCGTAGAAGAGAGGTTTTGAGACAGCTCCTAGATCATCTGATTTTGTGATTGCTGTTCCAGGTAGGGTTTCCCTACTCAGTATTAATTACATAATGTGTGGTGATTGTGCTGTAGTTAGTGATTGTTGATTGATTCAGACGGTTGTGATTTCGTATTATTGATTTATTCATACGGTTGTTGATTCTGTGTTGTGGTTACTGTTTATTTGTCTGTGTTCTTTGGGGTGCATCCGTGGCTGAGTGGAGTCACTTGCGGGAGTGGCTTCACGCCCTTGATTCGCCTTCTGTGGAACCCGCCACAGAAGGGATGTGCACATTAATGAACATGGGTTTATCGCTCAATGGAGATGAGCGGGGCTTAGGTGGGAACGGCTGCGGTCCCCCACTGGCGGCGAGGGGTATCTGTTGCGATGGGTACTCTGGCAGGGCTACACACTTTAGTGTGTAGTCAGTTATGAGGTGATTGGAGATGGAGACTGGGATTGTGTGTGAGCTGTTTGTATGAATTTTTCAATGTTGCTTTGATTGTGTAATTAGTACTAACCCCGTTTAAATGTTTTAAAAACTGTGGTGATCCATTCGGCAATGGTGAGCAGTTATTGAGCAGGTATGATTTGATGCGTATGGGATAGATGGGATGAGTCGTCATGTGGCAGTTAGAAGTCTTTCGCTGTGTCAGACGATGTTTTATAGCTTTGATAGTTTTATCAGTAGATCGTCTGAGAACCTTGTATTTCAGTTTAACAGTTTTGGTTTTGATCATGTAATCACTTTAAACTATATTGATATTTAAATGATGTTTCTTCATTGTCATTTGATTATCATTCCCTCGGGTAACTGAGATGGTGACGTTCTTACACCTTAAGTGTGTAATACCCCGTATTTTATATAATCGATTAAACGGATATTATTATATACTAGTTATTATACATTTTATATTGGTTGCATCGTAATATCGTGAATGTTATTAAGTCGGGTTTATATCGTATATGTTGAGTCGGGCTACATCACATTTTGTCTTTTGGGTCAAGAATCGTATCACCCATTTACCCATCTACATTTACCTAACGACCATACCCGTTTAACCCATTTGCCTTACCCGGAACATGTAACCACCATTTACCCTAAACCTAATCTAAGAGCCGCTCTCCCTCTCCCCTCATTTCATTTTATCATTAATAAAACCATTTCTAAACCTAGAGAAAGGGAGAGGAAGAAGAATTGTCGAGCCTTTCGTTTGATTGAAGATTTCTCATCGATTCCAACCTAATTCGATTTCCCTGGTTGTAAGTCGATTTCATTCCATTGTTTATACTGTTTTAAAATGTTCGTCTTCAAAAAGTTTGAAAAGAGAGTCCTGTTTATTTGATGTCTAGTTTATGCATATAAAATCTTGTAGTCAAATTCTTTATGGTTTGTCCTAGGTGATTTATTTATGAACATGTCACTGAAAAGTCCGCGAATCTGATTTGGTTGTGGAAAATGATTTGAAACCCTAATTTTTATGTCGATTCAGTTATGAGGCTTCTTCATACATCATATTTGTATACTCTAGATGATAATAGGATTTGGAATTACTGCAAAATAATGTTTTAAACTCGTTTTATGAATCAATACTTTTTATGCGACGGTTTTTGTCAGTTTTTGGAAATCAGTCTGAAAACCCTTGATAAGTTTGGAATTTGAGAAAAACACGTTAGATATAATTTGTAGCTAAGACGCATGGGGTTCCAATCCAATTGGCCTTGTATCAATTTGATTTTTCTGGAATTAGGTATGTAGTTTATTCCGAGTCTATCATGTGCTGGAAAATCAGGAAAAATCGTGTTTGTTCTTTAAGTTGATATTCCTATTAAGTTATGATGAGTCTAGGTTATGTGTATGATTATTTGATTGAGTAGGTGGTAATTATACATAATTATGTTATGTAGGTGATGGATATGTGAAGGATCATAATTGATTGCTTGTGTGCTTGGATTGCGAAAAGGTAGGGAAATACACTTGACTTATTATCGTTGTTGTTGAATTGTGTTGACTTGTTTGCGTTTCATATGACCAAACTGTGAACGTTGACTTGATTCGTGGTTGTTGATTCATGTTATGATTCATATCCTGGAATGTGCTTGACTGAATTGATCGTATTGAGTATATTGACACAACATTTGGTAACCGGCATGATTCTATGATTTACCAGTTCAATGGTATACAAATTGTGTTGCATTAATTTCTTGAGCATTCATATGCATTGGAGATGGAGGATGTTGTGGTGACGTGGTGTGGTGATGATGATGTTGTGATAAGGCCCAGACGGGTTCTGCAGGACTTGCCCTGGTGTCCTCAACAAGCGAGTGCGGATCGGCTACTACGGTCGATATATAGTCTACCGGGATCGGTATGGGTCTGGTTGTACGGGTTATGAGATATGAGTTGAGATGGAGATGGAGGTGACGGAGGAGCATGCATATCATATTTTGTTGTTTTGTTGTATTCCCTACTCAACCTCGTGGTTGACCCTGTGTATTCGTGAACACCTGTGATGATCCAAATATTGGGGAGCAGACTTGACAGGTTATGAGATAGGATGGGAGCTTGATGGGCGTGAGACACTGGATCAGAAGACTTAGTAGCAAGATCATTATTTAGAAGACTTTCACTTTTGTTTTTGCTAGTTCTTTGAAATTTATGTAAAAGAGGTTTTGTAATAGTTAAGTTAAAGTAATTATATAATATGCCTTGGAGTTTATTTTGTTATTCACTACCTCGGGAAACCGAGATGGTAACAGTCCGGTTTATTAGGGAATGTCTTGCTAAAGGCTCCTTCATAAATCGGGGTGTTACAAAGTGGTATCAGAGCGAACGATCCTCAGGCCTAAACCAATGAACCCAATGAACGTAGGATGTGTCTAAATAAAATGAACCCCTGGGAATAAACTGTTAGGAGCTCACAGTGCGGTTAAGAAGGCGCCCTTAATGCGTGCTCTTTTGCCCTCTCAGTTTTGAACCAGGTAACCCGAGATAAATTGAGTTAATGGGGGTAGTTAGAAGGAAAACCTTGGATATAATCGAGTTGATGTATACCTTGAGACCGATATATTCTAATCATTCTGCAGGACAACGTTACGGTAAGTATTTTGTATGAATGATGACGTGATCATATGATGTTGTGGAGATGAGAAATAAATTTTCGTGTTCAGGTTGATAATCAATGAAGTGTTGGATTGTGATAATCGGGAGCGTGAAAATAATTGCGAATTGATGATATTTAACTGGATGGATGTTGAATGACGTGTTGATAGTGCTATTATGTCTAGTGATATGCGGTTATGTGATCCCGAAGCCATGCTAGTAGAGTATTGTGATAGTAATCAGAAACACTATTGAATTGCATGTTTCTAGTCATAGCAATCGTGATTTAGATGTAAGGAGTAGATCGAGATGCGAAGAGATTCTAGGGAATAGATGTTTACGTAAGTACAAAGTGTGAGATTTAAGTTGGGATGGATTAGTATACATAGTATGTTCATAAGAGCTTGTAACATAGTAAAGAATGACCTAGTGCTGAAACTCGTTTTGTTTGATTTTACTCTTTAATTGACCTTACTGCCATTTCTTTTCTGTTTATTGCCTATGGATGAAAATTTTATGAGAGATAGCCTCGTGAGTTAGTGTTCATTTGGCGTTGGTTTCATGCTTATAGGATATACGGATTTGGAGTAATAAATATTTTAGTGGGCTATGGTCAGGAAGTTCCTGTGCAGTGATGTTTTGACCAACGATTTTGTAAAAATCCTCATTTAAATTGTATTAATAATTTTTGTATAATTCCAACTTCATCGATCAGAGGATTCGCATATGTTTTCAAATTGATAAGCCACGAAAATCCTTGATGTCTCTATATTAAATGGTAAGTTTTGCAAACTGACCCAAGTTTCGGACCAATTGCTGTCACATACTTTTTTGGACCAACTGAGTTGCAAAATCCTTTAAAAATTGAATTCTTGAGCTTTGGACCTCATTGTTTTTCTCACGAATTATTAACTCTCTGTATGTTATATAAAGTAATATAACTCAAGTTTTCGTTGAACGGTTATTTATTCGTGATTTTTGGAAGTTACAACGTGAATCATAACTTTTAAAATGTGAATTCTATGTTGAGTTTTCATACAGTTGTTCGATTATTTCATGAGCCTTATTAATGTGACCTTATAAAGTTTTTATATGATGATAGTAGCACGCATGATCAATAGTTATGTATCTTAACAAGTGATAAAATTAAAGTTTAGTTGATAACATTGTCGGCATGATAGTATGAGTGAAATTGAATAGCTTAATGTGATTCTTAATCGAGGGTGAAATATTTTATACGAGTCCAGTTGTTTGCATATTTTATATATGCTTGGCATGTTGTAATATCTCTGATGTGTTCATCATATTTGTATAGTGGTCGGATATATATAAATATAAAACTATGTTGTCATATCTTGGTAAAGTTGGTGGCGTTAAATGTTAACTTGATTGTTCTAATATACTCGCATGAATATTTATAATAATTATTTCTAAATGTTCACACATGTAGGATGTCATCTGAGTTCTAATGTCTTTTATGTGAGTCTGTGTGCCTATAGTTATACTTATTACTTTCATTGCATTAATTTATTTCAGTTGAACCTAAACTTATGATATGATAATAAAATAGTGTTGTTGTTCCTTATTGGATATGTTCATAGTTGTATTGTCATGAAATGCTAAGGTGATTGTTGCAATTGTCACGATATTTGAAATATAGTTTGATATAGTTACGATATTTGAAATATATTCTTGAACCGTCGAATTATAATGAGATAACCCTTTGATGATTCACATGTTATGCGTATGTTTAAATGATAGTCGTTATAGTTACGTTTAATTGAGCCGCGAGTTGCCTATTTGTTCAAACCGTGCAAACCAGAGAACTTGTTCACCTTACTAATCTTTTGTCATAGATAATGTTTTACAAGTTATATGATGGTATATGTACATGTTTAAGTTGTTTATGCGATATCTTTTATTTTGCTGAAAATGAATTACACTGAGTTGATGGATACAATTGAATGGTATGGTTGCTAAAATGTTAAACATATGTGTGATATGGAAGTAATTTTGTTGTTATTGTGATCATATAACTATTAATACTCAATTGTAATTTCAGCTGTTTGACTTCTACATTATTAAGTTAATTACTCATGACGCACAGTCGATGGTTCCGTAAGGAGTTTAACTGGGAATTTTATAATGTGCCTCCGATCTAAACTAATAATCTTCTTATATTGACTATATGGTTAGACTCTTGTCTAGTTCTTATGACGTGATAAATCGTTTTAAAAATTTAACATGTAATTGAGTTGGTACTTATACTTTTGTGTGACCATGCAACCTGTGATAAATAGATCTATAATAAAGAGGTAAAATTTTGATTGAACACAGTTAAATTGTAGTTACTTGCTTTACATTATGGTACGAATCGTATGCTTTGATGAGACGTCACCAGGGAATGCGTACTATCTAAAAGGTCTCTGATTAAATGCTGTAGTCATGTTAGCCGTGAATATAACTGAGTAAAGAAGTGCGACTAAAGTCCTGATGTTGAGGTAATAGTCGTTCATTAGTAAAGATAGGACTGAAATGAATGAGATGAACTCAGTAAATTATGAAATATGAGTCGACACCTAAGCTTGTATTGCTTGAAGGAATTGAATTAAGTTTATCTGATCTTGAGTTTCGTAAATGTAAGTCAGTAAATGGATTCTATGGACGGCTCTGTTATAAGATTTATGTTAAGAAAGTTATTCACCGTCATCCGAAGATGAAAGTAAAAGTTTGAAAATGAAGTTAAATTTTGTCGTGTGAGTATAAATTCGAATGAGATTTCCAAATTATCCGTTGTATGGTTTCATGATATTTGCTAGTCTGGAGGAATGAAGCTAGAACGGAGTCACAAATAGTGGGTTAATTTAGTCATGTTGTTCGTTCATGTAGTGAATTGGTGGGTTGTGGTTAGTTACGAATGTCAAAACGGGAAATGTAATGTGGTGATTTAAGTGAGTTATGTGTTAACATGGTATGTTGATATTAGCATGATATGTAATGAATATTTGTAAAATTGGTGTTGTTAAATACATTTAATCTTTTATGTCATTGTGTTGGGTGCAGTTTAAATATATTTAACACCAAGAACGAAATTTTATGTATGATAGTCTTGTATGTTAACTTTCCAAATATAGTTGTTTACTCGCTTGATTGACTCGACCAATAAGTTTGTAAAATTTGCCAATCAATGTGTCATTATTCGTGAATAAATCCCAACCCTTTGTTATGAGGATTAAAAATATTTCTAGGATGATAAGTACTGCGAAACCGGTTGTCTTCATTTTATTGGTGACTCGTGTCTTGACCTAAATCTGTACGATTATGTAAAGGAAAGTCGATCGACCTATTAGGTTACAAATTTTCATAAATCGATTTATTAAGTTTTGACCCTAATTCTTTTCTTATGTTGATTGATTCCTTATGTTTCTAAGGTATGAGATTACAATGATTAGTGAAATGAATAATTACTAATGATTTTTACTGGTAACCTTGTAAAGCATTGTTCCATTCATAATTTGATTATTCACATGAATAAATGTTACCAATATTTCTTGGAAAATATGCTATTTGACATGAACCATATGTGAGCACCTAAGCATCTTCATCTTTGTAACCTGAGTAGTAATGTATAAATTAGATTGACAAGCAGATCCTGTGAATGTTATTGCATGTATTGATTGATATGAAGAGTGTTTAGATTAATACTGAAATGTCTTAAGTTATTCAACGTGGCTTTTGCTCCGATCCGTGGCGATGTCTTTGTCAGAGCAAAGCAAAGAATCGTAGCTTCCTTGAGAGAGCTTGTATATTGATTGTCTTGAGTAGGGATTAGTTAACTTGAGCGCGAGTTGTGAATCTTTTATCCTCTTTCAGTTGTTAGCAGTAGTTTGAGAGCTTTTGTTATAATAAAGAGGTTACGAGGACGTAACCATGTTTTTAGTTGGGTAGGATTGTAAAATCTTAATGTTTATGTTGCACTTGAGATGGAAATTGGTTACTAGTGTTGAGTTATTGAGTTACATGAGTTGAAATCGATATTGAGATGGAAAGATGACGGTGTTCTCAGGTGGTTATTTAGTTGTTATACATTTGTGTTCTCAGGTAGTTATTAGTTGTAGTTAGTTGGGTTAAGTGAAGATGAGTTAAACTTCGGGACGAAGTTTATTTTTAGGAGGGTAGAATGTAACATTTCGTGTCTGTTATATTTAATTGTTGTGTCAAAAGTGTGTGTTAACCGTGTTAGGAATGCGTGATGTCCGTATGTACGATATACAATACCCTTTTGATGTTTAAGTACCGGAGCGAACTTCGGGACGAAGTTCTTTTTCAGGGGGGAAGACTGTAATACCCCGTATTTTATATAATCGATTAAACGGATATTATTATATACTAGTTATTATACATTTTATATTGGTTGCATCGTAATATCGTGAATGTTATTAAGTCGGGTTTATATCGTATATGTTGAGTCGGGCTACATCACATTTTGTCTTTTGGGTCAAGAATCGTGTCACCCATTTACCCATCTACATTTACCCAACGACCATACCCGTTTAACCCATTTGCCTTACCCGGAACATGTAACCACCATTTACCCTAAACCTAATCTAAGAGCCGCTCTCCCTCTCCCCTATTTTCATTTTATCATTCATAAAACCATTTCTAAACCTAGAGAAAGGGAGAGGAAGAAGAATTGTCGAGCCTTTCGTTTGATTGAAGATTTCTCATCGATTCCAACCTAATTCGATTTCCCTGTTTGTAAGTCGATTTCATTCCATTGTTTATACTGTTTTAAAGTGTTCGTCTTCAAAAAGTTTGAAAAGAGAGTCCTGTTTATTTGATGTCTAGTTTATGCATATAAAATCTTGTAGTCAAATTCTTTATGGTTTGTCCTAGGTGATTTATTTATGAACATGTCGCTGAAAAGTCCGCGAATCTGATTTGGTTGTGGAAAATGATTTGAAACCCTAATTTTTATGTCGATTCAGTTATGAGGCTTCTTCATACATCATATTTGTATAGTCTAGATGATAATAGGATTTGGAATTACTGCAAAATAATGTTTTAAACTCATTTTATGAATCAATACTTTTTATGCGACGATTTTTGTCAGTTTTTGGAAATCAGTCTGAAAACCCTTGATAAGTTTGGAATTTGAGAAAAACACGTTAGATATAATTTGTAGCTAAGACGCATGGGGTTCCAATCCAATTGGTATTGTATCAATTTGATTTTTCTGGAATTAGGTATGTATTTTATTCCGAGTCTATCATGTGCTGGAAAATCAGGAAAAATCGTGTTTGTTCTTTAAGTTGATATTCCTATTAAGTTATGATGAGTCTAGGTTATGTGCATGATTATTTGATTGAGTAGGTGGTAATTATACATAATTATGTTATGTAGGTGATGGATATGTGAAGGATCATAATTGATTGCTTGTGTGCTTGGATTGCGAAAAGGTAGGGAAATACACTTGACTTATTATCGTTGTTGTTGAATTGTGTTGACTTGTTTGCGTTTCATATGACTAAACTGTGAACGTTGACTTGATTCGTGGTTGTTGATTCATGTTATGATTCATATCCTGGAATGTGCTTGACTGAATTGATCGTATTGAGTATATTGTCACAACATTTGGTAACCGGCATGATTCTATGATTTACCAGTTCAATGGTATACAAATTGTGTTGCATTAATTTCTTGAGCATTCATATGCATTGGAGATGGAGGATGTTGTGGTGACGTGGTGTGGTGATGATGATGTTGTGATAAGGCCCAGCGGGTTCTCGCAGACTTGCCCTGGTGTCCTCAACAAGCGAAATGGGCGATCGGCTACGGTCGATATATAGTCTACCGGGGATCGGTATGGCTGGGTTGTACGGGTTATGAGATATGAGTTGAGATGGAGATGGAGGTGACGGAGGAGCATGCATATCATATTTTGTTGTTTTGTTGTATTCCCTACTCAACCTCGTGGTTGACCCTGTGTATTCGTGAACACCTGTGATGATCCAAATATTGGGGAGCAGACTTGACAGGTTATGAGATAGGATGGGAGCCTGATGGGCGTGAGACACTGGATCAGAAGACTTAGTAGCAAGATCATTATTTAGAAGACTTTCACTTTTGTTTTTGCTAGTTCTTTGAAATTTATGTAAAAGAGGTTTTGTAATAGTTAAGTTAAAGTAATTATATAATTTGCCTTGGAGTTTATTTTGTTATTCACTACCTCGGGAAACCGAGATGGTAACAGTCCGGTTTATTAGGGAATGTCTTGCTAAAGGCTCCTTCATAAATCGGGGTGTTACAAAGTGGTCTTGGTAAGGCACTTGGAGTATGGGGGTGTCACAAAGTGGTATCAGAGCGATGATCCTGAAACCTGTAACCATTGAACCTAATGAACCTAGGGAGTCAAAATAAAATGAAACCGGGGTACAAGTTGTAGGAGCTAATGCAAAGGCTTGGGAGACGTCCAAAAGTCGCGAACTCGCCCTACAATTTTAAACTGGTCAATGGGATATGAGTCGGGATCTCTATGTGTTTACCTTGTGTGTTGTGTATCTATATAGTAAGGTGTTATATGAATTGATTGATGCAAGCATGTGGAGGATGTGAGATGTGTAGTGAAGGATAATGATGATATGATTATATTTGTCGTTGATTGAATACATGAATTGCATGATAGTTGGTTTACAATGTTGTTTTGAATTGTTGGAAAAGTACATGAGAATGATTAATGATGTGGTGGAAAAAGGAAGTAGTTCATATATGATAATATATGATGAATAATGATGTTGTAGGATGAATGATATATAATGTGTCTATACTAGTAACATGTGATTAGGGGATTTGATATGATTTTACATAATTCTGTTTGCGTAAAGTTATATAATAAGTTCATATAATTGTCTACTGTGGTATCATATGCACTTGTTAGATGGAGAATGTGATTGAACTAGGTGAATTGATTGGAAAAGATGAAGTAGCAATTGCATAAGAATATGAATTTTGTGATTATGAATATACGTTTAGGTGACAAAGTGGATTTGTAATATATAGTAACATGGAAATAGGATTTGTAATGTATGAGTATGTTTTATTTTACGAAAAGTTATAAATTTAAAGTATATGGTAGTACATGATTGATAAGTTGAATGTTATATGAGCATGACAGATATCAATGTCTGGCTTTTGGTGGGTAGTAACATGTGGTTGGGGATAGTGGTTTTACAAGTATCGAGTCGCTTTTGTTCACCTTCTTGATGTTTAAGTTGTTTGAAAGAAAAAACTCAAATAGTTATGTCGTCTGATTACAACAAAGTTGTCTTTAAACTGTTATAACTTGAGATGCCTAAATGATTTTAATGTGATTCTAATTGGAGGTGATAGCTTATTCTTTTACGATTCTAACGATAGGTCACATGCCCAAAACGATCAAGAAACGAGTGAGTTATGACCGTTTTACGAAAACTGGACAGTGCTGAGAAATGCGTAGGGTACTCGATCGAGTGGCCCTCACTCGATCGAGTGCACCTCTTGTTACTCGATCGGGTAACCCTTACTCGATCGAGTAGCCCTGGTAATTTGTTATACGTGTCTCTGACCTTCACCTACTCGATCGAGTAGGCTATTCACTCGATCGAGTAGCCTATACTCGATCTAGTGACCCCTGTTTTGGGTCATATGCTTATCTTTTGATTTCCGTTGCATATTATGTTAAATTCAAAGGTGTTATTTTGCTTCTTTATGCATTGTTTTACATGTATATTGGTCCTGATGCGTAAGTTACCCAATCTTATGGTGTAATGAGTGACACCTATAGTGGGTATGAGTTCGGTGGGAGGATATGAGTTATATGTGGTTGTGATAGATAGTGGAAAAAGAAAAGGAAGATCGGTATGGCTTATTGAGGCATATAGCATATTTTGGTGAGATGAGATGAGTGATAAGATTTTGTGTTGAATGATGTAAAAGTAAGTGAATGTGGGCGAGGCATGATGCAAGTCTAAGGAACGTGAGAATGAAAAGGTTGGAAGAAAGGATATGGATAGTAGCAACATGAGATGTTAAGGATTATGAAGGGAGAGGGTTATAAACGGGTTGGTTAAGAATATATGTAATGGAAAGATCGTTGTAGATAGATGGAAAAGAATGATGTATTAAGAGCTTAGATTGACTTATGCAACGATGTGGACTTGTAGATGGAGAGTTAGTTTGGGGAATTTGGTTTATCAAGAGTGGAACTAATGTGTGATTTCCTTGGGCAGTTAATAGTATGAAATGAGTTTTGGGGAAATTCAAAAAAAAAAATGGTGATGGGCGATCAGTGTGAGTGATAACATGAGATGGTCTGGACTGATTGGTGATAACTGTGAGTGATAGCATGATAAGAGAGGATCCAAGGTCAGAAAGAGTGAGATGATATCGATAAGAAATAATGGGATTTTAGTTTGGAGCAATGAGAAGGTAACCGGAGTACTAAAGAGTTAGGTATAAGTAATAAGGAGTTGAATGGTTAAACGATTTTGTCGAGTGTAAAAAAGAAAAGAATGAGGGGAGTAAAACTAGGAAAATGTTCACCGGAGTTATGTGATATAAAAGTAAGGAATCGTCGAGATGTATGATACTATCATGAGGATTTGAGTTAACAGTTATATAGGAGTTCGAGGACGACATGATAATCATGAGTTTCGAGGAATTAAAGAAAGTAAAAAGCGGGGTAAATAATTTGCACAATATGAGATCTTGGTGGTGAGTTGGGTGACGATACAATTAAGGGTGGATTTGGAAATAATGTTGAGGTAATTTGGTTGATGGGTTTGATTTTTGTTATTTGGGATGTTAACAAAAGATAGAAAGGAAACCGTGATGTTTAGAGATGAGTGTAAGAGGCTTGACGTCCGAACGATGGTGGTGTTGAGGTGTTGTCACTGGTGGTTAAGAGTGATTATAAATAGGAAAGATGGCCATTCTAAAGAGGTTGATTTTGTAGAGACCTGGTTGATGTGTATGGTTGTAAGAGAGCATAAGATGTGGTTATAGGAGGCGGTTTCTGGTAGTTGAGTATTAATGTTATGGTTACGTTTGGCAGGAAATGCTGGTTATGCGAATGGAAGAATGTGTATGAGGGGCATACGAGTTGAGCTCGGGCGAGAGGTAACCTTTATCAGGTGGTAACTTACGTGATTAGGATTGATTAGTTGGATGTGATTACGGGTCTATGATGTGTATAAATGTTTGTGTGAGGTTTTGACCTCAGAAGAAGTAGTATGGTGTGTTAATTATAAAGTTGTTATCTGAATTTTCTATATGTTGAGTACGGTAACCTAATTGAATGATATTAAAAAAAAATGGTAATAGTTTGATTGATCTGGCATGGTTAGTTATAATTGTATGTGTATTTATAATACATGTGTATTCCGTGAAATGGTAGGGATGGTGTTCACGAGGTGCTTATCCGTTTATTTATATAATATGTTGCGTTGTGATTTAGTAAAGTGGATTTGAGTAAGTTTCCTTGTCCGAGAAGTTATTTCTAAGTCAGTGTTTATGGGATTGTGTATGTTGCGATGTCTATCGGTGTGGTTGTGGTACCTCGGGTGGTGATCCGGGCACGATACTTAGTGTTGTGATGCGGGTATTTTCGCACTGCGGTGTGGTTGTTGGTGGCGGTGTTGCGATACCACCGGTTGTGGTGGAGTAGGCGAAATGATTATGATACGTGTTTTCGAAAGTACATACCAGTTAAACATAGATTGTTGTTTCGTTTGCTGCTGTTCCTTGTGAGTTTTGGTTGAACATGGAGACTGTTGTTTTGTTTGTTGATGTTTCTTACCAGTTTCAGTTTGGGAATGAGGGTAGAGTATGATATGAAAGAGAGTTGTATATGTTTTCGTTGTTGTCATGGTATAGTGATATTCTGTTGATGGGACACAGTTGTCAGAAGTTGTTACAGTACATTTGATCTTGTTGTAGATGATACATTGGTGCACATAGTCATGGCAAGTGATTCGTATAACATGTGTTGTAATGATCTGAAAGCTGCAGGTGGTTCACAATCTTTCGTTGAGACAGTGAGTGTAGGGTGTTAGGAATTAGTGTCATGTTAAGTTATGTATGAGTTTTGCGGTAATGAAATAAAAGAACTTGAGGATCTAGTGTGAGTGTATGTAATAATTTTGGATCGTAAGTTATGAGTATGGAGATAGGTGCAGGTATAGAGGATTATGTCGTTTTGGCAGTAATAGGGAACAATTGAAGTTTTGGTTAAGCTAAAGATTTTGAGGTATAGGTTAGGTGGTGTGACGAGTGAATTGAAGTATGAGAATTGTTTAGTAAGAGAGCCTTAGATATTTGCATGGCGAGTGATTAGATTATAGGTGGTTATCTTTGACATGCGGTGGTGATGGGGATAATGAGAAGATATAGCTAGGATTTAGTATTAGTGAGTTACGAGGACGTAACATTTATCTTAAGAGGAGTAGGATGCGATAAAAGAGATTTTGATGGTTGTGCATATGGTAGTATAATTGGAAGTAGAGTGTTGGTGTAGCATAAAGGACGGATATTTGTTTTGATTGATTTTATTAAAGGTCATGACCGTGCTTGTAGTAGTTCGATGTTTAGGAGTGGGAGAATATTTCAATAGTGATGACAGTTGGATGATGATGTTATTTGTGTGAGTAAACTTCGGGGACGAAGTTCCTTTTAAGGGTGGTAGAATGTAACATTCCGTTTGATGTTATGAGTATCTTGATATTGGATTTGCTAGTGGATGATATGTTACGGAGCTAGCAGCGTTTGTGTTAGTAGTGTATGGAGCTAGTGTCGAGAGAGATATATTGTAGCTAATACGATATCGTGAGACATGTTGTGGAGGTAGGCGTAGTTGGTGGAGTTGGTGTTAAGAGTTCATGTTTTATAGGGTGAGATTTTGTTTTGAGTTCTTAGTTGCGTTGTTGTGTCTTAATCGTGTTGGTTGGTTTGTTTTTATGTATGGGTTGAACTTCGGGGACGAAGTTCTTTTTAAGGAGGAAAGACTGTAATACTACGGTTTTATGAGTCTATGGGTACTCTATCGAGTGGGGTTTACTCTGTCGAGTAAGTAGTTTTTGACGCAAAACAGTAGTCTACCTGTAGGGCACTCGATCGAGTGAGTTGGGTACTCGATCGAGTAGGGGGCACTCGATCGAGTAAGTGCCTTACTCGATCGAGTAATTGTGTTTTACGGGTTTGTTTTGACGGGTTTTGCTAATAACGCGAGATTAATATAAAAGGCTTTTGTCATTTTCTTTAATCACTTTTCACCTTTCTAAACCTTTAAAAAGAAAAAGAAGTTACGTAGTTCTCTCTCGTCTCGTTGTTGGCAAATCCTAATGGCTAGAGTCATCGAATCGTTAAGTTCTTTACAACATTGAGACCGTCGTATTGTGGGTAAGCTCCTAGTATGATTTTTATATTGTTTCATTGAGTTTGGTTAAAACTTTAATTGGGTAGATTTGGGGATTTTGGGGTTTTTATGATTGTATGTTTAAGGTAGTATTTGTATGAATGCATGTGTAGGAGGAGGGTTCGTAGAAGAGAGGTTTTGAGATAGCTGCTAGATCGTCTGATTCTGTGATTGCTGTTCCAGGTAGGGTTTCCCTACCCAGTATTAATTACATAATGTGTGGTGATTGTGCTGTAGTTAGTGATTGTTGATTGATTCAGACGGTTATGATTTCGTATTATTGATTTATTCAGACAGTTGTTGATTCTGTGTTGTGGTTACTGTTTATTTGTCTGTGTTCTTCGGGGTGCGTCCCTGGCTGAGTGGAGTCACTTGCGGGAGTGGCTTCACGTCCTTGATTCGCCTTCTGTGGAACCCGCCACAGAAGGGATGTGCACATTAATGAACATGGGTTTATCGCTCAATGGAGATGAGCGGGGCTTAGGTGGGAACGGCTACGGTCCCCCATTGGCGGCGAAAAGTATCTGTTGCGATGGGTACTCTGGCAGGGCTACACACTTTAGTGTGTATTCAGTTATGAGGTGATTGGAGATGGAGATTAGGATTGTGTGTGAGCTGTTTGTATGATTGTTTCAGTGTTGCTTTGATTGTGTAATTAGGACTGACCCCGTTTAAAAGTTTTAAAAATTGTGGTGATCCATTCGGGGATGGTGAGCAGTTATTGAGCAGGTATGATATGACGCGTATGGGATAGTTAGGATGAGTCGTCACGTGGCAGTTAGAAGTCTTCCGCTGTGTCAGATGATGTTTTATAGCTTTGATAGTTTTATCAGTAGACCGTCTGAGAACCTTGTATTTCAGTTTAACAGTTTTTGTTTTGATCATGTAATCACTTTAAACTATATTGTTATTTAAATGATGTTTCTTCATTGTCATTTTATTATCATTGCATCGGGTAACCGAGATGGTGACTTTCTTATACCTTAAGTGGTTCTGGTAAGGCACTTGGAGTATTGGGGTGTCACAGTGCAGGATGGCGTGAAGAACAGTGGCAAGTTGTTCATGATAGGAAAGTACGCAGCTGAGGGAGATGCTCATGTGGTTCGGGTACTTTTCTAACCAACTCTAAGCCATCTTATGTTTTATTTGATTCGGGAGCGACCCATTAATTTATATCTAGTGACCATGTTAAGGTGTTGGGATTGGATGACCCAGTAGTAATAAAAGATGAAGTAACCATACCCTCTGGGGAGTCGATATCTTGTATCCATGCATATAAAAACGTGAATATCCTTATAGACGAAGTTTTATTTCCTATGGACTTAATAGAATTTCCGTTAGGAGGTTTTGAGATTATTTTGGGAATGGAATGGTTGATAGAAATAGAGCCTTTATAGATTGCTATCAAAAGAAAGTATTTTTCAAAGGACCAAAAGGAGTAAGAGTGTCTTATAGGGGATTTGTAGTGAAACCCAAGGTGAGACTTATATCAACAGTTACCCTGAAGTCGTGTTTGACAAAGGGAGGAGAGTTGATTTTATGCCATATATGGGACACGCGTGAGGTGGTAAAGGGCGTAGACGAAATTCCAGTGGTGAGTGAGTTTCAGGATGTGTTTCCAGAAGAGATTCCGGGTTTACCTCCAAAGAGGGATGTGGATTTTATTATTGAGCTTAAACCTGGAACTGGACCTATTTCTAAGGCACCTTACAGAAGGGGGCCTAAGGAATTGGAGGAGTTGAAGAAGCAGTTGGAGGAATTGCTAAAGAAGGGTTATTTGAGACCAAGTGTGTCGCCCTACGGAGCGCCATTTTTATTTGTTAAGAAGAAGGATGGAAGTAAGAGATTGTGTATAGATTACAGAGAGCTGAATAATGTGACGATTAAGAATAGATATCCTTTGCCTAGAATAGATGATTCATTCGATCAGCTGAGTGGAGCTGGAGTTTTCTCTAAAATTGACTTATGGTCGGGATACCATCAGTTGAGAGTTAAGGAGGAGGATGTACCTAAGACTGCCTTTAGGACGAGGTATGGACATTACAATTTTGTGGTTATGCCTTTTGGTTTAACTAATGCACCTGCAGTATTTATGGATTTGATGAATAAAGTGTTTAGTCCTTACCTTGATCAGTTTGTAGTAGTCTTTATTGATGACATATTGGTGTAATCTAAGAACAAAGAGGAGCATGAGAAGCATTTAAGAATTTTTTTGCAAACTTTGAGGGAGAATAATTTATATGCTAAGTTTAGTAAATGTGAGTATTGGTTGGATAAAGTAGCATTTTTTGGGCCATGTAGTGTCAAAGGAGGGAGTGTCGGTTGACCCAGGTAAGATATAAGCAGTGTCTAAGTGGGAGAAACCGAAAAACGTGGCAGGCGTGAGAACTTTTCTGGGATTGGCTGGCTACTATAAGAGGTTTGTGAAAGATTTCTCTAAGTTAGCTAAGTCTTTGACTGCGTTGATGAGAAAGGAGAATAGGTTTAAGTGGGATGAGAGTTGTGAAACGGCTTTTCTAACCTTGAAGGAGCGTTTGAGCACAGCACCTATATTAGCTTTACCACAAGGAAGTGAGAATTTTGAGGTGTATACAGATGCTTCGAAAAATGGATTGGGGTGTGTGCCAGAGAGGGAAAGTAATCGCTTATGCTTCAAGACAGGTGAAACCGTATGAGGAGAATTATCCAACGCACGATCTGGAGCTAGGGGCGGTCGTGTTTGCTCTTAAGTTATGGAGGCATTATTTATATGGAGCTACTTTTAAGGTATTTTCGGATCATAAGAGCCTTAAGTATATTTACACTCAGAAGGAGCTTAATATGAGACAAAGGAGGTGGATAGAATTGATTGGAGATTATGATATGGAGACAATTTACCATGAGGGAAAGGCTAATGTAGTAGCAGATGCTTTGAGTAGGAAGTCGGTTCATGCTTGATGTTTAACTATGTCGCGGGTTAAATTGCAAGATGAATTACAGAGAAATGGGAATTTGTGTAATAAGAAAAGGGGATTCAGTTGGGGATTTGACGGTTGAACCAGAATTGTATGCTGAAATCCGAGAGAAGCAGAAAGGAGATCCGAAGTTGGAGAAGTGGCGTGCGGCCGTGGAGGAAGGCGTGCCGTCATGATTTGTTATAGGGGTAGATGGTGGTTTGAGATTCCATGGGAAGTGGTGTGTACCTGATGATGAGGAATTGAAAAGAAATATTTTGACTGAAGCACATTCTACACCATATTCTGTGCATCCTGGAGGAGATAAGTTGTATAAGGATTTGAAGAAAACGTTTTGGTGGCCAGGAATGAAGAAGGAGGTTGCTGAGTTTGTTTCTAGATATTTGTATTGGAATATGTGTCCTCTGACAATAATGCGATCACAACTGTCGATCATGATGATCACATGTTTAAATCTCATTTTAAGAATACATGTGGGATGTAATATTTTACAGTCAACTGGTCCATATCGGTAATGATTGGCTGACTAGAGTTTGACATTACTGTCGTGCGACGGTGGTGATCAGTTGATCCCTTTAGGTCATACCTATAGGGAAATACTCTTAATTGATTATTTAATTAATCGTATGCCGATACGAGTTAATTAAATTGCTTAAAATTGACGGATGATTTTGTGAGTAAAGTTAACGTGTCTTATTGTAATTCGATTAAATTAGATACGGTCTAAGTCATCAAATTGTTTTATTACTTGGATAAAATTATTGTTTACGAAACAATTGAAATTGAATGAATAATTTATTATAAATACAAGACGTTGTAAGTTATAATTTGATAAACCGTTTTGGTACAAGTAATTACGAATTACTAGTCGATTTTGTATATGACATATTTTATTAATATGTTGATTTTTAATATGTTAAAAATACATTGCATTGTGACATGTCATGTAACATGTAACATGTGACAAATTGACAAATGACAAAATAAAATGGATTTTCCATTTTATACATGTACCGAAAATAAGGGTGGGAGGATAGAGTTTATATATTATGTTGTTTATATTTAAGTGGAAAACACAATTATAGCCTAATCTCTAGCCATGCAACCCTACAAGCTTTGGTGAAGATCATCTTTTGCATGCATTGGCTCCCCATTAACCCACCCATCCAACCGGTTTTTGAGGGAAGAGGAACCCAAATGGATTCCTCTATTATTCATTCACTACTCTTATATTTTTCTAGTGTAAGAAAAATACTCTACACTCTACATTTTTGTGAAACATTTTAGAGATAGAAAACTCACAATAATTATCTCCTCTTAACCAAAATAGAGGAGAAATAATTAATATTTTGTGTCATTTTTTAAGTAAGACTAATATTGTTACTAGATCATAATAATATTAGTTATTAAGAGATTTCCTTGGGTATTCACATTTGGGAGAGGTTCTAATTTGGACCTTTTGTTCATCCATTTTAAGGAAAGCTCAAGAACTAACAAATAGGTGAATTTGTTGGTGCCCATAAAACCGAAATCATATAGTAAGATTGATTATTTCTTCTCTTATCTTATTTATGTTTGCATGCATAAGATCTAGTTTAAATTTTATGACTAAATTAAAATGTAACATATATGAATATGTTTAATTATGAGATTAATAATTTCTAACAAGAGGTATCATGAGCCTTAGGTTGTTTGCATGCAAATCGGTTATTGTTTTTCCGAGTTATAAGATTAACAAACAAAACTTATAAGTTTGTGTTTATTATGAAATATAACGAAATTTATTTGCATGTAAAAGTTTCTGGTCCTAAGTTATTTTTATGACATTTTGGTTTATTCATAGATTTTATTGTTCATTTTATATAATATTGGCATTAAAATGTGATTTTTATGATAAAAATGTCATTTTGGACTAAAAATAGTTAAACTTCGAGTTTTTTAGTGGTTTTTGGATATGTTTTCACATATATTATCTACTGATGACCTGTAAATTTTCATAATCAAATGAGTTGTTATGCTCGAAATATGGATTTTTCAAGTTAAAATCGTATTTAAATGGTTAAATAGGTTAATATGAGTTATATTTCGAATCTGGTCATAGAAATTTAGTATGTTGTCTCATGCAATTGTACAAGATGTGTGTAAAATATTTGGCTATAATGAAGTCTTTATGCATGATTTATGAATTTTTGATGAAAAATCACATAAATAGTGACTTTAATTAGTAAAAATGCTAAAACATACTTCATGACTAAAGAAAAACCGTCACATGTTACATTTTATCATATTTTTCAGATCTAAAAGTTAAAAGTTGATGAATATAATTTTTCTCATATTTTTAGGATCATATTTGTTAAATCCGATAAACCGCAACATTGTTTTTCTCGATATATTTTCGAAATTTTTAACCTATGTTTTTTTGCATTATGAGTGTCATGGTATTTTTTCAGAATATTCATGAGTTTAAATTTCAAATTTTTAAATTATTTGAAATTGTTATGATTTAATTTGAAGTTTATGACATAATTTTGTATTTTGGGTCCATTTATGAACAATATTAAGAAATCTAGGTTAATTATTTTCAAATGTTAGTGGAGACTAATTTTGAGTCCTAAGATGGTTAGGGTAATTAACTTGTACATAAATATGATTTTATGTAATTATTGTGTTTTTTAAAATGTTAAATCACGCAAATCCGTAAAAACCGATTAATATACGATATTGGCTTCTTAAAGGCGATTTAGCATAAAATTGGGCATGTTCATACATATTATAATGATGCATTTTATTTATGATTGTCATATTTTAATTTTATGTAATTTTTGAATTATGTAATTTTACTTAGTATGGCCTTAGTTTTTTTTTTTTTGGTGAAATGTGAGAAATTTTATAAATAAAATGTAAAATAATTACATGAGGCTCTATATGGTGATCACAAACAAAAATCAAAACATCATTCTATAAGACGCATTCTATTAAGCCATTCTCTTTCAGCAAGTGTCATAACTGTTCTATCCCGGGCTCGAACTCTGAACCTCATCTCGTCCATGATAATGCCTGCCACACTTTCAGGACGAAGCAAAACATTCTCATACCGGCCTTTGTTTCTCTGCTTCCATACTTGGTACATAAGACTCAGCATCATAGCAACCTGCACTCCCCTCTGCAACATTGTTCCTGTCCTATGCATACACCAATTCATCACATCCCTTAGAGGAAATGCCCAAGAAGTTTTGTTAGTCAGCTCTCCTACAACTCTCTTACTGTATAAACAATCACAGTAAAGATGCTTAATAGTTTCAGAAGCTAGACCACATAGAAAACACTTGTCCTCAATGTCCACCCCAAATCAGTATAATCTAGCAGTTGTGTTCAATGCCTCATGAGCTATAAGCCACCCCAAGAACTGGTGTTTTGGCAATGCCCATCCATTCCAGACAACTTTAACCCATTGAACTCTTGGCCTAGTCCCTCTAAACCAGGCATAGCACCCTGCTGGAGTAAATCCTCCTGGTTGCACAGTCCACTGCCCCTGAACATAACCAGGCCTCATCTCATCCTTAACCCTACAAATTCTCCTCCAAACCCAGCTAGAATTTGTACTTGGCTTATATTCCATCCATTCCTGACCTTTAAGGTAATTATTTTGGACCCAATGTACCCATATAGAGTCTCTTTGCATAGCTATCCAGTCAACAAATCTTCCTACCATAGCCTTATTCCATGATTCCTGATCTTTGAGTCCCAAACCTCCTTCATCTTTGGGTCTACAAATAGTATCTCATCCCACAAGAGGAGTCCTTCTATAGTCTGCACTATTGTCCCAGAGGAAATTTCTACAAACTGCTTCTATCCTCTTAATAATGCCTTTGGGGATGATAAACATAGAAGCCCAATATGAGTGTAAGGAATTAAGCACACTCTGCACAATTACCAACCGTCCTGCATAAGAGAACTTCCTTGCACCATATCCATGAATCCTACCACAAATTTTATCCACGAGGCATTCACAGTCTTGCTTTTTAAGCCTTGTAGTTTGTATTGGCATGCCAAGGTATCTAAAAGGAATGCTCCCTTCAGTAAAACCAGATATCTGTAGGATCTCAGACTTCAACTGCTCAGGAACATTCCTGAAGAAAGCACTTGATTTAGAAGCACTTACCTGCAGGCCAGTAGCATTAGAGAATGTAGCAAAAGATTGCAACAAGAGCATCATAGAGGTGGCATCTCCTTTACTTGAACAAAACAACATCATCAAAGAAACATAAGACTAGTGAGCCTTTGTTTCTTGCACATAGGGTGGAATTTGAAATCATACTTTGAAGTGGCATACTGCAGAGTACGAGTCAGATACTCCATGCATAAGGTAAAGAGCAAGGGAGAAAGAGGGTCCCCCTGCCTTAAGCCCCTCTTACCCTGGAAGTAACCAAACATCTCACCATTAACAGAAAGAGAATAAGTGGTTGTAGTGATGCATTGCATTAACATGGCCTTGAACTCAGGAGGGAAATTTAGTTCATCTAAAAGATTCTCAACAAAAGACCACTCCACTGTATCATAGGCCTTCTGTAGATCTATTTTGAACATACATCTTGGGGAAGCATGAGGTCTTTCATACAGCCTGATCAAATCCTGACATATAAGAATGTTCTCCTGAATGCTTCTCTGCTGTATCCCTGATTTTGCCCTACTATTTGTGGTAACACTTCAGCAAGCCTTGAACAAAGCAATTTTGATATGATTTTATACACTACATTACAACAAGCAATAGGTCGGAATTGGAGAACACTCTTTGGCCTATCACACTTGGGAATAAGTGTAATATTTGTGGAATTTATTTGCTTGAGTAGCTGCTTATGTTGAAAAAAATCTTGAACTGCCTTTATCACATCCCCTCCAATCTCCCCCCAAGCATCTTTAAAAAACTTGCTAGTGTAACCATCTGGCCCAGGAGAATTTATGACAGGGATACTAAATAAGGCCTCCTTAATTTCCTCCCCAGATACAGGCTTTCTCAGGCTATGCCAATGATCAGCATTGCACCTAGGTCCTTGGGCAATAATCTTCCTGTGGATCTTCTTTGTTTCTTTACTTGTTCCTAGTAGGACCTGATAGTAGTCAATAAAAGCTTCCTGAATTTGCTCATGTGTATCACACACATTGCCTTCCATATCCTCAATCATTGCAACCCTATTCAGATTCCTTCTCTTTTTCAGCATTCCATGAAAATAGGAGCTGTTAGCATCTCCATCCCTTATCCACATCTGTTTAAACTTTTGAGAAAGGAAGCTTTCCTTAGCCTTATTTAGCTCCTGCAGCTTAAGAGTAGCTTCATATTCTTCAGTAATGCTCTGAATATCAGTAGGATATCTATTTATCACTTCATGCAGTCCCTCCACCTGTTTCTGCAAGATAGTTACAGCATTCTCAATGTCACTGTAGCATTCTTTGTTCAGTTCCTTAAGCACATGTTTCAGATTCTTCAAATTTTTTGCCAGTCCGAACATAGAAGTGCCAGTGAAGCCAGAATCCCAATGCATCCTCACCAGTGGGATAAATTTATTAGAATCACCCCACATGTTGAAATATTTAAAGCTTCTCTTGCCCTGACCTTGACTTGTGCTTTTTAAGAGGCAAGGGGTATGATCCAGAAGTCCCTCAGGAAGGAAGTGTGCATAAATGTCCGGGAACTTGTCACACCAATCTTTATTGACTAAGAACCTGTCAATCCTACTGTAAATTATTTCCTCTGGTTGTTGTTTATTGTTCCAGGTATACAAAGCTCCTACTGCAGCAATATCTATCACCCCACAATCAGCCACACATCTCCTAAATGGTTCCATTTCACCAGATGGAGTATTCCCACCCACTCTCTCTGAAGCATTTAGCACACAGTTGAAGTCTCCTGCAATTGCCCATGGTCCAGCTACCATATTTGCAGATTTTCTCAAATTATCCCACAAATGCTCTCTCTCATGAATTCCATTGAAGGCATACACCATAGTTAACCAGAAACTCCTTGTATCTCCAAAAGAATCAACTTTCATATGAATATATTGGGCATTATATTCCAGAACATTCACCCTAAAACAATTAGGCTTCCAGAGAACCCAAATGCGTCCACCAGAATGATATCTAGTATTTGTAGTGATACACCAACTAGAAAAATTACAAGAAGCCTTATAGAAAGCCTTATTCTTTATTTTTGTTTCAAGTAAACCAAATAAACCTATCTTATTATTATGCAAAAAATTATTGATATCCTTTTGTTTTCCTACTCTATTCATCCCTCTAATGTTCCAAAAATCTATCATATCCATTAGACAATATAGGTTTTGAAGCATTACCAATTTCAGCACTTCTCCTCTTAAGTGGTGATGCATCAACTTCCTTGTAAGAATAAGCTCCAAACACCTCATTGCTGTACCCCTCATTTACCCTCTCACGACTGCTCATTTTAACCAGTCTCTTTACTGGTGTATGGAAGCCCACATCAGCTTTCCCCTCCACCAGTGTAGATATATCGAGCAAACAGTTTCTTTCGAACAACTGTAGTGACAGTTGCATTTTTAGTAACTGGTCTCCATACCTGTTTAACAGGTTGCTTGAATGATTTCTTTATTTCCCCTCTCCTACAGTTCTCCATTTCGTGACCCATTCCTTGGCATTTTGTGCATTTGACAGGTTTCCATTCATACTCAATGTCTACTTTAACCACACCTCCATTTTCGTCCTTAAATGATATGCTATCTGGTAGTTTTTGATCCACCTGCAACTCCACCATCACCCTCGCAAAACCTAGTCTGGTTCTTTCCTCTGTAGCCAAATCACTTTTGACATATTTGCCTACCAGATTAGTAATCTTTGGAAGTCCTTTGCCCCAGAATTTAATAGGCAGCTTATGAATTCTAATCCAAGCAGGCACTGATGTCACATTGTCCTTATTCATCTCCATATCTTTCTCCCATGACTTAACTATCACTGGTTTATTATCAAACAGATAATGCCCTGAACTAAGGACTTGTTCTTTCATTTCCAAGCTTTTAATAAATCTAACCAAAAAGATCCCATTCGGCATGAAAGAGATCTTATCAATGTTAAAATTCGTCCAAATTCTCCTTATAAAACCTTCCACAATCTCCCAAGGCGGGTTAGCACCTAAAATAAAGCAAACTACAGCCTGCTTCCAATAATCAATTTCCTCTTCCACATCCTCAAGTTGAATTTGCAACATTTCATCATGCTCTGCTTTTTTCTCACAGTCAGCGTTCTCATTCTCAACAGGCTCTGTTTCCACGTCTTGTTCAGTATGTTCTATCCCCTGTTCGAGACTATCCTTCACAATTTCCTCCTCTTCTTCACTTTCCTCTATTTCCTCTTCTGTTTCACCCTCCTCGTCCGTTTCTACAATCAATTCTGGAATACCTACAATGTCATGAATCATTTTGGTTTTACCTTCTTCATCAACATCTGGTCCTGTGCATACGGTATTAGGGTTCCTGTTTTCCATACTTTCTGCTTCCTCTACCATCGTAGCATCCTCCTTAGTCTTCGCAGGGATACTCCTCCCCCTTAAGTTCAATTCTCGTTGTCTTTGTTGACTAGTTTTCCTAGCCATAGGCATTAAAATCAATGACGGCGCAGTAATTACTCATTCATCGTAGCATTCTCTCTCTCTCTCTAGGTTTTTTTTTGTACCGTTAGTTTATAATTTTTTATCCATTTCTGGCCTTAGTTTTTTAATTGGGCATGTTCATACATATTATAAGATTCATAATTAGTTCAATCAAGTTGAACATATTTGATTGATTCCATTTGCTTCCACTGCCGGATCAATTAAATGAGTAATGATGTATAGCACTTCATATACTTTGAGTATGATGAATTGTTTCAAATCGAATTTAGTAATAGTTACCAAGTAAGCCATAAAGATTACCCTTAAGTGCTTGCAGAAGCATTAAGGATGTAAAGCAAAGTGTTTTTGATGCAATTTTGTGTAAGGGTGAAGCACAAATGACAATTGACAATTGAGATTGCGCATGGTTTCCGACAAAACCATAATCAAAACACATTAGGATGGTTAAGATACCATTGTGGCTATGTTATTTAAGAAATAGATTTTCTAGAATCGTTCTAGGCAATAAAGAACAATGAGAAATATTTACAACGGAAATTGATTACACTTGCATTCATGGGATGTGCAAGAGGGATGAGTCCTGCACACTGTGAAAACAGTGGGAGCTATTCTATGACTGGAGAGCTTATGTCTAGATTGGATCTAGACACGTACTCAGAAAGTTTTGTAATGCAAATGTATACATTACAAAGGAAAGCGATTATGTAGTAAGGTTAAGTAAGGCACAAGAAGTTGATAAAACCTACTAACCAAAGCCTTCTCATAGGCTTAACATGATGAGTCATGTCATATGTCATTTCAATTGGATTGAGATGAACAACTACATACATGATCAAAATGGATTATAAAAATATGAAGTAGTAATCAGGTATTAACTACTCATATGTGATAATCACTTTTGTCGTTTGAGTTTTTAAATCTGAAAACTCCTTTTATACTTTGTTACATCCAAACGGGTTGTAGAGACAATATTGAACCCCGTTAAAGTGAACCCGGATTAACATGGTATTCGCACATAGTCACTTGTACGAGGTGACGTCTCGAAGTTACTAGAGTGTGATGCGATTGATGGCAAGTTCAGTGCCATACAGTCATGTGAGATGACTAGTCGATCACATAGGCAGATTGTTAGGAACACTTTGTCGGGCCTTATGACAGCTTATAGAGTTCTGGCAAATTTATATAGCCTGGTCGTGGCGAGAGCTACTATAGTATTCTAATGAGTCGATTCTTTTGACTAAAGACTGTTCGCCTAAGGTGGCACAGTTTCAGATTAACTTTGATTTATGTTACGACGACCTTTGTAAATGGGGTCAAATGGCATATTTTGGGTTATGATGGTTGTGGCTAGTCGAAGGGAATAGTGCGATAGGAATTGTCCACCCCCTTGTCAGGGTTAATACAATATCTCAGGGCCACTCGAGGAGTAATGAACTGGAAATGCGTGGCCACGCTTGGAAGGTATCTATGGTAGATAATTCCGGTCAATCAGTTATTCTCCAGATCGAGGAAACCACTCTCGATATGATCACTTGCAAGTACGACCTGAAAGACATATTGCATTGAGTGGGAGATAATAATAGGACAAGAGAATTGGTGACGCACACTTGTCGAGGACAAGTGGGAGATTGTTGAAATATGTGTCCTCCGACAATAATGCGATCACAACTGTCGATCATGATGATCACATGTTTAAATCTCATTTTAAGAATACATGTGGGATGTAATATTTTACAGTCAACTGGTCCACGCATATCGGTAATGATTGGCTGACTAGAGTTTGACATTACTGTCGTACTACGGTGGTGATCAGTTGATCCCCTTAGGTCATACCTATAGGGAAATACTCTTAATTGATTATTTAATTAATCGTATGCCGATATGAGTTAATTAAATTGCTTAAAATTGATGGATGATTTTCTGAGTAAAGTTAACGTGTCTTATTGTAATTCGATTAAATTAGATACGGTCTAAGTCATCAAATTGTTTTATTACTTGGATAAAATTATTGTTTACGAAACAATTGAAATTGAATGAATAATTTATTATAAATAAAAGACGTTGTAAGTTATAATTTGATAAGCCGTTTTGGTACAAGTAATTACGAATTACTAGTCGATTTTGTATATGACATATTTTATTAATATGTTGATTTTTAATATGTTAAAAATACATTGCATTGTGACATGTCATGTAACATGTAACATGTGACAAATTGACAAATGACAAAATAAAATGGATTTTCCATTTTATACATGTACCGAAAATAAGGGTGGGAGGTAGGGATGGCAGTCTCACCCTTACCCTATGGATATCCATCCACCCGAAATTAAATGGGTGGGATATGGATGACGAATTTTTTTCGAATTTAGGGTAGGATATGGATATGGGTGAATTTAGGGTGGGATATGGATTATCGTCTCTCACCCGCTTAACCACCCTGTGGATATCCGAAATTAATATTTATAATTAATTTTTTATTAAGTTAATAATTATTTAGATCATTAATGATTTCCCTTCAAAAGTATATTTTTTTTATCAGAAATTTTACTTAATTTTAATATCATATTTTTATTTGGAAAAGTAAAACTTGTGTTTATGTGGATATTGTTTTTTTCACTAATCAAAGTAACTTACTTTTGTTAGTTTAATCAATAATATAATGCGTTGGTGGTTTCTTTGTAGTTGGCGTGACGTATTTGTATGGTCACTTGCTTTACAAAGACACTTTGTTGTTGGATATATGCTGGGTTGCTATTTGCTAACACATATTGTTACTTGAATTATATATGTCTTTTAATTTTATCGCCACAATTTTGTTACGATATATTATCTTTAAATTTTATAAGCTGTGGAAATATCCAACGGGTACCCGCTCCACCCGCTTCACCCGGTGGATACGGATATGGATGGATGAAAAAATATTTAATGGATGAGGGTGGGATATGGATGACCATAAATTAAATGGATATGGATATGGATATAGCTCCACCCCATCCATATCCCACTCATTGCCATCCCTAGTGGGAGGATAGAGTTTATATATTGTGTTGTTTATATTTAAGTGGAAAACACAATTATAGCCTAATATCTAGCCATGCAACCCTACAAGCTTTGGTGAAGAGCATGTTTTGCATGCATTGGCTCCCCATTAACCCACCCATCCAACCGGATTTTTAGGGAAGAGGAACCCAAATGAATTCCTCAATTATTCATTCACTACTCGTATATTTTTCTAGTGTAAGAAAAATACTCTACATTTTTGTGAAACATTTTAGAGATAGAAAACTCACAATAATTATCTCCTCTTAACCGAAATAGAAGAGAACAAATTAATATTTTGTTTCATTTTTTAAGTAAGACTAATATTGTTACTAGATCATAATAATATTAGTTATTAAGAGATTTCCTTGGGTATTCACATTTGGGAGAGGTTCTAATTTGGACCTTTTGTTCATCCATTTTAAGTAAAGCTCAAGAACTAACAAATAGGTGAATTTGTTGGTGCCCATAAAACCGAAATCATATAGTAAGATTGATGATTTCTTCTCTTATCTTATTTATGTTTGCAAGCATAAGATCTAGTTTTAATTTTATGACTAAATTAAAATGTAACATATATGAATATGTTGAATTAAGAGATTAATAATTTCTAACAATTTGGTTTGCCAAAGGGTGAAAGGTGAACATAAGAGACCACGGGGGAAAGTACAGTCTTTGGATGTGCCTGAATGGAAGTGGGAAAGTATTTCTATGGATTTTATTGTGGGTTTACCTCGAACGCAGAAAGGCAATAATATGATTTGGGTGGTAGTAGATCGTTTGACTAAGACAGCGCACTTTATTCCAATGAAGGATACTTGGAGTAAGGCCGAGTTAGCTAGAGCATATGTTAAGAATATCGTGAAGTTACATGGAATTCTAAAGGATATTGTTTCTGACCGTGATTCGGGGTTTATTTCTAAGTTCTGGCAAGAATTGCAAGAGTGTATGGGTACGACTTTGAAAATGAGTACAACATTTCATCCAGATACAAATGGGCAGACGGAGAGAACTATTCAGACTTTAGAGGACATGTTGAGAGCTTGTGTTTTGGAATTTGGAGGATCATGGGAAGAGAGGTTGGATTTAATAGAATTTTCTTATAACAATAGGTATCATGCTAGTATTAGCATGACACCATTTGAAGCTTTGTATGGGAGGAAGTGTAGGAGTCCAATTTGTTGGGACGATGTCACTGAAGCCGTGACACTGGGCCCGGAATTGATTCAGCAGATGGTTGAACAAGTGCATGTAATTAGAGAAAAGATGAGAGCTGCAAAAGATCGAGAAAAGAGTTATGAAGACCTGAAGTGGAGTGAGATCGAGTTTGCTGTAGGAGACAAAGTAATGTTGAAAGTATCACCAATGAAGGGGGTGATGAGATTTGGTAAGAGGGGAAAGTTGAGTCAGAAGTACATTGGACCTTATGAGATTTTAGATTGAATTGGTGAAGTGGCATATCGTCTTGCACTTCCACCAGCTTTGGCAAGAGTTCATAATGTTTTTCATGTTTCACAGTTAAGGAAGTATGTGAGTGATCCTACTCATGTGTTAGAAGTTGAGACAGTTTAAATGGATGAGAATTTGTCTTATGATGAGGTGGCTAAGGAGATTTTAGACAGGAAGGTGAGGAAAACCAGAAATTGTGAGGTCGTCTTGGTGAATGTTTTATGGTCTAATCATAATATCGAGGAAGCTACATGGGAGGTTGAAAATGAGATAAAAGAGAAGTATCCTCATTTGTTTGCATAAGGTATGTTAGTTACGAGGACGTAACTCTTTTTTACGGTGGTAGGATATAACACCGCGTTAATTTGTGGTCATTTATGTTAGTAATTTATCTAAGTGTGTGTTCGTTCATAGAGTATTTGGTTAGGTTGAGTAGTAAGGAGCGGTGAACTTCGGGACGGAGTTCTTTTAAAGGAAGGAAGACTGTAATACACCGTATTTAAATTACTAGTTTATATTTATAATTATGTGAGTAGTCGTAAATAAATAATAAGATTAATAAATATTAAGCGGAATAAATAAATAATAAGTTGTAGTCATAAAAGAAAAGAAGTAAAATAAAATAAGCAAATAAGACGGAATGGGGACCACGAGTTGGTACCGTGTGAGTGAGCCGTGTGGGGTCACGGTGGGACCAAGTTGAAGGAAGGTAGTATTTGGTTTGGGTGTTACCTATGCTTTAAGATATTTTCATTATTTTATTATTAAAAGGACTTTCCAAGAACCTTCCTACTTCTCATACCAATTTATATAAATACCAACCATATGCCTCACAATCATAATTATTCTTCTTCTAAAACTCAAATACAATTGTAAGGAGAGCTTTTGTGAGACAACTTTAAGACGGAGTTTTCACCTTGTTATAATTAATTGTGGTAAGTTATCTAATCACCTAATATCAATTATTTACGTTTCAACCTTGATCCGTATTGTGGCCGTTGACCGTGAGGACCGAGACCAAAGCCGTGGTGGCTGTTGACCGGCGGGTTGACCACCGTCGGTTGGCCGTGAGTTTGGGGGTTGTTTGTGGTGTTTTGCGGGATTTGTTTGGGTAGTTAACATCTTAAATTCTTTAATAAGATTAGTTAATAATTATACATAAATTAATTATTGTTTAGGTGGTGGATTTGTTGAAGAGGCTTTTTGATTAATTGATTATTGAGAAGATTTTCTAAAAGGTAGGTTAACTACTCAACTATACTATATTGGTAATTGGAAAATTGTTGAAAGATGGATTATTGTTGTAATTGTTGTCTTGAGCATATCGTCGTAATTGTTGTCTTGAGCATATTGTTATCATTTTTGTCTTGTGATCATATTATTATATTGTTCGTTGGTTCTCTATTGTTGATTGGTTGTGAAAGAGATTGGTATTGAGATTGGCATTGCTATTGAGATTATTTGGTCGGTCATGCACGGGGATGTGCAAGTGACGTGGTCATGTACGTATGATGGTCGGACAGGCACGGTGGCGTGAGGAGATGGGTCGTGGACCTGAGCAGTACACCATGTGGTGTCGGATTGGAAATCACCAAATGGTGTGTGTGTGTGTGGCACGGTCAAGCCGTGTGTGTGTCGTGTATGTATGAGCACGACGGTCTTGGTTTGGATCGTTAATTGTATTGCAGGCTAACATATTATTAATATTGTTATTGTTGTTTGGTTATCCTACTCAACCTCGTGGTTGACTGTGTATTGGTGAACACCTGTGATGAACCATAATGGGGAGCAGATTGATTTCAGGTTAGCTTGTGTGAAGTCCTGGATGCTTAGAGGGGAGCTTGGGACGAGATCACTTGAGTCTAGAGATCGCCTTAATTAATATTCAGACACTATTTATTTTGATTCCGCTGCGGTTGTTAAAAGTACTTTATAATATTTATTTATCAAGTTAGGTATTTGTAATAAACCTTTTAAGGCACTTTAATAATACACCGTTTTAAAGTACTTTGGTATTGTTTGTCTTTTATACTTACTACCTCAGGTAACTGAGACGATGACACCTTTATTTACTTGAGAATGTCTTGCTAAAGGCTCTTAAATAAATGGGGGTGTTACACACACAACATATGCTATTAAAGCATGTTGCTAATATTACAACTATGTAGTAAAATAATTTCTCTGTCTCGATCATTTCCTTACTTCTTTCATTTTTTGGTATCTCACACATTTATTTAAATTTCTAATGTAGAATTTTTTTTTTTTTTTTTTTTAGTTATTTGATCATTCACCTTATCTTAATCCACTTGTTAGTTAACAACTATTGTAGACCCCAAAATTTTACATTTTTGGTATCTATTTATTTTATAATATTAGTATTTTAGAGGTAATTATCAGAAAATAATGTGATAATATCTTAGAATATTCTAGAATATGTCGTCTTGCCCTCCAAGCCACTTTACTATAAATACAACTCCCTCTTTAGGGTTTAGAGAAGAGCATGGATTAAGTCAAATAAACGACCATGTCTTTCTACTACCAAATTGTAGGTAGGATGGAATAAGTCACAAAACGACCTCATCATCTCCCTACAGAATAAAGTCGATAAGACCCTCGTAGCACTATCAAATCCCAAACCCTAGAGATGTAATCAAGAGATCTACGGAAGTTGTAACTCTCAATCTTTCAATTATAAATAAATGATTGTTTTCCGTATTATCTTGTTCCTCTTTATTTATTATCGCAGGTACAAATTTTTATGGTTTACAAATTGACACGTTCGGTGGGACCATTTTCGCTCTTCATCTCCATTCTCAAGGGACCAAATTCAGTAGAAGGGGTTCGAGGCCAAGTTCCAACCGAGATGAAGTCTCTGCAACCAGTCTCGAGGGGGCATCTGTAGACATCAAAATTTTACATTTTTGGTATCTATTGATTTTATAATATCTTTAGTATTTTAGAGGTAATTATCAGAAAATAATGTGATAATATCTTAGAATATTCTAGAATATGCCGTCTTGCCCTCCAAGCCACTTTACTATAAATACAACTCCGCCTTTAGGGTTTAGAGAAGAGCATGGATTAAGTCAAATAAGCGACCATGTCTTCCTACTACTAAATTGTAGGTAGGATGGAATAAGTCACAAAACGACCATATCATCTCCCTATGGGATTAAGTCGATAAGACCCTCGTAGCACTATCAAAACCCAAACCCTAGAGATGGAATCAAGAGATCTACAGAAGTTGTAACTCTCAATCTTTTGATTATAAATAAATTATTGTTTTCCGTATTATTTTATTCCTCTTTATTTATTATCGCAGGTACAAATTTTTATGGTTTACAACTATATCCACAAATTATCCCCTCTCCTCACTTTGGTTTACCAAAACGAAAGGTAAACAAATGATCCATGCAAAGAGACTAAAGGAGTAACAATTGTAAAGACGGGAGCTTGGTCATTGTCATAATGGTGAGATAGGGGTTAGATATACACGGCATTACTCTAATGTCAAATAACTCTACTAGGCAAAAATATATTAATCAACAAATCCGTATTTGTGATAAATTAAAGAAATATATTCTCTTTTGTCTATATTTGATCATCTTATCAGCTTTATTATAAGAAGAGGATGTATATTGTGGATGAGCAATCAATACATTAAACAACGGCTTATTGTAGTGAAATTGGTTGTTAGTTGAGTAGGAGACAGTGGGTGCTCAATCGCTTGTTCCTTTTGTAAAGACAGTCAATAGTCAATAGTCAATAGTCAATAGTCAATAGTCAATAGTCAATGTCTAACGTAAGTCTTTCTTAACAAATAAAAAACATAGTTTGATTGATACTCCTAGTTGCTAATTTCTTGCGAACTAATTTAAGTAAATATAAATTAGTTAATCCTAAGATAAGGACCCGAATTTTGAGATTTTTTTTCCGTTAAGGACCTATACTATAAACTTTTACAGTTAAGGCAATCATAGTCAACTGACGTTAAGACCATGCCTACTACATGCCTGGTATTTTGCTATCATCGTTCACCATTGACTAATTTGAATTGGTGCAAAAAATTTGTCAATAAAATTTACTAGAGTTTGGTTTTGGTGGTTCTTGGACTCTTGGTTGTTTATATATAGAGTTAGTCAAGAATTGAAATATTATTTTCTAAAAATCGTGACGAGGTATTACACAGAGGACGTGCCGAAATTACAACTATAATAATAATAATAATAATAATAATAATAATAATAATAATAATAATAATAATAATTGTTATTGTTGTTGTTGTTGTTGTTGTTGTTGTTGTTGTTGTTGTTGTTGTTGTTATTGGTGGTGGTGGTGGTGGTGTTGGTGTTGGAAGTTACTCCAAAACTTAAGTATGACAACATTTGTCCCACATTGGAAGAATAGTGGGGGAATGTTGTGTTTATATATGAAGTGGGTTAACAAGTGTTAACTAGACTTATAGAGGATAGACTATAGTCTTCCCACGCGCGCCGTCGCCGCCGTCCGGCTCGTGCACAGTCAGATCCCTCATTCATTGTCCGATTTAATGGCCATTAATCTCAGAATCAATACCATTAATATATGACTGTTGGAGGAGCCTTTTTTATTGCTATATACACCTCAGTTCTCCACAGTTTTAGATATAACAAAAAATACAAAACATCTTCTTCTTTTCTTCTCTGCTGTATTCTGTCTTATTGAGAACAGTTCACACTTCCGTCTTTGGTGTGCAACATTGTGCGGAAGGCGGCGTTAACCCTGGAATCGGTGACCACGGAACCCAAGGAGCACCTGTGTGGGGGTCTTACTGATTTAGGGCAGTGTCTTACATGGCGTCTCGATTAAGGGTATTTTCTGAACAGCTAAGTTCTATTTCTTTCAGTTGGAACAAAGTTTTAGCATGTATTCTTAGTTTAAAAAAAATTGTATATTTTTTTTTGATATAATGTAAGTAATTGTATTAATCCAAAAAATTGTCCATATCTACAAAGTTTGTTAAGAGCAAATAATAATAATAAAAAAAACAGGTAAAAGAAATGTAATTATCTATGTACCGAATAGATCGAGATAATTCGTACCAAAAAAGAATAGATTGAGATAATTTATAGTGAAATGGGTAGATAAGTGTCCGAGACGGATGACATATGTGGTATGAGAAACCGTTTATAGACACCAGTTTGGTAACGTTTCAGTTTGAATCATGATACGAAACAATATAGACCATCTCATCTAAATATTTTAAGCGTGCATCACTAACAATAGTTCTCTTATGCCTATGTGGTACAATTATTGGGAAAAAGAAAAAAAAAATAGTATCACTGAAAAATAATTCTTTTAATTTAGAGCCACTTTAAATCTATGATTTTTTTTAATTGTTAGTAAGTGGCAAAAAAATCATATAACAAATTAACAATAATACTTCATAATGACTAGAGAAAGATGATAACCAAATCTTAGGCAAATACGGTAGTGACTTAACGGCGTTAACTATGAGAGTGCCTTAACTGTAAAAGTTTATAATATAGGTCCTTAACGGAAAAAAAAAAATCAAAAGTTCGAATCCTTATCTTGGAGTTAACTCAAATGTAAATCGTGTATTTTAGTCGAAGGCGCATCTACGACTTTAGATAGCGAATTTATTCACGTTATTTTATACTTATGTTAAGGTCTTATATTTAAGAACTTTTAAAAAATAAAAATCAACAATTTTAATTATTTGTGAAAGTTTAGGATAATGAGTGTCACCCTTTACTACTAAAATAATTAGGTTTTCCCTTAGTTTTATTAGAATACTAGTCCTTGTTTTCCCCTAATTCTTTGATGAATCTTTTAGGGTTTGGCCTGAATTGTGAATTGGGGAAAAATGGGTTTTGCATATGGTGATGGTTGTTTATGTGATTGTGTTAGGTGAGGACTTCGTAGAGGAGCCGTTCTAGATTGCTTGCTTGTATATCTTGCAATTGTGCTAAGGTAAGGTTTCCCTACTCAGTTCCTGCATAATTGATTTGAGATTATGTTGTATTGTGTACGATTGTTTGTCTGCTGATCATTATTGGAGTGTTAGTGTGGTGTTGGCGTGGTGTTGGTGTTGGTGTTGGTGTTGGTGTTGTGTTGATTATGGTGGAGTCACTTGCGGGAGTGGCTTCACACCCTAGTTCGCCCTCCGTGGAACCCGCCACGGGAGGGGATGTGCACATTAAGGGACAGGGAAATCGCTCGTTTATGAGCGGGGCTTAGGTGGGGATTGGCTGCGGTCCCCCACTGGCGGCAAGGATTACCTGTTGCGATGGGTAATATGGCAGGGCTACACACTTTAGTGTGTAGTCGGTTACTGTGTGAGATCGGGAGACCGGAGGAGGTTGATGATCAGCTGGTTGCCTTTTGTACTTGTCTTACTTTGATTATTCAGTAACTAACCCCGTTGTTGTTTTGTAAAATCTGTGGTGATCCATTCGGGGATGGTGAGAAGATTGTCACAGGTGATGCAGTTCTTTAGGTATGGGGCAGTTGTGGGAGTCATCACCCGAGTCTAGCTTCCCCCGTCAAGAGATTTAGTTTTCATTTGTAGTTGTTAGACTTTTCACAGTTGTACTTTGGTTTGGTTTTTGAGAACATGTAATCGTAAACTCAGTTGCACTTTAATAAATGTGTTTTGGATTGTTATTTTTGATATACTAACCTCGGGCAACCGAGACGGTAACTGTCTTTCATACTTGGGTAGTCCTCGGTAAGGTACCGTGGTATGAGGGGGTGTTATAAAGTGGTATCAGACCGACGATTCTGGCACCTATAACTAATGAACCCAATGAACTTATGGAGTCTAAATTAAATGAACCCGGGAAGAGTTGTTTGGAGCTACCTCAAAGACTTGGGAGACTCCCCGAAGTCGCATTAAGGCCCTTTTGATCTCAAGCCGGTCACATAGGGAATTGTTGTGTGTCGAGTCATGTGTGTGTAGTACTTGTGGCATGAATCTTATGCATGGTTGAATGAAATGTTGAAGTAAGTGGAACATGATAGTAGTTGAAAGACGTATCGAAATGTTTTGATGTTGAACTTTGAGCATGGAATGTGTTGGTATGTTAAGTGTTTATTATGTGGCTTTCAAAGGGTAGTGACATATCGTATGTATATACTAGTAGAAAAGCATGTGTAGGGTACGTTTACGTATAGCAGTAGCTCGTTTTTGGCATGACTCGGCCGAGCAGGGCAGGTACTCGACCGAGTAGAGGGTACTCGGCCGAGTAACCAAGCACTCGACCGAGTGTTGTTTGGCTATGCGTAGCAGTAGCTACTGGTTGTGTCAGCTCGAGCGAGTATTAGAGCATACTCTATCGAGTATCACCCATACTCGACCGAGTATGTTTTCTGCATTTTGACGTTTGCTTCTGGAGTGGAAAACTCGACCGGGTACAAGCAGTACTCGACCGAGTAGTCCATACTCGGCCGAGTATTATGTTATACTCGGTCGAGTGCTTTTTTGGCGGAGGGTCGTTTATATTTTGAGCCGTAGGCTTTGTGCTTAAGTTTCCTTGCTTCTTTTCAGCGCAAAATGCCACCAAAGAGGTCAGCCGCCTATATCCAAGCAACTGAGATGTCCACGGATGAGGTAGCTCGTAAGATCGAGCAGCAGGATGCACTCCTTGAAGCTCTTAAGAATGTGGGTAAGGGGGCTGAGAAACCGGTGGATGCTACCCACCTGAGCACCATCATCGCCCGCTTCAACCCATCCACTTATGACGGCGTCGGGGAACCTAAGCTGCTCGATAACTGGCACCGTGAGATGGAGAGTCTCGTTGAAGTGGTGAAGTGTCCGCCTGAGTTAGCTGTTGAGCAGGTAGTGTACTACCTGAGGGGTGAGGTTGTAGTGTGGTGGCAGAATGTCAAAGAAGATGCCAGATCTTACTACAAGGATGAGGGGCTCGGTGTTATACCGTGGTTGGGTTTGAAGAGCACTATGAGGGAACAGTTTGTGCCGGAACACATCCGTCACAAGATGAGATCCGAGTTTGATTCCTTTACCATGACTGAGGACATGACGGTCACAGAGTACTATCACCGCTTCCTTGAGTTATCTCGCTATGCGGAGGACATGCAGTTGGGGCAAAGGGGTTTAGCTCTTCATTTTGAGAGGGGTTGGCACCCAAGATCATGAACCGGTTACCAGCTAGGGTTATCACTGATCTGCAAGATGTGTACTTGAGGGCTAGACAAGCAGAGAGGTTAGTAGATCTATCCAACGAAGCTACGGAGAGAACCGCTACCGAGAAGAGGAAAGCAGAGAGTAGGAGTAGCAACCAGTCGGGTCACAAGAAGGGCAACTTTGGTCAGTTGAGAGCTTTATCAGGAGGAGCTGGGTTCTCTGGAGGGTCGCGAGCATAGGGTAGGAGTAGTGGATGGATTGTTAGTGACAACTCCAACCTTACTTGCTTCAACTATGGTGGCATAGGCCATAACAGGTATGATTGTACTAGTGCCCGAGCTGGAGGAGCCTCAGGGGCTTATTAGGGAAGTTTCTCACAAGGTCCGAGTTAGAGTTTTGCTAGCAACAGGCCATCTGGGTCGTGGGGTAACCGTGGAGGGTAGAACAACAATGGCGGCTTCAACCACAACAGCGGAGGATCTTCTCAGCGCCCGAACAACAGCGTGACTCAGAATTCGGCAGCTACGCCGAGTACTTCTAACACCTCGGTCCCGGGTGGAGGTCAGAAAAGCAGCGGGAAGCTCTTCTTGATGGGAAAATAGGAAGCTGAGAACGATGCTCATGTGGTTACCTGTACCTTTCTTGTTCATAATACACCGTCTTTTGTTTTGTTTGATTTTAGGGCAACACACTCTTTTATGTCTAGAGGCCATGCTTTGTCTATGGGTTTGGGGGAGTTTGAGCTTGTAAGAGATGACGTGTTTATACCTTCTGGGGAGTCGGTGTCATGTGTCAAGTTGTATAGGGATGTGTCCATGTTCGTTGGAGGGGTAGACTTACCGGTCATCTTACTAGAGTTTCCTATGGATGGGTTTGAGGTCATCGTCGGGATGGATTGGTTGGGTAAGTATGATGCCAAGATAGATTGTTGACAAAAGAAAGTGTCTTTAAAGGGTCCTAAGTGTAAACGGGTGTCTTATAAGGGGTTTGTGGTGAGGCCTAAGTGTAAGTTCATCGCGGTAATGACTTTAAAGTCATGATTGAGGAAAAAGTGCCCCTTGATTCTTTGCCAAGTGAGAGATCAACGCGTGGAACAGCTGACAACTTCAGATATACATGTGGTGGGATAGTTTAGTGATGTCTTTCCAGATGAGATACCGGGGTTACTACCAAAAAGAGATATCGACTTCAATGTGGAGCTTAAACCGAGAACAGGTCCTATATCTAAAGCACCATACCGTATGACACCTAAAGAACTGGAAGAGTTGAAGAAGCAGTTACATGATCTGTTAGACAAGGGGTACATCCGGCCTAGCGTGTCACCATGTGGAGCACTAGTGTTGTTTGTGAAGAAGAAAGATGGGAGCATGAGGCTATGCATCGACTATAGGGAGCTTAATCGTGTCACGGTGAAGAACAATTATCCTTTGCCCAGGATTGATGATTTGTTTGACCAGCTGAGTGGCGCAGGAGTCTTCTCTAAGATCGATCTGAGGTCAGGTTATCACCAGTTGAAGATAGGAGATGAGGATATTCCCAAAACGGCTTTCTGGTCCCGTTATGTTCACTATGAGTATGTGGTGATGCATTTTGGTTTGACAAATGCACCAGCAGCTTTCATGGATCTGATGAACCGGATTTTTAGTCCGTTCTTGGACAGGTTTGTGCTTGTCTTCATTGATGACATCTTAGTCTATTCTAAGACTAAGGAAGAGCATGAGGAGCACTTGAGGTTAGTTTTGCAGACCTTGCGAGACAATCAACTTTATGCCAAGCTATCCAAGTGTGAGTTCTAGTTAGAGGAGGTGGCTTTTCTGGGTCATGTGATATCCAAGAAGGGTGTGTCTGTGGATCCTAGCAAGATCGAGGCAGTGACCAAGTGGGAATCACCGAAGAATGTTGCTGAGATTCGGAGTTTTTTGGGTCTAGCTGGTTACTACAGGAGGTTCGTGAAGGACTTTTCTACGATAGCACGGCCTATGACTTCCTTGATGAGGAAAGAGACCAGATTTCGATGGGATGAGAGTTGTGAGACGGCGTTCCAGACCTTAAAGGAGCGTCTGACCATAGCTACTATCCTAGCTTTACCAGAGGGTTGTGAGAACTTTGAAGTATATACGGATGCTTCTGACAGGGCAGTCGTATAACTATAAAAAATAACTAACTAAACTAACTATATAGCTAGGGAAGTCAGGTCGATCTCCTCAGGGAGGCAAGATATCTGTAAAGAGTCCGTCGATTTGGTCACAAAATGGGGGGTTTGTAAATTGATTTCTAAACTAATTTAGGCTTTAAAGGAAGAGAAATAAAGAAGAACAATAAAGGCAGAAAATAAGAATAAGGTGATCAATAAAGAAGGGACATGTCAGGATTTCGGTTCACTACAGTAGTCCAGTGACTCAACTGCAAATAACTTAGATAAATTACTATGAGACGGATATGGAAAGGTCCTTCCGGTCCACTTTCTATCCTAGATTTCCACTAACTTAACTTCCGTCCTCGTCAGGGTAGTCTACTGTTTATAGCAGGTCTATTTAGTCCAATCTTCCGATCCAGGATTAAATTTAACCAGAGTAAAAGGTGACTCAGAAGCGTGCACTCAACTAAGTCGGTAAACACAGTTATATTGCCATGGGAACAGAGTCTCACAAATAATTCATCTAACCTATTCACTACATCGTCACATTTCTACCGTAGATCCTCTAATCCCAACATGAAATGATTTAGCTACTCATGCTATTAATATTGTCAAAACTAATAACAATGAATCAACTAATAATAAACATAATTAAATGATAATTAAATCGCATAAAAGAAATTAGGGCATAAATTAAGATAACTAAACAAGAGAATTAAAGCAATCGAATAATAGATTAAGAATAAATAAGAGTAAGAGATTACAATCGCGAGAATTCCGGCGTAAAGAACACAAAATCCAAGCCAAAAAACCCCGAAAGTAAAAGTTACAGTGAAAGGAGAAAAGCAGCGATCAAGTGTAGTGTAAAAATGATAGATGAAAAAAGATGATTAATGACTTAATTGTCGAGCGTTTAAATAGAAACAAGCTAAGTCCACATAAGCTAAGATTAAGTTCACGGACTAATTAAAACCCATTAAAGACTAAACCACTCGATCGAGCAGTTTGAAACGGCTCGATCGAGTACTTCTCCAGGAAATCTACTCGATCGAGTAGAAATAGTACTCGAACGAGTAACACCCAATTCCAGCTTTGTCGATCGAGTAAAACAAAGCACTCGATTGACCAACTCATCCACAAAAACAACTCGATCGAGTAACAGAAGGGCTCGATCGAGTGTTCTTCCTCTGAAACAGCTTCAACTCGTAGCCGACTACTTCGTAGACCGTTCCTTCATGCATCCCAATGCAAGATCTCGCTCTGAAAAATCCCGTCTCCTCAAAATGCATACAAAGTAGGACAAAAAAGTTACGATTCCACTACTTTCACGTTCATTTCTACAAAACAGACAAAACGAACCAAAGTAGCAAATTCGGGGCATAATGCGATATAAATAGTACAAAAGTACATGGAAATACGTGCTAAAATAGGCTAAAAAGAATATACAAAATGCATGTATCAGCTTCAAAGAATGGATTGGGTTGTGTTCTGTTGCAGAATGGGAAGGTTATATTTTATGCGTCTAGGCAGCTGAAGCCATATGAGGAGAACTACCCTACTCATGATTTGGAACTGGGTGCAGTTGTCTTTGCTCTTAAGATTTGGAGGTATTACCTTTACGGGGCAACCTTTAAGGGGTTTTCAAATCATAAGAGTCTGAATTATATCTACACTCAGAGAGAGCTTAACATGCGACAGAGACGATGGATGGAGCTGATCGGGGACTATGACATGGAGATCATCTATCACGAGGGTAAGGCTAACGTTGTTGCAGATGCTTTGAGTAGAAAGAGTATTCATTCTCTATGTACAACTATGTCTTTGCTGAAGCTGAGGGATGAGATGTCCAAGATGAGGATTCATATGATTCGGAAAGGAGATACCATCGGGGATTTGACGATCGAGCCCGATTTGTATGAGAATATCAAGAGAAAACAAGAGCTTGATCCTAAGATTCAAGAGTGGAAGTCTAGGGTGGAGAGTGGCAGAGTTTCCAGGTTTTCTATCCATACAGATGGGAGTGTTTGTTTTGATGGGAGATGGTGCGTTCCTGATGATGCAGACTTTAGGAGAGTGATCATAACAGAGTCTCATTACACTCCTTATTCGGTTAACCTAGGAGGTGACAAACTTTATAAAGACCTCAAGAAGACTTTTTGGTGGCCTAATATGAAGAGGGATGTGGCTGAGTTCGTGGCTAGATGTTTGACTTGCCAGAGGGTCAAAGATGAGCAGCGGAGACCACAGGGTAAGATCCAATCTCTTGAAGTACCTGAGTGGAAGTGGGAGTCGATTTCTATGGACCTCATCGTGGGGTTACCTAGGACACATCAAGGTAACAATATGATTTGGGTGATCGTCGATCGGTTAACAAAGTCAGCTCACTTTGTTCCTATGAAGGATACCTGGACTAAGATACAACTAGCCTTGAGTTACATGAAACATGTGGTCCGGTTACATGGCATACCTAAGGATATAGTGTCAGATCGAGATGCGAGGTTTATATCAAAGTTTTCGCAAGAATTGCAGGAATTAATGGGTACGACCTTAAAGATGAGTACAGCCTTTCATCCTGCAACAGATGGTCAGACAGAGAGGACTATCAAGACCTTAGAGGACATGTTGAGAGCTTGTCCCATGGAGTTCGGGGGAAGTTGGGAGGACATACTGGATTTGATCGAGTTTTTGTATAACAACAGCCACCATACTAGCATCGGGATGGCACCTTTCGAGGCTTTATATGGAAGGAAGTGCCGAAGTCCAGTTTTTTGGGATGACAGTTCAGAGGCGGTGGTTTTAGGGCCACAGATGGTGCAGGACATGGTTAAACAAGTTCGGATAATTCGCCAAAAGATGAAAGCAGCTCAGGACCGTCAAAAGAGTTATGCCGACTTGCACCGAAGGGACATCGAGTTCGCAGTGGGTGACAAAGTCCTTTTGAAAGTGTCACCAATGCGAGGAGTGATGAGGTTTGGGAAGAAGGGTAAGTTGAGCCAGAAGTTTATCGGTCCATATGAGATTTTGGATCGCGTAGGTGAGGTGGCCTACAGGTTAGCTTTACCACCAGCTTTGGATCGAGTTCACAACGTCTTTCATGTTTCAATGCTCCGGAAGTATGTGAGTGACCCGTCACATGTGCTTGAGGTTGAGAGCATTGAACTTGATGAGTCCTTGTCTTATGCCGAGGTTCCTAAAGAGATCTTAGACCGCAAAGTACGCAAGACAAGGAGTGGTGAAAGCGTTTTACTCAAGGTGCTTTGGTCTAATCATAATGTGGAAGAGGCCACATGGGAACCCGAGGAGGCTATGCGAGAACGTTTTTCTAACCTTTTTGATCAAGTATGTTTGGTTACAGGGACGTAACCGTTGACTTTTAGGGGGGTAGGAGATGGTCATGTGTTGTTTTTCAGTTAGTCTGAGTCAGTTTAGTAATGTTTTGTAATGTTTTGTGTTGGTTGAGCTATGCTTAGGTCGTTTGGTGCGTGTGTTGGGAGTTTGTTAGTCTTGTTTTGTGCGTAGAGTGTAAACTTCGGGGACCAAGTTCTTTTTAAGGAGGGAAGACTGTAATACTATGGTTTTCCTAAGTTGGTACTCGGCCGAGTATGGCCTACTCGGCCGAGTAGGAGATGTTTTGTATCCTGGAATGCTTACTGCCCAGGAATACTCGGCCGAGTATGTGGAATACTCGACCGAGTAGAGGGTACTCGGCCGAGTATACTCTATACTCGATCGAGTATCCAGTCTGACGGGTCTTATTTCCGCGGTTTGATTTAGAGATGATTAGAGTTATATAAAACGCATTAATTAGTTTCTAATTACATTTTTACAAAACCTAAACACTCAACGACGCTCGAATCCTCTCCAAATCTCTTCCTAGTGTGTGTGATCGTTAGCAATTTCCTTCATCCTTTGTTCTATCGTCAGTAAGTCCTTGTTTTCCCCTAATTCTTTAATTAATCTTTTAGGGTTTGGTCTGAATTGTGAATTGGGGAAAAAGGGGTTTTGCATATGGTGATTGTTGTTTATGTGATTGTGTTAGGTGAGGACTTCGTAGAGGAGTCGTTCTATATTGCTTGCTTGTACCTCTTGCAGTTGTGCTAAGGTAGGGTTTCCCTACTCAGTTCCTGTATAATTGATTTGAGATTATGTTGTATTATGTACGATTGTTTGTCTGCTGATCATTGTTGGAGTGTTGGTGTGGTGTTGGCGTGGTGTTGGTGTTGGTGTTGTGTTGATTGTGGTGGAGTCACTTGCGGGAGTGGCTTCACACCCCAGTTCGCCCTCCGTGGAACCCGCCACAGGAGGGGATGTGCACATTAAGGGACAGGGATATCGCTCGTTGATGAGCGGGGCTTAAGTGGGGATTGGCTGCGGTCCCCCACTGGCGGCGAGGATTACCTGTTGCGATGGGTTGTAACACCCCCATATTCAGAGGAGCCTTAACTAGGCCTTCCTTAGCATATAAGGGCGTTATCTTCTCGGTTGCCCGAGGATAGTAATAATCAAATGTCGATAAAAGAACTATTATATTGTATTACAAGCGATTTAAACCAACAAACGATATGAAAGATACAACTCAAAGACTACTCGCTATGACTATCGAATCTCGTGAAGACTCATCCCTGCCCGGACCCCAGCTATCAACAACATCAACACCTGCTAAGACCGACTGCTCACCATAAGGGATCACGGCAGACACATAACAAACAAACAACCACACAAGGTCAGTACTGAGATAAGATACGACAACGGCAACTACAATTATCAATACAAACAATGCTATCAGTCTCAAACACAATCACGGTAACTCAACCAACTCTGTCACTGACTGTCCACTGGACCAGTCCTGCCAGTGGGGGACCACAGCCGTTCCCACCAAATCCCCGCTCCTCATAATGAGCGATAACCCTGTCTATTAATGTGCACATCCCCTCCCGTGGCGGGTTCCACGGAGGGCGAAACTAGGGCGTGAAGTCACTCCCGCAAGTGACCCCACTCAGCCGAGGACACACCTTGAGAACCAGAAACAATCAACAATCACCATCATAACCGTCATAATACAACTACGATACTAAGCAATCACAATACAACCACAACGACTGACATACTAGACCATCTACAGAAACTGAGTAGGCGAACCTACCTTTGAGCAACTGCAACCAATCCATGCCGACAAACAACTTATCCAGCGACCAAGCAAAGCCTATAACCACCATACAATTATCTATTACCAACAAGCAAACCCTAACTGTAAAGAACAAGGACACGGATGATGATTATGACATACCTATAGGGAGAAAACTCAGCAAAAGACCGCTACCCGACTCAAGTGACGCTCTCCTAAGGCACAAGGATCTTCAAAAGGCTTCCATAGAGGTTTTGAGGTGAAGGGAAGGGAAAGAGGCGACTGAAGGATAGGAGGAAAGTGGCGGAAGTGATATGCGGATTTAACAAAACGCGATATAAAACCCTCGCTGAAAACTCGGTACTCGATCGAGTACCCAACATACTCGATCGAGTGGCCCCCTACTCGATCGAGTAACCTAACTACTCGATAGAGTAGTCTCTACTCTGTCGAGTACCACCCTTAACAGGCAACCCAAGATGATTTTGGCACTCACTTCTAAGGCTATTCCCGCTCCCAAGGTCAGTCAACGCTGGTCAAAGGGTCTCAAAAAGGGCGGGTATTACAGTCTTCCCCGCTTAAAAGAACTTCGTCCCCGAATTTCAACTCACCTATCTCACGCACAAGACACGGAAAAACACGACATTACCAAACTTCCAACTCAAACCACTCCTCCCTGGAAATACCATCCCCCCATGTCATCATCATCACCGTCTACGCTCTATACCTATCGACTCTTACAACTATCATGAAAACATTATCATCGTTAATTGTCACTCTATATGTATGCATCAATTCTTACGAACTATTATATATCAAACATCGACCTTGCCATACGAGTCAACACAAACGACCATTGCTCATCATGTGATAACAACTATCAACCCGAAACATCATGTGATAACAACTATCACTATCAACCTGAAACATCATGTGATAACAACTATCAACCCGAAACGTATCTCGTATCAACTTCATGCTGCACAACTAACACCACGTGTTACTCACTAATTCGTTCTATTACGACACAACTAGCTCTTTATGATGGTCCTTTAAAACATACTATCACATTCATTTTAACGAACTAAAGTAACCACCTAGACTTCATATAAGCAATGTGACTAACGTGGTAACAAAGATTAGTAATTAAACAACAAAACCTTGTAAACGAGTAACAACATAACTTCAAAACCGGCCTTTTTATTTTGCGACATTACTCTTCCCCTCTAAAAAGGAACTTCGTCCCCGAAGTTCACCACCCAAAATACAACACATTTTACTTATTACTTGATTCATAACATGTATTAGAAACATATTATCTATTATGGACATTACTCGCTAAGCATAAACTCGTTAAATTACAAATCGTACACAACTCACCGGGATGACTAGTCGCCATCGATAAAGCACGTTAATATCGTTTGCACAACGTATGAAGAAATGTAACTTCAATGAATGAATGGAAATATGGCATATGTAAATTTAAAACAATCAAGAAACCGTCGCCACTTCACTAATTGTTACACATATGTATATAAAACCGAAACTTGACTTCCAACATATGAAATTAGCGGTTCCTAGGCGTTACTAGGCACTAACAACTACATTAAACATAAAACTTGCAATTATAAAACAATTGAACATTTTTAATTGTCGAAAACCTCCTGTAACAGTGCTACTCGATCGAGTATGAAGCGGTACTCGATCGAGTAACATGCTACTCGATCGAGTGTCCTGGCTACTCGATCGAGTAGCCCACAGATCAGAATGCTTTACTTCCTACATGCCTGCAGCTACTCGATAGAGTACGGGGTACTCTGTCGAGTACCTACAGGCCAAAAATGCCCATGAAGCTCGTCGTAAACCAACATACATGTACGTAATCGTCATACCAATCGACTCGGGATCACTCCCCGACTCCCAACATCCTGCAATAAGGTCAAAGTATCAAATCCGGCCTTATGGCCAACAATACAAGTCCAACTAACTCTCAACGAAAACAACTACTAAAGTCTAACAACACTACCAACTTCTAAAACCAACTACCATCAACAAAGACAAGTACAAGAAGTATCACTCCTCCTGCTGCTGCTGCTGCTGCTCAACCATCACCTCATCATCACCACCACCGCCAGAAGTACATGCTCCCTATGACCCAATCCCCGCATCCACTCCTGCTCCTGCTCCTGGGCCCACGTACCATGGAGTCAAGCCACCGTAAGCAAAGGACTGAGGTGTCCCCCACGTCGACTGATCCACCCCGTAGGAATGGAAAACCCCTGTGTAGTCCCAAACTCCACTCCACCAAACCGGATGCGGTCCCTCGGTCCCTATCCCCTGAGCGTACACCATCTCGTGCATATTCCGGAGTGTCAAGGTAGATGACACTCTCTCTGCCAAGTAGTTGGATCGCGTCTCCGGGGTGTCGAGGTAAGGGTAGCACGGAAAAGGATGCTGCTGCTGCTGTGGTGCCACCGGCCGTGGCCTAGTCTCCGAGGTCCTCTCCCTCACTCGACGGGGTCCTCTCCCCAACCTAGGTCTCTCCACCGCCACGACCGACGCATTCTCGCCCTTCTTCGGCTCTGGCATCACCTCGAGAATCGTGTCGTCGATGAGGTAGGTCTGTAGATGGCGGGGTCTATCATCATCCTCCTCCTCCTCCTTATCATCGGAGTCCACCGTCACTACCGCCGGCTCTAAGGGCTCCGTGGGTGGGAGGTGCTCAGGAGCTGGAATCTTCATCCAACTCACGCCCCACACCCTCCAAGCTAGGCTACCGTCAGCCAAAGTCCTCAACCATTTCAGGTCGAGATAGTAGTCACGATCCATAGTGGGCACCGGGGTAACTAGAGGCATGTACTCCGAAGAAGCCTCGAAAGAGGTTAGCTTTTCAGCTAACCGAGTGGCGATGGCGCCACAACTCAAGTATCGGGAAGAGGCAGTGGCCATCAAGGCAAGGGTAGAGGAAACCATCGAAGGAGCATTAAAGACCACTTTCCTGGTCCGCTCCGGGTTCAAGTAAGACATCAAAAGTAACACCTCATGGTTGTTCAGCTTACTAATATCCGGTCGATCATAAAGGAGGTTCGAGAGAGAACGAAGAAAGATCCTCAATGTGACATGCTGAACGTCATTAATCAGCATGTTACTCGAGGTAGGAGCTGGTTTCCCGGTCACACAAGGCATTAGGCGGCATACACCGCACTCCGCAGGGATATCGGTGATGGAGTCCTTGGGAGGCTTGGCCAACCCAAGGTAAGAAGCAAATTGGTCCATAGAAAGCAAGAAACTAGTGTTCATCAATCGAAACTCAACGGTATGGCCAGCGGGGTCATAGATAAAAGAGCTCATAAACTCCAAGGTAAGAAAAGGATACGAGTGTTTCCTCAGCCTATACAAACCCATAAGGCCCAAGGTCTCAAATATGTGACGGACATCCGTCTCTATCTCCAATTCCTCCATCAATGTAGTATCTATACACCTCGTTGGTCTCATCTTACGTTTTTGTAAAACTACAAAACGCTCTCGCTGTTTGAAATCAACAAAAACAACAGAAGGGTACTCTGGAACTGCGGGTACCACAGGTCCACTCCCTTCCCCCATCTCAGGTGGATTACCTCTTCCCCTTCCCCGTTTACTTTGACGGGTTCCTATGTTCAGTCTCGGCATCTGTTTCAGCATATGACTTAAGCAACTTGCACAAACACGTAAAGCATATACTTCATGTAACTTGAACTTAACATACTCAGTTAGGCACACCAATTCACCAACAAATTTCAACATGTGAAGCACATAATTCATTCTATTAACTTTGAATACTAAGCTAAGTACACACGTTCACCAGCAGTTTCCCAAATTTGACATATAAGCTCCGTTTACCACTACTTATAAGCCATAGTTGTGAAAGAAATTTATCATGGTGATTACACATGCTCAACAAATTCGAATATCCTAGCATGATTCTAAAGGTTGTTCCAAACACACTTCTAATCACATGTGAGGCATTCTTACTAGTTCATGGAAAAGAATAACTTAGAACATATCATTATCACCCTTCAATATTATGAACAACAACTCAATTAAAATTTTCAGACGGTCTTTACAGGTGTGATAATTTTGGCATATTTTTCATCAATTATCGTCTCTATTATCATATTGAAGTTCAATCTTCACTTAAACAGTCATATACCACACCAAATTCCAATTATAGATCACGAATTTCCACTTGAGGCACTTTTAAGACGGAGTTTTAAGGAAACTTTCTAAGGTAAAATCATCAAAATCTATCCTTCAACATGATATAAACAATACATAGGACGCAATTCTACCATCTAACCATTGTAAAACAACCAAAAATCAATTTCAATTTTGGAAACCCTAGAAATTTCTGGTTCAACCTTTGCAATTTCTAGTCTAATTTACAGCAATTAATCACAAGCAAACATGGAAAGGAGGCATGTGAATCATATTTCAACTATTAAAAGCAATAATCTACCCATGTGAATCGAAAATTTCAGATTGTTTCACCATTCTAACACATTTAAATCCATAAACCATGCAAATTAGGGAGAAAACATACCTTGATTGAGTAGCAAAGTAAGGAAACGAAATTAAGCAAAGAAATCAGCCCCAAGAATCACCACTAACCCAAGAGTATGAGAGATTTTGAGAGGATTGTAGCCTTAGGTTTCGAAATATAGGAGATGAATGGGAAGAAATAGAAAGAATTGGGGTTTTAAGAAACCCGTAGGATTCTCCGTACAGTAACCTACTCGATCGAGTGTCTAGGGTACTCGATCAAGTACCACCCTACTCAATCGAGTAGGAGCTATTTCGTCGAGTATCTGCAGGAAATCTTTCCAATCCCGACGTCATAGCTTCCTAACTAGATCGAGTGAGGTCTACTCGGTCTAGTAAGCACTCGCACTCGGTCAATTATAGTTAAGTACTCGGTCAGAAATACAAAGTAAATCAAAGATACCTGCAAAACAACACCGCGTGTCGATTCCAAACTAAGTTCGGAATTCGGCACTAATTATCACCTTCGATCTAGTTTTACAATCATTACTCACGCACAACGTATCGCCTTACTAATAAGGTGTATGCCACCTTACGCTACACAACTACCCAACTCGGTTTACCTGCTACCGAGTCACTCTTAAGCTTAGTCATGTCATCCTATCATACTCAAAACTTGTCTTAACATGTCGCTACCAAACTCGCTTTCACAATAACATGAAACACATAATTAGCATTAACTCACTCTTTCTTATAACATATAATTGTATATCCTCATAACCAATTACTCTATCATGTTCTACATTCAATTATAAGCAATTCATCTTACACAAATCGATTGTCACGCAGCGGAAAAGTTTCAACTAATTAACAAAGCATATATACATTACCATATGCTATGATTCGAATTATAACTCAACAGTTCTATAACTATCATCATCGTACTCACGACAGGGTTTATAGACTCGTACATGACTACCGTCACCATCAACTTACAGCAACCACCAACATGTTCATCCTTCTATTATAGCACACCCATTCACATTCCCAAGCATTTCTATCGAATAGACTTTTGTCACGCAACTCCAAATCATCACACAAGCTCACTAATCATGCCCACACTTCACTAAACACGGCCCAAATACAGCTATTACATCCTTACTAACGCTAACTAAAGCTCAACTACAGGTAGCTCCGACACAATTAGCATACACGTCACACATATACACACGGACTCCACATTCCCGTACCATGTGACTGGCTTAAGTATCATGGGGCCAAGATTTTGAAATGAGGGCGCCTACTCACCCAAAACCTAGCATCAGCTGGGCTCCCATTACACATACACCAGGTTCATTTTATTAGACTCCCTACGTTCATTATGTTCGTTTGTTACAGGTTCCAAAATCGTCGCTCTGATACCACTTTGTAACACCCCCATATTCAGAGGAGCCTTAACTAGGCCTTCCTTAACATATAAGGGCGTTATCATCTCGGATGCCCGAGGATAGTAATAATCAAATGTCGATAAAAGAACTATTATATTGTATTACAAGCGATTTAAACCAACAAACGATATGAAAGATACAACTCAAAGACTACTCGCTATGACTATCGAATCTCGTGAAGACTCATCCCTGCCCGGACTCCAGCTATCAACAACATCAACACCTGCTAAGACCGACTGCTCACCATAAGGGATCACGGCAGACACATAACAAACAAACAACCACGCAAGGTCAGTACTGAGATAAGATACGACAACGGCAACTACAATTATCAATACAAACAATGCTATAAGTCTCAAACACAATCATGGTAACTCAACCAACTCTGTCACTGACTGTCCACTGGACCAGTCCTGCCAGTGGGGGACCGCAGCCGTTCCCACCAAATCCCCGCTCCTCATAATGAGTGATAACCCTGTCCATTAATGTGCATATCCCCTCTCGTGGCGGGTTCCACGGAGGGTGAAACTAGGGCGTGAAGTCACTCCCGCAAGTGACCCCACTCAGCCGAGGACACACCTCGAGAACCAGAAACAATCAACCACAATCACCATCACAACCGTCACAATATAACTACGATACTAAGCAATCACAATACAACCACAACGACTGACATACTAGACCATCTACAGAAACTGAGTAGGCGAACCTACCTTTGAGCAACTGCAACCAATCCATGCCGACAAACAACCTATCCAGCGACCAAGCAAAGCCTATAACCACCATACAATTATCTATTACCAACAAGGAAACCCTAACTGTAAAGAACAAGGACACGGATTATGATTATGACATACCTATAGGGAGTAAACTAAGCAAAAGACCGCTACCCGACTCAAGTGACGCTCTCCTAAGGCACAAGGATCTTCAAAAGGCTTCCATGGAGGTTTTGAGGTGAAGGGAAGGGAAAGAGGCGACTGAAGGATAGGAGGAAAGTGGCGGAAGTGATATGCGTATTTAACAAAACGCGATATAAAACCCTCGCTGAAAACTCGGTACTCGATTGAGTACCCAACATACTCGATCGAGTGGCCCCCTACTCGATCGAGTAACCTAGCTACTCGATCAAGTAGTCTCTACTCTGTCGAGTACCACCCTTAACACGCAACCCAAGATGATTTTCGCACTCACTTCTAAGGCTATTCCCGCTCCCAAGGTCAGTCAACGCTGGTCAAAGGGTCTCAAAAAGGGCGGGTATTACATGGGTAATCTGGCAGGGCTACACACTTCGGTGTGTAGTCGGTTACAATGTGAGATCGGGAGACCGGAGGAGGTTTGTAATACCCCGTAGTTTAGTGAAGTTTATATAAGTAATTTACGTAATTCGAATAATTTATTATGACGGATATACTTATAATTGTGAATAAGACGGAATGATATAATAAAATAATAGAACAATGGTGTAATGGGTCGGAATGGGAATTGGGTAATATTAATATACGATAGTTTATATGGTAATAGTAAATAATTATTATGTTAAAATAATAATAGCAATACGATAATAATAATAACAATGGTAATAATAATAAATATATTTTATATTTTCTAATTGGTTCCTTATAACCTTAGCCTACCAATATAAATAGATGAAACCTCAAACAATGATCCTTATTATTTATCAAATCTGAAGAATAATTTAAAAAGAGAGAGGGAGAATAAGAAAGGGGAATAGCAAGAAATTTATCGTCTTTTATCGTCTCAAGGTAATATTCTCAGACCGTCTTATGTATATACTTTGCGATATTATAACTTGTTATCTAGACCACCATAGATCAGGCCGTAAGTACCGTTGTGACCGTGGATGACCAAGGATCACCGTTGACCTTATTTGACCACTGTTGACTGACGGGAGAGGGCGGTTTCAGGCAGGTTTTCGAGGGTGGTTGAAGAGGGTATGCAATATGTGGTTATACGGATTTTGACCCACTTAGTGTGACCTATCTGACCTAGTGTTGTGGGTGGTGGTTTCTGGGTGGTAGTCGGTCTTAATGGTGATGGTAGGGTGGCGTGTGGTGGTCAAAGGTGGCGACTTGGACCGCTTTTAATTATTTATACGAAACAGGGGTATTTAGGGTGGTTTCGACCAGAATTGGGATCCGTTAGGGCCGTGTTTTGGTCTGGGGTTGGTAGGGTTGGAACCTAGGGGTCTAGTCGACCATATTGGGGGTGGTTTAGTAGCTGTAGGTGGTGGTCGGGATTTCGCGAAACAGGGTAGAACAGGGGCGGTGGTGATACCGTCTTAAGACGAGTCTCGTGTCTTCGTTAGGGGACCATTGGAGAAGTGGGGACCACCCCTGGAACCACCGTGGGACAGTGGTGTCACAGGTGGTGGACAGAGGTGGTGGAGATGGCTGTAGTGGTGTTGGCAAGGGGTTTTTTACACGGGGGAATGAGTGTGGTTGCTACTGTTGATGTCGGGTTGTGAATGCGCTGTTTAGGGCATGAGTTTGCACGATGGGGTGGTGCTTTGGCAGGTGGTTGTTGGTTTTTGGGGTGAGTCGAGTTGCGGGTTATGAGGTAGCAGTCGTGGGTGGATCTATTGGTGGCTAGGGGAGGCGTGAATGACGGGTTTTGGTGAGGGGTTGGACACGGTGTTGCCGTAATGTATGGTTGGTGTTGGTATTTTGTTTTCACGTGGTTTTAGGGGTTTATACGGATTGGGTTTAATTATTGAGTCGGGTTTATTTAGGTGTTGACGCGGGTTTTAGGAAGTCCGGTTTTTAATATAATGAATTCATATTAGTTTTATAATTAATTATAATTAATGAAATAATTAGTTTATGATTGTAACTCGGGTTATAATTATTAATTAATCGGCGTAAAATATAATTAATTTAATTGATGCATAATTAGTATATATAATTAATATAATTAAAATATAAATGAATAATATAATAAATTGCATAAATAAATAAATAATTGAATTATAATATTTTGTTAGGCGACGATTTGTGAAGAATTGTTAATCGGGTTCTTGTGCTTTATTATTGGATCGTTTGAGCTGCTTTATTGGAATCGTTTTCCAGGTAGGAATTTCCTACTCAACTCGGGTTTTATTGTTAAGTGAATGAATATTTAATTGTGACGGTCGATGAGATTATCGTTAATATTGTGATTTATTATTGGAGACGGAGTATATGTGTAGTTGTTGACGGAGCTGTATGACGGGATTGTTATTGAGTTTTTGTTGTTGGTTATATTTGATTGTTGGATAGTTGATTATTCAGTTGAGCATAACACGGAGGGTGTTACTGCCAGTTGTGCATAACGAGCAATCGTTACTGCCAGATGTGCATAGTAAGTAATTACTACTGCCAGTGATAGTTGTGCATAGTAAGTGATTACTACTGCCAGTTGTGCATAGTACGGAGGGTACTACTGCCAGTTGAGCATGGTATGAAAATACCACTATCAGTTGAGTTGAGCATAGCACGGTGTTAAGGGAGTTGTGCTACTGCCAGTGACGTAAGTGAGTTGCATGGATGATGTGTTGGGGACTCGAATGATGTCTATTTGGTTGAGTTATTATTGTTGTTTAGTTTATTCCTACTCAACCTCGCAGTTGACTGTGTATTCGTGAACGCCTGCGGTGAACCATAATGGGGAGCAGATTTTGCATGTATTAAAGATTAGCGTACTTGGGAGCTATGGGATGCGTGAGGACTGGCCAATCTACCTAGAAGTCTAGACCACACAGATTATTTATTCACTTTATTTATTTCCGCTGCGAGTTGTAATTATTTTATATTAAGTTTTAATTAGTTATGTTGTAATAAACATGTAATCCTTAAGTTTTTAATATAAAGTACTTTGGTGAGTTGGACTTTGTTATTCACTACCTCGGGAAACCGAGATGGTAACAGTCCTATTTATTTGGGAATGTCTAGCTAAAGGCTCCTGGATAAATGGGGGTGTTACAAAGTGGTATCAGAGCAAAATGATCCTCGGGCCTAACCAATGAACAATAATGAACTTAGGATGTGTCTAAATAAAATCAACCCCGGGTAGAAACTGTTAGGAGCCCCTCTTAGTACCGTTAAGAAGGCGCCCTTAATTGGTACCATGGCCCTCTCAGTTTTGAACCGGGGACCCTGAGAGAATACTTGAGAGTGTGGGGTAATTTAAAATGAATATAGTATATTTACCTTTGAAATTTGTTTGTCTTGTTTGTACGTGTTATCGTTAATGATTGCGGTTACGGGGGCGTAACTTTTCTTTACGGAGGAGGGATGTAACATGATTTATTTTAAGCATTGCTATAAGCATGATGATATGGGGAAAGTATGTTGGCATGTATGTGGAAGGTGTGAATATGATTAAAAATGTAAAGTATTAATTATTATGTGGAATTGTGAAGAATGCGATTTTGGTTGATTTCACAAGATTTTACCCTTGATTGTTTTGGCTGCCATTTACTGTCTGTTTAAAATTCTTGTCCGAGATTTTTATATCTGATACCCTTGGGAGTTAGCTTTCATATTCCACTAGTCTCATGTTGAAATAATATACGGTTTAGAAGAAATAAATATTTTAGTGGACGGTGGTCGAAATTTTTCCTGTACAGTAATGTGTCCGTGCCATGTTTTTTTAAAAATTATCATTTAAAAACTACTTAATTATTTGGTAAAATTCTAACTCTACTATTTAATAGACTCATGGATGTTTCCAAGTTGATATGCCACGTTGTAAGAAAATATTCTGACAATTTATGGTGATTTTTACAAATTGACCTAAGTTCCTGACAAGTTGCAGTAAAATTTTTGTTTCGACCAAGTAGTTTGTAAAATGCATTATAAATTGATCTTATGAGCTTTTGACTTGATTCTTCCTCTAGTGCATTGTTCACCCTCTGTATTTTCTAAAAAGTATAAATGCTCAAGAAGTGATTATGTTATTATTTATTTATGATTTTTAGAAGTTGTAACATGTTTTCTTATCTTTGAAAATCTGAGTTATGCTAAAATTTCTGAAGAGTTGTCTCTTATCTATCTCACCTTGGCATTTGGATATTGTAAATTTTGCAAAGTAGAATAACATGTCTAGTGATATGCGGAATGTGTTGCCCTAAGCCTATATCTATTTTGCATCCATGTTTGAGTTAGATGTCATTAGTAAGAAATAAACGTGCAAGTAATAAATCTAAAATTAATTCAAAGGTTGTAATTAATTAATTTCCGTTCAGTAACTTTTATTATATCATCAATCAATATCATGTTGGAGATAATAGTTGTCTTATGTGTATTACCTGTTCTTGAGAGGTTACCAAAAATAGTTTGCTTATTCCTGTTGTTTGATGTTCCGAACTTCAAGGACGAAGTTTATTTTTAAGGGGGAAGGAATGTGATACTACAAATATTTTGAATTATTGTGGAGACATCATTTTGATAAGTACGATATGGTTCGGTAATAATTAAGTAAATTAAGATTGGTGCAATGATCATAAGTTGGAATGAGGTTCAGTTGTGTGGATGTTTATATATGTGGTTGTGTTAGTTGTGGGCGAACTTCGGGACGAAGTTCATTTTAAGGGGGTAAACTGTAATACCCCGTAGTTTAGTGAATTTTATATAACTAATTTACGTAATTCGAATAATTGATTATGACGGATATAATTATAATTGTGAATAAGACAGAATGATATAATAAAATAATAGAACAATGGTGTAATGGTGTAATGGGTCGGAATGGTAATTGGGTAATAATAATATACGATAGTTTATATGGTAATAGTAAATGATTATTATGTTATAATAATAATAGTAATACGATAATAATAATAACAATGGTAATAATAATAAATATATTTTATATTTCCTAATTGGTTCCTTATAACCTTAGCCTACCAATACAAATAGATGAAACCTCAAACATGGTCCTTATTATTCATCAAATCTGAAGAATAATTTATAAAGAGAGAGGGAGAATAAGAAAGGGGAATAGCAAGGAATTTATCGTCTTTTATCGCCTCAAGGTAATATTCTCAGACCGTCTTATGTATATACTTTGCGATATTATAACTTGTTATCTAGACCACCATAGATCAGGCCGTAAGTACCGTTGTGACCGTGGATGACCAAGGATCACCGTTGACCTTATTTGACCACTGTTGACTGACGGGAGACGACAGTTTCAGGCGGGTTTTCGAGGGTGGTTGAAAAGGGTATGCAATATGTGGTTATACGGATTTTGACTCACTTAGTGTGACCTATCTGACCTAGAGTTGTGGGTGGTGGTTTCTGGGTGTTAGTCGGTCTTAATGGTGATGGTAGGTTGGTGTGTCGTGGACAAAGGTGGCGACTTGAACCGCTTTTAATTGTTTATACGAAACAGGGGTATTTAAGGTGGTTTCGACCAGAATTGGGATCCGTTAGGGCCGTGTTTTGGTCTGGGGTTGGTAGGGTTGGAACCTAGGGGTCTAGTCGACCATATTGGGGGTGGTTTAGTGGCCGTAGGTGGTGGTTTGTGGAGGTGGTCGGGATTTCGCGAAACAGGGCAGAACAGGGGCGGTCGTGATACCGTCTTAAGACGAATCTCGTGTCTTCGTTAGGGGACCATTGGGGAAGTGGGGACCACCCCTGGAACCACCATGGGACAGTGGTGTCATAGGTGGTGGACAGAGGTGTTGGAGGTGGCTGTAGTGGTGTTGGCGAGGGGTGTTTTATACAGGGGAATGAGTGTGGTTAATACTATTGATGTCGGGTTGTGAATGCGCTGTTTAGGGCGTGAGTTTGCAGGATGGGGGTGGTGCTTTGGCAGGTGGTTGTTGGTTGTTGGGGTGCGTCGAGTTGCGGGTTATGAGGTGGCAGTCGTGGGTGGAGCTATTGGTGGCTAGAGGAGGCGTGAATGACGGGTTTTGGTGAGGGGTTGGACACGGTGTTGCCGTAATGTATGGTTGGTGTTGGTATTTTGTTTTCACGTGGTTTTAGGGGTTTATACGGGTTGGGTTTAATTATTGAGTCGGGTTTATTTAGGTGTTGACTAGTGTTTTGGGAAGTCGGGTTTTTATTATAATGAATTTATATTAGTTTTATAATTAATTATAATTAATGAAATAATTAGTTTGTGATTGTAACTCGGGTTATAATTATTAATTAATCGGCGTAAAATATAATGAATTTAATCGATGCATAATTAGTATATATAATTAATATAATTAAAATACAACTGAATAATATAATAAATTGGATAAATAAATAAATAATTGAATTATAATATTTTGTTAGGTGACGATTTGTGAAGAATTGTTAATCGGGTTCTTGTGCTTTATTATTGGATCGTTTGCCAGGTAGGAATTTCCTACTCAACTCGGGTTTTATTGTTAAGTGAATGAATATTTAATTGTGACGGTCGATGAGATTAACGTTAATATTGTGATTTATTATTGGAGACGGAGTATATGTGTAGTTGTTGACGGAGCTGTATGACGGGATTGTTATTGAGTTTTTGTTGGTGGTTATATTTGATTGTTGGAGAGTTAATTATTCAGTTGAGCATAACACGGAGGGTATTACTGCCAGTTGTGCATAATGAGCAATCGTTACTGCCACATGTGCATAGTAAGTAATTACTACTGCCAGTGATAGTTGTGCATAGTAAGTGATTACTACTGCCAGTTGTGCATAGTACGAAGGGTTTTACTGCCAGTTGAGCATGGTATGAAAATACCACTTCCAGTTGAGTTGAGCATAGCACGGTGTTAAGGGAGTTGTGCTACTGCCAGTGACGTAACTGAGGTGCATGGATGATGTGTTGGGGACTCGAATGATGTCTATTTGGTTGGGTTATTATTGTTGTTTAGTTTATTCCTACTCAACCTCGCGGTTGACTGTGTATTCGTGAACGCCTGCGGTGAACCATAATGGGGAGCAGATTTTGCAGGTATTAAAGATTAGTTGACTTGGGAGCTATGGGATGCGTGAGGATTGGCCAACCTACCTAGAAGTCTAGACCACATAGATTATTTATTCACTTTATTTATTTCCGTTACGAGTTGTAATTATTTTATATTAAGTTTTAATTGGTTATGTTGTAATAAACATGTAATCGTTATGTTTTTAATATAAAGTACTTTGGTGAGTTGGACTTTGTTATTCACTACCTCGGGAAACCGAGATGGTAACAGTCCTATTTATTTGGGAATGTCTAGCTAAAGGCTCCTGGATAAATGGGGGTGTTACAAGGTTGATGATCAGCTGGTTGCCTTTTGTACTTGTCTTACTTTGATTATTCAGTAACTAACCTCGTTGTTGTTTTGTAAAATCTGTGGTGATCCATTCGGGGATGGTGAGCAGATTGTGACAGGTGATGCAGTTCTTTAGCTATGGGGCAGTTGTGGGAGTCATCACCCGAGTCTAGCTTCCGCCGTCAAGAGATTTAGTTTTCATTTGTAGTTGTTAGACTTTTCACAGTTGTACTTTGGTTTGGTTTTTGAGAACATGTAATTGTTAAACTCAGTTGCACTTTAATAAATGTGTTTTCGATTGTTAACTTTGATATACTAACCTCAGGCAACCGAGACAGTAACAGTCTTTCATACTTGGGTAGTCCTCGGCAAGGTACCTTGGTATGAGGGGGTTTTACAATATATTCATCAAACCTGCATTGTTTTTCAATATGGGACAAATAATATACTCAGAATTACACCATCTTTTTTGCACTTAGTTCGACATCCAACCAGATCCCGAATACCGAATACGGACAATTGCTACTCATTATATCTAATAGTTATATTTAAATTTAATAATATGATCAAGTACTCTCCATTAATATTTGTTCGTTGTTTTTCTTCAATTTTTTTTATCATAATTGAGATACGGAAATTTCTCGTGGTACCCCTTATTTTTGTCAGATTTTCCATGTTACCCCTACTTTTAAGAATTTTCCTATGGTGCCCTTGAGATTTTATTTTTTTACCCATGGTACCCCCTAATGTAAAGGCTATTAAATGGACGTTAAGTTTGATGGCATGATATAAAATAACAATTAAAAAATAATACCTCTTTTATTGTTTTATTGGTATGGATATCTCTCTCTTTTAAATGAAAATTTAATTAACTATATCATTATAATATTGGAAATTTCTCATGGTAACCTTGAACTTTGATAGATTACACATGGTAACCCTAATTTTAAATTTATACAAATGGTACCCCTATGTTCACCTTTTTCTTTCCCAGAATATCGTTTGACAACTTCTGTCATAACGCCATTACTCCTATGACTTGTGACGCCTTTTTCTTTTGTTATCTATTACACAAACACTTCATCATCTAATTCCTAAATTCACATTTTATTTAATAAACTAACATTTAATACCTAAATAACAAAACACAAATAGCATGGCATGCTCAATTACTCATTTAATTAATCATAGGAGTAACGGCGTTATAAAAAAAAGTAAACACAAGGGTATTTTATGTAGAAACTTAAAATTAGGGGTATTATGTGTAATCTACCCAAATTGGAGGGTACCTTGAAAAATTTCCGTTATAATATTGACCATTTTATCGCTCTTTCTCCCACCTAAAAAAATGTTACAACTTTAAAAATTTAACATTTAATTCAAGATTATGTTTAAAGTCTCTTATATAATAAGTATACTTTGAGAGATTCAATATATTTTGGTTGATACATAAATTCCAAGGATAAATCCTATTTATAATCATGGGATCATCCCACCTTATGATAATCTTCTGATGTGGTACAATTCAACTATTTATACGTAGTATATATTTATCACACCTACATTATTTTTCAATGTGAGACGAATAACATATTTTAAAGTACACCATATTTTTTTAACCTTATTCGACATCCAACCCGATTTAATAATAAGCAAATACTATATTATCTATTAATATTCATACGTTTGTTTTCTATTTTTTATCATAATTAAAATATGTGCAAATGATATGAACCTATACTCTAATGATAGAATTTTTTTTAACACAATTCTAATTATATTATTTAAACGTAGTATATTTACCACACCTACATTATTTTTCAATGTGGGACATATAAAATCTATAGTTAGAAAATATAATGATATAAACTTTTAAGAGCTCTCCAAGACAATACTTAAGAGACTCCAAAGATTTTGGGTTGATGCATAAGTTTCAAGGATGCCTCATATTTATAATCATAGAATCACCCACCTTATGCTATATTTCGATGTGGGAAAATTCTATTTTTTATATGTAGTATATTTGTCACACCTATATTATTTTTCAATGTGGGACATATAACATACTATGAAATACACCATCTTTAATATGTGCAAATTATATGAAATCTATATATACTCTTATGATAGCATTTCTTACCATGAATCTAATAATATTATTTTCATAATTTTTTTACCGACATTATTTTGCCAAATGAAATATAAAAGTTTTTATATAAAAATTAGAAACATCACTTGAATATAAAATAAGAAATACAGAGTATATATTATGATAACTAAAATATTTTGCAAAGATTAACTTAGGTTAGAAATCATTATTGTAGAGACAGTATACAAACTCTTTTAAGAGCTCTCTCTGACAATACTTTAAAAAATCATAAGATTTTGGGTTATGACTTCTATTTATAATCATAAGATCATCCTGCCTTATGGTAATCTTCCGATGTGGGACAATTCTAATATTTATACATAGTATATTCACCACACTTACATTAATTTTCAATGTAGGACAAATAACATACTAAGTACACCATTTTTTTTCGCACCTACTTTGACATCAATCCGATTTAATAATGAGAAAAATACAATACAATCTACACTCTAATGATAGCATTTTTTTGCCACAATCTAATTATATAATTTTCATACGATACTTTTTTGTCAAATGAAATATAAATTTTTTGTATCAAAATTATAAACAACACTTTAATATAATATAGAAAATGTATAGATATGCGACAGTTCTATTATTTATACATAATATATTCACCACACCTACATTATTTTTCAATGTGGGACATACAACATATATACTATAAAGTAGATATCTTTTATATCAAAAAATTTTGGGTTAATACCTAAGTCTCAAGGATGCCTCCTATTTATATTTAAAGAATCACCCTACCGTATACTATTCTTTCGATGTGAGATATATAATTTAATTATTTAGACATAGTATGTTCATCATGCCTACATTTTTTTTCAAAGTGAAAGATATAACATACCAAGAAGTACATGTCTCTTCTTAAAAAAACCACTATTGTATACATATTATTTTTCTTTGAAGGTAAAACCACTTAGTCTCGATCATTAGATAGGGATCTCTACATCGTACATATAACGACTCATTAACGCTCTATTACTGCATTCAGAAGACAACCATTAGTAAATTCTTTAGTTTTGTACTGTGTCAGGAGACTACCATTAGTAAAACCTTTAGTTTTGTATTTTTTGATTTTTTTGTTCATGTTCTTAACTCTTTCCCGGATAGTTCCCAACGATTTCCACTTTATTTTTTTATATCATATCGTAGACAGTGATAGAAAATCTTAAGAGCTCTTTACAACAATATTTATGAGACTCAAAAATTTCGGGTGGATACATAAGTTCCAAATATGCCTCCTATTTATAATCATAGGATTACATCACCTTATACTAATCTTTCGATGTGGGACAATTCTACTATTTATATGTAGTATATTCACCACACCTACGTTATTTTCCAATGTGGGACAAAACATACTAAAAATTACGCAATTTTTACATACTAAGAAGTTTTAATATATGCAAATAATATGAAATCTATACTCTAATGATAACATTTTTTTACCACGAAGCTAATTATATTATTTTAATAATTTTTTAACGATACCTTTTTGCTAAGTGAAATGTAAAGTTTGATATAAAAATTGGATATATCACTTGAATATAATTTAGGAAATATATATATTATAATAATTAAAATATTCTCAACTTTATTTTGTACATCAAAAATTATTATTTATGATACTTTCCTAAAGTAATTTTTGATGATGTGGACGCTCTTAGATCGCTCGAAAAAACTCTTATATATATATATATATATATATATAGAATTAGGATCACATGAGTCAACCCTATCTTTTTGAGTCCGTGAGTCCATGATATAATATCACACGTTATACTAAACAATATCACAGCTGAAAAAAAAAACTTTTTGAAAAAAAAAAATCGTCATATTGTTTTGTAATACAATATCACACGTTATGCTAAACAATATCACACATTATACTGAAACAATATCACAGCTTTCACGAAAAAAAATTGTTAAAAAAAAATTTGAAAAAAAAAATTTCGTGAAATTGTTTTGTAATACAATATCACAAGTTATGCCAAACAATATCACACGTTATACTAAACAATATCACAGCTAACACGAAAAAAAAAATTTCGAAAAAAAAAAAATTTCGAAAAAAAAAAGTTTCGAAAAAAAAAACTTTGAAAAAAAAAAAAAATTTCGAAAAAAAAATTTCGTGATATTGTTTTGTATAGTGCGTGATATTGTTTTATGGACTCATGGACTCAAATATTTAGGTGGACTCACCGGATCCTACCTCTCTATATATATATGTATAGATGTTAATATTCTGAAAATTATTTGGTTAATATTGTGTTGATATTGTAATCGTACATAATCATATTATTGCCTTTTTTATAATTGATATCTTGCTTGTAATTAGGAACAACCTTGTGTATTTAGCAATGAAATAATCAAGGATTACTCATCTTTCATGGTATCAAGTCTCCTTCCTCCCCTCTTCTCAAAAATATCCCTGCCACCTTTTTCTCCTCTTTGCCACACGAGTCATGGCTCCCATACAACCCGTCTTTCATCCCGCCTTCTCTGTCGGCAACATCAAACACCACATCCCCATCGTCCTTGACATGGAAACCGCTCACTATGACTCATGGCCATAATTGTTTATCAATACTACACATGCCTTCGAAGTCGGGGACCACATCTCCGCTGCCGGAAATGAAAGTGATTCGTCTGTTGACGATGAGTCTGCTCCTGACCTAGCCCTATGGACCCGTCTCGATGCCATTGTCAAACAATGGATCTTCACCACCATTTCCAAAGACCTCCTCACAATCCTTCAACCCGGTGCCACTGCCAAAGTTCTTTGGGATCGGACTCGCGATATTTTTCGCGACAACAAACACACCCGGGCCGTCTCCTTGGAGCGTCGATTCTCGACTACCAAAATCGAGAATTACGCTACTGCATCCGCCTATTGCCATGCCCTCAAAACCCTTGCTGACCAATTGGCGAATTTTGGCTCTGATGTGTCCAATGATCGCCTTGTACTCCAATTAGTTGCAGGTTTGAATGAAGGGTACAAACGGGTTGCTACTATTATCCAGCATAGTGACCCTCTGTCCCTCTTCTACAAAGCTCGTTCAATGCTCATTCTAGAAGAAACAAGCCATGCTCAAACTCCTGCTTCTGATTCCGCCCTCGTTGCGGTCACAACCGGTGATTCTGCCAAACCAAAAGACTCGAAAGATTCCTCCTCTCGCCAGTCTCATAACAATCGTTCAAAGAACGAATAACAGACGATCTGGGAAGCGCGGGAAGAATGGTGGTAGCAACGGTCGCAATAATGATAGTCGTCAAGACGACAAGCAAACCAAGTCGACTCCATCTTCGCCAGCGCATGTATCTTGGTCCACCAACGGTCGCTGGGTTGCGGCTTCATGGGCTACACCTCCTTGTCCTTACCCCACGAATGGGTTGTCACAAGCCCCAGTGTCTCCCAAGTCTGCCGGTATCCTCGGTCCGTGTCCTCCTCAGGCGTTTATGGCATACCCATATGCTGCCATGCCCCATGCCTCGCCCAGTTATACTCCCACTAATCTAGGCACCGCTTTTAAAGGGATGACGCTCATGCCACCTGACCCATGTTGGTTTATGGACACTGGCGGTAGCTCTCATATGACAGCGGACTCAGGTACTCTCTCGTCTTATTCTACTTTGGGCACTAGCCGTAGTACTGTTGTCGGTAGTGGTCGACGTATTCCAAATAAAGGTCATGGGCATACCTCTCTTCCTCGACCCCTCCCTGCTTTGTCTCTGAATAACGTTCTCCATGTCCCTAACATTGTTAAAAACCTCATGTCAGTCCGTCAATTTGGTCGGGACTATGTCTTTCGGTTACTTGTCGTTAGGAGCACCTAGACCAAAACACAATTTATAACTTCACAAACAACTCTACAATTAGTAAAGAGGCAAGTAAAGGTCGGATCCCAAGGGACGGGAATTGAGATGAGATTTCTATTGCAACTAGTGGTGTCTTAAGGGTGTCACAATTGGGGTTTGAAGTAGAAGGTCACTAAACTAAATAGCAATGAAAGTAAACAAGCAAGATGAATTAAAAGGGTTGTAAACCATTGATAAAAGGCACTAGGGTGTCATGGGTTCATAGGGGATTCATGGGAAATGATCATACAAACATATTCTCAAGTTATAAGCAAGCAATTATTGTTGTGATGGGTTGAGTTGGTTTATATCTTACAATCCTAGGAAAGTTTGGGTCCCGGAGCCGAATCGATTAGATTGTACAATACCTACAAGTCGACTTAATCTTACCTACTCAACAATATGCATGGTCTAATGAGACTCGAGTTGGTTTATGTCTTACAAGTCTCATTGAAAAGATAGGTGATGGGTAAAAAATGCAAGGATTCATAGGCTCACATTTTATCAAACATAACATGTGCATAAGTTGAGATCACAACAAGCAAGCAAATAAACTATGAAAGCATATTAATTTAAGCATGAATCATTCCCCATGTTGGTTTCCCTTAATTACCCATTAACCCTAGCTAAGGAAACTACTCACTCATTATCATGTTGAACATGCTAGCAAAGTTGTCAATCATACCAACAAAGTGAAACATGATGAATAAATGAAATTAATTAACAATAATTAAAAAGGGATTAAGAGAATTATACCTACTAATGATTCCAATAATAAAGCAAAGAATAAAAGAAGTACTTGATGCTTGATTGGAAGGTTGTCAATCTCCCAATAATAACCCAAATAATCTTCAATTACCCAAAATAAAGGATGAACAAGAGAGAGATTAAGGAAATAAAACTTGTATTAAAACTTGATTAATTGTTGATTACAAGATTAAAGAGAGATTTGATTGATATTAACTACACTAAAGATTGCTAAGAAGAACATGCTCTTCTAATTAGACTAATGGGGTATTTATAGTGGGGATTAGGTGTGTGAATTAGGGTTAACTAAGGGCTTAAATGACGATTAAGTCCCTACTTAAAGAAACGTCGGTCTTTTTGGAAAGACTCCGGTCTCTAGAAGAAGATGTGCATCCTTCCTTGAAGCTTGAAGAAGACGAAATGGGTCTGCCTGGGAATCTGGGCGTCTTGGGCACGGGACGGGCGGATTTGGTGGTTTCTGCCCGGGCGTCTTGTGGTGAAGACGGGCGTCTTCTGGAGTTTTTGCTCGGGCGTCTTGGTGTGAAGACGCACGGATTGTAGAGTGGTGGACGGGCGTCTTCAGGGGAAGACGCACGGATTGCTGGGCAGTCTCGTTTCTTCTTCTTTTCTTCCTTTTTCTTCAAAAGATCCTTGGGGATTTCCTCGGGGATGCAAGGATATTTTCTCATCATTTCCCATCTACTATAGTATGTACAAAGGCCTTCTAATCTTGTCTCTCGTTGACGCTTGGTCATTGAATTCAATAAATTTAGCCTCATTTTGCCATGAAAATGCAAGGTTTGCACTCCTTTCCTACCAAGGGATCAAAACCTCAAAGAATATGCAAAACAAAGAACTAAAGACAATAAATGACCCAAATATGCACTAAAAAGCATGGGAACAAGGCTAATTCGGGGACTAAATATGCTCTAATTATGGTCACATCAAATATCCCCAAACCGAACCTTTGCTCGTCCCGAGTAAAGAGGTGACAAAGACTAGGACCATTATTTAAACTAACCTAATAACATAGCCGATATGAGATAATTAGCGGGTCTCACTCCGTCCCTTCAACACACAACAAGACAACCATGAGGTCGGATGGCTTCTTGCAAGGCAAGGTGGGTCTTGCCAAAATGGCGACACATCCAAACATTAAGCACACAAAATCAAATAATGGATGCATCTACAAAAGAATAGCCACTTTCCTCATCTAAGTGGCGGAAATTATCTACAAGGGAAGCAATTCAAGGGTACACACTCCTTCATAGATGCAATTTCTTCAAACTACTAAGCCTAGAAGGATACCAATAAATCACCTCCAAATTGTGTCAAGCTAGGGTACCTTTGTCCTCAATCGTTAAAGTTTTTGTCAAGAGTGGACTCGCTATGGTGTTAGAAACACTGGAGGATCGCGGAATTCCCCCTCTTGCCTAGACAAGAAGAAGGGTCGTCCCCTCTCTACCATGCACAAAAATGGATACGATGGATAAAAGGGATCAATAAATATTTGAGTTTCACTTTGGGAGTTTGCTTTTGTTTTTGTTTTTCCCCCAAATTTCTTGTGGTATATAACATTTGAGAACACTTTCTTGCCATTTCTTTTTGAACTTTTTTGGCATTTCAATACTTGACAACTTTTTGCATTTCTTTTTGAACATTTTCAAAGTCACCCCATATGTAGTGAGGGTGCCTTATATTTGAAGCTTTAGGAGTTCTATTTTTGCTCCTCTTTTCATTTGATGCATTTTGGCAAACTTTCTTTCACTGTTCATTTCATTGAACTCAAATTGATTTCTTTTTGTGCCCATTCCCTTTGATGAAAAAAATGTGGTAGAACATGGATGATGGATGGATGCATGGTTTCAAGGGTCACCTTGGAATAAACGGTAGCCAAAGAGTTATCACACCACAAGGTACTCTTAACTAGGCCTTAATCCATGGGTCAAAAGATACTAGCATGACACATCCTAGGGTGTTTTACAAGTATTCTAACAAGCAAAGTCTTAAGAAGAAAAAGCATCTACTAGGGCCTATATACACTTGTCAAGTTTCCCAAGTAGACGGTTTCACAAAATTTTCTAACATGCAACTACATGCCATGATGCAACTAGCATATAAACATCCTAATGCAAATGATTCTACCAACTAATATGACATATAAACTAAATGTAAGTCCTAAGTTCACATTGTTATACCGCATCAATCAAAATAAAGCCACATAGTCATTAACATAAAAGGAAAAAGGAGATTGGAAAGATCATACCATGCGGTCTTCAATATCCTCATCTCTCGGATGTGGCGTAGTCGATCAATGTGAACAACGATAAAAGAAACAAAATATATACAACAATATATACATGACTACACTACAAAGGAAATGAACTTGTTTTTGGTTTTTTTCAATTTTTCAAATTTTTATGGTTTTTCGAAATTTTTTGATTTTTTTGGGTTTTTGAATAGAAGTTAAGTTAGAATTCCCCATCCCCACACTAATATGGGCATTGTCCTCAATGGCCAAAATGATGGGAAATTATTCAAACATGATGCATGATTTCTACACTAAATGCAAGCTACGCTAATCTATACTACATGATGCATGGGTTTTTGTTTATGACGGAGAACGTAATTTAGATTACCTCCTGTTGCGTATGCATGTACTTCCCCAAACCGAGTTAGACATTATTTCTAATGTCCTAAAGTTGGGTGTAGTTCATGCACACAAGATGCAATGCATGAAACTAAATTTGTCATTTTGGATCTTCAAAAGTGGGAACAATGAAATAAGAACACCTCAATGGGGCCGAGGTGTTAGTCCTCTATGTTGCTAGGACTACCCAACCATGATCAAGATAAATAAATAAAACAAAGAAAGAAGTAGACAAACCTCAAGAGGGTAGGAGCCTCCAAAGCTTGATAGTCTTCCACCATATCATCATTATCATCATCTTCCTCAATAGAAGTGGACTCATCATCACTTCCCTCTTCACTTCCTTCATCATCCTTTTCTTCTTCATCACTAGCCTCTTCCTCAATGTTATCATCAACAACCTCATCAACGACAACTTCATCGTCACCCGGAATCTCACACCTAGATGCACTCGGAAAGAAGACTTTCCTATCCGCCCAACTAGGCAAAGGACATGAAGGATCAAGTAGTCCTTGCCTAGCTAAATGAAGGAGGGGTGGATATTGGGCTAAGTAAGCATCTTCCCGATCCTTAAAAGCTTGCATGTGCATCTCTTGCATAAGTAGAGTCATATAGTCATTGCTTGCTTCAACACCTTCGGGTTTGAACTCTTGGTACTTGAATGGATAGGGTGGTGTGACAATGGAGGAGGAGGGCATTTCAATTTCATCCCTTTGTTGTCGGATGATTTATTCGGCTTCTTTTGAGAGGGGAAGAAGGTAGTTGGTCCGATGGACACTCAAACGACATATCTTCGAAGGCAAAGTAAAAGATCTAGCCTCATTGGTGAGCCACCCATACTTGGTGTCAAGAGGGTTATGAGTGACCCACTTGTACTTGTTAATCATAGCATCCATGTCAATGAGATGACCCCCCTTTTCGCCACATACTTGCTATCCTTGTTGAAGTTCGGATCAAAGTACTTAGCCAAAAGAGTGACTAGACCTCCACTCACAATAACGGTGGTGCCTTGCTTCCCACAATCAACATTTAGCCATATTTCCACCAAAAGCCTTCGAGAATTGTAAGGCGTGGTGAATTCCCTTCCAATATTTAAGGCCGACTCAAGAAGCACACAATCGAGCTTGGTAAAGTGGTTGGTATCTTTTCTTGCAATGATGGTATTCCCGATGACCTTATGCCACACTCTAATGCCCGGATGGTGGACTAATAAAGCGCGACTAGCATGATAGTTCTCAAATTTCCTTCCGGAAATCGCCTCCCAAAGAGGAGCGGGGTCATACTTTACGGGATTCTTGAAATAACTAGGTGAATCACTAAGACCCAATGCTTTACCCAATTCATCAAAGGTGATACGCCTACTCACATTAGCAAGGCGGAACTCGATGTTTTCCCTAGTCTCTACCTTAGTGACTTTCAAAGAACTCAAGAATTCTAAGGTAAGGGAGGGGTATGTCAATTCTTTTGTAGCAAACAATTTTCCCAACCCTATGGCTTCAAAGAAGGCTTTAGTTTGTTCAAGGACACCCAACTTGTTCAAGGTATCTTCACAAATAAACTTGGTGGATAGAAAGGATTTTCTAGCATACTTGGCAAATGTTTCCCTATGGGAGTTAGAAATGAAAATTACCTCCGGATAGTTCGAAAGTTGAGAAATTTTCGGAGTTGTTGTTGTTGTTGCTTCCAAGGGAGGTTGTTGTTGTTGCAATTCCAAGTTTGAACTAGCTACCACCATAGCCAATGAGGCTTTCTTTGCTTGAAGACTCTTTTGTCTTGTTGAGAGTGCCTTTGCCTTAGGTGCCTTTGTTGCTCCTTTTGTCCTTGCCATTGATGATTGAACCAAAAAGAGTGAAAATCTTCAATTTCCAAGTATACCCAAGTCGATTTTAAGGTGAAAGGCTTTGCCTTTATAAATTCAAAAATCGACTCAAAGGTTGAAGATTTTGGTGCTTGGTTTGATTTTTGTTGAAAGAGGAGTGATTAATTGTTGTTAAAAGGAAGTTTGGATTTGATTTTGTTGAATGTGATTGAGGAAATCTTGTTTTGATGATTGAGAGGATGAGGGTTTTGAGTTTTGGAGTTTATGGGTAGTGTTTTGAATGAAGGAATGAAGAAATGAAGGTGGGATGGGGTACTTAAAATACCTGAAAAATTTTGGATTGCAGGGGAAGATGGGCGGCTTTCCTTCAGGACGCTCGGATTCTGCCTGTTCTGGCTTCAGGAATCTCGCCTAAAGACGGGCGTCTTTCAACAAAAACGCTCGGATTTATCAACTGCGGGACGGGCGTCTTCTGCTGAAGACGGGCGGATTCTCTTCCAGTGAGATTTCTTGTTTTTCCCAGCCAAAAAGACGGGCGTCTTTCCTTCCAGAACGGGCGTCTTTCCTTCCAGAACGGGCGTCTTTCTGAAGACGGGCGAATTCTATTGCAGGACACTCGCATTTATCAATAGTCCCAAAATTTTAAATTTTCAGCTCAGATGGACGGGCGGATTTTTACCAAGACGCCCGGGTTGCCTGAAGACGGGCGGATTCCCTAGAAAACGCTCGGATTCTCCCTGTTTTACCCGGATTCAGTTCCATCCGTGCACTTGCATATCCCGTGTCATTTTTTTCATTCTTCAAAATCTCGTGTTCTTCATTGTAGGGGCACTACTAAGGCATGAATAGCCTAGGCAATTGTTATCCCCACACTAGGCTAAAGCACTACACATCAAGTAAATCATTAGTCCCTCCCTTACTTCTCTCAAAAATGATAATTATCTTGATCAAAGTATAAAAATCCAAAAATGACAAAAATGCAATGTAAGAATTAAAATGCGAGTTAGGGAGTTAGAAATATTTACAAATGGTGGTTTAGGGAGACTCCACCAAACTCTCATCCTTTGTGAGATGTCATGGGGGCATGTCCAAGGTGTTATTGATGTTGCTCAACACCTTGAAGAAGTAATCAAAAGCTTGTTCATTATCATGATAAAGATCTTCAATAGATCTTTGCCCTTATTGTCGGTCTTGATCGATAGCATTACCAATATAGGGATTAAAAATCCCTTGAAACTCATCGTCCCAAAGACCACAAACTTCATCTACTTGATCACTAAAGATCTCTTGAGTTGATAGAGACAACTATCCCACTTTCTTGTCTTGGCCAATGAGGCCATCCTCTTCATTGCTTGATTTTGGTGAGCTTTTCAAGCTCTCTTTGTTACAATTCACTTGCTCTTTGAATGGAGCATCTTCAATTTTCTTCTTCCATTGGAATTCCGACTTCTTCCTATCATCCTTCCGGCTATAATGATCAACCATAAAACATGGTTCATGCAAACGGGGAGCTCTCATGGTCTTGTCAAGATTGAAAGTTATGCTCTCATCTCCCACTTCTAGAGTGAGCTCTCCATGCTTCACATCAATCATCGCACCCGCGGTGTATAAGAAAGGTCTTCCTAGAATGATTGGAATGTTGGAGTCTTCTTCCATGTCAACAATGACAAAGTCCACCGGGATGAAAAAATTTCCCAACTCTTACGGGAACATCTTCCCATATCCCTAATGGTGTCTTCGTCGATCTATCGGCCATTTGGAGTGTGATATTGGTGCATTTAAGCTCTCCCATCCCCAACCTTTTACTCACCGAGTACGGCATAACACTCACACTAGCCCCTAGATCACATAAGGCTTTGTTGATCGTGGTGTCGCCAATGGTACACGGTATTGAGAAGCTTCCCGGATCTTTGAGTTTTTGAGGTGAACTCCCTTGAAGTATTGCACTACTCACCTTAGTGAAGGCGATAGTCTCAAGCTTCCGGATCGACTTCTTATTTGTGAAGATGTCTTTCATGTATTTTGCATAGGCCGGCACGTGATTGATTAATTCCGTGAAAGGAATTGAGACTTCCAAATTCTTCACAATTTCCATAAATTTTTCAAGTTGGTCATCAAATTTGGGCTTAGCTTGACGACTCGGAAAAGGAAGTCTAATCACAATGGGCTCCTTCTCTTTGACCTTGTCTTCATTTTTCTTTGAAATTTTTTCTTTTGATGGTTCTCCATCCTTGGAGTTTTGCACAATTTCTTCTTTGTCACTAGCTTCCACAACTTCATCCTCAACTTGCTTCTTGGGTGCTTCATACCTTGTACCACTCCTTAAGTGAATGGCACTAACCGTTTCATGTCTTGGGGGATTACTTTCAGGTGGTAATTGCCCATTTTGTCTTTGTGAGCTTGAAGATGCTAGTTGAGTCAATTGGGTTTCCAACATTTTGGTGTGAGCTAGGATGTTGTTGATGGTGATTTCCTTTGCTTGACTATCCTTTTGAATTTGAGTGAAAAACTCTTGTTGATTCTTTTGCATTTAAAGTACCACTTTTTGAACATCAAAACCTTGGTCATTTTGTTGATTGTATGGAGTTTGATTTTGGTAACCTTGGTTTTGGTTGTAAAAGGGTCTTTGATTTTGGTTTCTCATGGGAGGTGGGGTGTATGTTGGTTGAGGGTTTTGAACATTTTGGCTTTTGTATGAGAGATTTGGATGGAATTTGGTGTTTTCATTGTAATAGTTGGAATAAGGGGTACCACTCTTGTATGCTTGGAAAGCATTCACTTGTTCATTTGTTCCCCTACATTCACTTTGGTCATGTCCCAAAGTTCCACAATTCTCACATATCCCACTTGGGATTGATGAAGATGCCATCATGGCATTAACATGATGCTTTGGTGATTCTGAGGCTTCTTCAAGTCTAGCCATAGCTTTTTCAAACTTCAAATTGATGGTATCAATGTGAGCACTAAGTTGAGCACCCAATTGAGTAATGGAGTCCACTTCATGCTTTCCTCCTCTAGTAGCCTTGCGAGGTCTACTATATTGTGAGTTATGGACCGCCATTTCCTCAATTTTGTTCCAAGTTTGATTGTCATCAACTTCTTTGAACATTCCATTTGATCCCATGTTGAGAATGTTCCTTGAATCTTCATAAAGACCGTTCCAAAATTGTTGTACCAAGAACCACTCGCTAAGTCCATGGTGAGGACATGAGCGACAAATTCCCTTAAACCGCTCCCAAGCTTCATACAAAGATTCTTCATCCTTTTGCTTAAAGCCCGTGATTTGAGCTCTTAGCATGTTAGTCTTTTCCGGTGGATAGAACTTTTTGTAGAAAGCTAGAGCCAACTTCTTCCAAGAATCAATTCCGAGAGTAGCCTTATCAAGGCCTTTCAACCATTGTTTCGCGGTGCCAATTAGAGAAAAAGGAAATAAGACCCATCGAATTTGGTCTTGAGTTACACCGGTTTGAGAAATCGCATCACAATAGTCACAAAAAGTCTCCATATGAGAGTGAGGGTCTTCACTAGGTATCCCCCCAAATTGGCTTCTTTCGACTAATTGGATAAATGCGGATTTGACAATAAAATTTCCAGTTAGATGTTGTGGTGTGGGAGTACCATTGGGTAGGTTCTCCTCGGTGGGTACGGAATGTGATGAAAACTTAGGCATTGTGGGTTGATTTTGTGTTGGGTTCTCCTCACCTTATCTTGCAAAAGGGTTGATGAACTCAATAGTATTTGGTTGAATATCTACAACCTCACCAATACCTCTCAAAGTTCTCTTAGCAAGTCTTCTATTGGTTGTCAAAGTTCTTTCAATTTCGTGATCAAAAGGTAACAAGTCACCTTGTGACCTTCTAGACATGCAAAATATCAAACAACTCGAAAACAATTAGAACAAACCTTGAGGAGTTTTACTTCCCCAAGGCAAAGAAAGACACAACTAATAACAATATAAGAAAATCTAAATCAAGTTAACACCGTCCTCGGCAACGGCGCCATTTTTGGTCGGGACTATGTCTTTCGGTTACTTGTCGTTAGGAGCACCTAGACCAAAACACAATTTATAACTTCACAAACAACTCTACAATTAGTAAAGAGGCAAGTAAAGGTCGGATCCCAAGGGACGGGAATTGAGATGAGATTTCTATTGCAACTAGTGGTGTCTTAAGGGTGTCACAATTGGGGTTTGAAGTAGAAGGTCACTAAACTAAATAACAATGAAAGTAAACAAGCAAGATGAATTAAAAGGGTTGTAAACAATTGATAAAAGGCACTAGGGTGTCATGGGGTCATAGGGGATTCATGGGAATTGAGCATACAAACATATTCTCAAGTTATAAGCAATCAATTATTGTTGTGATGGTTTAGTTGATTTATATCTTACAATCCTAGGAAAGTTTGGGTCCCGGAGCCGAATCGATTAGATTGTAAAACACTTACAAGTCGACTTAATCTTCCCTACTCAACAATATGCATGGTCTAATGAGACTCGAGTTGGTTTATGTCTTACAAGTCTTATTGAAAAGATAGGTGATGGGTAAAAAATGCAAGGATTCATAGGCTCACATTTCATCAAACATAACATGTGCATAAGTTGAGATCACAACAAGCAAGCAAATAAACTATGAAAGCATATTAATTTAAGCATGAATCATTCCCCATGTTGGTTTTCCTTAATTACCCATTAACCCTAGCTAAGGAAAATACTCACTCATTATCATGTTGAACATGTTAGCAAGGTTGTCAATCATACCAACAAAGTGAACATGATGAATAAATGAAAGTAATTAACAATAATTAAAAAGGGATTAAGAGAATTATACCTACTAATGATTCCAATAATAAAGCAAAGAATAAAAGAAGTACTTGATGCTTGATTGGAAAGTTGTCAATCTCCCAATAATAACCCAAATAATCTTCAATTACCCAAAATAAAGGATGAACAAGAGAGAGATTAAGGAAATAAAACTTGTATTAAAACTTGATTAATTGTTTATTACAATATTAAAGAGAGATTTGATTGATATTAACTACACTAAATATTGCTAAGAAGAACATGCTCTTCTAATTAGACTAATGGGGTATTTATAGTGGGGATTAGGTGTGTGAATTAGGGTTAACTAAGGGCTTAAATGACGATTAAGTCCCTACTTAAGGAAACGCCGGTCTTTTTGGAAAGACTCCGGTCTCTAGGGAGACTCCGGTCTCTAGAAGAAGCTGTGCATCCTTCCTTGAAGCTTGAAGAAGACGAAATGGGTCTGCCTGGGAATCCGGGCGTCTTGGGCACGGGACGGGCGGATTTGGTGGTTTCTGCCCGGGCGTCTGAAGGAAAAGTAGATCTAAATACTTAACATATTCATATATGTTTTAATTTAATTTGTCATAAAATTAATGAATGATCTTATGCATGCAAACACTTAAACAAAATAAAGAAGAAACATCCATCCTTACATTGGATTTTCGGTTTTAGGGCACAAGAGAGATCTCCTTCTCTCTTGTTCTTGAGCTTTCCTTTTGGATGAACAAAGACCCAAGTGTAGGATCTCTCCCAAGTATTTATACCCAAAGCTCACTCTTAATTAAAATTAATATTATGAGTACTAGATAATATTAACTTTGTAGAAAATTGACCCAAAAATATTATAGGACTCTTTAATATTTTTGGTTTTATGGGAGAGGAAGAAGGAAGCTTTTTATCTCTCTAAAACTCAAATTTTAGAATAATGAAGAATGAATGATGCCACACAAACATTTTGTGTATATTAGGTAAAAATAAGAGGAAAAATCAAGTGGTTTTTCCTCTCTCAAAACCGGGTGGAAGGGGGGCATGGGAGGGAGCCAATGCATGCTCTAGTTGTTCTTCACAATGAGCAATAGGTATGCAAGGCTAGATTAGTAGGTAATCATCATGCCCTCCACTAATATAATCAACATAATATTAGCTTAATCTTCCTCTAATTTTTGGTACATATAGTTAATATGGATTCCATATTATTTTTGTCAATTTGTCAATATGTCACATGTCACATGTCACATAAAATTGCTATGTATTTTTAACATATTAAAAATCAACGTATTAATAAAAATACGTCATATAAAAAAATTGACTTAGTAATTCATAATTACTTGTACCAAAATATTTTACCAATTATAAATCACAACAATTTGTATTTATAATAATTCATTCAAATTCAATTGTTTCCTTAAACAATAATTTCATCTGATTAATGATACAATTCGATTACTCAGACCGTGTCTCATTTTAATCAATTTTAATGAGATACGTAAATATTACTTCCGAAATCGTCCGTCAATTTTAATTTAAATTAATTGACTCGTAACATTATACGATCAATTAATTGATCAATTAAGAGTGTTGCCCTATAGCTATGACCTAGGGGATCAACTGATCACCATCGTCGCACGACAGTAATGTCAAACTCTAGTCAGCCAATCATTACCGATATATGTTGATCAGCTGACAGTAAATATTACTTTCCAATTGTATTCTTTATAATGAGACTTAAACATGTGATCATCATGATCAACAGTCGTGATCGCATTATTGTCGGAGGACACATATTCCAACAATCTCCCACTTGTCCTCGACAAGTGTGCGTCACCAATTCTCTTGTCCTATTACTATCTCCCACTCAATGCAAGGTGTCTTTCAGGTCGTACTTGCAAGTGATCATATCGAGAGTGGTTTCCTCGATCTGGAGAATAACTGATTGACCGGATTTATCCACCATGGATACATTCCGAGCGTGGCCACGCATTTCCAGTTCATTACTCCTCGAGTGGCCCTGAGATATTTTTATAACCCTGACTAGGGGTGGACAATTCCTATCGCACTCATTCCCTTCAACTAGCCACAGCCATCATAACCCAAAATATGCCCATTTGACCCCATTTACGAAGGTTGTAGTAACACAAATCAAAGTTAATCTGAAACTGTGCCATCTTAGGCGAATAGTGTTTAGTCAAAAGAATCGACTCATTTGAATACTATAGCAGCTCTCGCCACGACCAGGCTATATAAATTTGCCAGAACTCTATAAGCGGTTATTAGGCCCGACAAAATGTTCCTAACAGTCTGCCTATGTGATCGACTAGTCATTCTCATATGACTCTATGGCACTTGAACTTGCCATCAATCGCATCACATTCTAGTCACTTCGAGACGTCACCCCATACAAGTGACTATGAGCAAATACTATGTTAATCCGTGTTCACTTAAACGGGGTTCAATTGTCTCTACAACCCATTGGATGTAACAAAGTATACAGTGAGTTAATAATAACTCAAACGACAAATGTCGACATCACACTCGGGTAGTCAATACCATATTACAATCTCGTGATGCAAATCGTAAGTGTATAAACACTTGTTGATTGCAATAGAAGTTTAACATGTCATGTGTCCATGTGTTCAAACTTCTTATAATCGCATTTTCCTTTATGTTCATGTTATCTTCTCATAGCATGGACCTTACCAAGTACACATCAAGGTTCCCGACCTCGGTTTTGGTTCTTTATCTTGAAAGAACTTCCTTATCGATTATCACATAACAAACGAACTTGTGGTGAATGATATAACTTGTACTGATCAAGTACTCCATTCACACACAATGCACTAGGTATACGTTTTGTAGAATCTTGCAACAATTTGTCAAGATGATTAGCCTAGCACTTCTCACAAGTCCTAGCATATTAGGAAAGATTAGTTTTGAGCAACTTATTCTCTAACTATGTATCTTTCCAAAACTTCTTATTTCTCTTTCTAGCTTGAAAAGGTTTAGGATTCTCATAAATCCTTGCATGTGCTCGGATTTTCTATAATATGTGTAACCTCTTGACACACAATAGAGCATTCCGTCAAACACCGAAATCGCTCATCGGATTCTACTCGAGAATTCATGACGTTTCTTTTATGGCTTACCAATGAATCATCATGTTCATATGCATGTGATTCATAATTGGACATGTGCATGATTATTCTAATGGCGGAAACATTAGTAACTTTTAATCATGTCATCAACTATATTTAGGTTCAAGGAACGACCATGACTGCTAATGGCAATTCCATTTTCATTTACATGAATAACCTATGTGTATGTTGATACGATGTGTATTTCTTAATATTGATCCAATATTTCTTGATGTAATTGGATTCATCATAGTCCTAATTCATCCAGAATTGAAAACTCAAATGCTTCTTTATGAAAGAAGGTATTAGCTCGTCATTCTTCAATGAGTGATGAGTTGTAAACATTCAAAGGATGATAGCTCCCACTAAATTCCATGTCTTCACATGATAATTTCCTAACTCCCACTCAATTCCACATGTTTCGAAATTGACTTCTCAATCGAAACTTTTCAAGAATTGAAATATAAATTGCATTGCCAAGTTATTAAGATAAAACCATATATGTTCCCATCATATTCTTTCAAAATACCTATTTTGAAGTGGTCTCATCTTAACCTTATGGAAAGAGATTTTAATCGCTAACTCACACATATCATAATGATGTGTAGCAATGTCATTATAAATAATATCTAGAACACGTCCTTCAAAATACCCTTTCGGAAGGAGGTTTAACCATTTTATAATGAGGTTAAGTAATGACATCTGCGTGGTTAAAACTTGGCCATTGAAGATATCGGTATATCAATCTTTGCAACTCGATCATAACTAGTATGTTACTTTGATTCATTTAGGCTCTTAAGTAAATCTCAAGGTTGAAACTATTGGTCAAAATTTTCATAAACTTAGTCAAAACTCTTGTTAAGACTTTACATTAGTCATTTTGTTCCAAAACTTTCTTTTGGTCTCCTCGTGTAGTTATCTTGAGAACATACTCTTATGATTACTTCACTTGGTCTCTTTAGTCATATAGAACTTACTTGAGACCATAGATCTCATCTATTCGGTATACTATATAAATAGATATACCTTCATTCAAATCATTCTCTCTTGCGTAGATCTTCATTTACACAAATACACAATTTTATCTTGCCTTGTGTGTTGTGTTCTCATTTTTCTCCCACTCTATCTTTAGAATAAATAATCTAGAGATTCAAAGAAAGCATATGAGAACTAGTAATGATGTTGAAGTATAAGGAGAACTATCTCATAGAGTAACCAAACCCCCACAATTTATACTCCCCTTCTTTTCTCTATGCTTCGACGCACTTACCACAAAAAGCTTAGCCCAATCCGGAATCCCCTCCCCCTCGGGCAACATCGCCCAAATGCACACACGGACCCCATCATTTAGCTTTGTGGGCTCCCCCATCGAAAAGAAGAAACAAGAAATCTCCGTGTAAGAATTCGGATGGGGGGGTTTGTGATGGCGGAGGTTTTGTCGTTATTTGTCATGTGAGTTTTTCCCGTGAGTGCACACCAAGTATCATTCAAGGCCGTTCCCGGTGGGTTAATGGAGGAGGGTGGCCTAGTAACTCTTAAGATCTACCTTACCCTCTCGAAGTTTAGAGTGTGCCACACTTTGTTTAACCGAAAATTCACCCGAGCAATCTCCCTTTCCCCCGTGATATGGACGGTAGCTAGGAACACTAAGGTATAGGCGGGGTAAGTGTGTGGTTGAAGGTTCATGTACCTCTGAAGCCCTACCTTGGTGAGAAAGGCAAGGGTTTGGTCATAGATACCCATATCCCTCAAGGTCCCCGGGTGAAGGAATTTTGATATAGGCAAGGATTTGCTCTCAAGAAACTTGAAAAAAAAATTTGGCTTGTGTGGGTAACCCTTCATCCCCTCGAAAAGGCTTAGGTGGTGGTGGTGGTGCTTCAGATTGTGCTTGGGTTGAGGACTCACCTCTCTTCTTTGACTTCCCCTTTCCAAGTCCAAAAACCATTTTTCTTTCTTACAAAAATTTCAAAAATCACTTAAAACAACCAAAATCTGGAAAATTTTCTATGGGGCAATTCAAAAAACACCTTATGTGCACTGGCACAAACTTGATTGTTTAAGGTAGTTTTGTTGAATTGTTCCTTCCCTAACAGAAAATAATTGCCAACAATCCCCAATAATCAATCAAAAGTAAGGATTTAACTCAACTAACCAATGTAAATTGAATTAAACAAATTGAAAACAAAGAGAGTGGAGGAAAGTTGTTATACCTTTCCGTAAATTCTCAAACTTGCTTGAATGAAGAAGGATGTTGCATAAAAACCCCTTTGAGACCCAGAAATCCACTTGAGAAAGCTTCAATTTAACCCGGAAAATTTTAGGGTTCTTGGGAAATTGGGGGATTTTTGTCAGAAATTTTGGAGGTTTGAATGTGTTTTCGATAGCAAAGATGAACTTGGTGAAGAATTTGGTGAAGGTAGTCGAGGTTTGTGATGATATAAGATGATTTGATAAGTGTTGGAATGAATGAGATGGAGTATTTGGGGGTTTTGTTGATGAAGAAATTATTATAGAATGAAACATAAGTCGGGATTGGGAAGGGTAAAGAAACGAGAAAATAGTCCTGCGCAGGCTGCGCAAAATATGGGTTTGCCTGCGCAATCGTGCGCAGCTGCACAAGCCTTCTGCGCAGGCTGCACCTAGCCTCGCATTTTGATTCTTGTTTCTTTTAATTCTAAATTCAATACTTAGCCAATTTTGTCTCTTATTTCCCTTGATCCCTCTTCAAAGCTTCCTCCAATGAACTTGTCTATTAAACCCGACTCTCATCTCCTCTTGGGCACGCCTTCCAAGAGGGTTTTTGCAAATCACTACGTCATTTAACAAACTTCAATTGCTTTTTACATGTCAATGCAAATTAAATTAATTAAACGAAATTAACATGCAAGGAAATAAATTGCGGTAATAAACTATGCTAGGAAAGCAATTAAATTGGGATAGAATATTTACAAATTTGCCGTTATTTAATGTCGATGGCTCGACGTAGTCATTGTTGGAGATTTAATCTTTGTAAATTGGATCTTCTAAAAGAAGATCCTCTTCACCTTGTAACTAGATTCCTTTGAAGTAATGCTTCAACCTTTGCCCATTGACCTTTATCACTTTTCCCGAGGTCGGGTCTTCTACCTCTACCGCTCCATGTGGAAAGACTTTCTTGACTTTGTAAGGCCCATACCACTTCGACCTTAGCTTGCCGGGAAACTTCTTGAGACGACTTTGAAAAACCAAAACATCTTGTCCCTCTTCAAAAACCCTTCTTGTCACCATCTTGTCATGCCAAGACCGAGCCTTTTCCTCGTAAATGCTAGCATTGTCATAGGCATTGTGCCTAAGCTCTTCCAATTCTTGAATTTGAAGCATTCGGTGCAATCCCGCCTCATCGACATTTTGATTGAAAGCTTTGATAGCCCAATAGGCTTTGTGTTCAACTTCTGCGGGAAGGTGGCATCCCTTCCCATAAATTAGCCTATATGGAAACATGTTGATTGGGGTCTTATAAGTCGTTCTATAATCCCATAGAGCATCTTCAAGCCTCTTGCTCTAATCTTTTCGGTCGGGATTGACCGTTCTTTCCAAGATATGCTTAATCTCCCGGTTAGAGACTTCCGCTTGGCCGTTTGTTTGGGGGTGATAGGCCGTAGAAACCTTGTGGAGCACACCATATTTTTGAAGCAAGGTTGAGATCACCTTGTTGCAAAAATGAGTTCCCCTATCACTAACAATGGCCTTTGGGAAGCCGAACCTTGAAAATATGTTGCTCTTGACAAATGCCTTCACCGTCTTTGCATCATCACATTTCGTGGGAATGGCTTCCACCCACTTAGACACGTAATCAACTGCCAAGAGGATGTAGAGGTATCCATAAGAATTAGGGAATGGCCCCATGAAGTCTATTCCCCACACATCGAAAACCTCCAAATAAAGCATCGGTTGTTGGGGCATTTCGTTTCTACGTGAGATGTTGCCAAAACGTTGGCATCTATCGCATGTATTGACGAAAGTGTGAGCATCTTTGAACAACTTGGGCCAATAGAACCCGCACTCTAGGATCTTCCGTGCCGTTCTATGAGGCCCAAAGTGACCCCCACAAGCGTACTCGTGGCAATGTTTGAGAATAGATGGAATTTCTACATCCGGCACACAACGCCATATAGTTGACAAGGTTAGCATACCAAGGCTCAATGGCCTTCATAGAATATAGAGATTCAAGTGGTAAGCTACCGTCCACTACTCCCATGGTCTTTACTAGATCTTGATTGATGTGAAGCCTACTCAAATGGCCGGCCACCACATTAGCACTCCCTTGCTTGTTGAACCATATAGCTTATATGTTTATGTTTTGATGATGTCAAGGTGTTTTATATTGTATATACTTGTTGCGCGTAATCGTTTGTCTAAGTGTTTTAGAATCAACTTATTTAATACAAGCAACAAAGGAGATTGTGATGGAAGTATAAAATGTTCAAGCCTCTATTCAAGATCAAACGATATGAAGATTCATTCAAGATTTATGTGAAGACGAAGTTCGTCTAAAGATTAATCAAGCTTGGATGATGATGCAGCCTATACTCGAAGATCTCCCTGAAGATTAGAATAGTATAGGTGATTATCTCGTAATGATAACTGATGTGACCATTATTTGAGCATATTTAGTCCCCGAATTAGCCTTGTTCCCATGCTTTTTAGTGCATATTTGGGTCATTTATTGTCTTTAGTCCTTTGTTTTGCATATTCTTTGAGGTTTTGTTTCCTTGGTAGGAAAGGAGTGCAAACCTTGCATTTTCATGGCAAAATAGAGCTAAATTGATTGAATTCAATGACCAAGCATCGAAGAGAAGACAAGACTAGAAGGCCTTTGTACATATTGTAGTAGTTGGGCAATGATGAGAAAAGATCCTTGCATCTCCGACAAAATCCCCGAGGATTGTTAGAAGAAGGAAGAAGAAGAAGGAAGAAAAGAAGAAAGGAAGAAGCTGCCAGAGAATCCGAGCGGATTGCCCTCTGGACGCCCGTCCAAGACCAGCAATCCGAGCGTCTTCTTCAGAGGGACGCTCGTCCAAAAGCCCCACAATCCGCCCGTCCACCCCACGAATCCGCTCGTCCAACAGCCAGACAATCCGCTCGTCCCGTGCCCTGGACGCTCGGATTGTGTTACAGCTATTTCGATTTCTTCTTGCTCTATGAAGGATGCGCATATCTCGGAAAGACCGGCAAAAAGGAGACTCGCATATCTTTTGAGAGGAGCGATTCCTCAATGACTTAATCGTCATTTAAGCCCTTAGTAAACCCTAATTTGTGTACCTAATCCCCACTATAAATACCCCATTAGTCTAATTAGATAATCATGTTCTCTTTATCAATATTTAGTGTAGTTTATATCAATCAAATCTCTCTTTAATCTTGTAATCAACTTTTAATCAAGTCTTAGGGGTCGTTTGGTTCGCTAAGGGAATTGAAGTTCCAAGGAATTAAAAGATCCCATGATTTTATAAATCACATGAAATGGGAAAAAGTTGTTTGGTTGGAATGTAGGAAGTGAATTCCACAGGAATTTCCACTTACCTAGGGGGACCTAGGTAAGCAACTTCCCACATCATGGAGGAATTGGAGTTCCTATGGAACTTCAATTCATGTGATTTGGGGCAAATAAACAACTCACCCATTTTGCAAATCCCATAAATTACAATTCATGTGTTTTAGAATGAGTAACCAAATAACCCCTTAATACAAATCTCATTTCCTTAATCTCTCTTTTGTTCATCTTTTATTTTGGGTAATTGAAGATTATTTGGGTTATTATTGGGAGATTGACAACCTTCCAATCAATCATCAAGTACTTCTATTATTCTTTGCTTTATTATTGGAATCATTAGTAGGTATAATTCTCTTAATCCCTTTTTAATTATTGTTAATCTTCTTCATTTATTCATCATGTTTTACTTTGTTGGTATGATTGACAACCTTGCTAGCATGTTCAACATGATAATGAGTGAGTAGTTTCCTTAACTAGGGTTAATGGGTAATTAGGGGAAACCAACATGGGGAATGATTCATGCTTAATCTAATATGTTTTCATAGTTTATTTGCTTGCTTGTTGTGATCTCAACTTATGCACATGTTATGTTTGATGAAATGCGAGCCTATGAATCCTTGCATTTTTTACCCATCACTTACCTTTTCAATGAGACTTGTAAGACATAAACCAACTCGAGTCTCATTAGACCATGCATATAGTTTAGTAGGGAAGATTAAGTCGACTTGTAGGTGTTGTACAATCTAATCGATTCGGCTCCGGGACCCAAACTTTCCTAGGATTGTAAGATATAAACCAACTCGATCCATCACAACAATACTTGCTTGCTTATAATTTGAGAATATGTTTGTATGATCAATTCCCATGAATCCCCTATGACCCCATGACACCCTAGTGCCTTTTATCAATTGTTCACATCCCTTTTTAATCATCTTGCTTGTTTACTTTTATTGCTATTTAGTTTAGTGATCTTCTATTCCAACCCCAAATTGTGACACCCCTAGACACCGCTACTTGTAATTGAAAATCTCACTTCAATACCCGTCCCTTGGGATCCGACCTTTACTTGCCTCTTTACTAATTGTACAGTTGTTTGTGAAGTTATAAGTATTGTTTTGGTCTAGGTGCTCCTAACGACAAGTATCGAAAACTAAACCTCCAAAGAGGGTTCGACCAATAACCAAGAATGAGTTTCTTGAATTGGTAAAGTTATAGCTTTGCAGCTATAACATTACTAGTAAAAGAGCTCAATGTTATAGCTCTCCTACTATAACATTGAGATGATGAGTTTATTATACACGACTTATAATGTTTCAAAATTGTTTTTGAAAATTGTTTTAAAGTTTATTTTAAATGTTTTGATAAAAGTATTTATAATTAAGCCCGGTTTAGTGCGGAGTTCGGTTTTATGTTGAACGTTGACTAGTAGTCTTGTTGGGTCAACTTATGAGTTGGACCATGCTACTAATTAGAGTTTCAACAAACCCTCTCTTAAAACCTAAATTCTAACCAATATATTGAGCTAGGGTTTGCACAAGTCACGAGGAATATGAGCCGTGACATCTCGTGTAACCTAAGGTGTATTTGGTAAAGATTTTATTCCAAAATAATATCTTTACATATCTTATATATCTTACTCAATATATTTGTTTATGGTAAAAGATATTCTTGTTTTAGGAAATCTTATCATATTTAGAATTTATAGTAAAGATAATATTTGAATAAGATTATATTCTATCTTTTGGATTATTCTTTATTATCTTTTAAGGCTTTTAGGAAAGAAATAATAGAATATATGATTTGTTAACATATCTCCAAGACTCGGCTATTAGGGTTTGTGTAAACCAAGTTGCCCTACTCTTTCCTTCTAATAAATACTTTACTCTTTGCAACATCTAAAATAGAGACCTTAAGCATAAAAATTGATTTTAATTTTACAAAGCAAACCGTGTGTTTTTAAGAAGAAAAACCGATTTGTTATTTTTGAAAGGTCGTGTGTTTTAAACTCGTATGCTCGTTCTTATTGTTATCATTATAAGATAATAGTGCTTAGTTGATTTTTTTCTCGTTCATTAACGTGAACTATTAGAAGAATCATTAGTGCTTTCTTATTAGCGTAAGTTAGTCACTCGAGTATTTAACGGTACTCATTGAGTTACAGCTAGAGTTAGTTGTACGAGTTGGGTTAGTAAATTTGTAATCCGTAGAAAGGTACTAAATTTATTAATCGAGAATAGTGGACGTAGGTTTCGACTTGTGAAACTGAACCACTTAAAAAACCGTGTGTCTCCTCGTTCTTTCGTTCATTTGCATATTTCGTTTTACATTCATTAGTTGATTAGTTAAAGTTTAATCAATAAACTTTAAATAATCAATTACATACGCATAATCGAAAAAGCTTTAAAAAGTTTTAAATCCTCAATTCACCCCCCCCCCCCCCTTGAGTATTTTGGATCAATAGACTCTTCAATTGGTATCAGAGCCTCGTGCTCTTAATTGCCTAACCGCAAAGAGGCTGATCTATCTTGGTTTTCATTTATGTTATCGTTTTATATTCCGCTGCCTATCACGTGATAAATGGATTCCAAATATCTCAAGTGTCCCGTCTTTGATGGGAAGAATTATGGATTGTGGAAAAACATGATGACTCACTATGTGAAAGGTCACGATTGGGAGTGCTGGAGGATTATCCAAAACGGACCGCACAAAATTCTTGTAGCATCCGAGGAAGGCACTACCTATGAAAAGAAAGAAGAGGACTATGTCGAGGCCGACTACAAGAAGGCCAAAAAGAACTCCAAAGCAATAAGTCTCCTGCAAAACAGAATGACTTCCACAGAGTTTGATCGGTTTTCTTCATGCTCTACGGCCAAGGAGATATGGGATGGGCTTGAACTAGCTTATGAAGGTACTTCCATTGTTAGGAAGCCCCGAATAGATTTGCTTATGCAAAAATATGAGCTATTCATTATGGAGCCTAATGAGTCCTTAGATAGTATGTCCGCATGGTTTTTAAGCATCATAAACGAACTGAAAAACCTAGGTAGGAAATTCAATACTGAGGACATTGCTAGAAAGGTTCTTAGGAGCCTGACTAAGAAGTAGCGTGCTAAAGTCACTGCAATGGAGGAATCACGAGATCTTGAAAACCTATCCTATCAAGAACTCATCGGCGCTCTTATGGCCCATGAAATGACTCTTAACAAGGATGACGCTGAACCAAGCCATAATAAGAGTATGGCCTTAAAGAGCGAAGAAGTTGACTCTGAACTAGAGGATGAAACTGTTTTGTTTGCACGCCATTTCAAAAATAAGATATTTTGAAACAAACAAACAAAATCATCCTACAACAACAACAATAACAAGTCATCCAACAAAAAGGTTACTGAATCAAAGTCGTCCTTCACAAATAGAGGTTGCTTCAAGTGTGGATAATCTGGTCATATGATGAAGGATTGTCCAACATGGGAGAAGATCAAGGACAAGACAAAACGTGAGAAGACAAAGAGAGAATTTAAACAGGTTATGATGGCTTCGTGTTGGGGAGACCTTGACTCAGAAGATGACGAGGAATCTGAAGACGACGAAGTAGCAAACCTTTGTCTCAGCAGTGTTAGTCTTGACCTAATCTCCGACAGTGACGATGAAAGCACAAACTCTCACTCAAACTATTGCTTTCTTGGAGAATCAGACGAAGATGACGATGAAGAGGTAAGTTATCTTGAGCTTAAAAAACGCGTTAAGAAATTGTCTAAAAGTGCTTTAATTGAATTCGTTGAACAATCTCTTGATAAGTGTCACGAATAGGACTTGGAACTAAAAGATCTAAAGGAACAGATTCTCGAAATAGCAGAAGAGAATTACACTCTGAAGGCTAAGGCTAAGAAGTTAAAGTCTAAGGTTACAGCTGAGAAAGCAATAACGTTAGACTCTACTATGGCTGAAAAGAAGGAATTAGAGTCCAAAGTTATAGCTAATGAAGCTATAACTTCCGACCTAAAGCTTAACATCAAGCACCTTCAAGCCAAAGTTATAGCTAATGAAGCTATAACTTTAGAACTTAGAAAAGCCAAAGAACTTTTGGAAACTAGAATCACATCTAATGAAGCAGTGATCTTAGACCAAAAGAAAGAGATAGATTCCCTTTCAAAACAATTAAAGGAATCTAAGACCGACATGATAAATGTTAAGAAACAACATTCCGATGTTGTATTCCTTCTTAATTAACAAACGATTCCAAGACTTTCGTGATAACTTTAAAAAGGATAATGATGTAGATCACACGAAATGTCAAGAGGAAATTAAAACCCTAAAAGACCTACTTCTACATGCTAGAAAGGTCCATGATAAGTGGGAAGGTAGCACAAAAGTCCTAAATTTCCTAACCGAACAATTTGATAATAACATGAAGATGGGGTTAGGACATGAGTGCTACAGCCGTAGAGATCACTCTAAATGCAAATCAACACCTTCGAATTTTGATTTCAGAAAAAGGAAGTATGCTGATCTTCCTGAATATCTGATTTGCAATTACTGTGGTCATATGGGTCACATCCAAATCAATTGTGTCAAAAAGGCTCATGATATACGAAAAAATGCCGACCGTGCTAAAACTGTTGACACGGTTGACGAGAATAATGAAACACCCATTAATGAACCTAACGAAGAAAGGAATAATAAATTTCGTTGGTTCTATGACATGGCCTTTGACTACAGCAAGAAACCTAGCACCTCACAAAACCCTTGTCGATCTCAACCTAGTAAACCTATTCACAAGGGAAATAGTCATGAAAGACCTAGAGAAATTCCTAGACCAAGAGAAAACCCTAACCCTAGAACTCCTCCCAAGCCAAATAAACCAAGGGTTAGAAAAACGGTTATTAGACAAGTTTGGATTCGAAAAGATTTAGTATATAGAGTAACTAATCTTAAGGGACCCAACTTAGCTTGGGTACCTAAAAACTGTTTCTAATCCCTTCTGCATGTAGTAGTGAAAGAAAACAATCAATGGTATCTTGATAGTGGATGTTCAAGACACATGACTGGAGATAAGAATCTGTTTCTTTCACTCAAGCCCTTCAACGGAGGAAAAGTAACGTTCGGGGACAACAAAAAGGGAAAAGTTATTGGCGTTGGCAAAATCGGAATTTCTAAGTCTCACGCAATCAGTGATGTTTATCTCGTGGATGGTCTAAAACATAACTTGCTAAGCATATCTCAACTATGCAACAAAGGTAAGAAAGTAGTTTTTCATACTGATTGTTGTCGCATTATTATTGAAGGAACTAGCAATGTTATTCTTGAAGGCCACAGGAAAAGAAATGTTTGTATGGTAGATTTAAATGTTGTGCCTACTAACTCTATTTCATGCATGAAAGTTACTCTTGATGATCCTTGTTAATGGCATAAACGGTTTGGTCACATTAGCTCACTAACCTTGAACAAACTCAAGAAGTGGGACTTGGTTGAAGGGTTACCTAAAATCAAGTTCGACCAAGAAAGGATGTGTGACACGTGTGCAAGGTGCAAACAAGTAAGATCATCGTTCAAACCGAAAAGAGTAGTAAGCACAAATCAAGCCTTGGAATTAGTACACATGGATTTATGTGGACCAATGAAGGTAAGGAGTAGAGGAGGATCCAGGTACGTCTTTGTTCTTGTAGACGATTACTCAAGGTATATATGGCCTATCTTTCTTCATTCAAAAGTAGAAACTTTTGATGAATTTGATTGTCTTATGAAACGTGTTCAAAACAAATATAAGACTAATCTTGTATCTATTCGTACGGATCATGGCACCGAGTTTGACAATCAAGCTTTTATAGAATATTGTAGAGTTACTGGTGTAGGGCATAACTTCTCTGCACCAAGAACTCCTCAACAAAACGGTGTCGTTGAACGTATGAATAGAACTTTGGAAGATATGGCTCGTACAATGCTTTTGTGTAGTGGTTTACCTCGTAACTTTTGGGCTGAAGCCATTAGTACTTCTTGTTACATCCATAATCGTGCTATGATTCGACCTATTCTCAAGAAAACCCCCTACGAACTCCTTAGAGGTCGAAAACCTAATATCTCCCATCTTCGTTGCTTTGGGATTAAGTGCTTTGTTCATAATAACGGTAAAAACCGTTTAAGTAAATTCGACCCTAGGAGTGATGAGGCGATTTTCATAGGATACTCAGATCATAGCAAGGCTTACAAAGTCTTCAATAAGAGAACTCTTTGTATTGAAGAAAGTGTCCACGTTATTTTTGATGAAGATAACCTTTTTGATAAGCCTTTACAGGATGAGGAAGAAGACTTGGATGAACCCGACTTTCGTCTTTCAAGAGACGATCCCCCGGAACTGGAATTGGAGGATAATGAGATTGAAGGAATAAGTGATGAACTTGATCGTTCCTCAAAAGATAAAAAGGAGAAAACCAAAGTTATAGTTGATGATACTATAACATTGGCTCAAAATAAGGACTCCCAAACTAATGTTATAGGTGATGTTACTATAACATTGAATCCAAATCAAGGTGTAGAATCCGAGGTTATAATCGGTTCTAATACAACACCCGGATTGGATTCAGGGGGAACTTCCTCCAATTCCGAGCCAAATGAAGTTGGGTCAAGCTCAAATAACGATGATGAAACAAGTACTTCAACAAAGTGGAAATACAAGAGCTCACACCCCATGGACAATATTCTATGGAATATCAAGAAGGGTGTTCAAACTAGACGTTCCTTGAATAACTTCTGCTCTTTCTACTCTTTTCTATCCATGATCGAACCAACAAATATAAATGAAGCTCTTGCTGAATCTGATTGGATTATAGCCATGCAACTAGAGCTACAACAGTTCGAAAGAAATAAGGTTTGGCATTTAGTTCCTAGACCAAAGGATCGATCTGTCATTGGAACAAGGTGGGTTTTTAGGAATAAACTAGATGATGTCGGAGTCATTATCAAAAACAAAGCAAGATTGGTGGTCCAAGGTTATACTCAACAAGAAGGAATAGATTATGACGAGACCTTCGCACCTGTTGCTCGTCTTGAGGCTATTAGACTGCTGATAGCATTCGCAGGACACAAGGGGATGAAGCTCTTCCAGATGGACGTCAAGACAGCATTCTTAAATGGATATTTACAAGAAAAAGTCTTTGTTGAACAACCCCCTGGATTTATGAATAGTAAATTTGAAGATCACGTATTCAAGTTGGATAAAGCCCTATATGGATTGAAACAAGCACCTAGGGCATGGTACGACAGATTATCTAAGTTTCTACTTGATAGTGGATTCAGTAGAGGATCCGTTGATAAAACCCTATTTCTAAAATCTGAGGGTTCTGACCTTTTGGTTGTTCAAATTTACGTCGATGACATCATTTTTGGATGGACCAACCGAAGCCTATGCAAGTATTTTTCTGAGTTGATGACCTCCGAGTTTGAGATGAGTATGATGGGAGAATTGAAATTCTTCCTAGGTTTGCAAATACAACAAACTGAAGAAGGCATTAAAATCCATCAACAAAATTACATCAAGGAATTGATTCGTAAGTTTGGAATGGAAAATTCTCATGCTATGCCTACTCCAATGGTCGAGAACAACAAATTGACATTAGATGAACACGGTAAATCAGTTGATGAAACTACTTACCTTGGTATGATTGGGTCACTGTTATATTTGACCGCAAGTAGACCCGATATTATGTTTAGCGTATGCGTTTGTGCGAGATATCAATCATCTCCCAAAGAGTCGCATATGACGGCCGTAAAACGAATTTTACGATATTTAATTGCAAACGGCCAAGCTATATTTATGGTATCCAATGGAGTGCAATTTCGATCTAGTCGGGTATTCCGATGCCGACTACGCAGGATGTTCTCTAGACAGAAAAAGCACGTCGGGTGTCGCCACATTTGCCGGACCGTGTATCATTACGTGGGGTTCAAAGAAACAAAATTCGGTTGCTCTCTCAACTGCTAAAGCCGAATATATCGTTGCAGGACTGGTATGTACTTAACTATTATGGCTTAAGCAATAATTACGTGATTATGGTATTGATGGAGGATGTATTCCTATTTTATGTGATAATACTAGTGCAATAATTATTTCTAAAAATCCCGCACAACATTCACGTACCAAACACATTGAAATAAGACACCATTTTATTCGAGACCATGTTGAGAAGGGGAATATAAAACATGAATTTTGTAGTACTGAAAAACAATGGGCAGACATTTTGACAAAATTGTTAGCTAGAGAACGATTTGAGACTTTACGGTTGGAAATTTGTTTAATCGGTGGTACCTAAGTTTCTATACACGTTCAATTTCTTTATGACTGACTAGTTAAGTTAAAATTGTATGACTGTGTCTATATATTGCATTGCATGAATAATTTTATTTATAGGAATATGTTTATCATAAATTTCTATTTGATATTTAGAATGTAATTGTCTATACAAATTTAATTCCTTATCAAAAAAAAAAATAAGACACACCATATATTTTATCTTTCCATATCACATACAAATATTCCTAAATTGCTTTCCATGTTACACGACTATCTTTCCTATATACATTCAACTTTCTAAATTTTATCCTTTACCATATTAATTCTATCACCTAACATCCTATACGTACCATAACTCCTATTACTATTTGACACTTATCATATTTGATAACCACTTGCTATGACCTAGACCTAAACCTACTCCTATAATTACCCCTCCCTTGCGTGTGAACCGTACCACATCCCCCACTTGCATACTTTTTATCTTTTCAAAATAATTACCATCATCACAATCACCTCCTTTACACAACCATCACTATCACCTCCTTTACACAACCATCACCATCACAACGAATCCTAATCATGCAAAAACCCAATCATCAACTCGCCATCAACAAAGCCGCCACTTTCACAAACCATCATCACCACTACCATCTCATGGTCTTAATTCCACTAATTTTCCTTCACCTCAACCAAACCCAACTACGCCCCTGTTTCGTGGTCGGGACGAGTCGATGTCCGAGGGAAAAAGATGTCGCCTTTTTAAAGGGAAAAATAAGGTAGTTGTTGATGAAGGTGAAGGTGTTGAGGAACCCGAGGTTATTGTTCGGAATGGTGTTGCTCGTACCTTGCTCCGGGATGTTTCGAAAGCCGCAACCAAAGAAGGGTTAAATCGTGTTCAGCTAACTCATGACGAAAGCATCCTTGTTTCTCGTGTTTTGAGGTATTCTATTCATGGAGGAAGGTATTATCCGAAATCTTGGTTGATTAATGTTCCCGCTCTTAAGTTCTTTGTTGATTTTCTTGATTTTCAAGGGTGGAGTCACATTATTCAATTTTCGGGTCCTATTTATCCGGTTGAAGTTGTTCAATTCTTTGCTACTGTGTCGATTAAGAAGGGATTCTTGCATGCGTTGGTTAATGGGGTTGATGTGACGGTCTCTGTTTCGGATTTTTGCTCTGCTTTTTCGGTTCCCGATGACGGAATTGGAATTAATCCGAGTCTTGAATGGTCTAATGTGGTCAGTGAAAAGGAGATGTTAGTTAAAAGGTACTTTGAGGAGGTTGGGACGGACGGAGGTAATATTGTGGTTCGACCTCTCTCGGCAAAAATCAATTTCCTCTTGAATTTTCTTTGGAGCACGGTTGTGCCGAGGAGAGGAGGTCGAGATAAAGTTTCGAGTTATGAGGCTATTATAATCTATTCATGGTTGGAGGGACAAAAAGTGAACTTGGCAAGTCTTGTGTTGCATCGTATCATCCAAACGAGTCTCACGGTTACCAAGGAAAAATTAAGTACAACAATCGACCTACCATATGGGATATGGGTATCTCGGTTGTTAGAAATAAAACAAGTGGTAGGACGGGATAGCTACGGTGTAAGTGCACGGGATTGCATGTGTGATCGGTTGATCAAGTTTATGGGTCTTGCCGTTGATGGACCCAAGTTACTTCTTGTCAAGGATGTTGAGAAAAGCCCGGGTGATTCGGGTTTGGGGGCTATGGAGGCGAAATTGGAAGGTTTTATGACTGGTTTAATGGAGGAGTTTGAGGAGCATTCAACCAACTTGGCTACGGCTTTGTCACATGTTGGACCATCACGGTCTTTGGAGCTGGGTTTGGATGCTTCTCGGGTTTATTCTTAGATGAATGAGGTGGATAAGAGGTTAGAGGGTTTTGAACGGGAATTGAAGGCAATCCGTGGGGAAGTGTTCCCATATGGTGACTGTCTTACTTTCCTCACGAGTCAAGGTGGAGCATTGGTCATGCACGGAAAGGCTATGGCAAGTGACCAATCGCTTACATTGGAGGCCACGAAAGCTTTGTCCTTGAAGGTGCTCAACTTTGAACGGAGTATTCAAACTCTTTCTCAGCTTGTGCGGAGTTCCTTCGATCGTCTCGATGCCTTGGAGCATCGTAATCGGCCCGACTACGTGAAACCTTACAGAACCCGCAACATTTGATTTACCTCTGCCTTACCATATTTAGCCCTTTCTATTTTTAGCTTTCTTTTTCGTTTTCTAGTGGTGTGTTTTGCAAACTTATCATTCGGCCCAATTTTAGCATGCACTTGTGGATTATGGCCCAAGTGTTTCTCTAAACATGTGTTTCATTCAGCCTATCGGCTTTAAACATGTTTTCTTAAGTTTGTTTGATAATTAATCTTTTAGATGCTTATAGTTTTTTTTTTTTGGTGAAGGGTAAGTATATATAAATCAAAAAATAGAGGTATACAATGTTTAATCAACTTATACAACCAACAGCCATCGACACAGAGAACAACAAAAAACCTATCAGACAATGACAAAGCTAAGAAATAGAAGAGATCCATTGTTGATCATGAGGTTTGAGTAGTCTCTTATTCCTGGCATTCCAGCGTTCCTTAACTTCCTTCCAAACATGCTGAACAAGTACATTGGGATGAATAACCTGTTGAAGAATCCTTGTTTTGTTCCTAGCAGACCAAACAGCGTAAATGAGACCAACATAGCATGCACCTGCAATTAGCTTCTGCAAAACACTTAAACGTGTTCTGGCAGAAAACCACCTGACCATATCATGCTCAGGAAAACTGATTCGAAGCTTCAGTTTCAGTAAATCCAAGCATCTCTTAGTGAAGTCACACCCATTGAAAATATGGTCATGTGTCTCAGGTTCCTTTTCACATAAACAGCAGAGGACATCCTGACACACCCCAATTTGAACCAGTCTATCTCTGGTGAGGAGACGTTTGTGCAAGCTTGCCCAGTAGATTAAGGAGGTTCTAGGTACATTGAGTGGGTTCCAGCAAATGAATCTCCAAGGGACCTTAGTCCTAGAGCCTTGAAGCCATTGGTAGCCTGAAGCAATGGTGTAAGAAGAAGGCCTATGTTGCCACACATTATCACAGTAACCAGATTTGACCAAGTCCTTAACCTGAACTATTTTCTTCCATGACCAACTGCAGTCCAGAGGAGCTTTATAGTCAGCTCAGGCACAACCTTTCATATAAATGTGTAACCCATTTAACCCACAAATGATCTTGCTTTGTGGCGAACTAGCTGGTATACCTTCCTAAAAGAGCTTTGTTCCAAAGTTTAGCATTCAGAATACCCAATCCCCTCTCCTCTTTAGGAGTACAACATTGCTCCCATGCTATATTTGGGGCTCTAAGATAAGCATCTTTACCCCCCATAATAAGTTTCTACAAATAGCCTCCACTTTACTCATAATGCCAGATGGAAGGAGGAAAATTGAAGCCCAATAAGAGTGCATAGTAGATAAGACAGACTTCACAAGAGTCAATTTGCCTGCATAGGAAAGTTGCCTTGAACCTAAGGATCTGATACGTGCCACAATCCTTTCTATCAGCTTGCCTCCTTCAAGCTTAGTAAGTTTTTTGGATGAGATGGGCACTCCAAGATACTTGAAAGGAAGGGAACCCACTTTAAACCCAGATATACTGATGATGTCTTCTATAATGTCTCCTTTAACACCATTAAAGTAGATATTGGTCTTATCTTTGTTAAGATTTAGACCAGAGGCAGAGGAAAAGGTAGAAAAGCCCCTTAAGAGCCACATAATAGAAGATGCACTGCCCTTACAAAACATTAAGAGATCATCCGCAAATAAAAGATGATTGAGTTTAATATTTCCACACATGGGATGATATCTAAAATCTTCCTGCTGAGCTAGCACATTGAGGATTCTAGATAAATATTCCATACAGAGAGTAAACAAGAGGGGGGACAGGGGGTCCCCTTGCCTTAAACCTCTTTTGCCATGAAAAAAACCAAAGGATTGACCATTAATATTGAGGGTGTAAGACGGAGTGGAGACACAAACCATGATAAGATGGATAAAATCAGGAGGAAATTTAAGGTAAGTTAACATTTGATGGATGAAGTCCCACTCAACAGTATCATAAGCCTTCCTTAGATCAATTTTAATCAAGCACCTAGGAGATACAGCCTTCCTGTTGTAGAATCTAACAAGGTCTTGGCAAATTAAAACATTGTCCATAATATTCCTCCCTTTGATAAACCCCCCTTGACTCCTATCAACAATATGGGGAAGCACCTCACTCAATCTAGCACACAAAATTTTAGCTATGCACTTGTGAAGAGTATTATAGCAGGCAATAGGTCTGTACTCCAGTACACTAACAGGGTTCTTAGTTTTTGGGATGAGAGTCAAAGTTGTGGTGTTTACCTGTTTCAAAAGATTACCAGTTGACAAAAAATCCATAATAGCTCCAGTAACATCCTTGCCTATAATGTCCCAGGAATCCTTGTAAAATTGGCTAGTGAATCCATCTGGACCTGGGGATTTAGAAGCAGAAATAGAAAACATGGTATTCTTGATCTCATTAGGGGTGACAGGCTTATGAAGGAGAGCATTAAGTTGATCAGTAATCACAGGGCCAGTTCTGACAGTAGCTTTGTGAACAGGAAGAGTAACACCATTAGAACCTAACAAATGATTATAGTAGGCTAGGAAAGCATGTTCAATACCATCAGGATCAATATGCAGGATACCATCTTTATCTTGAATTTGAAGGATTTTGTTTTGAACTTGTCTAGCTCTAATTTGGTTGTGAAAAAATCTGGTATTTTCATCCCCTTCACTAACCCAATCCACTTTATATTTCTGGCTAAGAAAGCTAAAATGAGCTTTAGCAAGTGATCTATAAGCATCTGCAGCACCAGATTCTGCCTCTATGAGCATAGTGTTTCCAGGATCTTTTTGCAACTGAACTTGTAGGTCATCAAGCTGAAGCTTAGCAATCCCCACAGCTTTTTCAATATCAGAGTATTTGTTCCTATTGAGCTCTTTCAAAGGCTTTTTTAGACTTCTTGATTTGAATACAACTTGAAACATCCATGAGCCAGTGACTTTCTTATGCCAGTGGTGCTGAATGATATCTTTAAAATGTGGATCAGATCCCCACATATTAAAATATCTAAAATGAGGTCGTTTTTGCCTAACCACTCTCCTATAACATATACAAGGGTTATGGTCAAACAAACCTTCAGGCAAGAAGAAACCGTAAGCATCAGGATATAATTGTAACCAATCCTCATTAATCATAAATCTGTCTAAACGAGAGAAAACCCTAGATGCAGGCTCTTGTTTATTGTTCCAAGTGAAATAGGCACCTTGAGCCTTGATATCCATAATCTCACAATAGTCTACACAGTCCTTGAAACCAATAATTTCATTCCAATGAACAGGCCTGCCTATTCTTTCATTAAAATCCAACAAATTATTGAAATCACCACATACACACCAAGGACCATTCCAATTATCCTTGATTCTTTTAAGATCTTCCCAAATATTTAACCTCTCCTCCTCATTAGAACCATAAACCACAGTAAACATAAATTTATCTCCAGAAGCAATCTCAATAGCAATGGCAGAAATAAGTTGATCAGTCATTGTAGTAGTAGTAGTAATAGAAAATTTGAGGAATCCAAATGAGCAAGATTCTGCCCCAGGATGGAACTGAATATTGCTTACCCCACTCCAATGCTGGCCTAAGGTATTCAATACTCCAGAACAATCTTGAGTTTTTATTTTGGTCTCAAATAAGCCAAATAAGCCAACATTATTATTTTGGAGAAACCTTCTTATTTCTAATTGCTTATTAAGCTTATTCATACCCCTCACATTCCATCTGCCTATATTATCCATTATTAATAAGAGGTTGCTTATGCAGTCTCCCATCCATTTACTTAGTAGGGCTTGTAAGAGCTTCAGCATAAGTAGGAGATTTCGGTACTTCCTGAGATGTAGAAGGATGATGCTCTTGTCTTACCATTTGAGTGACCACAGTGACAGGAGATAAAGAAGCAGAGGCAGGAACCCTAGAGTGCACAATAGTTACAGGAGCTTCAGTATTAGCAGCTACAGGGACATTAGATTGCACCACAGGAGCAGAAACTTCAGCACCAGCATCTGCAGGAACACTAGGTTGCACAACAGCTGGCTTAACCACTGGTCTCCATACTTGTTTCTGTTTGGCAGGGATCCTTGGTTCTTGTTTCTTCTTACAGGCACCTGATCATGTCGTATCCCTTTACATAAAGAACAAATGACTGGCTTCCATTCATATTCAATAGGGACACAATGTTCTACTCCTTTCTCATCTTTGAAAAAGATTCTCTCAGGAAATGATTGTCCCACTTCAACCTCAACCATTATTCCGGCATACCCTAACCTAGTTTTGTCAATAGTAGCTTCATCACACCTCTTGAATTTGCCAATCAACGAGGCGAATTTTCCCAGGCTAGAGGCACTCCAAAATTTGAGACCCCATCCATATAACCTAATCCAAGTAGGGACAAATTTAACTCTTTCCTTAGCCATGCTACAGTTCTCAGACCAGGGTTTGACAATAAGTGGTTTATTATCAAACATGGGGAAACCTTGTTGGAGTACCAGGTTCCTACATTCCATGGTAGGGAAATGCACCAGAAACGCACCATTGGGTAAGAAAGATAGTTTATCATATTTATAGTGCCCCCAAATTCGATTAACAAACCTCGACAACAACTCCCATGGAGGGTTCCCCCCTAAAACATAGCATACCACTGGTGTGGACCAATATTCCAATTCAGGTAGGACATCCTCATGAAGCAATTGTAACATACCAGCATCAGATTTAGGCGAAGAAGAGGGGGAATGAGACTTACCCGAGACTTTCGTCCAACCTTCTTCGTCAGCCTCAATTTCCTCTTCAGAATCAGTATGAGCATCTTCGACAATAACACTGAGATTCAGAACTGGTATGCCCACTATTTCTCCAACAGAATTTGTTGTCTTAGCATCTGCAGTACCTGGAATCACAGGTTCAGATACCACAGGTTCATTATCCTTCGGAATATCAACAGCAGAACCAATATCAGAAGTAATAGGCACGGTTACAGACGGCGAACTTGAAGATTCCATATCTAAGTTTAAATCAGAACAATTGCTAAAAGAAAGTCTAGTTTTTGCTTTTGATTTCTTTGATTTACTCGGCTTTTTGGTGAATTTCCCCTTTGCCATTTGCAGAGAAGAGAAACCCTAAAAACCCAGAAAACCTAGAGAGAAGGAAGAGCTTTCTCTCTCCATATTTTTGGTAGATGCTGTAATACTCCGTATTTTGATAATAATTTATGAAAGTAATTTATGTAATTTAATAATTGATTAAATGACATTTCTAATAATAAATACAAGTAAGGCGTTAATTAAATAATAAATTAATAATGCAAGTTGGGAATTGGGTTTAGCTAATATTTAGCATTGGGTCGTGTGCCATTGTTGTTTGGGCCGAAACTTATTAAATTGATATGAGTGTAATCGGGATTTATATCGGGAATTAATAATAATATAATATGGAAATAATAATAATATATAAAGTTAATAATAATTATATTAATAATAATAATAAAGTTATGACATTAATAAATTAGTAAAGTATCATGTGAGAAAATCATAGTTATGTTAAGATTAATAATATGTGATAATAATAATAATATAATTGTAATGACAATTCCTATACTAATTAGAATAAGGTAAGTTACATAGTTTCCTAATTAACCTCGTATTCTCTAAATCTTACACTATAAATATCACCTAAAATCTGAGAATAATTCACAAATTAAAAGAAGGAGCTTTAGGAGACGGGAGAAGAAGGAGTTAACATAAATCAATTAATCAACTCGAGCTAATTATCCGTCTTAAATCGTTTTATATTCTTCTCATGCAAGCATCTTTAGATCGATAGTATGACTTCTCTAGACCGCCATAGGACTCGGGAATTGAATCTATAGCGACATTGGACTGCAAAGTTTCTGACCTGACCATTGTTGACCGTCATTGACCGTGATATGGTGGTGTTTGGGGCGGCTAAAGGTGGCTGGTCAGGAGGGTTATTGATGCGTGTCCAAAATATGATGTTTTACACTTTATTCTACACGCATTTCAGAGCTCAAATGTGCAATATATGCCATTATTTCCCTATTTTCCTCTACTTTCGTGTTTTTGTCTATTATTGCAGAAATATGAAGAATCGAGCGGAAATCGAGCCAAATCCGTCCTTAAGTAATTAACATTGCATTTGACATGAAGTATTGACTCGAGGAATGAGCTTGGTGTGCATTTCAAGGCCTAAAGATAGCAAAAGCATGGGTGCGTACGAGTTTTACAAGCGAAGAAGCACTTCACAATATTGCAGCCTGCTTCAGATGGTAATATCTCGAGTTCTAGAGCTGATAATCCAGTGATTCCAATTGGAGGTGAAAGCTTATCCTCTTAGCTTTCCAACGCCGCATAGAACTCCTGATTTGACCGAGGAACGAAGAAATGGAAGCTGTTTTAAGATCGGTGCGCGCTGCAGAATTCGTCAGAATGCATTACTATACAGCAACTTTGGTCGATCGACTGATGCTTATGGTCGATCGACCAGAGCACGAGATCAGAAGCTACTGTTCAGTATAGGTTGGTCGATCGACTGCGCAACATGGTCGATCGACCACTCCACGAGCTGATACGAGGATTAAAAGACCGAGATTTATCAAGCCCATGAGTTATTAGGTTTAGGAATAATAGCTGCGTACTTTTCCTATATAACGCAGCATGAACATTCAGTTTTGCTATCAAGTTTTATTTCAGTTTTACATTCAGTTTAGAATAATTAGGGTTCAAGGTTTGCTTCGGTTTTGAATACAATTTGCTTGGATAATTCGGCCTTGTTCTTTTCCTTCACAATTCTACACGGTATTCTACTGTTTCTATTTCAGTATTTTGCTTATAGTGTTAGAATTGCTAGATCAGTTTCCCCAAAGCCGAACTGTTGTTTTATGTTAATTGTTTCTTCCGCCGTTTTAAACATGAATTCAATAGTTAGATTTATCATTGATGTTATTGTTGTTACCCTTAGAATGAGTAGCTAAATAATTAGTGCTAGGATGTAGGCGAATTATAGTGTAGGCGGCGTAGAATAAATTCGGATCGAATCGCATGTCGGTCGATCGATCGCTATGCGTGGTCGATCGACCCGACCACGTGAGGTTTTCCTTTCGTTTTAATTGTCTTAATTCTTAATTCGACGAATCGAGTGCACACGACCAGTTGAATGTTTAGGATATGACTGACCCATTAGATCGAGAGATAGGGACAGTTGTTAGATCACCAATTAAAATGACTAAACTATGCTGAGATCGAAAGATAGGTAAAGTTTAGATGATTAGTCACTTTTCAGGACGAGAGTCGTATTAGTGATATTAGGGACTTATAGCGAGATCGAAAGATGCTATTTGTTAAGAGTGGACCGAGAGGACCTCTTTATTTCCCGCCTCATGTGTTTTGATTTAGACCTGTTTAGTATCTTTTTGCCTCGAAACTATAACGAACCGACCATCCTAGTACCTCTTTTATTCTTGATATTTCATTAATTTACTTTTCTTTTATTATTATTAGTTGTAGACCAAATCAATCAAACCCCCACACAACTGTTACCTTAGACCAGATTTAGACAATTGAAATTCCCTTCCTCCCTGTGGTTCGACTCGTGCTACCACTAGCTTCTGTTAGTTTAGCTCGGAATTATAAATATTATTTTTGATACTAAACGACGGTATCAAATTTTGGCGCCGTTGCCGGGGAGGTAGCGCTAGTTTTAGTTGTTTTTATTTTGGTCTGTCTTTAGCCTCAAGGGAAGACTGAGTACCTTGAGGCAGTTCTTATCTTCCTCTTTAGTGTTGTTTCGATAGGTCCTACAGGTCCTATTAGCAGTACTTCAGGAGGATTCACCATGTTCCGTTCTTGGGAGCAGCAGGTGGATTTTTGTGAGAGATGTGGTGCTGAGGGGCATGATTATGCTATATGCCGAGCAACTATGGACCAAGTTTATGCTTACAGGCAATATAAACAAGGTCATTATACGCCGCCACATCCGTACTATCATCAAGGCTTTCAAGAGCCTTCATATTCTTTTGCACCACCTCCAACCCCTCTTCCCTCTAACGAGATAGCGGATCTCAAAGCTATGATAGAAGAGATTTCGGCCAAAACTGCAGCATGGTTTAAATCAACTCACTCCCGAATGGCCGACCTTTCTTCTCTTCAACACTTGGAGACCGTGCATGCTATGCGCGCCCATAATGGGTCGACCCCTGAAAAGCCTGCTATGGAAAGGGTAAGCCCGGAAATTAATAAAGATGAATTGGGAAGAGAAGAAGCTGAACTCTCGGAGCAGAAGAATAGCGTTAGGAGTAGAATTGCTGCATTTGAAAGTCAATCGACCTCGCCCACTGCCGATATTGTTAATAAAGATGAGACCGGGCAAAAAGAGACTTTGAATGCCATAACATTGAGGAGCGGGTCTACTATTGCCGGGTCCGCTGTGGCGAAAGATGGGTCTGAAAAGAAGAAAGAAAAGGCGTCTGTTAATAATGGCAAAATAAAGACGACTAGCGAAGATAGGCGATCGATCGATCGCCTATCATGGTCGATCGACCGCCTTGAAAGAACAATGGCGTAAGATTAACGGGCGAAACTTCAAACAACAAGAGACCATCGATCGATCGACCATCATGGTCGATCGACCACCGCGACTTTCCAAAGCTATCAGACGAAAACCTCGATCGATCGACCGACCAACCCGATCGATCGACCGAGGAAGTCAAAGGTGCTCAGTTCCGTCCCCCAATGCCTAATGACTTGAGAGACCATTTGTTTCGGGGTACTACAACTCCGAAAATATTGAGGCAAGACCCGAGTGCTGATGGGTCAGTCCCAGTTCCAAGGTATGACCCCATGTCGGTTAATGGCTCACATTTGAGACGGTCTGAAGAAGGGTCGAGCTGCAATAAAGAGAAGGTAGTGGATTTTCAGCCTAAATCCACTGATGCCGGTGCGAGAGACTTAGAGGAGAGGGCTAAGTTGCTACTTTCAGCCCCATATCCGGAGAGACTAGTGCCGACGAAGGAACAGGTATCATTTAATAAGTTTGAAAATGTTATCCGTAGCTTAAATGTAGAAGTTCCTTTTCTTGAATTAGTTAAACAAGTGCCTGCTTACACGAAATTTATGAAGCAACTTTTGTCCAAAAAGAAGTCACTTGAAACCGTACATTCTGTCGCACTAACTGAGGAGTCATGTTCCTATCTGACCCATACTGTACCACCTAAGTTAGCTGACCCAGGTAGCTTTTCCGTTCCATGTAATATTGGTACCTTCTCAATTGAGAAGTCATTATGTGACCTAGGAGCCAGCATTAGCGTTATGCCTTTGAGTCTAGTAAGGAAATTGAAATTGACTAGGTTTGCAGTTACTAGCATGACAGTACAGATGGCTGATCGTTCTGCGGTCCAGCCAATAGGAGTCCTAGAGGACATTCCTGTCCAAATAGGGAAGTTTTTCTTCCCTGTTGACTTCGTTGTACTTGATATACCCGAGGATGCTCATATTCCTATTATTTTGGGTAGACCATTTCTGCACACTGCTGGTGCAGTTATAGATGTAGGCTCAGGGATGTTGACCTTTAAAGTAGGGAAACAGTCCATCGTTTTTAGTCAGCCTGCTAAGAAGAAAGAGCCCATGTGGCCGGTCATTTGTAATACGGTTTCTGAAAAGAAATCATATTTTATGCTTCCTGATATGTCTGTCTCTATTCCTATTCCTGTTGTGACACCTCCGCCCCAGATTGGGAGCAAATTGGAGGACGATTCTTCTGTTTTAGACATTGTAGGAACTGGTTTGGGGAAGAAGGAACTACCGCATATTGTTCCAGCTGTGAAGGAGCCAATTGTTCAAAGAGGAGGTCTTGGTTGCCTAAGCTATGGGACTGATGAGGAAGTCGATGAAGAGCCAGCCAAAGTGAGATGGTCTGATTTGGACTCCAACGATTCCCAAGAGGTCATTGATTGGGGAGATATGGAAGCTGTTGACCCGTTGAGCTATACGGACATGGAGGCTAAGAAAGGTGCAGCTGCTAAGATAAGCACTGCTGAGGCTACCTCATGTAGCCAGAAGTCGACGAAGTGGGCCATACCTTGGTCTTTCTTGATCAACTATTAGTTGATCGAGCTCGTTATAAACTTCATTTTATTTGCTTTCAAACCATTTTTTATTGCTTTTTGTGTGCGCGAAAACTTCGCTTTTATTTTATTTGCTTAGGTTTTTAAGTACTCTAGACATTATTCTGGGTTTTGCGCAATTTTGGGCGCGTATTATTGTGCATTTGCAGGTATTTAGAGCTTGTTAGCTCAAATCATTGAGCAATCACGAAGAAATAAGACGATGCAGCAGTGTTTTCGGTCGATCGACTGGCACCATTGGTCGATCGACTGATTTGCAGGTCTCCAGAGCTACTGTTCACGCCCACCTGGTCGATCGACTGGGCTCAGTGGTCGATCGACCACTGCTGTTGCTATTTTCGTTCACGACCTCTCCCCTGCTGTGTTTGGTCGATATGCGGACTTAAGGGAGTTTTCCACTCCACTTTATTTTCCGTCGAATTATCTACTTCTTCTATTGCCTCACCTGTGCACAATTTTTCCGCTTTAAAATTGTTTTTCTCGGTTCTATACGTGGTTTTGTTTGTCTTTTCAGGTCTTTATTGGTAGCACTGCTGGCTACTGAAACCTCCTAGCTCACGCTGGTTTGGGGAGGTTTCCTTTGCTGCGCTTAAAGTCTTGTGAGTTCCCAAGTCTTTACTTTATGTCATTATGTTTTTATTTCTCTTTTCTCGCAAATTCCCATTTCTCTTTTCTTCATTATATGATTTTGCACAATGGGGACATTGTGCGATTTGGTTTGGGGAAGGGTTTTGCGTCGCATATCATTGCTTGCATTCACGTTTGCATTTTGTTTTGCATTGTTTATTTCATTTCATATATATACAAAATTCAAAAAAATTGAAAAATTTCAAAAAAAATTCCAAAACAATGCATGTTTATTTTAGCATATAGGTCGAGTCGGAACGGTAGTATTTCAAGGATGATTTTGCCCTTTGCATCTGTTTTGCCTGAGCCTTGCTTGATTAACATGTTATTAGTAGAATCGTAAATGCATATCTACGAGTTTTCGTTACATTCTTGCTGCACTTGAGACTTGACTTAGAAATTTGGCAAGCTACATCATATTTCTGAGGTTTAGAGCTTTATAACTGGTGTCATCTATGACCGGTTTATTTAGGAATGTGAGTAGTACTCCTTATGAGACATGTTTCCTTAATTTGCATAATTATGAACTTGATCTACTTAATACCTGTATGCATTCGGTTTGTGGTTTGTTGACACATGTGGTAGAGGTTTCCCTTTATTCATTTTACCCATGAACCCCTCATAGCCAAAAATAGCCTTTTTGTCCCTTAACTACATCCTATATTTAGCCTGCCTTTGTCAAGCTAGTAGTATTAGTTTTGGGAATGTGTTTATTTGCGGTTTGGTTATATGCTCATTTCGAGATGTTGGGTGAAATGGTAGAAGGAAAGAAAAGAAAGAAAAAATAGAATTGAAAAGAAAAAAAAAAAAAAAAAAAAAAAATGACTCGAAAAAGAAGAGAAAAAAAAGAGACGAGCGCTGTAGAATCCGGTCGATCGACTGACCATATTGGTCGATCGACTGCATCCCGAGAAAAAGAAAAGTTCGAAAAAAATCACATGTTCAATTGTTATGATTTGGTGATTTCCACTCCCATATTATCATTTGTATTCTTTGGGGAGTCAAATTTTGTGGAGATTGTGAGTTTTGTGCCTTGAATTGGCACCGTATTGTATCATTTACATTGAGCTTGAAGTTGGGATTCGTCTATAGTTTGGATTGTAGTACTAGCTTGGCTTATTACTCCTCATATCCAAATTCATTTTTAGCCCCTTCTTACTCCATACCTCACATATCCCATATATACCTCGGCATGTGTCATTGGTCATCTGTTTGGTTGGAATGCATATGTACGGTCATAGAGATCATTTTCATATTTTATTGCTGGCATGTCTTCATAGGTCGTAGTTAGGTGAGAGTCTTTACAAAATAAATTCTTTCTATCCTCTTATATATTCACCTTGTTCTTATTTGAGTGATTTTAGCGACCCGTGAGAGTCCAATTTGATAAGTCTCTATGGTTGACGGTTCAGCAGTTTTTAACGACTCCATAACTCGTTTGCAAGATTCATTTGCTAATTGATTGTTGGTTATTGCATTAAATTGGTTTAGGCTATTCAGTTTGCATTTCGCTCTGAGTTTGAACTCATTCCATTAGGTTTTAGGATCGAGTCTAGTTCTTGCTTGGGGACAAGCAAGGTTTGGTTTGGGGAGATTTGATGCGTGTCCAAAATATGATGTTTTACACTTTATTCTACACGCATTTCAGAGCTCAAATGTGCAATATATGCCATTATTTCCCTATTTTCCTCTACTTTCGTGTTTTTGTCTATTATTGCAGAAATATGAAGAATCGAGCGGAAATCGAGCCAAATCCGTCCTTAAGTAATTAACATTGCATTTGACATGAAGTATTGACTCGAGGAATGAGCTTGGTGCGCGTTTCAAGGCCTAAAGATAGCAAAAGCATAGGTGCGTACGAGTTTTACAAGCGAAGAAGCACTTCACAATATTGCAGCCTGCTTCAGATGGCAATATCTCGAGTTCTAGAGCTGATAATCCCAGTGATTCTAATTGGATGTGAAAGCTTATCCTCTTAGCTTTCCAACGCCGGGTAGAACGCCTGATTTGACCAAGGAACGAAGAAATGGCAGCTGTTTTAAGATCGGTGCGCGCTGCAGAATTCGTCAGAATGCATTCTTTGTCTGACAAAGAACTTTGGTCGATCGATCGATGCTTATGGTCGATCGACCAGCACGAGATCGAAGCTACTGTTCAGTATAGGTTGGTCGATCGACTGCGCAACATGGTCGATCGACCACTCCACGAGCTGATACGAGGATTAAAAGACCGAGATTTATCAAGCCCATGAGTTATTAGGTTTAGGAATAATAGCTGCGTACTTTTCCTATATAACGCAGCATGAACATTCAGTTTTGCTATCAAGTTTTATTTCAGTTTTACATTCAGTTTAGAATAATTAGGGTTCAAGGTTTACTTCGGTTTTGAATACAATTTGCTTGGATAATTCGGCCTTGTTCTTTTCCTTCACAATTCTACACGGTATTCTCTGTTTCTATTTCTATTTCAAGATTTTGCTTATAGTGTTAGAATTGCTAGATCAGTTTCCCCAAAGCCGAACTGTTGTTTTATGTTAATTGTTTCTTCCGCCGTTTTAAACATGAATTCAATAGTTAGATTTATCATTGATGTTATTGTTGTTACCCTTAGAATGAGTAGCTAAATAATTAGTGCTAGGATGTAGGCGAATTATAGTGTAGGCGGCGTAGAATAAATTCGGACTGAATCGCATGTCAGTCGATCGACTGCTATGCGTGGTCGATCGACCCGACCACGTGAGGTTTTCCTTTCGTTTTAATTGTCTTAATTCTTAATTCGACGAATCGAGTGCACACGACCAGTTGAATGTTTAGGATATGACTGACCCATTAGATCGAGAGATAGGGACAGTTGTTAGATCACCAATTAAAATGACTAAACTATGCTGAGATCGAAAGATAGGTAAAGTTTAGATGATTAGTCACTTTTCAGGACGAGAGTCGTATTAGTGATATTAGGGACTTATAGCGAGATCGAAAGATGCTATTTGTTAAGAGTGGACCGAGAGGACCTCTTTATTTCCCGCCTCATGTGTTTTGATTTAGACTGTTTAGTATCTTTGCACGCCGAAAACTATAACGAACCGACCATCCTAGTACCTCTTTTATTCTTGATATTTCATTAATTTACTTTTCTTTTATTATTATTAGCTATAGACCAAATCAATCAAACCCCCACACAACTGTTACCTTAAACCAGATTTAGACAATTGAAATTCCCTTCCTCCCTGTGGTTCGACTCGTGCTACCACTAGCTTCTGTTAGTTTAGCTCGGAATTATAAATATTATTTTTGATACTAAACGACGGTATCAGTTATGCGGGTTGGTTGTGGGGGATTAGAATGAGTAATTTAACCCCTAATTGACCTCGACTTGACCTGGGTATAGAGGGGTTGTGATGAGGGAAGGTGGTCGGTCATATTGGTGGTGGCGGAATGGTGGCACTGTAATACTCCGTATTTATGGTCTTGGGGGTACTCTATCGAGTAGCCCTTACTCTGTCGAGTAAGGGTATGTTGCAGAATAAAATAGTTTCTGACCTGTTGGGCACTCGATCGAGTAGTCGGGGCACTCGATCGAGTAAGGGGTACTCGATCGAGTACCTTGGGTACTCGATCGAGTGTCCGGTTTTACGGGGGAGTTTTCTCGGGTTTTGTTAATTACGCGATTAAGGTATTTAAACCAATTCGTCTTTGTTCTAAATCACTTTTTACAAAACCTAAAACCTGTTTAAGAGAGAAAGCAACTTGTCTTCTTCCTAATCGCGTTCTTGACAATTCCCGGAGCTCAGACGGTTGGTTTGCATCGTAGTTTGTGTCGTTGGATTCCTTGCGTCGAGGGTAAGCCTTTAATATATTTTATATACTTTTTTTGTTAAGATTGATGAAACCCTAATTTGGGATTTGGGGGTTGTTATGAGCGATATTTTAATGGTAGTCTTTATGTGTTATATGTTAGGAGGAGAATTCGTAGAAGAGGCGTTTTGAGACAAATTGTAGATACCGTCTGCGTGTTGTGCTTTCCGGGTAGGATTTCCTACTCGCATTAGTCCCATAATGGGATATTGGTGATGTCTTGTAGTTAGTTTATTGATATGATGATTGTAATTGTAATTGTGATTGTGATTGTGGTTGTGTTTGTGATGGTTCTCGAGATGCGTTCTCGGCTGAGTGGGGTCACTTGCGGGAGTGATCTCACGCCCTAGTTTCGCCCTTCGTGGAACCCGCCACGAAAGGGGATGTGCACATTAATGGACGGGGTTATCGCTCGTACGATGAGCGGGGCTTAGGTGGGAACGGCTGCGGTCCCCCACCGGGCGGGCTGGTCCAAAGGGACATCAAGATTGAGATGATGGGAGTTGGTGGTGTTGTGTGTGTGTGTGATGTTCAAATTGTCTGTTTGTCTTATTGTTGTTATCTATTTTGATTGTGTGATTAGTACGACCCCTGTTGTTTTGTAAAACTGCGGTGATCCATTCGGGGATGGTGAGCGGATATTGAGCAGTATAGAGATGATACTGGGATAGCTGGGATGGCCACGACATGACGATAGAGTCTTCCGCTGTAGTTTAGCTTTTAGTTCTTTTTCAGTTGAGAACAGTTAGTTTGGAATAATGTATTGTACTTTCAGTTTGGGTTTCAAGGATTGTACTTATTCATTAAATGACTTATAATAAATGTTGTTTCTGTTTTGTCTATTTGATTATCATACCTCGGGCAACCGAGATGGTGATGTCTTCATACCTGAGTGGTCCTGGTAAGGCACTCGGAGTATGGGGGTGTTACAAATGGTATCAGAGAGACGATCCTGAAACCTGTAACCAATGAACTTAATGAACATAGGGAGTCAATTAAAATGAACCCGGGGTAAAGGTTGTAGGAGCTAGTGCAAAGGCTTGGGAGACGTCCTAAACTCACGGGGGTCGCCCTACAACTTTGAACCGGTCACATGGGAACGTGTTTGTTGAGTCGTCTGTGTGATTGTTTAACTTGTGCAACAAAGTGATGAAGTGTGTTGATTGTTTGGTGTTGAAGTAGGAGGTTGAGCATGTGAAAGAGAATGATTATATGTTGAACATGTTAATGAGTGATAACAAGTTGAATGATTTACGATGTGGCTTTTAATAGCGTAATGAAATGATTTCGTAGTTAGTAGAAGGATGCGTAACATGTTTATGATGATATAATATGATTTATAAATTTAGCATGTTAGTATGTGACGTAATATGCGGGTATCTCTTACGTATTGGGGGTACTTGATCGAGTGAGGCTGACTCGATCGGGTAGGTTTTTGGCGATTTTGAGTCCAGAATCGAGTTTTGGGGCACTCGATCGAGTAACTAGGGGTACTCGATCGAGTAGGGGGTCACTCGATCGAGTAGCCTAGATACTCGATCGAGTGGGTTAGAGATCAGAAGGCCTGTTTGGTTCTGGAGTTTGGGTACTCGATCGAGTACATGGGGGCACTCGATCGAGTAGCCCGTTACTCGATCGAGTGGGTTTGGATACTCGATCGAGTGGGTTCTGGGCAACGCGTGTTCGTGTTTTGAGGTTTAGTACGCGTGTTTATGTTTATCCCTTTCTTCTATAGCTTCAAGATGCCGCCCAAGAGAAATGCCTTGTACGCGAGAGCTGAGCTTATGACTACGGATGACATCGTTAAGATGTTGGAACACCAAGACGCTCTTACGAGACCCCAAGAGAGTGAATGAGGACAAGGATAAGAGTAAGGAGAAGGAGGTTGACCATGCTAAAGTCAGCCTCTATATCGCGAGGTTTAACCCAAAGGAGTACAAGGGAGTTGAGGAGCCTAACCACCTTGATAGTTGACTGAGGGAGATGGAGAACATACTGGATTTAGTTCGCTGTCCTGATGAGATGAGAGTGGATCAGGCTGCATTCTATCTGAGGGAGGCAGCTGGCAAGTGGTGGGATTCAGTGAAAGTGAGTGCCAAGGAGATATATACCAACCAGGGGTTACCTGCTATACCTTGGGAGGAGTTTCGTAGGGTCATGAGGAAGGAGTTCGTACCTGAACATGTGAGGAGTAAGTTGAGAGAGGAGTTCGACAAGTTTAAGATGACGGCCGAGATGTCTCGTGGGTGAGTACTACAGCGATTCAATGAGAAATCCAGATATCCGAGGACATGGGTTTGAGTGAGGAGAATCTGGCTTTGAGGTTTGAGAGAGGGCTAACCACGAAGATTATGGATAAGTTACCCGTGGGAGTCCTTACTGATGTGAAGGAAGCATATGAGAGGGCTGGGAGAGCTGAGAGGCTAGTGGAGATGGCTCAGGAGAGGTTGGGTGGAGAGAAGAGGAAGTCGGAGAGCGAGGGTGGTGGCCAATCTAATTTCAAGAAAGGCAACCACAATCAATCTAAGGGATTTTCTTCCAGTTCCGGGTTTAGTCTTTGGAACTTCCTTTGGGCGAGGTCGTGGGAGTGTGAGCAACAAATGGGAGTGACTGTTTTGGTTGTGGTGGCGTAGGCCACAAGAGACATGAGTGCACGAGCGCACCGGGATCTTTTCAGAGACCTGCACAGAGCTTTGCGAGCAATAGACCAGCTGGATCATGGCCAAACCGAGGAGGTCAGAGCTATCAGAGTGGAGGCAACCGCAACGGCGGTAATTCTTATGCGAAGACACCGATGAACAACAACAACAATCAAGGGTCGGGTGCTAAGCCGATCGCATCGCCTAGTCTTTGTTCGGGAGGTGGGCGTAAGACCAAAGGCAAGTTGTTCATGATGGACAAGAAGGCAAACGAGGAGGATGCGCACGTTATAACCGGTACATTCCTTGTTAATGGTATTCCTACGTTTGTTTTGTTTGATTCGGGGGCTTCTCAATCGTTTGTGTCTTCGAATCATGTAAAACAAATTGGGTTTGAGAGTATATGAGTCTGTTAGGGAGCAAGTTTTCATACCTTCGGGTGAGTCCGTATCGTGTGGGAGGTTGTTTAGAGATGTATCTTTGATAGTTGGGCAAGTCGATTTCCCCGTAGACTTGCTAGAGTTTCCTTTTAATGGTTTTGAGATGATAGTTGGGATGGATTGGTTAGGAAAGTATAAGGCTAAGATAGACTGTCATCAAAAGAGAGTGTCCCTTAGAGGTCCTAAGGGTGTAAGTGTGTCTTATCGTGGGTTTCTAGTCAAACCCAAAGTTAAGTTGATTGCAACTGTCACTTTGAAGTCGTATCTGAGGAAGGGATGTCCTCGGATTTTGTGCCATGTGAGAGATGACCGGATAGAGAGCCCTAGAGAGGAGATACCAAAGTGGGAGAGTATGCAGATGTCTTTCCGGAGGAGATTCCGGGGTTGCCACCGAAGAGGGAGATAGATTTCACCGTTGAGTTGAAGCCAGGGACGGGGCCAATCTCTAAGGCACCGTACCGTATGGGTCCTAAGGAGATGGAGGAGCTTAGGAAGCAATTGGATGATTTGATAGAGAAGGGATACATTAGACCAAGTGTATCGCCTTGGGAGCACCAAAGCTTTTCGTGAAGAAGAAGGATGGAACTTTGAGGTTATGCATAGATTACCGGAGTCGAACCGGGTGACGATAAAGAACAAGTATCCTTTGCCAAGGATAGATGACCTGTTTGATCAGTTGAGTGGTGCAACGGTCTTTTCTAAGATCGATTTGAGGTCGGGGTACCATCAGGTGAAGATTAGAGATGTGGACATACCGAAGACAGCTTTCACGTCGAGGTATGGCCATTATGAGTATGTGGTGATGCCATTTGGGTTGTCTAATGCGCCGGCGTGTTTATGGATTTGATGAATAGGATCTTCGACGTTCTTGGATCGGTTCGTAGTAGTGTTTATCGATGATATCTTGGTCTACTCTAAGACTAAGGAGGAGCATGAGGAGCATCTGAGGATAGTGTTGCAGACTTTGAGAGATCATGAGTTGTATGCTAAGCTGTCTAAGTGTGAGTTTTGGTTGGAGAAAGTTGCTTTTCTGGGGCATGTAATCTCTAAAGATGGGGTAGCTGTGGATCCGGCGAAGATTGAGGCGAGAACGGCCGGGAAGCACCGAAATGTTGCTTTGAGGTGAGGAGTTTCTTGGGTTTAGCCGGATACTACAAAGGTTCGTGAAGGATTTCTCCAAGATAGCTAGACCGATGACAAAGATTGATGAGGAAGGAGAACAGTTTCGTTGGGATGAGAGTTGTGAGAAGGCGTTCCAAACCTTAAAGGAGCGTTTGACCACAGCTCCTGTCCTAGCATTACCTGAAGGGAGCGAGAATTTCGAGGTTTATACGGATGCTTCGAAGAACGGGTTGGGATGTGTGTTGATGCAGAATGGTAAAGTGATTGCCTATGCTTCTAGGCAGTTGAAGCCTTATGAGGAGAACTACCCTACTCATGACCTGGAGTTAGGTGCAGTGGTGTTTGCTCTCAAGATTTGGAGGCATTACCTTTATGGAGCAATCTTTAAGGTATTTTCTGATCACAAGAGTCTCAAGTACATCTTCACGCAGAAGGAGTTGAACATGAGACAGAGGAGGTGGATGGAGCTGATTGGCGACTACGACATGGAAATCATCTACCATGAAGGGAAGGCCAATGTTGTTGCTGATGCTTTGAGTAGGAAGAGTGTACATTCCTTGTGTACAGCTCTATCGTTGATGAGGCTGAGAGATGAGGTAGCGAGCTTTGGGATTCATATGATGCAGAAAGGGGATACTATGGGTGATATGACAGTACATATGGAGTTTTATGATGACATTCGAGGTAAACAGGCTTTGGACCCTAAGATAGTGGAGTGGAGAGCTGGAGTAGAGAAAGGGACAGTGTCTCGGTTTTCCATTCATACAGATGGTAGCTTGAGGTTTGATGGTAGGTGGTGTGTTCCTAGTGATGAGGAGTTGAAAAAGACAATCATGACAGAAGCGCATTGCACACCATATTCAGTTCATCCGGGTGGAGACAAGCTTTACAAAGATTTGAAGAAAACGTTTTGGTGGCCTGGGATGAAGAAAGAGACAGCTGAGTTTGTGTCCCGTTGTTTGACATGCCAGAGAGTTAAAGGGGAACAGAGAAGACCACAAGGTAAGATTCAGTCTTTGGAGGTGCCGGAGTGGAAGTGGGAATCCATTTCCATGGATTTCATTGTGGGTTTACCTAAGAGTCAACAAGGTAACAATATGATTTGGGTGATAGTGGATCGGTTGACCAAGTCAGCTCACTTTGTTCCAATGAAAGATACATGGACTAAGGCACAACTGGCTATGGCCTATCGAAAGAACGTGCTTAAGTTACATGGAGTCCCTAAGGACATAGTGTCTGACAGAGATGCGAGGTTTATATCAAGGTTTTGGAAGGAGTTGCAGGAATCGTTGGGAACAGACTTTGAAGATGAGTACACATTTCATCCTCGCGCGACAGATGGGCGACCGAGAGAACAATCAAGACTCTTGAGGATATGTTGCGAGCTTGTGTGATGGATTTTGGTGGTAGCTGGGAACAGAGGTTGGACTTAATAGAGTTTTCTTACAACAACAGCTATCACACTAGTATTGGTATGGCACCGTTTGAGGCTTTGTATGGAAGGAGATGTAGGAGCCCGATCTGTTGGGACGATAGTGCTTTGAGGCAAAGTGGTTTTAGGACCAGAGATGGTACATGAGATGGTGGAACAGATTAAGATGATCGGGAACGGATGAGAGCAAACTCGAGGATCGACGAAGAGTTATGCGGATCTACATCGTCGGGACATAGAGTTTCAGGTTGGGGACAAGGTTCTTCTGAAAGTGTCTCCTATGCGTGGAGTCATGAGATTTGGGAAGAAAGGCAAGCTAAGTCAGAAGTTTATAGGGCCTTATGAGATCGTAGAGCGAGTTGGGGAAGTGGCTTATCGTTTGGCTTTACCGGCTGCTTTGGAGAGAGTGCATAATGTGTTTCATGTATCGCAGTTGCGGAAGTATGTGAGTGACCCGTCACATGTGTTGGAGGCAGAGAGTTTAGAGCTAGATGAGTCCTTATCATATCTTGAGGTACCTAAGCAGATCCTAGACCGAAAAGTTAGAAAGACCAGGGGTGGTGAGACAGTTTTGCTTAAGATCCTTTGGTCTAACCATGAGACTGAGGAAGCTACATGGGAGGCGGAGGATATCATGAAAGAGCGTTACCCTTTCCTTTTTGATCAGGTATGTATGGTTACGGGGACGTAACCTTGTTTCTTTTAGGGGGGTAGGAGATGATCGCGAGAGTTTTTTTAAGAGTTTTACACCCCTTGTATATGTTGTGTCGGTATGTTTGTCGGGATAAGTTGGGTTAGTAGCATGTTTTACGTTGTGTTTATTTTGACCTTTGAGTCGGGAAGCTTATGGGAGTACCTTTGTTTGGTAGTGGTTTGAACTTCGGGGACGAAGTTCCTTTTAAGGAGGGAAGACTGTAATACTCCGTATTTATGGTCTTGGGGGTACTCTATCGAGTAGCCCTTACTCTGTCGAGTAAGGGTATGTTGCGAGAATAAAATAGTTTCGACTGTTGGGCACTCGATCGAGTAGTCAGGGGCACTCGATCGAGTAAGGGGTACTCGATCGAGTACCTTGGGTACTCGATCGAGTGTCCGGTTTTACGGGGGAGTTTTCTCGGGTTTTGTTAATTACGCGATTAAGGTATTTAAACCAATTCGTCTTTGTTCTAAATCACTTTTTACAAAACCTAAAACCTGTTTAAGAGAGAAAGCAACTTGTCTTCTTCCTAATCGCGTTCTTGACAATTCCCGGAGCTCAGACGGTCGGTTTGCATCGTAGTTTGTGTCGTTGGATTCCTTGCGTCGAGGGTAAGCCTTTAATATATTTTATATACTGTTTTGTTAAGATTGATGAAACCCTAATTTGGGATTTGGGGGTTGTTATGAGCAGTATTTGAATGGTAGTCTTTATGTGTTATATGTTAGGAGGAGAATTCGTAGAAGAGGCGTTTTGAGACAAATTTGTAGATACCGTCTGCGTGTTGTGCTTTCCAGGTAGGATTTCCTACTCGCATTAGTCCCATAATGGGATATTGGTGATGTCTTTGTAGTTAGTTGATTGATATGATGATTGTAATTGTAATTGTGATTGTGATTGTGGTTGTGTTTGTGATGGTTCTCGAGATGCGTTCTCGGCTGAGTGGGGTCACTTGCGGGAGTGATCTCACGCCCTAGTTTCGCCCTTCGTGGAACCCGCCACGAAAGGGGATGTGCACATTAATGGACAGGGTTATCGCTCGTACGATGAGCGGGGCTTAGGTGGGAACGGCTGCGGTCCCCACAGCGGGGCTGGGTCCAAAGGTGGACGGTCGATTGAGATGATGGGAGTTGGTGGTGTTGTGTGTGTGTGTGACATTCAAATGTCTGTTTGTCTTATTGTTGTTATCTATTTTGATTGTGTGATTAGTCGACCCCGTGTTGTTTTGTAAAACCTGCGGTGATCCATTCGGGGATGGTGAGCAGATATTGAGCAGGTATAGAGATGATACGGGGATAGCTGGGATGGCCACGACATGACGATAGAGTCTTCCGCTGTAGTTTAGCTTTTAGTTCTTTTTCAGTTGAGAACAGTTAGTTTGGAATAATGTATTGTACTTTCAGTTTGGGTTTCAAGGATTGTACTTATTCATTAAATGACTTATAATAAATGTTGTTTCTGTTTTGTCTATTTGATTATCATACCTCGGGCAACCGAGATGGTGATGTCTTCATACCTGAGTGGTCCTGGTAAGGCACTCGGAGTATGGGGGTGTTACAGGCATGTGGCGGTTTGTAGCGGTGGTGGCGAAAACAGGGGAGGAGGACGTGTTTGGGCAGCCGGTTTTTGGAGGGAGTTTTGGTGGTTGTAAGAGGTCTGGGTTGGGGTGGTATTGGGTGTTTTTTGTCGAGGGTGGATTGGTGAGTTGGGTGGTGGTTGTAGGCGGCAGCATAGGTGGCGGTAGGTGGTGTTTTGGGACGGGTTTTGTGGGTGTGTCAGAGGAATGTTGTTGGTGTCGAGTGAGTTAGGGCGTGGTTTTATGTGTTGGTGGCGGTGGTTTAGCTGGTGGTTATGGGTGAGGGGGATGCGTGGGACTGCAGGCTGGGGTTGTCGAGGCTAGGTGGTGGCTGTGGTGGTGTATGGTGTCGGGTTGAAGGGTGTTTATGGGGGGTGGTTGAACACGGTTTACACGGTGTATAGTAGGATGGTGGTTGTTTGTTTTGTGAGCGGGTTTTTAATTTTTTTATTCGGGTAACTCGGGTTTATATTTGAAGCGGGTTTTTATGTACCATAGACCTTAAATAATAACAATAATTAATTAATTGGAATAATGAATATAAATTTATAAATAGTAATGAAAAGTAATAATTAATAAGTGATGGAATAATTATAATATTTTGATTAGGTTGATTTGTGAAGAAATTATAATCGGGTCGGATCGCTTTAATTATTGGATTGCGTAATTGGAGTGCTTGATTGCCAGGTAGGAATTTCCTACTCAACTCGTATTTTATTTTTATGTGGACGTATATTGAATTGTGATGGGTGACGAGGTTAATGTTAATATTATGAATAAGTATTGGAGACGGGGTATATGTGTATTCTAAGTTGTTGACGGGGACGGATAACTAGATTGTTATTGTTCATTGTTGTTGGTTATGTATGGTGTGGTGCGATGGTTGTTCAGTTGAGCATAACACGGTGTGTGTTACTGCCAGTTGTGCATAACAAGTGATTGTTACTACCTGTTGTGCATAGCGAGCAATCATTACTGCCAGATGAGCATAGTAGGTAATTACTACTGCCAGAGATAGTTGTGTATAGTAAGTAATTACTACTGCCAGGTAAGCATGGTACACAAGTACTACTGCCAGTTGAGCATAGCACGATGTTAAGGGGGTTGTGCTACTGCCAGTGACGTAAGTGAGTTGTATGGATGATGTGATGGGAATTTTAAGGATGTGTATTTTGGTTAAATTATTATTGTTGTTTAGTTTATTCCTACTCAACCTTGCGGTTGACTGTGTATTCGTGAACACCTGCGGTGAACCGTTTTATGGGGAGCAGATTTGACAGGTACCAAAGATTAGCTGACTTGGGAGCATTGGGATGAGAGCCAAACTTGGAACCTTAGATGAAGTCTAGATCACATATATAGTTATATCACTTATTTAATTTTCGCTGCGAGTTGTATCTAATTTTTTTATATTAAGATTAGTTGGTTAATTTGTAATAAACATGTAATCATTAAATTTTAATTTAAAGTACTTGGGTGAGTTGGACTTTGTTATTCACTACCTCGGAAAACCGAGATGGTAACAGTTCTATTTATTTGGGAATGTCTAGCTAAAGGCTCCTGAATAAATGGGGGTGTTACAGATACTTATAGTTATGCGTGCTAAATTTGCTCTTTATGACGTTTTATCTCTTGTCTCGTCTTATATTATTCTAGTCATTTTTTGGTTTGTTCTTAACTTTTCGATAATGTCAAGAGGGGGAAAGAACGTCTATCGTAAACATCTACCTAAGCTTGCTCCTTGTCAAGACCGATTGTCTCTTAAAGTCCTTAAAGTTTCGGTTTTTGATAGATCGTCTTGATCTTGCGTTGATCTTTATCTATAAAGATGACGGTATTATATTGAGGGGGAACTCTTTACTTAGTCACAAATTAGGAGGCTTGCCATCATCAAAAAGGGGGAATTTGTTGAACCATATAGCTTATATGTTTATGTTTTGATGATGTCAAGGTATTTTATATTGTATATACTTGTTGCGCGTAATCGTTTGTCTAAGTGTTTTAGAAACAACTTATGTAATACAAGCAACAAAGGAGATTGTGATGGAAGTATAAAATGTTCAAGCCTCTATTCAAGATCAAACGATATGAAGATTCATTCAAGATTTATGTGAAGACGAAGTCCGTCTAAAGATTAATCAAGCTTGGATGATGACGTAGCCTATACTCAAAGATCTCCCTGAAGATTAGAATAGTATCGGTGATTATCTCGTAATGATAACCAAGAATGAGTTTCTTGAATTGGTAAAGTTATAGTTTTGCAGCTATAACATTACTAGTAAAAGAGCTCAATGTTATAGCTCTCCTACTATAACATTGAGATGTTGAGTTTATTATACACGACTTATAATGTTTCAAAATTGTTTTTGAAAATTGTTTTAAAGTTTATTTTAAATGTTTTGATAAAAGTATTTATAATTAAGCCCGGTTTAGTGCGGAGTTCGGTTTTATGTTGAACGTTGACTAGTAGTCTTGTTGGGTCAACTTATGAGTTGGAACATGCTACTAATTAGGGTTTCAACAAAGCCTCTCTTAAAACCTAAATTCTAACGCATATATTGAGCTAGGGTTTGCACGAGTCACGAGGCATATGAGCCGTGACATCTCGTGAAACTTAAGGTGTATTTGGTAAAAATTTTATTCCAAAATAATATCTTTACATATCTTATATATCTTACTCAATATATTTGTTTATGGTAAAAGATATTCTTGTTTTAGGAAATCTTATCATATTTAGAATTTATAGTAAAGATAATATTTGAATAAGATTATATTCTATCTTTTGGAATATTCTTTATTATCTTTTAAGGCTTTTAGGAAAGAAATAATAGAAGATATGATTTGTTAACATATCTCCTATATTCGGCTATTAGGGTTTGTGTAAACCGAGTTGCCCTACTCTTTCCGTCTTATAAATACTTTACTCTTTGCAACATCTAAAATAGAGACCTTAAGCATAAAAATTGATTTTAATTTTACAAAGCAAACCGTGTGTTTTCAAGCAGAAAAACCGATTTGTTATTTTTGAAAGGTCGTGTGTTTTAAACTCGTATGCTCGTTCTTATTGTTATCATTATAATATAATAGTGCTTAGTTGATTTCTTTCTCGTTCATTAACGTGAACTATTAGAAGAATCATTAGTGCTTTCTTATTTGCGTAAGTTAGTCACTCGATTATTTAACGGCACTCATTGAGTTACAGCTAGAGTTAGTTGTACGAGTTGGGTTAGTAAATTTGTAATCCGTAGAAAGGTACTAAATTTATTAATCGAGAATAGTGGACGTAGGTTTCGACTTGTGAAACTGAACCACTTCAAAAACCGTGTGTCTCCTCGTTCTTTCGTTCATTTGCATATTTCGTTTTACATTCATTAGTTGATTAGTTAAAGTTTAATCAATAAACTTTAAATAATCAATTACATACGCATAATCGAAAAAGATTTAAAAAGTTTTAAATCCTCAATTCACCCCCCCCCCCTCTTGAGTATTTTGGATCAATAGACTCTTCATTGCTTGTCCTTGATCTCGATATCAAACTCACTCAACAAAAGAACCCATCTCATTAGCCTTGCTTTGGTGTCCTTCTTGTCTGTAAGTTGTCTTATAGACTTGTGGTCGGTATAAATGATAACCTTGGCACCCAAGAGATAAGCCTGGAACTTTTCAATGGCATACACCACCGCCAAGAATTCCTTTTCCGTGGTGGTGTAGTTCTGTTGAGCATCATTCAAAAGTGAAGAAGCATAATGTATCACATGAGCAACCTTCCCTTCCCTTTGGCCTAAAACCGCGCCAAGGGCATAATCACTAGCATCGGTCATGATTTCAAAAGGGAGGTCCCATCTTGGAGCTTGAATTATCGGGGCCGTCACAAGCTTTTCCTTTAAAGAATCGAATGCCAACCTAAACGCATCATCAAAAACAAACTCCACATCCTTGTGCAAAAGCTTGCACAAGGGGTAAGTAAACTTGGAGAAGTCCTTAATAAATCGACGGTAGAAGCCCGCGTGTCCTAGGAATGACCTTATCTCCCGAGTATTAGTAGGATATGGCAAGGTTTTTATCACTTCAACCTTAGCCACATCCACCTCAATCCCTCTCTTTAAGACTATGTGTCCTAGCACGATGCCGCTTTTAACCATAAAGTGACATTTTTTGGAATTCAACACAAGGTGTGACTCCGTGCATCGTGATAGGACTATAGTTAGGTGGTCCAAGCAAGCTTCAAAATTGTCTCCATAGACGGTGAAGTCGTCCATGAAGACCTCTAAGACTCTTTATACAAGATCCGAGAAAAGACTCACCATACAACGTTGAAATGAACCCGGAGCATTACACAAACCGAAGGGCATCCTTAGGTATGCATATGTTCCGAAAGGGCATGTGAATGTTGTCTTGGATTGATCCTCCAGACGTATGGGAATTTGAAAGTACCCGGAGTATCCGTCCAAGAAACAATAGAATTCCTTCCACCCTAGCCTCTTTAGCATTTGGTCTAGAAAGGGTAAAGGGAAATTATCTTTGAAAGTCACGGCATTTAGGCGGCGATAATCGATGCAAACTCTCCACCCGATTTGAATCCGAGTCGGAATTAAAGCTCCTTCTTTGCCCTCGATTACCGTCACACCACCCTTTTTAAGTACACATTGAGTGGGACTTACCCATTGAGAATCGCTAATGGGGTAGATGATTCCCATTTGGAGTAATTTGATGATCTCTTCTTTCACCACTTCCATCATTGGTGGGTTCAATCTTCTTTGTGGTTGCCGAACCGGCTTTGCTTCTCCTTCCAATCGGATCTTGTGCATGCATACGCTTGGGCTTATCCCTTTAAGATCCGCAATGCTCCACCCAAAAGCTTCCTTGTACTTGTGCAATACATCCATCAATCTCTTTTCTTGATCACCCTCAAGTTGGTTTGAAATTATGAGGGGTAGAGTGTTGTTTTCCCCAAGAAAAACGTACTTTAAGTGGTCGGGGAGTGGTTTTAGATTGGAGGTGGGTGGCTTTATAATGGATGGGAGTGGTCTTTCAAGGGAGGCCTCTAGGGGAAGGAATTTGGATTGGTAGTCATAAGAAAAACGCGATTTTGTGGACCTAGAAACTGCGAAGGCTGCGCTGGTGAACTGCGCAGGCTGCGCTGGCTTGTGCAGGCTGCGCCTATGCTCGGCAATTCCTCCTCAATTTCTTTCATTTCTTTTTCTTCCTTAGATTCTTCTAATGGTTCTTACTTCTCCAATGCCTCTATATTTTCCTGCACATCATGAGACAACAAAAACCGCAACCCTTCCTTCTCGACATCGTTAGTAAGGGCCACTTCAAGTGGGTCCCTATGACTCAATTGGTAAACTCGATTTGCCAAAGGTTCAATTTTATCAAGAAAGTAGCAAAAACTAAAATCATCGGTCTTTTTCATTGTCTCATACACATTATACGTCAAAATTTTCCCTTCAAATTCCATGGTCAAATTTCCATCATACATGTCAAGTTTGGTTTTGGAGGTTCTCATGAAAGGCCTCCCTAGCAAAAGGGGTGTAGCCTTGGAATCCGGTTCCATGTCCAAAACATAAAAATTGGCCGGAAACATGAATTTATCAACCTCTACCAACACATCTTCTACAAAACCTTTGGGGTGAATTGTAGAGCGGTCCGCCAATTGGATCGCAACATTGGTCTTAGACAAGGGAGGAAATTCTAAGGTCTCATAAATGGAATAAGGCATAACATTAATAGAGGACCCCGAGTCTAGCATAGCTCTAGCAAAAGCTTTGCCTCCAATTGAGCACGGTATAGTTAGCATGCCCGAATCATCACACTTTTTGGGAAGATTTCGTTTGAAAATTGCCGAGACATGCCTACTAATCGTGAATCTTTTAACTCCTTTCCTTGGCTTCCATTTAGGGGTGAAAAGTTCTTTGAGAAACTTTGCATACCTAGGGACGGAGTTAGTGATAGTAAAAAGAGGGATGTTGACCTCACATTTCCTAAAAGTCTCATAAAGATCGGAGTCTTTATCAAACTTCTTGGGACTTATGAGGGCACTAGGAAATGGTACCTCCGGTTCATATTCTTTTTCAATCTCTTCAAGTTAATCCTTTGTGTTGGTGCTTCCTTTCTTTCCTTTGTCAATGCTCAAAGGAATCTTTTCTTCTTCCGCATTAGCTTTTGAAGATGTCCCTTTCTCTTGTTCAACCACAAGCTCTTCTTCAATTTGCTCTTCAATTTCAGTGACCCTTTCTTGTGACTTGCCCCTTCTCTTCTTCTTGGGAGGGGATTCTAAAGTTCTCCCCTTCCTCAATGTCATAGCACTATCATTTTCTCTAGGAGGAAATGTAGTGGGGGGAATATAAGTGGAATTCCTTTGGTTTTGCTTGGCAAGTTCTTGGGCAATTTGTCCAAGTTGGACCTCAAGGTTGGCAACCTTGGCATCACTAACACCCTTGTCGGCCTCAATCTTATCAAACCGCTTGTTTGTTTTAACTTGCTCTTGCAAAATGTTCTTAAGCAAGTCTTGAACACTTGGTTCTTTTTGAGAATTGGTGTTGTTACCTTGATTGCCAAATTGGGATGATTGACCTTGGTTTTGGTTTCGACCTTGGTTGTTGAAATTCCCATTCCTATTTCCTTGAGAATTTGAACCTGACCTTGTCGGGAATTTTGGTCCCTCAAGTGGTTGAATTGGCCATTCAAAAAGCTCTTTGAGGTGTCACCACCCCAACCAAGCCGAGGGTTGTCTCTACTCCCAACATTGTAAGTGTTGCCACTAGGGTCATAATTGTAATATCCTCCCCGGAAGGATTCCTAGCATTGTAATTTTCCATAACCCATTGCACTTACATTTTCCACCCCAATTCCTTCTTCAATCATAATGGGGCAAGCTTTCTCCAAATGAGGACCTTGGCAATAGTTGCATTCCACTTGATTCCTTTGACCCCCATCCTTGTTTGGATTATTCACCATCATGTTCTTCACTAGGTGAGTTAGGTCATTCACACTTTGCTCAAGATTTTGAGTATATGAGGAGGAGGTTCCCATTGAAGATGCATTTCTTGATCCCCTTTGACTTCTACCATAATTTCTTGTGGTTGAGGCAAGCCTCTCAATGATTTCCCTAGCATCCGCTATGGAATAATTCTCCAAACCTCCCCCGGTAGCGAAATTGACCATCCTTTGATCCTCTTGGCCTAAACCTTCATAAAAGTTAACAAGAAGGTCATCCTCACTCAACCCATGGTATGGACATTGAGCCATCAACCTCTTAAATCTTTCCCAATATTCATACATGGTTTCTTCATGGTCTTGCTCTATTGTGGTAATTGCCTTTTTTGCACGGTTGTGGCGTGAGTCGGGATAGAATTTCTCAAGGAAGGTCGCTTTCATTTCCTTCCAAGTACTTATGGACCCCAGAGTAAGATAGAAAAGCCAATCCTTGGCCGCATCCAACAAGGAAAACGGAAAGGCACGAAGCTTGAATTGGTCCCCCGTTACCCCATTTGGAATGGCTCCTTCACACATCATGTGAAACTCCGATAAGTGCCGGTTAGGATCATTCCCCGCTTGCCCATGGAATTTGGGTAAGTTGTGAATGAAGAAACCCTTGAGTTCAAAGTTGGCATTTGCTCCCAAACGAGGGTATGTGATGCATAATGGTTGTTCATCATAGTTTCTTGCCCTTATCTCCCGAATGGTTCTATTATCGTTCGCCATTCTAGGATATTGTACTTCAATAGGGTCTACCGAAAGTGGTTCTTCTTCAACTTCGGCTTCCCTAGGTGGTCTTTGATACCACGGGTTCGTAAATAACCAAGAGTATGCTCCGAATGAATCCTCTTCAACGGGAGTAAATTCACCACCTTGTGGGGAATTAAACATAAACCTTGACACTACAAAAAACAAATTAGAACTTCCAGTTACTTCTAACAACAAGAGGAGTATAAAAACAACTAAGCATAAATTCACAAACTCAAGTTCTAGCTATGTTGCCCTTCCCCGGCAACAGCGCCAAAATTTGATTGATAATAAGACTAGGTCGTTAAATGCTAGAATTAAACTACCAAATTAACAATTTATAAGCCAAACTATACTCTAGATTACTCTAATGGATAAAGCAATATAGTGCAAGTAAGGGTCGGTCCCAAGAGAAAGACTTTTAAGCTAAAAACTTGAATTGTAAACTATTGACTACTAATGACAAGGCTATAAACAAACAATGGTTATCAACAATGACAAAAAATCGATAAACATAGATAAAGGGGGGGTTTTGAGTTGATTGGTAACATGAAACAAAGTGAAATTGCAATCTTAGTCTAACAAGCAATATAACAAAAACTTGGTGAGTAAGATGATTCAATATTTAGGAGGACTTGTTGCAATTCTTCCTTTGTAACCAACAGAAGTAAAGTTTGACTCTTTTATAACTCTCCTCTTATTTTCAACCCAATACTTTCAAGTCAAGATGTTAACATACACAAATTAAACCATCCATGTATGTCCTCCAAGTTTAATCAACAATTCATTAAACCATGAGTGCAAATCAAACATGAGCATTAAGAGTTGTTCCAAGACAAGAAGCTAGGATCAATTCTCACAAGATTAAACCATACAAATGAGGAAAGACATGAAATTTCCTACTTATTGCATGAATCCTTTAAACCAAATCAACATACAACAAGCTTGCACTACTACAGATACAGGCTATAACAACGGTTAAAAACCGTTGTTATATAAAAAAGCGGTCGTTGTTAAAGCGTCCGTTGTAAAAGGTTTTAACAACGGTTGGTTTTCTTAAGGAACCCGTTGTTAAAACTATTAACAACGGTTTTAAGTATAAAAACCCGTTGTGGAAAGTGTGACTCAATTTTGGGGGGAAAGTTATAACAACGGGTTGTAATATACAAAACCGTTGTTATAACTAAAGACAACGGGTTGTTTATCAATAACCGTTGTTGTTTGTTTTTAAAAAATAAAAATAAAAAAAATTAAATATTACTAGATGCATGCATAATTACGGCCCGTTATAATTCCGATGCATGCATATTACTGCCATCCCTGTGCATATGAATGGACAATATGGAATGAGAAGGGTTATAATAAGATTTGAAGCAGCAGAGAGAGATATGATGATGATTATGGCACAACTTCCTAACATATATATTAATTAAAAAACAAATCAAATCACACATTACTTGGTCTAAATACATGCATTATCTCAACTAACATTCCATTATCTCACTATAAATCTCCAAATCCTAACTGCTAAAACAAACTCCAAATAAACCCTAATTAATCTTTCAAACAAACTCCAAACTCCATCAACAAAATGAATGATATCATCCTTAAGACTCTTACTATGATTGAGAACAACAACAGTTTCATCCGCCGGTTGCTCCACATTGAGGAAAGTTTCAGGAGCTACCTTGTGGATGCTCGATCCGTACTGAAGGACGCCAAAAAAGATGGCTTGACAGAGCAAAGCGAGCGATTGCGGCTATATGACGATATAGCAATCTGGCGAACGGAACCTCCAAATAGCTAAGGAGGAGAGGACGGATATCATAGAAGAGAATAAGACTCTCTATGAAAATATAAGAATTGCATTTTTATTAATGTAATTTTTTTTTTAATTTATGTATATATATATATATATATTAAGTTTATCATGCATTCCTCTCTATCATCTTGCATCTTCTTTGTTTTAGTTTATTTAATTTGTTTTACTAGCTAATTAAGCGAATAATACTTAAATAAATAACATAATGATCGATAAAAACAAATACATGCAAATGAAATAATTAGAAAAAGAAAATAATGACGATGAAAGACGATGAAACCAACAGTGACGGCGAGATTTACCTGATAATTAGAGAAAGTAAGAGACGATGAAATCAACAGTGACGGCGAGAAGATAAAGCCACGATGAGAAAGAGAGAAAGAGACGATGAGAAAGTGTGTGTTTTGTGTTTGTGTTTGTGTTTGTCTATGTTTGTGTTTGTGTTTGTGTATTAAGGTTTGTGTTTTGTGGCTGTAGCTGATTTGTGTTTGTGTGGTTTATAGTATGGAAAGTATTGACAACGGTTATTAAACAAAAACCGTTGTGAAAATGTTTTAACAACGGTTGTAAAACAACAACCGTTGTTAAATAAGTTTTAACAACGGGTTTCAAAAGTAACCGTTGTGATTACTTTTCACTAACTTTGCGTCAATTTTGCGCCAAATTATTAACAACGGTTGTGCATGTGTGACCCGTTGTTAAAACTTATAACAACGGTTATATAACCATACCCGTTGTAATTAATTTTAGTAAAATTTGCGCCATACATTCTACAACGGCTATTGTGATTTTCGTGAATAATCGTTGTTAAAGGGGCGTTGTAGTTGCCAGGATTTGTAGTAGTGTTGCTCCAAATAATCCTAGATAGATTAATCCATTTCTCTAGAATTTGCAAAAGTTGGGTAAACAAGATGCAAGAGTGATCAATTCTAACATTCATCTACTCAACATGAAAATTAAGCATAAGGAAAGATCATTAGATAAATAAGAAGAGATTAAAAGAGTCTTACAATACCAAAGTTGGAGACTTTGGATGAATTACACCAAGCAAGGAAGGATTTAGCCTTCCATAGTCTTCATAACCCAAAACAATAAGGAAAGATTACAACTTGAATGAAAATTGTCTTCTAAATTATTACAAGCTTAAAACCCTAAATATGAGATTAGATGAGATGATAGGATGGTAGATGATGATTTAGGTCTTCAAACTCTTGGGTATATATAGGGCTTCACGAAAACCTAAAAATATTTTCACTTAAGAAGCCCAAAAGAAGATTAGAAGCCCCGTAAAACAGAGCTGCGCAGGCTGCGCAGCCTGCGCCAAAGTTGTTCTTGCCTGCGCAATCGTGCGCAGCTGCGCACCCTGTTTGCGCAGCCTGCGCCTAAGCTCGCATTTTTGGACTTCTAATTTCCAAGAGCTAGACCTCTTCAATTGTTCTCATTTCTTCTAATCTTCACTCCTACTTCTCCCAGCTGAGTTTTAGGCTACATGTGAGCCTCTTGTGCCTTGTCTTGACCTTTGAAAGGTGCTCTTTGACTCTCGGGTTCCGTGTATTAAGATCAATTGTCAAAATGAGGTAAAACACACAAGTTACCACATCATACCCGATTACCAAATACTAGGAAAAGCATACTTAAAGACCCATATTAAAAGACACGAGGGTGATAAGATCACCCTCTTAGACCGACACAAAACACTACTATCACTGCTACAACTTTTTTTTTCCTTATGTGGGGACCGCCATGATCTCTACATAATTAATTACCCTCTTCTTTACCATCTTAATCTTATTTAATTAAGATTACATTTACACAAAATCATACATTATACAATTACACATTAATAAATTACAAATACGAAAAATTAATAAAATTTTCAAATAATCGTCCTCCTACTTCTAACCTGAACAGATAAAATGTGAACAATGCATATTGATTAATCATCCGAAATTAGTAGTTAAATTCATTGTGTAAATAAAAAAAAACAGTATGACTATTATATTCCAACATCACAAATACAGAATATATTAGTTCTGAACATTTTAACAACAAAATATATTGATATGACATTTTTTAAATTTTCGTAAACATAAACAATATAGTAGAGGTAGATCAAAAAAATTCGTAGAAAATAGATTACTCCGTAAGAGAGTTTTACACTAATGTAATTGTAAAAACGGATGTATATGCAAACTTATTAGTTAGTAAAGGCGGTTCGATCATTTAATTTAGAGATAACATTAACAATTCTAAACTTAGAGGGGAGCTGTTGTTTGGGGAACCTAATCGATAATTATAGCAAAGCTTAAGTGCCCCAAATTATATTAGTAACGGCCAACTATCAACTATTTAGATATATACTACGTATACACTCTCATGCTTTGGAAAAGCACATTTTGAAAAAAAAAAAATACTACTCATATAACAACTTACGTGCATTGTTCCCGGGCCTCAACCAGGGTGATATCCTCGTGATAGTGGTTCGAAGCAGCGACTGATAGATTGAATCGATTATTTTAATTACATTAATGATGAAAACCATTGTCGTAGATGAAAACTGTTTTTTTCTTTAAATTATACTCCCTCCGTACCACACCAAAGGTAACGTAGGGAAAAATGGAGTATTTAAGAAAAGGTGGAAAAAGTAAGGGTAAAAAGGGAAAAAATAGGTGGGATATGTAATTGTGGGTTGATAGGTGGGATATGTAATGGCATTTTGTGTAAATATCAAAAGGTATAAGGATAAGTTGGTAATGTTGTGGGTCAAATAAGGAATGTTACCTTTGGTGTGGTACGTCCGTTTATAGTAAGTGTTACCTTTGGTCTGGTACGGAGGGAGTACATACGTTATATGTAGGTTAGTTACGTTAATGATGAAAAACCGTATTATGTCATCAGAATGAAAACCGTTAATGAAATTATGAAATCATATTACATCAAATCTTGAATTATGGGCTTATTTATAATGTTACGGCATTGCACATTTAATAACACTCATTTATATGATCATGTATCAATAATAACACCTGTTATTACGACCCGTTCATTTTTTGCACGGGTTTAAAACTAGTTTAAATGTAATAGTTTGTACAAAAAAAATTTAAATGTAATAGTTAAAAATATAGATTTTAAATTTTTAAGAGAAATAACTTTTAATTAAAAACATATTTTTATTATCAAAAGCAAACTACAATCTTAGGTTTCCCACTTGCCCTTGATAAATACTTTTATAAAGCGATTTTATTGAAATTTATATATTGTAATACGAGTTAATTAATAATTTTTATGATTTTATCCACTAATAATATGATTATGTTTAAATCTCTTTTACATTATTTTCGTGTAAAATCACCTTACACAACACTAACTACTTTCCCTTATTGTCACCAACAAGAAATTGGCGAATTTCAAAGCAAATATGTCAAAAATCGATGTCACCGCTGACGTTTTGAGACCAAAGTCAAGGTTGACCAACAATCAAAACTTTGTGCCGTTTTTTAATTTCAGTTCAAGAGCTCATAGACCAGCAATTTTAACTTCACAATAAAATTGAGTTTGAAGTCAGTGTATTCGGCTACGGTATTCACGAGCTATTAATAAGATATGGTTGCTCACCTTTGAATTGAATTTGATCTTAAATTGCATATGCATGTCCGTTTGAAGTATGGAAGCGCAACTTAGGTTAACTGAAGAATCACTGCTTTTCATTTAGTTTATTATTTAAGTATGATTATATAACTAGTATTGGTGCTCGGCTTCGTCCGGGCTACCTCTACTTAGCATTAAATTTTTTTTTTCATTAAATAAAATTACTTAAAGTTGCATAACCCATAAATTTATCATTAATATATTTTTATAACATATCCTAAAATTACGATGAAATAAATTTTGAGACAAATTCACTACTCCCGCTATTAATATTTTACTCTTATTAATGAAACAATAGTAATAACATTTCACTACTTGCCTGTAATCATTGTTACTTTCACTACTCCAAAGTAATTAATTATTGTTATCACTCTCATGCGCATTAATATTGATAATTTCACTACTCCCTCCGTAATTATTGTTACTTTCACTATTGCCGCATTAATATTGATTATTTCACTACTCCCGTTGTTGTTTCTACCACTCTCACTAATCTCGTTGATAATATTGTTACTTTTACTATTCAAATGAGTGATTACTATCATATAACTATATCCAATGTTCTACAATTCTTTTCTTTACTGACGAAATTACTTTTACTACTTAGGCATGCAATTTTAAAAGGATTATATATTTATATAAATATATTACATATATGCATTAAATCAAATCGAAAGAATTATGCAATATTATAGGGTTATTTAACAACAATAATCCGAACTATAGCTGGTATTCTAATAATAATCCAAACTTCATTTAATCTCATAATAAACCGTACTTTAGATGCACTATTCTCAGAATAGACTAGGTGACCGGTGACCTATTTAATCGGTAACTTTCTAAATTTCAACTTTTTTTTAATATAATAATTAGGCTAATTTATATCCATCACTCTATTTATCACCTAACAGTCGTCCACCTCACAACTAACACCCACCATCCACCACACCACCCATCACCTGACAACCCAAACCCGACATCCGGCCACTTCAACTCGCCGGAAAGGAATAGACCTTCAAGATCCTCAAACAAATGTCTTTCCCCAACTGTTCAAATCTCTTCATATCTTCAGTGTGAACCATACCATGCTTTGCAAATTAGGATTGGATTTGCATTTGAGTTCACTGCCCAAATATAAACCAAACTTATTTACACTGTAACTCTTACTTCCCACATTCTCAATTGCTCATTCATTTTCGTCTCTATTAACTTTCTTGTTCTTCCTTTTTTTTCCTTGTTTGGCCTACCCAAATACCATCAATAGATACCCAATTTCACTGTTGATGATGGTATAATTGACAAAAACCTAATCGAAAATATCCTATGTTAGCCGCCGTCACCGTCATTTGTGTTGGTGTGAAAGCCCGACGGTGTCATTTACGAAGGATAAATGAGGATTTTCTGTGTGGTTAGGGGGCAGGAAGGAGCTCCGGCGAGGTCGTGAGGAACGGTGAGATAAGAGGAATAGAGAGGCGGGTCGATGCGCCACCGGTTGTTGACGAAATCTAGACTGGAGATTTGGAGTAAGGAGATGTAATAGGATGTACGATCTCTGGCGGCTCAAAAATTGGTCGACATGCTGCACCGGTAAAGATTGGTGATGGGGGTGCTAGACTAGTGGTGGTGGTGGTAGTTGGTAACGAGGCTTGTTAACGGAGAACCAAAAATGGGATTTACCTGCTAGTTTACCTTATTTCACAGGTTAAATTGTCTCGAGTGTAGTATAAGAAGAGGATGGTAATAGTACGGTTTATTTTGAGTTAAATTGAAGTTTGGATTATTGGGGGAAGATGACCAATAGTTTGGATTATTCATATTAAATAACCCAATATTATATACCATGGATTCTAACTTGAATTATTTATAACCTACTTATTATATTTTTGTATGTTAAATAATTAACATCACTATACATCTAATAAACTATAAAGTTTAATAAAATTGCATAGACTGTAAATTTAATATATAATTTTAAGATGATAATAATTAATACCATAAGTGTGCATGTTTATACTAATCAATTATTTTATTTTAAGAAAATTGACCATCTTCTAATCTTCTATAAATATTTTTGAAAATTATCAGACATCTTCTTTCTTCTTTTTTTTTTGCAAGAAAGGTATCTCCATTTTTATTCATCCATTTAGGGAACAAAAAATGGAGTAAACTTACAAAAACTATCCTCTAAAAGCCTAATACAAGGCTCCAAATCACATTCAACTAGGAACAAACTCTACTAAATCATCTAATCTGTTACCATGGCCATGAGCAATCATTCGAATGCCAACAATATACTTAATAGTTTGTAGGAGGACGCTAACAGGCCTTTCCTGTCCTTTAAAAATCCGCAGATTTCTTTCGTGCCAAATTTGATTGACTGCCAGTGTAAGACTCGACATATACCAACTATGTTTCCAATGTCTTCTATGTCTCCGACTTTGGCTCCATCTAATTTCCCTCTGCAAGTCCATAGCAGGTCTCGTAATAGACATCCAACCCAACAGAGCTTCCCACAGCAGCTTAGAATAAGAACAGTGAAAGAATAAATGGGAATGGGTTTCAGAATTATTTTTACATACACTACTACAAATCCAGGCAATTACAACGCCCCTTTAACAACGATTATTCACGAAAATCACAATAGACGTTGTAGAATGTATGGCGCGAATTTTACTAAAATAAATTACAACGGGTATTGTTATAAACACCGTTGTTATTAGTTTTAACAACGTGTCACACATTCACAACCGTTGTTAATAATTTGGCGCAAAATTGGCGCAAAGTTAGTGAAAAGTAATCACAACGGTTATTTTTGAAACCCGTTGTTAAACCTTATTTAACAACGGGTGTTTTTTACAACCGTTGTTAAAACTTATTTCACAACGGTTGTTGTTTAATAACCGTTGTCAATACCTTCCATACTATAAACCACACAAACACAAGTCTGTTGCAGCCACAAAACACAACCCTTAATACACAAACACAAACACAGCAGACAAACAAACACAAAACACATACACACTCTCTTTCTCTCTTTCTCTCTTTCTCATCGTCGCTTTATCTTCTCGCCGTCACTGTGATTTCATCGTCTATTACGTTCTGTATTTATCAGGTAAATCTCGTAAATCCTTTAGTTTCATCGTCATTATTTTCTTTTTCTATTTATTTCTTTTGCATGTATGTGTTTTTATCGACCATTATGTTATTTGTTTAAGTATTGTTCGCATAATTAGTTAGTAAAACAATGAAGAAGCAAGATGAAGAAGTAAGATAAACATAATTAATATATATATATATATATATATTTATAAATACATAAATTAAAAAAAAAAATTACATATGTAAAAATGCAATTCTTATATTTTCATGGAGGATCTTATTCTGCTCTATCGTATCCGTCCTCTCCTCCTTGGCTATTTGGAGGTTCCGTTCGCGAGCTTGCTATATCGTCATATATAGCTTGCAATCTGCTTTGCTCCGTCAAGCCATCTTCTTTGGCGCGCTTCAGTGCGGATCGAGCTTCCGCAAGGTAGCTCCTGAAACTTTCCTCAATATGGAGGAACCGGCGGATGAAGTTGTTGTTGTTCTCGATCATGGTAAGAGTCTTAAGGATGAAATCATTCATTTTCTTAGAGTTTTTGAGTTTGATTTGAAAGATTAAGTAGAGTTTGTTTTAGCGATTAGAGTTTGGAGATGAATATATGAGATAATGGAAATGTTAGTTGAGATATGCAATGTATTTATACTAAGCAATGTGGGGGTTGAGTTAATTGCTTTTTAATTAATATATATGTTAGGAAGTTGTGCCATAATCATCATCATATCTCTCAATAATGTCTTTCAAATCCTATTACTAACCCTTCTTATTCCATATTATCCGTTCATATGTACAGTGATGTCAGTAATAATGCATGCATCGGAATTCTAACAGGCCGTAATTATGCATGCATCTAGTAATATTTAATTTAATTTTTTTTTATTTTTTAAGAACAAACAACAACGGTTATTTTAAAACAACCCGTTGTCTTTAGTTATAACAACGGTTTTGTATATTAAAACCCGTTGTTATAACTTTCCCCCCAAAATTGAGTCACACTTTCCACAACGGGTTTTTATACATAAAACCGTGGTTAATAGTTTTAACAACGGTTTCCTTAAGTAAACCAACCGTTGTTAAAACCTTCTACAACGGACGCTTTAACAACGTCCGCTTTTTTATATAACAACGGTTTTTGACCGTTGTTATAGCCTGTATCTGTAGTAGTGATAAAGAGCATCTGTTAACCAAAATCAACCCCTTCCTGATAATATTGTCAGAAGTAGCCAGTTTTATTTCAGCAGCAAGAGAGGCTGTAACCCGGTGTGCAGGGATAATGATGGGGTGAGTGAGAGCTGTGGCCCAGTTATAGAGAGTACCAGAAGCTCTTAAACCATCATAAGCAGTGGCTAGATTAAATTTGCCATGCTGCACACAACTGTGGAGAAAAGCTTTTACAGCATTATGATTCCCAAATTTTTGGAGACAAAAGTCTCTAACTGCCAGAATACTTCTGAAACTTTCAGAAAATCTATCAGCAGACTTCACATTCCAGATATTACTTCCATTCAGAGCATATACTCTGTGCCAACGTGCCCACAGACCATCAGAATGCTCAATTTGCCAAAGCCACCTGAGAAGCAAGGCTCTATTCCAAGAGAGAAGCTCCTTAATACCAAATCCACCCTCAGTCCAGGGAAAACAAATGGATTTCCAACTCTTCATAGTCATGTGCCTGCAACCATTGGTAACTTGCCAAAAGAAATTTTTGCTCAATCTATTAAGAAGTTTGATTACCCCCTTAGGCAAAAGAATGGTAGAACACCAATAAGTTTGCAGTCCCATCAGGACTGAGTTAATCAACTGCAAACGCCCAGCATAACTCAGGAAAGAGGTTGTCCAATGATGAATAGCCCCCTGAACCTTAGTAAGGAGTGGTCCAAAGTGATCAAGACAGAGCCTAGATACATTGAGGGGGACTCCCAAGTATCTAAAGGGGAAAGTACTATGGGAAAAGTTGGTGAACTGTAATATAGCAGACTGAACAACAGGATGCACACCTCCAAAATAGATGGAAGTTTTATCAGGATTTGCATTGAGGCCAGAAAGCCTGCCAAATTTATCAAGGACCTGAACAGCAGCAGCTACAGAAGGAACATCTCCCCGAGTAAATATCATTAAATCATCAGCAAAGATGAGATGGGTGAGGTTCAGTTGAGTACATTTGGGGTGGTAGGAAACATTAGGTTGTTTGCAAATAACTCTTAAGTATCTAGAGAGCACTTCCATACTCAAGACAAAGAGATAAGGGGAAAGAGGATCCTCTTGCCTCACACCACTCTTCCCTTTGAAAAATCCATGACTAGTCCCATTAACTTTTATAGAAAACCAAGAACCAGTAATGCAAGTCATTATCCATCTAATGAAGATTGCAGGGAAATGGAAAGCTTGCAACATGTTTTCAATAAAACTCCATTGCAGAGTGTCAAATGCTTTACGAATATCCACCTTCATAAGACAACGGGGAGTGAGGTATTTCCTGCCATAACCTTTGACCAATGCTTGAGAGAGCATCACATTTTCAAAAATATCTCTCCCTTTAATAAAAGCAGCCTGCTCTCCACCAATGAGATCAGGGAGAAAAGGTTGCATTCTTTTGGCCAGGATTTTACTGATTACCTTGTAAACAGTGGAGCAACATGAAATTGGCCTAAAATCAAGAACACTATCAGCTACTTTCTTCTTGGGGATAAGGGAGATGATGGTAGAATTAGCCTGCTTAGAGAGCTTCCCAGTTTTAAAGAAACTGTCAATAGCCCTACAGAAATCCCCTTCAATAATTGGCCAAGAATGTTTAAAGAACTCAGCTGAAAAGCCATCTGGTCCAGGGCTTTTATCAGAACCAATGCTAAATAAAGCATACTTGATTTCAATCTGAGATACAGGCCCTTGCAAGGCATGCCAATCCTCTGTAGAGATAGTGCTTCCTAGAGTAATATAATCCTGATCAAGGTCCTCAACAGGGGTAGCTTGCCCTAAGAGAGTGGAATAATAATCCACAAAGGCAGAAGCAACTTCCTCAGGCCCAGATTTAAGAGAACCATTTTTGTCTTTAATTGAACCAATCACTTGCTGAGCTTTCCTTTCAGCAATTTTTGCAAAAAAGAATTTTGAACTGCAGTCATCATGATTGAGAGATTGAACTTTAGCTTTTTGTCGAAGCATACTTAGCTCAGCTCTTTGTAGAGTACTGAAAGTATCCAGGAGATCATGCTCCTTCCGAATTAGAGAAGCTGAAAGAGGGTCAGATTGCATAGCTGATTGGCAATTGTAAAGAGCATCCCTAGCCTCCTGGACTTGAGCTTTCAAGTTGGTATAACTAGTTTTATGCAAGCTAAGCAAATCATGCTTAAGACTCTTCATCTTGCTGAAGAGGATGTGCATAGGGGTGCCATAATGAGTGCCCTTCCATTTGTTATTGACAATGTCATTGAAAAGAGGGGACTCAGTCCAACAATTCAGAAAACTAAACCTTTTCTTGACAACCACCTCAGAAAGGGCAGTGACAAGGGTAGGAGAATGGTCAGAAATCCCAGCAGGAGGAAAGAAAACCGTTGAATTAGGATAGCTTCTCAACCAAGCCTGATTAACCAGGGCTCTATCCAACTTAGACCAAACTCTTGTGCCCATTTCTTGTTTGTTTGTCCAAGTAAACTCACTTCCAGTTCCACTAAGATTATCAAGACCAGCTTGTAAGAGGCACTGATTAAACTCCAGAATATCATTAATATCAGGAGGGATGTTACTAATACGTTCTGACAGATCCCTTACAACATTAAAATCCCCTAAAAGAAGCCATTCCTCAGTAAGAGTAGAATTAGCAGCCAGGTGACTCTAGAGAGCCCGTCTTAGTGCACCATCATTGAACCCATAAACCATAGTGAGCCAACATCTTTTGCCAGAAGCATAGTGATGCAACTTACAATGAATGAATTGCTCATTCACAATGAACTGATCCAAGTGAATAGTACTAGGATTCCAAAGACACCAGATGCGTCCATTGTAGTGAGCAGTGTAATTGGTAACAATATTGTATTGAGAGAAATGGTTTTTGACAATTTTTGCAGCATGATGTTCCTTAACTCGAGTTTCAAGGATACCCAACACATCCAATCTATTAATTCTAAGAAAAGTATTAACCTCAGCCTGTTTCAAAGGATCATTCAGGCCACGAATATTCCATGCAGAGAGCTTCATAATTGTAGTTTATCAGGTGGGTCATCATCCTCTAGTGCTCCAGCAGAGTTGTTTCTATCAACCTCACTGAAAACCTCATATCTGTTAGTAGTAACAGTCTGAGTAAAAGTTTGTTGAACTTTAACTAACTGAGTCTTAGAGCCAAGGGGTCCATAGTGCATTACAACTCTTTCCACCATGGTATTAGCTTTTTTCCTGAAAGGAGACAAGCCTAGTCCATGACATCCTGAGCTCCTCCCATCAGAGAAAGCAGCAGATACCCTAGTAGAAGGAGTTGAGGTACCACCTATCCCATGGCCTCCTGCCAGTGCAACAACTGGTTTCAGGGCATTTCTCTGCAGCAAAGAAACAGTGCCATAACTAAGAGGTTTTTGGCCTAGAAATAGGGGTCCAGAGTGCCTTACAGAAGGAGGAATAGACACAGCTAGCTTCCTCAAAGGGGGAGGAACTGGCTGGGACTTATCCTGTTCTGAACTACCACCTCTCCCTGTGCATTCTGAGCCAGGTTTCTTAGAAAGGGCATTGCTCTTGGCAAAAGAAACTGGTTTATAGACTTTAGTAGATTTAGCAGATTTGACTGCATTAGAAGATGGAGGTTTATGAGAACCTTTTGGCTTTGCCCGTACTTCGTACGGGTTAATGACCTTGATTATTTTAAAACTAAGTTATAGAACATTATCGAATAGGTGTTTCGAAGTTCAAATCCGGGTGTCACATAATTCTTCAAAAAAATGAAATATCTTAATCCTTTATGGTCTCTTGATACGTACTTGATTCTAAGCATTATATAGCCTCTAAAGTTTTGTTATCTCGAATTCTAGCAAAATTTATTAAATAATAATCATCATAGGTGTAAGCCAATCGGGGCGCTTTGATAGCCCTTATGATTAATATAAAGATAGGTGTTTCGAAGTTCAAATCCGTGTGTCACATAATTCTAAAAAAAAATGAAATATCCTAATCTCTTATGGTCTCTTGATACGTATTTGATTCTAAGCATTAAGTAGCGCCTCTAAAGTTTTGTTATCTCGAATTATAGCAAAATTTATTAAGTACTAATCATCATAAGTGTAAGCCAAATGGGCGCTTTGATAACCCTTATGATTAATACAAAGACATGTGTGAAATTAATGAATAGTTTACATTTGCTATATTTTGGTAGGGAGAATAAAGCAAATGTAAATTATTGACTGAGACGGAGGGAGTATATATATTTTGTTTGAACCATATACCTACCCTTCAAATATGGACAATTTACTTACACATGTCATTCTTATAAGTTAGTCATTTCAAATTTTTTTGTTCAATTAATAAGACCGTCTTACATAATAATAATAATTAATCTTCTAATTACTGATACATAGAGTTCATTTTTATGTTCTTCTTTTACAAAGCACATATAATGCATACTCCAATGATCGTCTAATTAATAAGACCGTCTTACATAATACTCCCTCCATTTTCCTATTTTCACACCATTTCCCCTTTTTGACAAATTATCTATTTTCACCCCATTTATCTTCTTTCCTTATTTAGAATAACTTTTTCATTCTTTAATCATTCTTTTCACCTCACTAACATCTCTTTTATTACTTTTTCATTCTTTAATTATCATTCTTTTCACCCCACTTACAACTCTTTTATTACTTTTTCATTCTTTAATCATTTTCTTAATATGTGTGTAAAAAGAAATGGAGTGAACAAAAAAAATGGAGGGAGTAATAATAAGACCGCCTATGTTTTTGGCCACTATAAGCAAACATACAATTTTGTGACAACAAAATTATAGTTTGTTAAATTTTAATTTTAACCGTTAATAATATACACTCTTAAAAGCTCTCTTTCACAATAGTTAAGTGACTCAAAATATTTTGGGTTAATTCCCAAGTTTCAAATATGGCTTCTATTTATATTCATAAGTTCACCCTACCTTTTGCATGCTAATCTTTCAATGTGGGACAAATCTACTATTTATACGTAATATATTCAATTATTCACAACACCTCAATTATTTTTCAATGTGGGACAAATAACATACTAATAAATACACCATATTTTTCACACCTAGCTCGACATCCAACCCGAATCCCGAAATAGAGACAATTACTACTCATTATATCTAATAGTAGTTATATTTAATATTTAACAATATGAGCAAATACTACGGAGTACTCCGTATATGTTAATATTTGTACATTCAACATCCAATCCGATTAATAATGAGCAAATACCAACAAACTAATCTTATCTAGAGTGTAAAGTTTTCTCACGTATAACATTTGTGCAATTTTATCTTATTGCTAACAAACTAATCTTATCTAAAGTCCAAAGTTTTTCTTACGTATAAAATTAAAAAAAAATTCTTATAAATATTAAGTAGTTTTTAAGAGTATGACTCTCTAGATAATGAAAAAAAATGTTAAAACTTGAAAAATTAACATTATGTAACGTTACTTTTAAAGTCTCTTATATAATTAGAAACTATTGATGTATGTTCGTTATTTAAAAATTTAGCTTAAAAATTAAAAAATAAATAACTTATTGCTAAACTACTAAATTTGAGTAGAAAAGGAGATGACATAACAATATATAATTATATGATTGTGAAACCGCCAAAATCAAAATTATAATACAAATAAATTTCACTATTGTGCAGGTAATAATACAAACTCTTATAAGAACTATCTAAGACAATATTTAAGAGACTCAAAAGATTTTGGATTAGTATTTAAATTCCAAGGATGACTCATATTTATAATTATAGGATCACTCCACATTATGGTAATCTTTCGATGTGAGACAATTCTACTATTTATAATAATAGGATCAGCACACCTTATGTTAATCTTTCGATGTGGGACAGTTCTACTATTTATAATAGGGTGACCACACCTTATGGTAATTTTACGATGTGGGACAATTCTACTATTTATACGTAGTATGTTCACCACATCTTATTATTTTGCAATGTGTGACATATAATATACTAAGAATTACATCATCTTTTTCGCACCTAGTTCGACATCCAACTCGATTTAATAACGTTTTGTTCTTTGGATTTTCCCCCCATATTAACTGATGTATGAACTCTTTTTGCAAGTCTTTTAATTTAAGTCCATATTTAAACAAAAAAAGGTTGAAGACAGATAATTCCGTCTTAAATAAAAATTCGTGGATAATAAAATACAAATAAATTTGGTATTAAGACTACATAAGCTGTTATGGCCTATGGATTTTTTAGGAAAATGTTTTTGTAGCATTTTATTATGAGTGTGTTGACATTTCTTATAGCCAATATGGTAGCTGAACCTTGAGCTCTTTGCTATACTTGGATTTCTTCAACTGTTGTCCGCTTAATTGTTTGACTAATATTCAGTGAGTTGGTCTCATTGTACTGAAATCATACCTAACTCATTTTTATATTCTCATTCTCATTAAATTGAATTAATCAATATTAATCGCTTTTAAGACTTATTAATTATGGATATCATGCATACTTATTGTTACATTTGTTAGTTAGTCTTATCGGTGTTCGATTGTTAGATTAAAGTATAATATAATTATATAATTGAATCAAGAAAATCAAGGTCACTTGTATCAATTTAACTTTTAGAGCACAACAAATGTAACATATAAGACAACTGTAACAAATAAGAGCTTTTTAAGACAATACTTAAGAGACTCAAAAGATTTTGGGTTAATATTTAAGTTCAAAGGATGACTCATATATATAATCATAGGATCATCACACCTTATGTTAATCTTTCGATGTAGGATAATTCTACTCCCTCCTATTCATTTTAACCTTCCCCTTTCAAAAGGGCACGCAAATTAAGGGTAGGATTATTTTATTGTAAAGTATTGTGGTGGTGTAAGGTAATTGGAGAGAGGGAAGATATTATTGTGGGGTAAGATGATTAAAATAAGTATTGTTGTGGGGTAAGGTGATTAAAATAAGATAAAGTATGAGTATTGTGGGGTATTGTTGTGGGGTAAGATGATTAAAATAAGTATAAAACTTTACTAAATAAGGAAAGGGGAAAGTTATATGAATAGATGAAAAAGGAAAGGAGGAAGGTTAAAATGAATAGGAGGGAGTATTATTTATAATTGGATGACCACACCTTATGCTAATTTTCCGATGTGAGACGATTCTACTATTTAGACGTAGTATGTTCATCACACTTACATTATTTTTTCAATAGGTGACATATAACATACAAAGAAGCACGTCTTCTTTTTCTCGCCTATTTCAACATCCTATACTGTCTATTAATAATCGTACTTTTTTTTTCTTTTTTTTTTGTGCAAATGATTTGAAATTCATACTCTAATAATTTTCCTTTTTTTTTATCCCAAATCTAATTATATAATTTTTTTACGATAGTTTTTTATCAAATGAAATGTAAAATATTTTTTTATAAAAATTATAAACATGACTTGGATATATAATATAGAAAATATATATTATAATAATTAAATAATATTCACTTTATTTTTTATATCATATTGTGAAGATATGATACAAACTTGTAAGAGCTCTTTAAGATAATAATTAAGAGACTCAAAAGATTTGGGTTAATACCCAAGTTTCAAGGATGCCTCATATTTATAATAATAGGATTAACCCACTTTGTTAATCTTTCGATGTGGGACAATTCTATTATTTATACATAGTATATTCTCCACACCTACATTATTTTTCAATGTGGGATATATAATGTATTAAGAACTAAGAGGTACACTATCTTTAGTATGTGCAAATAATATAAAATTTATACTCTAATGATAGCATTTTTTTTTTATCACGAATCTAATTATATTATTTTCATAATTTTTTTTAACAATACTTTGTTGTCAAATGAAATGGAAAAGTTTTTAAATAAAAATTGGAAATATCACTTGAATATAATTTAGAAAATATATATATTATAATAATTAAAAGATTTCCTACTTTATTTTTTACATCAAATATTATTATTTATGATACTTTCCTAAATTGATAATTTAATGATGTGCACGCTCTAGAATCGCTTGAAAAAAGCCTCTTTTATAAATATATATATATAGATATAGATTTTATTTTAAGGAAATTGACAATCTTAATTAATTATTTTGTTTTAAGAAAATTGACCATGTTTAGGAAAATTACTAAGCTTCTATATAATTTAATTTTAACCCAAACTATGTAATATTTGCATTGAGATCCCTTAATCGGGTCCATCACACGGTGCTATTGATTTAAAACTATATAGTATAATTAGTTTGTATAACTTTCTTTAGTTACATTGAAGTATCTTGGTTTCTGGATTTAATATATAGTATTGATTAGTTTGTATAACTTTCTTTAATTACATTGAAGTATCTTGGTTTCTGGATTTAATATATAGTATTGATATAAAAAATATGATAAAAGGAAAATAATTAGTTAAATAAGGAAGTATTATAGATATTACTCATAATAGGAAAGTATTATGGTGATGAAAAAATGTAAACTAAAATGACATTGGTCAATAAACCTTGAAATATCGAGATTTAAGGCACGCTTTTGCAAGACATTTATTAATGTAATGTAAACTTAACATGTTAGAAACTTAGTTGGTAAACTAAGTACGCAGACTTTAGTGATCACTTGATACGAAAAAAAAGAAGTTAACTGGGCTTTTGGAGGGTAGTCTTAGGATGAATGCCCCTTTGAAATGTTTCTCGGACGTGCATGAGCTAGTAAGACTAAAATGCGCAAATTATTCGTGTTGATCTCTAAGGTCATTATATCGCCTAACAAGCTACCATAAGTATCTAGTTCCACTTGGAAGAGTGACAAGGGTGTTACAGACGATATCAAAGCAACTCTATGACTATTTGGTGATTTTATGGTTAGGAGTAACCAGGTCATCCACCTAATGGTGGAGGATTCTTGGAATTGGCTACGGTCAATAATATCTAGCATTATGAGGACGTTGCTGGTACTGGAATTGCAGCTGTAAGGTGAAGAATAGTTTTGCAATTGGATTTCCGAATGGTCGATGGACTGCAGATACTAATGGGTACAGCATTCCAATTAATTATGAGTGGAAAAGAGGTAGATAACATCGACAGACCTGAATTAATTGCACAAGATATAACTAGTATAGATCCCGTGCAATGATGCGCGGTATTTTGAGTTTTTTTTTAGTATACTATATTTATCCTTTATAAATTTGCACCTCATTAATATTTAATATTTCACTCTATTGTATTTTGATATATGAAACAAAAAAAAAAAATTAAAAACTAATAAAAGAGGATTAAGTTAAGTTGTGAATTATTTTTTAATGAATTTGTTTATATCACAAAGCTAATAGCCTAATAGTAGGTATGTGTCAAGTTATTATCTACCATATTAATTATTGCATTACTGAAAAATTTAGCAAATTATAGTCTATAGTTTAATATTAATGCAAAATTTATTTTATTTTAATGAAAAATCATAATTATGATTTTAGTTAAAACATTAGAGTTCAATTATAAGAATGTATTCATTAAAAACATAAAAATTTAATGAAAGAAAGTTTTACTTATTTCCTTATTTAAGTAGATGCTTTTTTGAGGGAAAATTAAGAGAATTTTTATTCTCTTAGTAGTAAAAAGGGGGATTCACAGTATAAAGGGTATGTTTCATAGTAAAATTATCTATCCGATATGGCATGTTATATTAAAGATATATAATTACTACAAATTTTGTATAAGTGTTTTTTTTATTGGCAATTTTTGTCATCTATTTTAACACACATCTCACATTTCAAAAAAAAAAAAAAAAAATGAGGGCGCTATTTTTTTTAAGTGGGCGTGATTGTTATACGCTATGTTTATTCACAAATTCTCATTTGTGACGGATCAAATATTACCCACTTGAATAGGTAAAGACAAACATTTTGTGATTTCCTAGACTTATTTTATCTACACAAGTGGGAGATACTTAACCCTTCATAAGTTTGTGACGGATATACCCGTTATAAGCTTGTGACGGATACCCGTCACAAGGGAGATTTATTGATGTTTATTAGGATATTGGTTATGAATCATCAAGGAGTTCATATGAGTGCTTAAAATGATTGATAATAATTCTCATACAACAAAGTACAATTTCTTGTTATTAAATTTTCGATTGCCCATGTGCTAAGAACTTCATAGTTAAATGTGGTTGTTTGAGGGTAGCCTTGGGAAGTAGGATGGCATTTTCCCATTAAGACTCCTGCTGCTTTCTGACGTCATTATACAGTCTGACAAATTGCCATGCCTGTCTAGTTTCATTTCATTCCGTGGAAAAGTTGGGGTGTAACACGTTCAATTGTATTGCGGTGGTCAACCCAAACGTTTGTACAAGGCAATAATGTTACGATAATAAATTTAGAGCTAAAAAAAATCTATTTAGCAAAATATTTATCGAACAATTAACAAACTACAAAACCTTTTCTGATTTATGGAATTTATATGGAGTGTAACTTCACAAAGTCTCAAATAATGTCATTGTACGGTGTCATCTTACAATGGTTTATGCACCTCATTTATCATCATTAGACCGTTGCTTATCATACAATTTATTTATAAAACAGTTTTATAAAAGACTAGATGCTATAATTTATAATGAGCATTTTCCATCAAGTTCCCTGAGATAGCAACCGCTAATGCGGAAGTAAACGATGGATCTGTGGTTAATGAAAAAGCCATTTTTTCAATCAACATCTTCTGCAATGCTTTTGTATCAACGTCATCAGTCCTCTTATCAACGGTATTGGACAAATCATGATTTGTAGCAAAATCAAGGGTTATTGTAGGGTTTATACTTGGAGAGTAGTTTATGACATTATTATGTTCTGAGCTTAACACCATGTGATCTAATTCCTTAGGATTAGATTGAGGATGATTATGCTCTCCTTCATATGTTGCTACTAATATTGATCCATCTTCTGCACTTCTTTGTACCTGCATTAATTAATAATCACTTCATTTATTCGCTTAATTATTTATAATCAAATAATAGTAATTAAAATGATTTCACATCAAGTTAAACACTAAACCGCCTTTGAATACGACAATATATTACGAATTGTAAAAAGTATCCTAATTCGAATATTACCTTCTTCTTAACAGGACAGACAGGAGCATAGGCGCATTTGAAGTAAGCTCTAGGAGAAGGATTATCTCTTGTCACCTTTTGCCCATATTTTCTCCATTGATATCCATCTTTCACAACCTACATACATAGATACATACATACATTAATTTTGTATCAAACGAGAATAAATGAAAGTACGTAGTTAGAAATGAGAGAATCGAACTTAGTACATGCATACCAAAGTTGTATCAAGTTTGTCAGTCCGAAATAAGATCTTATAGAGCTTTGGTTTAGTAGAACAACTTAACCTAGCTCGTTTGCATGAATCTTCATGGCTAATGCAACTATGTTCTACACTCGCTTGCATTCCATATATCTCCATCTCCTTCCTCTTTCTTGGATTATAATCTTCGTTTTCTTGTTTCGACTTTGGACTTAACAATCCCATCAATTGATTTTGCAACACATTATAGCTTTCACACATTGATGTCAACATTTGTGTGAGCTTTTTATTTTCTGTGTTCATTCTCTTCAATTCCTCCTCCAAATTTCCGCTCTTTTTCTAGTGAAGAAAAAAAAAAAATTAAAGTATTAGTGAGAAAATGTACCATACATATATACGTAGTCTTCTTACGCTTAATACTACTCTATAATATTGGCAAAGATTGATAGTCTATCTAGAGGTGTTCATGGGCGAGACAGTCCAAAATGAAAATTGAATGGATACTAGTGAAATTTGGTTTAAAGATTCAGCCTGTGCAGTGTGCACTAATTACTCTTCAAATCCAAAGGGCATTCGAGTTAGAAGACGTATTAGGATATTAAAATATTGATTGAATCTTAACCATCACCTTAAGGTTTTAGTTAAAACGATCTTCTCAGAACGGTATGTTGATGCAATATTATTACGAAGCACTAACCTCATCCTTAACAATGTGTAAATGAGAGTCTGATCCATTAGAAAGAGCAAGGTCAAGATTGAAGCCAAGAGAAGTATCAAGTACCCAATTAGGAGAAGATGATTCTTCCATTTTTGGTTTACCAAATGTGGAAAATGGTTTAAAGATTGAGTTTGGATAACTTTAGAAGTGTGGAATAATGTGAATGTTAAGAGCGTTTATATAGTTGGTATATTGACGATGATGATAATCACAAAATTTGACTATTCATCTCATATTTAAGTTTTAGGAAATAGACAAGCAAACTTACTTCTTGTTTTCTATGTTTTGGTATTATTAAATTCATCATGACATAATTTAATTGAAGTCATCAATTGTTGAGTGTATATATGTAAGATACGTGTGCAGTTTGCGTTTGAAAGTCAAGATAAATTCTTGACTATAGGAAATAATGGGGAAAATGAAGCAAAGTACTTCTGCGGTGGGCCACTAATTATTGTAAGAAGTCAGGTAACACCGTAACACTAATTTCACGTGTGAACGAGGCCTTTAAACGAGGCTCCATAATTAACTCAATTAGTTTGGATTTAGTTGGAAATATTCGTTTTTATGGTAAAACAAATTTAAATATTAGTATCATTTAATAAGACAAATTATTTTGTTATTACCTATGCAATTATCTTTACGGTACTAATAAAGACTTTTTTTTATAAGGAAAGAAAACTAGGTTAATCTGAGATCAACCAATAACATCCTTGCGGTCGGATGAGAGCGGTAACAGAAAATCAAAACCAATAACATCCTTGCGGCCGGATGAGAGCGGTAACAGAAAATCAAAATAAGTTTCAGTTACCAAGAAAAAAAGATTACTCCAAAGGGAAAAATAGGCAAAAAATACCGACAATCAAGTGGAAAGTCTACAACTTTAAAAACCCCGAGGAAAGAAAATACTCATAATCTGACAGAAAACAAATACTACACATGTAAAGCAAACTTTACCATAAACAACAAATTCAAGAAATTCCTCAAACCCAAGCACTGGAAGAAGAACTTCAAGAGCTTAAACCCAGAAAAAAAAAATCAGATCTAGCTTTTGGCCAATATGTTTGTGTAACACCCCCATACACCAAGGTGCCTTACCAAGACCACCTAATGCATGAAAGTGCTACCATCTTGGTTACTCGAGCCAATGTATATCAAATAGACCATCCAAGAGCGTACTTTAAATAAATAAGTTTAAAGTGATTACATGCCAAAACTCAAAACTGCAAAGTACGATACAACTGTTCCAAAAACCAAACCAACTAAAGTAAATAAATGTTCCACACAACAGCAGAAGACTCCTAGATGACTCGTGGTGACTCATGCCCAGCTAATCTCTCGCGCATCCAAATCATACCTGCTCAATAACTGTTCACCTTCCCCGAATGGATCACCACATTTTTTAAAACAATTAAACGGGGCCAGTTACTGCATACACAATATAAGATATACAACAACAATACACAGACACAATTCTCCAACACCGTCACATCACCAATCACCTGGCTAGCCTGAAGGTCTAGCTCTGCCAGATTACCAGTCGCAACCAGTAATCCACTCCGCCAGTGGGGGATCGCAGTCGTTCCCACCTAAGCCCAGCTTATCTTTACGAAGCGAAAACCCATGTTCCTTAATATGCACATTCCCTCTTGTGGCGGGTTCCACAAGGGGCGAATCAAGGGCGTGAAGCCACTCCCGCAAGTGACTTCACTCAGCCGAGGGCGCAACTCGCGAACCACAGACAAACAACCACAACCAATTACAATATCAACAATTCCAATTCAATTACGATATAAATAAAGGCCATTAACCAACAACCAACAACCATCTCATAATCATGTAAACAATAACTGTGTAGGAAATCTTACCTGGAATGCAATCGCCACAATCGACACAACAGCAGATCAGAATCGCTCCTCTACGAAATCACCTCCTATCAACATACCATCATACAATCACAATCTAATACCAATAATACTCCCAAAAACCCCCAAATTACCCAATTAGGGTTTAACCAAAATTAACGAAATAACATAATGACACTCCCACATACCAAGATGCCTTACCAAGACCACCCTAGCATGAGAGACCGTCACCATCTCGGTTTTGCGAGGCTAGTATATCAAAGTTACCATTCTAAAACAACATTTATTAAAGTATAAATAATGAATGATTACATGTTCCAAAACCAACTCCAAAATAAAGTTTACTAATGTTCAACAACTGAAACTAAAATGATAAATCTCATGACAGAGGAAGCTAGACTCGAGTGATGACTCCCCATCTCGTCCCCGAAACTAATGACTATCATCACCTGTCACAATCTGCTCACTATCCCTGAATGGATCACCACAGATTTACAAAACAACAACAGAGTCAGTTTACTGTATAATCAAAATAAGACAAGGTACGATAAGATAAACAGCTGATCACAATCCACCTCCAACTCCCAATCTCATCATGTAACTGACTACACACTAAAGTGTGTAGCCCTGCCAGTGGGGGACCGCAACCGTACCCACCTAAGCCTCGTTCATCAACGAGGGATAACCCTATTCATTAATGTGCACATCCTCGCCTGTGGCGGGTTCCATAGAGGGCGAAACTAAGGTGTGAAGCCACTCCCGCAAGTGACCGCACTCAGCCGAGGACGCACCTCGCGAACATCACCATCAACCATCACAACACCAACACCAAAATCCAATCCAACAACAGCAGTTCATCAAAATATCAGTCGTACAAGCAATCACAACAAAATCTTAAATCAATTAAACAGTAAACCGAGTAGGGAAACTCTACCTTAACACAAACTGAAATGAGACAATCAAGCAGGCTAAAATGGCTCCTCTACGAAGTCTCCACCTAACAACAATCACATAATTCCAATTACAACATGCCACAATCCCCTTTCCCTCAAATCATGAACTAGATTAAAACCCTAAACAACAAATTAATGAAACTCGTATACTTAGAGGCTTACCGACACAATCGACGCAAGGAATAATGAACAAGACTCCCGAAAGATCCACGCACTTGAGAGAGAGATTTGGAGATGATTAGAGTTACGTTGTAAGTTTAGGTTTTGTTAAAAATGATTAAAAACTGAAATCCACGTTTATATAACTCTAATCCTCTCTAAATCAAACCGCGGAAATAAACTCCGTCAGACCGGATACTCGGTTGAGTATAGAGTATACTCGGCCGAGTATCCTCTACTCGGTCGAGTATTCCCATACTCGTCCGAGTATTCATAGACAGTAGTCTATCCAGAAACACACGACACACCTACTCGGTCGAATAAGCCATATTCGGCCGAGTAACAGACTTAGAAAATCGTAGTATTACAGTCTTCCCTCCTTAAAAAGAACTTCGTCCCTGAAGTTCACACTATACACACAAAACAAGACCAACAGCTATAACACAACTCCTCAACAACTACTACCAGGACTAAACAACTCCCACTACATACAACAAAACACCCACTCAAACTGAAAACATGAGACAAACATAGTTAAGCTAACTCAAACTAACTTAAAAACAAGCATCCGACCATCTTCTACCCCCCTAAAAGACAACGGTTACGTCCCCGTAACCAAACATACCTGATCTAAAAGGTGAGGGAAACGCTCTCTCATAGACTTCTCGGGTTCCCATGTGGCTTCTTCCACATTGTGATTAGACGAAAGTACCTTTAGTAAGACGGTCTCACCATTACTTGTCTTGCGCACTTTGCGGTCTAAGATCTCCTTAGGAACCTCTGCATAAGTTAGAGTGTAATACCCCGTATTTTATATAATCAATTAAACGGATATCATTATATATTAATTATTATACATTTTATATTACTAATTATATCGGGTTAATTGTTGAGTCGATAATTACGTTAAGCTATCGCAAGTTAATTGAGACGGGTTTATAAGAATTCGAAATGTGAGCTAACCCATTTGCCCTCGACCCATTTAAGTTGGCCCAATAACATGTTCAACCCAATTAACCCTAAACCCTAACCCTAATTATAACCTAAACACTACCAAACCCTCCCTCAACCCGCCTCCCTCACGCCTCCCTCTTTCAGCAGCCCAAAACTTCAACCCTCACGCTTAGAGAGAGAGAGAGAGTGGCCGTGGGTGTTGGCGGCGCAGCAGGGATGAGCTAGGGACTATTGTCGACGACCGTGTGTGGCCCTGGTGGCTGTTGTGGTGGCGGAAAAAGGTAAGAGTCAACCCCTTTCCTCTGTTTTCGAATTTCTAGCAGTTTTGTTGGTGGTTGCGTGTCTGATAGAGGCGTTTTTGGTGGTTGTTGATGGGGTATATGGGTAGGGTGGTTAGTGACGAGTGTAGTGGTGGTGGTTTTGGTGGTTTTGAGTGGTGATAGTGACGGTAAAAGGCGGCAGCGACAGGGGGTAGCAAACGGGTCAAGATATGGGTTTTCAGGCGAGTTTAGATGGGTAGGTTTGGGGTGGCGCCACCGTGGACTTGGGGGAGGTCGAAACGGTGGTGCCACTGTGTCTGGGTGCGTGGTTTGGCGGCGAGCATGACGGTGGTGGTTTGGCAGGGGATAGGTGAGAGTTGCGGTGGTTGTAGGTTGAGAAAGTGGGGCGTTTGGTGAGGCACAGTGGTGAACCAGGCCAAATGACAGCCCTGGTTCGACTCGCCGACGGCAGTCGACCATGCTGGTGGTGGTTGTTGGTGGTGGGGTCGAAGTGGGGAGCTGGCCTGGTGGTTGTCGGGGTGGTTCAGGCGGCGCGTGAGGGGTGTGGGCGAGAGTGAAGGCGTGGGTTGTAAGAGTCGGGTTATTCGAATTGTTTTAGTTTTGAAACGGGTTTTCATAGTTAAATAGTTATAATTCGTTAATTGGTCGTATTCTTAATTAATTAATTTAATTCCCGAGTTATTTAAATAATTAAAGACGGGTTTTGAGTCGGGTTGTTGAGTTGTTCAAATGTTTGATTCGGGTTTTCTTAAATCGTTTAATTCGTTTAATCTTTTATTTATCATATTAGTTATTCAATTTAATTCCCGAGTCAGTTAAATAATTCAAGTCGGGTTTTGGAGTCGGGATGGTTAAATGGAAAATCTATATCGGGAAGTTTCCATTTAAGGAAACTTTCCATTTAGGGAGTTCTATTTTTAGTAACTTTCTATTTTTGGAACGGGAATAGTTAAGTGATTGTTTATCATTTAATTATCTTTCAGAGGGCGAATTGTTGTGGAATATTACTGGACACCCGACCATTTGATCATAGATCGAGGTAGGGAAATACACTTGACTTATTATCGTTGTTGTTGAATTGTGTTGACTTGATTCATGGTTGTTGATTTACGTTATGATTCATATACGGGAAGGTGATTGTCTGAATTGATCGTATTGAGTATGATATCACAACATCGGGTAACCGGCATGATTTTATGATTTCTCAGTTCAATGATATATATATATATATATATATATATATATATATATATATATATATATATATTGTGTTGCATTAATTTCTTTTGAGCATTCATATGCATTGGAGATGGAGGATGTTGTGGTGATGTGGTGTGGTGATGATGATGTTGTGATAAGGCCCAGGCGGGTTCTCGCAGACTTGCCCTGGTGTCCTCAACGCGAGTGCGATCGGATACGGTCGATATATATAGTCTACCGGGATCGGTATGGTGGGCGTTCCGGGTTATGAGTTATGAGACTGGTTATGAGATATGAGTTGAGATGGAGATGGAGGTGACGGAGGAGCATGCATATCATATTTCTTTGTTGTTTCATTGTTTTCCCTACTCAACCTCGTGGTTGACCACTGTGTATTCGTGAACACCGTGATGACCCAAATATTGGCGAGCGGACTTGACAGTTTAAGAGATAGAACGGGAGCTTGGTGGGCGTGAGACACTGGATCCGAAGACTTAGTAGCTAGATCATCATCTAGAAGACTTTCACTTTTATTTATGTTAGTTCTTTGTAATTTGACGTAAAAGAGGTTTTGTAATAATTAAGTTAAAGTAATTATATAATTTTGCCTTGGAGTTTAATTTGTTATTCACTACCTCGGGAAACCGAGATGGTAACAGTCCGGTTTATTAGGGAATGTCTTGCTAAAGGCTCCTTCATAAACCGGGGTGTTACAAAGTGGTATCAGAGCGAACGATCCTCAGGCCTAAACCAATGAATCCAATGAACATAGGAAGAGTCTGGATAAAATGAACCCCGGGATAGAACTGTTAGGAGCCCACTAAGGTAAGGGATGAGTTAGGGGCCCCCTCACACCGAACCAGTGGCCCTCTCAGTTGACCCGGAAACCCTGAGGGTATATGAGAGAAAGGGTAGAAAAGTTGCATGAGGTTGCGCATGAAATCCAAATATCGTTGCCTAAGTATTAACTGATTGATACATTGATTATTGCATAAAAGAGTTGATGTATACCTTGAGACCCATATATTCTAACCATTTTGCAGGACAACGCTACGGTAAGTATTTTGTATGAATGATGACGTGATCATATGATGTTATGGAGATGAGAAATAAAATTCTCGTGTTCAGGTCGATAATCAATGAAGTATTGGATTGTGGTAGTCGTGAGCGTGAAAATAATTGCGAGTCGATGATATTTATCTAGGTGGATGTTGAATGATGTGCTGATAGTACTATTATGTCTAGTAATATGCGGTTATGTGATCCCAAAGCCATGCTAGTATAGTCTTGTGATAGTAATAAGTAACACTATTGAATTGTATGTTTTAGTCATAGCAATCGTGATTTAGATGTAAGGAGTAGGTCGAGATGCGAAGGGATTCTATGGGATATATGCTTACGTAGGTACAGTGTGAGATTTAAGTTAGGATGGGTTAGTATCGATAGTGTGGTTGTAAGAGTTTGGAACATAGAAAATGAAAGACTTAGTGCTGAAACTCATTTTGTTTGATTTTACTCATTAATTGACCTTACTGCCATTTCTTTTCTGTTTATTGCCTATAGATGAGAATTTTATGAGAGATAGCCTCGTGAGTTAGTGTTCATTTGACGTTGGTTTCATGCTTATATGATATACGGATTAGGAGTAATAAATATTTTAGTGAGCTGTGGTTAGGAAGTTCCTATACAGTGATGTTTTGACCAACAATTTTGTAAAAATCCTCATGTAAATTATACTAATAATCTTTGCATAATTCCAACTCCATCGATCCGAATATTCGCATATGTTTTCAAATTGATAAACCACGAAAATTCTGGATGTTTCTATATTAAATGGTAAGTTTTGCAAACTGACCCAAGTTCGGACCAATTGTTGTTACATGCTGTTTGGACCAACGGAGTTTTAAAAATGCTTTAAAAATTGAATTCTTGAGCTTTTGACCTCATTCTTTTTCTCACGTATTATTAACTCTCTGTATGTTATAAAAAGTAATCTAACTCAAGTATTCGTTGAACGGTTATTTATTCGTGATTTTCGGAAGTTACAACGTGAATCAAAACATTTAAAATGTGTGTTCTATGTTGAATTTTCATACAATTGTTGGGTTAATTCATGAGCCTTAGTAATGTGAATTTATAATGTTTGTTTTTCTTATATGACGATAGTAGCACGCATGTTCAATAGTTAGGTATCTTAACAAGTGATAAAATTAAAGTTTAGTTGATAACATTGTTGGCATGATAGTATGAGTGAAATTGAATAGCTTAATTCGATTCTCAATCGAGAGTGAAATATTTTATACGAGTCCCGTTGTTTGCATATTTTATATACGTTTGGCATATTGTAATATCTCTGGTGTGTTCATCATATTTGTATAGTGGTCGAATATATATAAATATAAAACTATATTGTCATATCTTGGTAAAGTTGGTGGCGTTAAATGTTAACTTGATTGTTCAAATATACTCGCGAGAATATTTATAATAATTATGTCTAAATGTTCACACATGTAGGATGTCATCTGAGTTCTAATATCTTTTATGTGAGTCTGTGTGCCTATAGTTATACTTATTACTTTCATTGCATTAAATTATTCAGTTGAACCTAAACCTAGGACATGATAATAAACAGTGTTGTTACTTCTTATTGGATATGTTTGTCATTATATCGTCATAAAATGCTAAAGTGATTCTTGCAATTGTATGGGCATGATATAAAGGAAACTGTTTGATGTAGCACGACATTTGACATATCTATATTCTCGAGTCGTTGCTATCAATTATATTCTAATGAATATTGTTTATGATAACTATGTTGACAATTATAATGGGATAACCCTTTGATGATTCCCATGATATGCATTGGTTCCAATGATAGTCGTTCATTAGTAAAGATAGGACTGAAATGAATAAGATGAACCTGTAAATTAAAATATATGAGTCGACACCTAAGCTCGTTTTGTTTGAAGGAATTGAATTAAGTTTATCCGATTTCGAGTTTCGTAATAAGCTGTAAATGGATTCTATGGACGACTCTGTTATAAGATTTATGTTAGGAAGGTTAATCACCGCCCGGTATGAAAGTAAAAGTTTTGAAAATGAAGTTAAATTTTGTCGTGTGAGTATAAATTCGGAATGAGATTTCCAGCCAACGTCTGGTGGTATGGTTCCATGATATTTGCTAGTCTGGAGGAATGAAACTAGAACGGAGTCACAAGTAGTGGGTTAATTTAGTCATGTTGTTCGTTCATGTAGCGAATTGGTGGGTTGTGGTTAGTTACGAATGTCAAAACGGGAAATGTAATGTGGTGATTTAAGTGAGTTATGTGTTAACACGGTATGTTGATATTAGCATGATATGTAAGGGATATTTGTAAAATTGGTGTAGTTAAATACATTTAATCTTTTATGTCATGGTGTTGGTGCAGTTTAAATATATTTAATAGCAAGAACGAAATTTTATGTATGATAGTCTTGTATGTTAACTTTCCAATATCGCTGTTTACTCGCTTGTTTGACTCGACCAATAAGTTGTAAAAAATTGTCAATCAATGTGCATTCGTCATTCGTGAATAAATCCCAAACCCTTTGTTATGAGGATTAAAAATATTTCTAGGATGATAAGTACTGCGAAACTGGTTGTCTTCATTTTTTTTTTGGTGATTCTGTGTCTTGACCTAAATCTGTACAATTATGTAAAAGAAAGTCAGACTGGACCTATTAGGTTATAAATTTTCATAAATCGATTTATTAAGTTTTGACCCTAATTCTTTTCTTATGTTGATTAATCCCCTATGTTTCTAAGGTATGAGATTACAATGATTGGTGAAATGAATAATTACTAATGATTTTTACTGGTAACAGTAGCTTCCTTGAGAGAGCTTGTATATTGATTGTCTTTGGTAAGGATTAGTTAACTTGAACGTGAGTTGTGAATCTTTTATCCTCTTTCAGTTGTTAGCAGTAGTTTGAGAACTTTGTTATAATAATGAAGGTTACGAGGACGTAACCATGTTTTTAGTTGGGTAGGATTATAAAACCTTAATGTTTAATTTGCACTTGTTTGTAGATTGTAGTTTTGATCAAGTTGATGTTTCGTTGTGGGGTACCTATGCAAATGAGTTCTATATGTTTTGTTCCTACTTCTTTAGTTGGTTGATGTGTAAAAGGAGAGTGTAGTTAAACTACTGGTATTGAGTTATTTGAGTTTGAGATCGGAATTTAGATGGAAGATGACGGTGTTCTCAGATGAATATTTAGTTGTTATACATTTGTGTTCTCAGGTAGTTATTAGTTGTAGTTAGTTGGGTTAAGTAAAGACGAGTTAAACTTCGGGACGAAGTTTATTTTTAGGAGGGCAGAATGTAACATTTTGTGTCTGTTATGTTTAATTGATGTGTCAAAAGTGTGTGTTAACTGTGTTAGAAATGTGTGACGTCCGTATGTACGATATACAATACCCTTCTGATGTTTGAGTACGGGAGCGAACTTCGGGACGAAGTTCATTTTAAGGGGGAACTGTAATACCCCGTATTTTATATAATCAATTAAACGGATATCATTATATATTAATTATTATACATTTTATATTACTAATTATATCGGGTTAATTGTTGAGTCGATAATTACGTTAAGCTATCGCAAGTTAATTGAGACGGGTTTATAAGAATTCGAAATGTAAGCTAACCCATTTGCCCTCGACCCATTTAAGTTGGCCCAATAACATGTTCAGCCCAATTAACCCTAAACCCTAACCCTAATTATAACCTAAACACTACCAAACCCTCCATCAACCCGCCTCCCTCACGCCTCCCTCTTTCAGCAGCCCAAAACTTCAACCCTCACGCTTAGAGAGAGAGAGAGAGTGGCCGTGGGTGTTGGCGGCGCAGCAGGGATGAGCTAGGGACTATTGTCGACGACCGTGGGTGGCCCTGGTGGCTGTTGTGGTGGCGGAAAAAGGTAAGAGTCAACCCCTTTCATCTGTTTTCGAATTTCTAGCAGTTTTGTTGGTGGTTGCGTGTCTGATATAGGCGTTTTTGGTGGTTGTTGACGGGGTATATGGGTAGGGTGGTTAGTGACGAGTGTAGTGGTGGTGGTTTTGGTGGTTTTAGGTGGTGATAGTGACGGTAAAAGGCGGCAGCGACAGGGGGTAGCAAATGGGTCAAGATATGGGTTTTCAGGCGAGTTTAGATGGGTATGTTTGGGGTGGCGCCACCGTGGACTTGGGGGAGGTCGAAACGGTGGTGCCACTGTGTCTGGGTGCGTGGTTTGGCGGCGAGCATGACGGTGGTGGTTTGGCAGGGGATAGGTGAGAGTTGCGGTGGTTGTAGGTTGAGAAAGTGGGGCGTTTGGTGAGGCACAGTGTGAACCAGGCCAAATGACAGCCCTGGTTCGACTCGCCGGGCGGCGATCGACCATGCTTTGTGGTGGTTGTTGGTGGTGGGGTCGAAGTGGGGAGCTGGCCTGGTGGTTGTCGGGGTGGTTCAGGCGGCGCGTGAGGGGTGTGGGAGAGAGTGAAGGTGTGGGTTGTAAGAGTCGGGTTATTCGAATTGTTTTAGTTTTGAAACGGGTTTTCATAGTTTAATCGTTATAATTCGTTAATTGGTCGTATTCTTAATTAATTAATTTAATTCCCTAGTTATTTAAATAATTAAAGACGGGTTTTGAGTCGGGTTGTTGAGTTGTTCAAATGTTTGATTCGGGTTTTCTTAAATCGTTTAATTCGTTTAATCTTTTATTTATCATATTAGTTATTCAATTTAATTCCCGAGTCAGTTAAATAATTCAAGTCGGGTTTTGGAGTCGGGATGGTTAAATGGAAAACTGCTATATCGGGGAAGTTTCCATTTAAGGAAACTTTCCATTCAGGGAGTTCTATTTTTAGTAACTTTCTATTTTTGGAACGGGAATAGTTAAGTGATTGTTTATCATTTAATTATCTTTCAGAGGGCGAATTGTTGTGGAATATTACTAGACACCCGACCATTTGACTGCAGTACTGAGGTAGGGAAATACACTTGACTTATTATCGTTGTTGTTGAATTGTGTTGACTTGATTCATGGTTGTTGATTTACGTTATGATTCATATACGGGAAGGTGATTGTCTGAATTGATCGTATTGAGTATGATATCACAACATCGGGTAACCGGCATGATTTTATGATTTCTCAGTTCAATGATATATATATATATATATATATATATATATATATATATATATATATATATATATATATATATATATATATATATATATATATATATATATATTGTGTTGCATTAATTTCTTTTGAGCATTCATATGCATTGGAGATGGAGGATGTTGTGGTGATGTGGTGTGGTGATGATGATGTTGTGATAAGGCCCAGGCGGGTTCTGCAGGACTTGCCCTGGTGTCCTCAGTGCAAGGAAATGCGGATCGGCTACGGTCGATATATATAGTCTACCGGGGATCGGTATGGTGGGCGTTCCGGTTATGAGTTATGAGACTGGTTATGAGATATGAGTTGAGATGGAGATGGAGGTGACGGAGGAGCATGCATATCATATTTCTTTGTTGTTTCATTGTTTTCCCTACTCAACCTCGTGGTTGACCCTGTGTATTCGTGAACACCTGTGATGACCCAAATATTGGCGAGCAGACTTGACAGGTTTAAGAGATAGAACGGGAGTTTGGTGGGCGTGAGACACTGGATCAGAAGACTTAGTAGCTAGATCATCATCTAGAAGACTTTCACTTTTATTTATGTTAGTTCTTTGTAATTTGACGTAAAAGAGGTTTTGTAATAATTAAGTTAAAGTAATTATATAATTTTGCCTTGGAGTTTAATTTGTTATTCACTACCTCGGGAAACCGAGATGGTAACAGTCCGGTTTATTAGGGAATGTCTTGCTAAAGGCTCCTTCATAAACCGGGGTGTTACATAGAGACTCATCAAGCTCTATGTTCTTGACACGGCTGTCGCAACCCTATCAAAAATAAAACCAACCGGCTCTAGCTAATGCAGCAGAGGTAAGTCGGATATCGTATCCACAGGGAGATGGGAATTCTAATAGCTAAACTAAGTCTGTCTAAGTAACCATTTCTTGGAGGTTTTGATTTGTTTTCTAAACTACGGAGATTAAAAGAGAAAGTGAGCGAAAGAAGAACAATAACCAAACTTTAAAGAGATAGACAAATAGAAAGAAATAGCTGGGACCGTCGGTTCACCATGGTTTTCTAGGAGTCCAATCTAGGGTCGTAGGTCAGCATAAATTCGGTCTGCAGGGTAATGAACACTACGCCAAATAATCGGTGCAACAACGGTTAAATAAGGTGATATACCATTGTAATACAAAATACGGAACCGTTATTACATCGACCGTTGTTATTTCGTGACCACAGTTGTTTAAAAGGTCGAACCTTTATTAAATGTAAATAACGGGTTCAGATAACCGTAATACAATATTAAGAAAGTTCAAAAACCGTTGTCTATAATATTGAAACCGTGGTAGTATTAGTCTGAATGCTCTACAGAAACGTATGACAACGGTTTTACTAAAACACAACCATTGTAAAATAGTAATTATGACAACGGTTTATGCTTATTAAACCGTTTTAAATGTCATGAATTCGTCAACGGTTTGTGATTTTTAAACGTTATATTATGGATGAATATGTCAACGGGTTTCTATTTAAATGCGACCGTTTTCAATAGATTTATTGACCACGGTTTTATTTTTAAGCGTGATCGAATTTATAAATATTTTTTTAAAAAAATTGTTTTAGTAGGTTCCAGCAGCTGTTGAAATGCTAATTTTTGCAGTAGCAAGTTCCGCTGAAATGCTACTGCAAAATAGCATTTCAGCAGTTGCGCATTGCAAAATTTCAATTCTGTAACATCATAATTTTACACAGATTGATCAATTCAACCCAGCATCAAAATATTATAAACAGGGTGACGAAAACTAAAAATCCAGCATCAAAATATTCAACCCAGCATCAAAATATTCAACCCAGCATCAAAATATTATAAACCGAATATATACACACATTCATAATGAGCGAACTATTGACACTCCGGTAATGAAAGTAAATAAGTGGCCCACTTATTTCTCACGTCGTCGAGGTCTTCCTTCGAATAGGTTGGGTCTTTGTTGTTGATTGTAGGTGGGAACTATAAATCAAAATAGACAGAATGAGAAACCCAAGTTACGCTTGAAATAGTTATTAAAACACACTAACCGGTGAGGGTATGTCGATATAATTTCAGGTGATAATCTCCCACATGGACCGAGAACAGAAAAAGGTGCAGTCGTTGCTGCCTGGTTTTTGTATAAGAGACTATTAATCACATACAAATAAGCTAAATTAGATCAACCTCTCGCATAAACATAAATTAAATGATAGGAGTAATTATTAAGAATACACTTACTTTTATCCTCACAAAAGTTGGACTTGATGCTCCCATTATTTGAAATACCCTAATTCATAAATATATACAAGAAATTATAATTAGCATTTGGCTCAGTAATACTGATGAGACATTAAAAGGATCCTAGTCTTCAAAGGTCATACAATAACAATTGACATTATAATGTAAGGTTGTAAACTTACTCAGTCATCATCTTTACAAATTTATCAGTGGGAGAATGACCGCAAGAGTCAATCCAGTACACTATGCCTTTTTTCACACTTATTACCGTTACCAGCCAATGCTTGCTAGGAAATATTGAAAATTGAACTGTTAGTTCATATACATGCATGTAAGCGTGTGTTAATAAATGGATAGAATCGTGATTCATTATAATAAACTACTATACATACCGATTCTCATTGTATGGGGCAAACCATAGGCTTTTGGGCATCATCAACCGTTCAACAATTTTATCGTTGTACTCTTCGTATGTGTATCCAAAGGACTTATGAGAGAACAATTCAGGTGACACGAATCCGTAGTCATAAGAAACATAGTTCCTCTCAGCCATGTGTGTACACAGGTACCTATTACGTCAAATGGAACGAAGAATGTTATTTTCATTGATGATTTAAATAAACATCACTATTCGTAAAACCAAATGCCTTGTTTTAGTTAAAAAACTTACTTAATCCAAATTCCAATGTGCATAGCATCTAACTCGTCAAGGTCGAGAAACTGACACAGTGATTCGCCATCCATATAAATAATGAAACCGAAACATAAAACATCCTCTGCGATGTCAATCATGAGTACTTCCCTGACAGCTAGCTTCCTTTCAGCCAGCTGGTGCAAAGCTACGAACGCTGGAGTACTCAATTTTTGCTTATAATCATCGGTCTGATATTTATCTTTAAGAGGAACACCAACGTTGGTTGTTCGCACAACCCCAGTCTACAATTTAGAAAAAAAAAAATATATACATTACACGAGACATCATATATAATTTAAATAACCAAAAAATAAGGAAAAACTCACAATCTATTTTTCAAATTATCAATACTTCTTGAATTTTGGGTGGAGAGGCAGTCGAATCAGTGACTTTGGATGTTGACGTAGTAGTCCTAATTTCAGCCATAATGGCTTCGTGTAACTCCTGAAAATGTAAAAATACAAATACTTACTATATGTCAGATAAGGTTACCCTAATAAATTTAAAGGCGTTCATTATATAAAATCCGTTCGCTTTAGCATAACTACCCCGGAGATGTCAACAGTAATGAATTCTTCAGGCCATTGCACAATAGAACCCACGACATCTTGCAAAAGCCAATTTTCACCACATGGTACTATTAGAATACCATACTTCTCCAGATATAACTCGGTCACTTCCACTTCCCTCCATCCCTCACGGGGGGCAATGCCTTCAACCTCAACTCCCCTAGCAACAACAGTTCTGCTCGATGCCACTGTAGAGGTTTGGTAGTAAAGAACACAAGGCTTCTTGAAAACGACCTTCACATTTTTAATTAATTAGTATATATACATGCACTACTTTAAATAATAAATTTAATTAATTAGTATATATATACAGCAATTATAAACTAGTCGTAGTAGCTAATACCTCGTCAAAACCCGGAATTGAAGATGATAAGAACGTGTCTTCGGCTCCCACCTCCACGTCCTTCTCCCCTGCCTTCATGGCTTCCTCTTCATCTCCCCCATCTTGATCCTTTGCCATGTCTTTCTTACTTCGCATGCCCGCTTTTTTCTTCTTATCCCCTACTTCCTTTATGACTTGCCGAACCATAACCAACTCTTCTTCAGATGGCTTATCCCCCGTTTCCACCATTCTGAGTATCAACCTGGCCATTGTTTGTAGCTGTGTAGTAGAAATGAATATGATTAAAATTAGTATAATATCAGAATATAAATATATATAAATTATGTTGAATAAAATACAGTATTTATTTACCCTATCATCACCACTCATTGTCCTTCGAGTATTTTTCCCAAAATACTTAGTGATATCAACATGCGTCGATACCCTTCTCACACGACCTGGATGCTCTGCTTTGCCGATTGCCTTAGCCAGAATGTCATCGCGTCCTTCAGGCTTCCATTTTCCTTCTTGTACCTCCTTCTCACAGATTTTCTACATACACATAAAACCATTAAGCAACTGAATTTTATTGAAACTCACAATTATATAACCGACCACCAGTGGTAGGAGTGACATATTTATTCAAACTTACAATTTTCTCTTTGACGGCCTTATCATATGGAGTTTCTAACTTTCCATTCTTAGGAGTGTGACCGGCCACCCAAGCGTCGTGACGATTGACAGTTCCAAGCTTCTTCTTAATCAATCTATAACCACCTCTGGAGCCATGAAAGACGCTCTCTTTCTTTGAAATGTTCTCTTGGTTCTGCCTACTCATAGTCTTCATAAAATGAATTGTATCGAGTAACGTAAGCATATTTCATTACTTATTAAGTGATTACTAATAAAGTGATCCCAATGAGTCGCAAATAAATTACCTTAAACTTCTCAGACTGCTTATAAGCAATAAAGTTAATCCAATCTTGCTGGCTGACAAACTTATACTTATTCTTTGGTGGTTTCTTGTTTATCTGCCCAGTCTTCTTGTCGAACAAGTGGTTCTGAGCAACCTTTAACTTCCATGCTCTGAAGGAATCCCCTATCTGTCTTCTAAGGTAACCATCATGTTCTTGGGGGATAGTGTAAGCTGCCTAAATATATGGTGAGAATATTTGGTTAGTTTCGGCTAATAGCACATATCGAATACTAAGATAATTTCATCTCACTGCATTTATTATTGTATACATATATATACCTTTATTCTCCCCCATAGCTTTTCCTCCTTGTCTTGACTCAACTGATTGATACGCGGCAAACCGAGAGGCACATACTCTCTTGCACAATAACCAATCCAAGTCGCGAAATTTGCAGCAAAATCACCATCTGGGAGCCCCGTTAATGGATCCCATATAAGTTTATTAGGTATCCCTCTTTCTTTTGCTTCTAGGGAAACCCTATAGATCCTTCGCCCAGTATCCGATTCCAAATTATTCTCATCACCTGAATCTTCTTCGTTTGACCTTTTCCCATCATTTCTTTTCCGCTTTCCACCCATAACCAGAAATTAAGAAACTACTAACTTTAAGCATTAAGTCGACAACTAAGAAAATAAAGACATTAAGTTAATGAGACGAAGGAGTAGGGTTTATTATTACTTCAGGTATGGCGATGACGAAGGGGACGGCGACGGGGATGGCAACGGCAGAGGCGACGACGACGGAGAATAGTAGTGGTTCTAGGGAAACTCAGTGTTCGAGGGTTTTAAGTGGGCGAGGAGAAGGTTTGCATGTGTGTTGTTTGAATATTTTATGAAAACTAGTAAACATGGGTTAAGCGAAACCGTATTCTATATTTTGCAATATGACCACGGCTAATTATCAACCCGTAATTGTTGTCATTATATTACATCGGTTGGTGCCTAACCGTTGTCATTTATCTTTCATTGTGTCAAGTTTTTCCCGCCAAAAAAAAGCATCTTCCATATTTGGTAATCCGTATTAAGTTAGTACAAACTTCTTTCCTCAATTAGGCAACTGGGATAGCAAGTGGGGGAAAATCAAGAATAATGAGAAATACGAAGTATTAGCCACTGGCACACGGCTTAAGAAATACCGTATAGTCAAACAATTAATTATTTTTTAATATAATGAGTCGTATCGTCATATCTTACATTTATTATTTATTTTTTTAATATATTGAGTCGTATGGTCAAACAATTAATAAACGGTGCACGTTGAAGTTAGAACGTCACGATTGATAGCGGTTGTAGGTGAACCGTTGTTAATGAAAAAAATTTACAACGGTTGTAGTTGTAGGCTAACCGTTGTTATTGAACCAATTTACAACGGTTGTAGCTGAACCGTTGTTGATGAGTATTACGTAGCAGCAATCTGGATCTTGATTACTGACTGATCTATGAAGTTCAAAAAATGGAAGCAAATCAAACAAGCATAACTCAACACTTTCAAAATGATCATTTCATTTAATTTTAAACCAAATACATTACAACAATTATCATAAATCAAAAGATGTATAATAAGCCGGAACAACCCCGATTAAGCGTAAAAAGCGCTTCTCAACCTGCCACCAATCACGCCACTCTGGTATACCGCTAAATTCTGGGTTATTGGCTTCATATTTTGCAATAACAGATTGAATATATGCAGAGACACGACTTGCATGTGGAGATAAGGTTGCAAGAGTACAACTCAACATATCTCTGGCTGCAACCAAGTTGCGAGTAACAGGCCGACGAGGGTATGAAGAAGAGATGATGATGAGGCTTTGTTGACAAGCCGGACTGCTTCACGCCTGTTAATCCAATAATTCCATTGATGTTCAAGGGATGATTTGATTAATGGGTGTTGATCGGCGGGAAGCCCGGCGAGAACCTTCCCATCATCTTCAATCGTTTGTGTAAGCCATTCTTCATTGTTGATAAAATTAGGGTTCATTGCCATGTTGTTTTAAATTGTGTAATGAGGATGAAATATTGTGATTTGATTAATGAATGTTAGTAGAGGATGCTTTAACATTTACAGTCACATTTATAAGTTTTCTCAAAACCGTTGGTAATTAATTTAATCAGCTAGTCTTGCTATAGATGGATATATCCGTCTATAACTAAAGACGGGTCAAATAGCTTGAAAGTGGTGACATTTTTGGCCCCCACCACCCCACTTGTTGCTTGTCCTATTAGGAATATGGTATTGTATTTGGCCCGTCTTTAGTTATAGATGGATATGTGCCGTCTATAATGAGATTTTGTGTTAATTTAATGTAAAAGTTCACTTATTAACAAATATTTTAAATTAAACCTGCGTAATTTGCAATAAATAATTAGACAATAAAATACACTACCACGCATATATTATTCAAGAAAAATACATACATAACAAGAAATTAAAAGACGCGCGGTTTTAAAACCATTAATTAGAATAATAATAACAATTAATTAACATAATCATCTTGTAATTCCCCTGCGATTGCGATAAATATTGGGAATTCAATATGTGGATTATTAAGAGGCACTTGTTCTGCCTCCCATGAACGAGGCACAGTGTCAATATAGTGCCGATATGTTCTTAATAGATTAATGTCACAATCGGTTGCAATCCATAAATATTGCGCTTGTAACGCATCATCCGTATAATAATTTTTCTTCCCAGCATCATGATCCTCATATCTTGCCTGGAGTTTTCTCGCTTGACGAAAAGATTCCAGATTCTTCCCAAAACCTTCAAACTCGATCATTGCGTAACTAAGAAAACCATGAACTTTAGTCGAAGCTGGGTGGACCTTTTTAACGTTCGTATAACCACCTTGACGAAGCATATCTCTCATCCAAGTAAAACTTCTCGAAAAAGCCTTACCATTGTTATCATATTTGATTGGAAGGTTGTGTATAATACACGTAATGGGATGGACATAGCGCGTATTTGATTGTGATTCGGCGGGTGTAGAAGACGACGACGACATGGTGATCGAAGTGTAATATTTTTAATTAAATTATAAGCTATGATTAATTGAACGTTTAATTGGTGAATATGGTTACTTGATCACATTAAAAGTGATATATTTATAGGAAAATATGTATGCATGTGTGGATATAATAATGGACGGATAGTAAATAACGGTCAAACAAAACAATGCATGCAACGGTTCATTATTTATCATACATGCATCGGTTGAATATTTTACATTGAAAAAAGTATATAACGGTTATTTTTCACCCGTAAATGATAAATGACAATGGGTACAAAGGAACCGTTATATCATAATAGCAAATGATAACGGTTGCAAGAAACCCGTAGCTATAACATAACAACGGGTACCAAAAACCGTTGCTAGACTTAATTTCGTAACGGTTTTCGAAACGCCGTTTTCTTAAACTGGTAACGGTTGTCTAACAACCGTGGATAAGGGTGATTATATAACGAGTTTATGGAAACCGTTATACGTATTTGATAACGGTTTGTTATACAACCGTTGTCACACTATAATAAGAACAGTTTTCGACGAAAACCGTTATTCTTATTAGCGCGGTCTAGGTTTCCGCCAATATTTTGAAAACGGTAATCTAAGAGCCGTTATTAAATGCATTAAACCGTTGTGATACGCTCCTTATTGGTGGTTCGATTTGGCGTAGTGGTAAAGGTCCTCTCGGTCCGTTATTCACCCTAAAACATCACTAACTTAGCTTTCACCCTCATTAGAATGCCCTAATGTTCATTGCAAGCGTTACCTCTTCCAATCTCTCGATCTAGGTCGAGGTGTACCAAATCAATTAGCTAAATGCGTCGACTCAGGCAACTAATCGCTATTAAATGCAATAATTAACAACACAGACCTAATTTGTACCAAACCTTAATCACCTATTCATAATCTACCTAATTACCATGGCTCCCTTATGTCCTAGCATAGAAGGATTAGATATGCATGATTATTATGAAGGAATTAATGATAACAAATAAAACAAATAAATTTAACATGATGGTAAATTGTTAAACAAAACAAGGAAAAGAACAATAAAGAGAAGATGAAAAGAACAAGAATAAGAATTGCAATAATGATTAATTGAATTAAAGATTCGAAAATACCGATACAAAGAGAGTTCCAAGCAATGGAGAATTTTTAGGTTTCAAGAGTGAACTTCTAAGAGAAGGAATGAGAGAGAGAGAGAGAGAGAGAGAGAGAGAGAGCGAGAGAAGTCTGACTGCCGTCGTTTTCCTATTTATTCCTAGATACAAAATAGGATATCCGAAAATTAACTAAAGACTGCGTATCAGACTAAACCTCTCGATCGAGTAGAAATAAACGACTCGATCAAGGACAGTAGATGGCAAACGTCTCGATCGAGAGAACTAGGTGGTCGATCGAGGAATTCAAAACATACCCATCTCGATCGAGTAAAGCAAGTGCTCGATCGAGATCTTTCAGTATCCAAGGGTACTCGATCGAAAGGTTTAGGCAACCAATTTGGTTGATCGAGAACAATAGCACCATATCAGCGTAGGTGCACTCAAAGCATTTTCCGAAATCACCTCACGCATCCTTAGGTGACAGATTCGAAGCTCCGATTCTTCTTTCTCTAAAATGCATGCAAAATGGGACAGGTTTAGGCTCGATTATACTCCTCTTCGGCTCATTCCTGCATATAATACAAGACAAACCAAAGTGACTATTCGGGGGACATTTGTAGCTAGTCGCCATATAAATAGTACAGAAATGCGTGCAAATATAGGGTAAAAACCATATATAAAATGCACGCATCAAAACTCCCCAAACCAAACCTTTGCTTGTCCCCAAGCAAACTATAAATGCAACTAAAGAAAACTAGTCGAACGGGACCAACTTACCAGCTACAAACTGTCCACCCAAACCAATTTAATGAAACAACTAACAAAGTGGCAAACGGTAGGTACAAACGAGTTAAGTCAATGTTTTAAACTACTGAACCGTCGACCTTGCAAGACTCATAAATATCGGACTCTCACGGGTCGCTCATCACGCACATTAAGCACAAGGTGGGTATAATTGTATGAGATAGAAAGAAGTAAAGGCGCTCACCTAACTCGACCTATAAGAACATGCATGGAGCTAACATGAAACCGATTTCCACCGACCGTACATATGCATTCCAACCAATCAGGACCATGACACACGCCGAGGACTTACATAAAATGTGAAGTGAGGCAATTGGGTAAGAAGGGGCAAAATATATTTGGATAAGTGGAGGTAAGCCAAGCTAGTACAACCAAAACCAAATAATCAACACATTCCGCTTCACTACTCAATACGCAACACAAAACCGTGCCATTGTGGCAAAACATCACTCACATCAACAAAAGACTCCCCATAAAAAATAATGATAAGCATGAGAGTCATAACAACAACTTTTTTCTTTCTACTTTCTTTGTTTTTCTTTTTTTCTTTCATCATTTTTCTTTTTTTTTTCTTTCATTCTTTTCTTCTCTTTTGTTCATACTACCAACTTCTAATCTTTCGAAGCGAACCAAATCTGACATAGATAACAACATACCCACAAAAACCACTCAACTAGCTTGACAAGGCAGGCTAAATTTGGATGTAGTTAGGGGGTCAAAAGGCAAATTTGGCTAATGTGAAGTTTATGGGTAGTAATGAAAGAAGGGTTGTAAGTTACCTCTCCACGTGTGAAACCACCGCAAACCGAATGCATACAGGTACCGAGAAAAGGGCGTCATGCACGTGCAAATTGATGTTACATGTCTTACAAAGAGTACTACTCACATCCTATATGAAACTGGTCATGAATGTCACCAGTTTATCAAGCTCTCAATCTCGGAATGTATATGTAGCTTGCCAATAAGAGAGTCAAGTCTATTCGTTCAGATAAGTTTAAACCAAAAACTCGTAGATTATGTACATTACCATGCCAACAAAAATGTTAAGAATGTGCAAGGCAAGGGTAAAAGGCTCAAAGTAGCATAAATGTTCCATCATTTCGACTCAACCTAAATGCAAAATTAAACGTGAAATTTTTCGAATTTTTGTATGATATGATTTTTGTAATTAAAAGAAACAATGCATGCATAAATAAACGTGATACGAAAATGAAATAAACACAATATGCAGACACAGATATGGATGCATACCCTCCCCAAACCAAACCATACAATGCCCTCATTGTACCAAAAATAGGGAAAGAAAATGCAAACTGAAGAGAAAAGAAGAGGTAGTCTCGAAAAACTTACAACATGACCGTGAAGTAGGGACCTCCCCAAACCAGCCAGCAACATGGGAGGTCGCAAATAGCCCCTTAACATCGCAACACCCGAGTCAAAGCAAAAGAGCTCAATCGAAAGGGTTAAGTGTCCGATCGAGCAAAGTGGGCATCAGAGGTACTCGATCGAGAGCACTAGGGACTCGATCGAGAAGTGGAAAATGCAGGGTACTCGATCGACCAAAAGAATCACTTGATCGAGAGGAATGAGTAGCAAAAGCACTCGATCGAAAGCTAGCAGTGCTCGATCGAGTAGTCCACGTGAGGTTCCTGTCAAAAACGCAATAGATAACCTACGAAACTAACAAAACAAGTTCAAAGTTCAGTCTATAGTTCAGAAAACTATCAACTAAAGAACACAAAAGTAACTAAAAGTTTTAACGGAAGTACAACCTTTTGACTTCAATTATCAGGCTCATCTGGATTGTCGAAGTAGATAACTTCGACCTTGCCTACCACGTCATTTGCGTCATACAAATGCTTCACATATTGGCCATTAACTTTAAATCTTTCGCCCTCAGAATTCTCTAATTCAACGGACCCAAACTTAGTGACAGCAGTCACTATAAAAGTTCCACTCTACCTGGACTTCAGCTTACCAGGAAACAAACGCAGTCGGGCATTAAACAGCAACACCTTCTGCCCGACATGTGAAAGATCATATATCCATATTAGACTCTCTAATAAAAATTAAATTATCTCATAATTTATCATTTTGGTGATCTATGTAACATGCATGCAAATATAAAAGCATAAAAATGAAAGTTAAGGAAAAACAATTTCCTTACATAGATTTTTATGGTAATATGGGCACAAACTAAATCACCTATCTAGTTTGTTCTTGAGCTAAAAAGATATGGATGATCCTCCTAGAAAAACCTTCAACAAGAAAGTCTCCTTCAAGTTGCACCCAAGAACAAATACCCAAAATAATCTTACAAGTATTAACTAGATACTTGTAAAATAAACCTTTGATAATATGTAAATAATACTAACAATCTTAGTGATTATTTTATTTTGTTTACTAAGTAATCTTAGTAAAAGCTTTTATTATTTTAGAGAGAAGTACCAACTTTTGTTCACATGTAAAATGAAGTAGTGAAGTTGTGTGCAAAAATGAACAACAATTTGGAGTATATAGGAGAGGAAAGTGGCGGGTGGAGTGAAGTGGAGTGAGGAAGTCAACTTGTTATAATTTTTGTCCAATCTTTATCACATGCATATGATCATATGACAATATTATGGAAGAATAACAAGCAAAGTGTAATGATCATGATCATCCACTACACTCCATTTACACGGTCTAATGTACCATTTACGGGTCCATTTTGGTTCTCACATTTGTCGCACAAATACGTGTAAATTTTATGTAAACATCGTTTCATGTTTAAATGCTTCCAATTAATTTCGTCCAAATCACTCCGTAAATATACATGTACCGCTACACATATTATTTACGTACTAATATTAATCACATTAATCAATTAGTACAATTTTAGTGAATTAACAATTAATTAACTAAAACCTGTCTCATATTAATTTATTATTCAATTATCGCATAATTAAATAATAACTGCCGCTCCTCGAGTTCGCAACTCGAAATCTCTCTAAAAATAATCGACTAACCTTTTAGTCTATAAATCAAGGGACTAAATAAATTGTATCTCATACCATTAATTAGTTGTCAATTGGGGTTCGTTCCTTTAGGTGTGACCGAAAGGGGTCAGTTGATCACCGTCGTCTCACGACAATAACGTCAAACTCTAGTCAGCCAACCGTTATCGATTTACGTTAATCAACTGACAAGGATCAAATAATTAAATATCTGATGATATTCCTTTTATGAGATTTATTATGTAAACGCGCTATTGTGGAGGACACTAACTCCAACAATCTCCCACTTGTCCGACACAAGGTGTGCGCTACCAATTCTCTTGTCCGTTTTAATCTCCCACTCAATGCAAGGTGTATTTCAGGTCGCACTTGCACATGAACATATCGCGAGTGGTTTTCTCGATCGGGAGTGTGACTACCTGACCGGAAAAATCTCTCACAGATTACTTCCGAGCGTGGCCACGCATTTGTAGTCATTAACTCCTCGAGTAGCCTTGAGATATAGTTACCCAACGTGGGTGGACAATTCCTGTCTGCCCTATCTATCCTATTGCACAGTACAGATCACCATGACCTAGTAAATGCCCTTTGGCCTCCTTTCACGGCACGACTTAGGACAAAGACCAAAGTCACTCGGAAACTGCACTTGCTCAGATAATAGTCTCCAATCAAAAGAATCGACTCATAGGAACATCTTAGAGATCCCTGCCACGACCAGGCGTCTATAATAGAACTAAGGGACCCTCTAAATGGTCATTGTCCGGCAAAGTGTCACACACTCTGCCTATGTAATCGACTAGTCATCACGTATGACCTCATGGTGTTGAACAACCATCAATCGACTTACAATCTTTTGGTTGAACAACCATCAATTGACTTGTCATCACGTATGACCTCATGGTGTTGAACATCTTAGAGGGTATGTTGAATGCTTTGAAGTTTCCCCCTCACTTTACTAATCTTCTGATGGAGTGTGTGACCTCACCTCATTATTCTTTATCCTTGAATGGTGAATCTTTTGGTTATTTTAAAGGAAAAATGGGCTTAAGGCAAGGTGATCCTTTGTCCCCCCTTCTTTTCTCCATTTGCATGGAATATCTTACCAGGATCTTTAACAGAATGAAAGATATTGATGGGTTCAAGCATCATCCTCTGTGTAAAAAAATGAATTTGACTCATCTGTGCTTTGCAGATGATTTATTAGTTTTTTTCAGAGGAGATTGGGAGTCTATGGTTGTTACTATAAGGGCTTTCAACACTTTCTCAGCTGCTTCAGGGTTGAGAATGAATAAGCAGAAATCCAATGTCTATGGGAATGGCATGCCTAGGGAAATTTTGGAGCAGTTTTCTTTGGTTTTTGGGTTGAAAATAGGCTCTCTCCTGTAACAACCCGGATTTTTAAAGACTTAATTAAGAGATAAAAGCGGAAATAAACTAAGTCGTTTCTATAAAAATGAATCCAGATCGTCATGGATCACTTACACATGACTAAATAATTTAGTCGAGAGATATAATTACAAATTTAAACCATCATTTAAAGCTCCTCTCATAACCCAGAATGCCCTTTAAGAGTGTCTCCATCTAACTCATTCTTGGTACCAGAAAAACATTTAAACAAAAGTCGCTGAGCGACAGTAACCTAACCATTCTCCTATCATCACCTTAATCATTCAAAAGCAGGCATGCGAATGAAAATGGAATGCATAAATAAGAATCACGTAAAGCATACATCACATAGGTTCTCTTATCACAACATTCTTGATATTCAATGGTACCTCAACATTACTCAAATATATTAAGAAACCATTTTAGTAATACAATAACACTTATAGAAAGTGAATACAAGTTAAGCACATGTGAGCACGACAAGTTCAATCATCAAGCATGTGACATTGTTACCTTGATATTTCTTTATCATTCAGTAACATTATCCACCATATAATAATTTCAACGGTAAATCCAACAGGCAGCATGTGAGTAAAAACTGTAGTAATTTCTTTAAAAACATTTGTTTTCTAACAATTAAGCACGGGACGTGACTACTAATGTCACACGCATACTCACGGCTTGCATCTCACCTTAAGTATGAATGTGAACATCAATCCCGCCAATCATACCGATTATAGGAGGTTTACATCTCACCCCTAGTGCTCAGTAGGACCGGACAACTAAATTGACTTGGTTTAACAACCAGAATCGTGGGGGAAGAACAGACTGCTAATGGATTGTCTCAGAGGTCCCATTTAAGTGACATGTCCCATACACTTCGAGGCACCAAGACAATCGCAACCGTCAAGGTCTGCACACGATCGCAACCGTGAAATAATAATTGCCAAGATATCTGAAAGGTAGTAAAGCTGATCAAGCTTCTGTCAATATATGCGCATATACCCACTCCACAACTTCTTGGAACACGCAGCTCCTCAGTGGCAGCTGGTCGACTACTATCCTAACTGTTGGGAAATGTGTCCTCAACAATAGTGCGATCACGTGATTTAAATATCGTTATTAAATCTCATTTTAAAGAATACAATTGGGAAGTAATATTGTTACTGTCAACTGGTCAACATATATCGGTAATGATTGGCTGACTAGAGTTTGACATTACTTGTCGTGTGACGGTGGTGATCGATTGACCCCTAGGTCATACCTATAGGGCGATACTCTTAATTGATCATTTAATTAATCGTATAATGTTACGAGTTAATTAAATTACTTGAAAATTGACGGACGATTTTGGAAGTAAAATTTACGTATCAAATTGAAATGTGATTAAATGAGATACGGTCTGAGTAATTAAATTGTATAATTACTCGGATGAAATAAATTGTTTAATGTAACAATTAAAATGAATGAATTATTATAAATTCAATCAGTTGAAATTTATAAATGGTAAAATATTTTGGCACAAGTAATTATGAAATTACTAAGTCGATTTTTGTATGTGACGTATTTTTATTAATACGTTGATTTTTAATATGTTAAAAATACATAACATATTTATGTCACATATGACATGTGACATATTGACAATTGACAAAAATAATATGGGATCCATATTATGTTAAGTGCCGAAAAATTGGGGAGATTAAGCTAGTTAATTGTTTTATTTAATTGATAAAACATAATGATGAAAAAGCAAGTCTAGGCATGCAAGCCTATTGTTCCTTGTGAAGAACAAAATTTTCATGCATTGGCTCCCCAATAGCCCTCCTCTTACACGGTTTTGGGGAAGAAAAACTATCATTGTTTTTCTTTAATTTTGCCTAATAATATACTAAAGGTAGTGTATTATTCTAATTCAAATTCACTCATCCAAAATTACAAGTTCTAGTGAGAAGAAAATCCTCTCTTCTTCTCTCTTAAAAACCGAAAAACACATAAGAGTTTTATAAAGTTTTTGGTTCAATTTTCTCCCATATTAATATTATACTAGATCAAATAATATTAATTAGATTAAGTGTTAAGCCTTGGGTATAAAGCTTGGGGAGAGATCTTATTCTTAGATCTTGTTCATCCATTGGAATAGCTCAAGAACAAGAAGAGAAAGGTGATCTCTCTTGTGCCCAATATAGCCGAAATATTGAATGTAAGGACATTATTTCTCATCTCTTTATTTAATGTTTGCATGCATAAGACCTTTATTAATTTTATGACAAATTAATTTATAAACATATATGAATATGTTAGTGTATATGAATCTACTTTTCCTTCAATCGGTATCATGAGCCACGGTTGTTTGCATGCAAATTGGTTAAAAGTTTTTCCGAGTTATATGAATAACAAATAAAACTTGTAAAATTTGTGTTATTATGATATATCACGAAATAATTACATGCATGTTAATATTTCTGGTCCTAAAGTGTTTTAGGATATTTTGGTTAATTTTTCGGATTTTTATTGTTCATATTTTACAATAATGGCATTTAAATGTGATTTTATGAGTAAAAATGTCATTTTTGGTCTAAAAATAGCTATACTTCGAATTTTCACTTGGTTTTTGGATATGTTGTTACATATATTGTTTTGAGATAACCTGTAAATTTTCATAATTTTTGGACTTGTTATGCTCGAAAAATGAATTTTTCATCATTAAATTCGGATTTAAGAGAAAAATAGGTTAATATGAGTTAAATTTCGAATCTGGTCATAGAAAATTAATATGTTGTCACATGCAATTGTACAAGATGTGTGTAAAATAATTGGCTATAAAGAAGTCTTTTAGCATGATTTATGAATTTTTGAAGAAAAAATGGCATAAATAGTGACATTATTAGTTGGAAATTAATAAAACATAATCTATGACTTAGGAAAAACGTCTAATGTTGCATTTTATTGTATTTTTCAGATCTAAAATTGAAAAGTTAATGAAAATAATTTTTCCATGTTTTTATGATTATTTTATTAAATATCGATAAACCGCAACATTGTTTTTCCGAAAAAAATTTCGAAATTTTTAACCTAAGATTTTGAACATTATGAGTGTCATGGATTTTTCCAAAATGTTCATGAATTTAAATTTCAAATTTTGAATTTATTTGAAATTTTTGGATTTATTTGAAGTTTAATAGCTTATTTTTGTATTTTTAGTCCTTTTATGAACAATTTTGTAAATAAAAGTTAATTATGGTCAAATTACTAGTGGAGACTATATTTTGAGTCCTAAGAGGTTAGGGTAATTAACTTATGCATAAATATGAGTTTATGCATTTTTGTGATTATAAAATGTTGAAATCACACAAATCCGTAAAAACCGAGTAATATACGATATTGGCTAATTAAAAGGCGATTTAGCATAAAATTGAGCATGTTCATACATATTATAATGCTGCATTTTTCTTTATGATTGTCATAATTTTAATTTATGTAATTTTGAATTATGTAATTTTACTTAGTATGGCCTTAGATTTTAATTGGTATTTCCCGAAATGTATGGGAATATCGATTCGGTTGTAATTTTTATTGTGATCTCGTATCACCGTTTTGTAATTTAATAGATTTATTTTATTTTAGTTACAAATGTATAATAGGAAATTATGTAATTTATTATGTAATTTTATTCATTCCGGAGTTCCAAAAGACGGATTTCTTCAAGAATGGCGATACATAAAGACGGTATTACCTCGAGATGCGTACCACAACCGAAGTTCAAGGGACCAATGGAGTTGGTTTCCGAATTTGTAATAGATTAATAGTTTTTCTATTTTAGGAATGGCCATACTAGGATTTATTTATTTTATGCTTGCATTTTATTTTATGTCACATGCATCGCTAAATCGCCATAACTAAACATGCATTGTTATTTTATCGAGTTTATCGACCGTGTCAATTCGAATTATCATAGTTCACCGCTTTAGTTCACTTAAAACGTGATAGATAATAAATTGACATGACCTCTCGCTAAAACAATTAATTGAGACATAGCCTTACCAAAGAGTAGAAACCATGAAAACCTATTTCGTGAGGGAGTGCACTCGGCCACACCGGGGTACAAACCTTGTTACGTAGGGGAAGTGGGTGATAAATGTCTATCCACCGAATTCATGTTGATAAGGGTTTCATCGGCCACACCGTGCCCAAGTTAATGTGGGTTTGGATCATGGACACATTTATTCGAAATTTGGATTGAACTCAACAAAAGTTTTTCGATAAGGGTTTCATCGGCCACACCGTCCCCTTGTTGAATGTGTTTTGGGCTATAGATAAATGTTAATGTAATATTATCGACCAAGAGTTCTAGAAGTAGAATCGATTAAAGCGTTAATCCACCGAGTTATATTGATAAGGGTTTCATCGGCCACACCGTGCCCAAGTTAATATGAATTTGGGTCTTGGAATCATTTATTATAGTTGGGTAGAGGTCACTATATAAATGTTCATATCATGTTGTATTTGCAAGTATGATTTTAAAGACAAATGTTAATATTTCCTTTCCTCCATATTTGTAGTGCATTACTATGAATCCATCAAATGCTACCGCACCGATAACCATTGAGTCATATCACCATGTTCTTGACAACATATGCTCCAACAATAATTTCGATACAACTAGAGAACTTCATTTCGGGATAGGTTCGGATGGAAACCTTAATTTCATCACCACTTCTAAACCACCCACTACTACTAGACCTCGTGTGAGTCCGTCTCAGGAAGACTACCTCATACGATCTATAGGGTCTTTATCTCTGGAAGATAAGGATGCCAAAGCTAGTGGGAGCTCTAGCAATCAAGTTCTTGCTTCAAAGGGCAAGAGGTTCAAGAAGAAGGGAAAGAAAATCAAGAACTTCAAGCAAGTTAATGATGAGTGCCATTATTGCTATGGCATGGGACATTGGCTAAGGAATTGCCCTATGTATTTGCGAAATATAAGGGAGGGACTCATTACTCCAAAAGGTACAATTCCTAAAGAAATTTATGTTATTGATATAAATTATACTTCCACTACGACATGGGTACTTGATACCGGTTGTGGTTCTCACCTTTGTAATCATTTACAGGGTTTAAGAGATGTGGAGAAGCTTAGCAAGGGAGATGTGGATCTTCGACTTGGAAATGGAGCTCGGGTAGCGGCCGAATCCAAAGGAACTTATGTTCTAGCTTTGCCAAATGGTTTTGAGTTGTATTTGCATAATTGTTTTTATGTTCCTACGCTCTCTAAAAACATTATTTCAATCGCCATGCTAGACATGGACGGTTTTTGTTTTGTCATTAAGAACAATCGTTGCTCTATTTCTAGGAATGATTTGGTTATTGTCCAAGCTTCTTCCATAAATGGCATTTACATTTTAGAGACCTCAAATCCGACAAATGATATTTATAACATTCAATCAAAGAAACTCAAAACAAGTGACCCAAGTGAAGCGTTCATTTGGCATTGTCGATTAGGTCACATAAACGAGAATCGCATCAAAAGATTAATTTCTACTAATGTGATTACACCATTTGATTATCAATCATTTAGTACATGCGAATATTGCCTACTTGGCAAAATGACTCGTAATCCTTTTAGCGGTAAAGGGACACGAGCTAGTGAGCTATTGGGACTCATACACACCGATGTATGTGGACCAATGACTATCACCGCTCGTGGTAATTATGACTACTTCATAACCTTCACCGATGATTTAAGTAGATATGGGTATATCTATTTGATGAAACATAAGAGTGAAGCGTTTGAGAAATTCAAGGAGTTTCAAAACGAAGTAGAGAACCAATTGAACAAAAGAATTAAGGCACTACGATCCGATCGTGGTGGAGAATACCTTAGCCATGAATTTGATTCGCACTTGAAAGGTCGTGGTATTATATCACAACTTACTCCACCTGGAACACCACAACTCAATGGTGTTGCCGAAAGGAGGAATCGAACCCTACTAGATATGGTTCGATCCATGATGAGTCAAACCGAGTTACCGAACTCGTTTTGGGGATTTGCGATACAAACCGCAATTCGATCTTTGAACAATAGTCCCACAAAGTCCACTGAAAAGACTCCATGTGAGATGTGGACGGGTAAGATCCCAAATATATCCTATATGAAGATTTGGGGATGTGATGCTTACGTCAAGACTAAACCTGACAATAAGCTTGCCCCAAGATCCGAAAAATGCATCTTTGTAGGCTATCCTTTGACCTCTCGAGGTTATTACTTCTACAAACCTCAAGATAACAAAGTGTTTGTGTCTTGCGAGGCTGTCTTCTTAGAAAAACAATTTATTTCTAACAGACAGAGTGGGAGAAATTTTGAACTTGACGAAGTTCAAGAGCCACAAACCGAGGTAGAGACGCAAGAAGATGTTCCTTCGTCGTCTAACGCGGTTGTACCTCCTCCACTAAGAAGGACGGGCCGAGTTATTCGCCATCCCGATCGATATGTGGGACTTATCGAAGAAGATGGAACGCTCGATGTGTTGCTTATGGAAAGTGACGAGCCCGCCACCTACAAGGCCGCAATCTCTAGTCCTAATTCCACCTTATGGCTTGAAGCCATGAAGTCCGAAATGGATTCTATGCTTGAAAACCAAGTTTGGGACTTGGTAGATTTGCCTAAAGGGGCAAGACCCCTCCAATGCAAATGGATATTCAAGGTCAAAAATGGCATAGAAGGACATGACGATGTCTACAAAGCTAGGCTAGTGGCAAAAGGATTTACCCAAGTCCAAGGTCTCCATTATGATGAGACCTTCGCCCCCGTAGCCATGCTAAGATCCATACGGATTTTGTTAGCGATCGCCGCATTTCATGATTATGAAATTTGGCAAATGGATGTCAAAACCGCTTTTCTAAATGGGCATTTAGAAGAGGAGGTGTACATGATACAACCCGAAGGTTTTGTTGATTCTAAAAATCCTAACAAAGTGTGCAAGCTTAAGAGATCCATTTATGGTCTTAAGCAAGCATCTAGAAGTTGGAATCATCGATTCAATCATGTTATAAAAGAAAATGGGTTCACTCGAAATGTTGAGGAACCATGTTTATACATGAAATTCAGTGGGAGCAATGTTGTGTTCCTAATCTTGTATGTCGATGACATACTACTCATTGGAAATGATATTCCAATGTTGTCTTCTGTTAAGAAGTGGTTAGGTAACCACTTCCAAATGAAGGATTTAGGAGAGGCACAACGCATATTAGGTATCCGGATCTATAGAGATAGACCCAAGAGGATATTGGCACTAAGTCAAGAGTCTTATGTTGATAAGATTCTTCGACGATTCAGCATGGACAAATCCAAAAGGGGTTTGGTACCTATGGTAACCGGAACGATATTGAGCACGACTCAATGTCCCTCCGAACCCCATGATGTTGAACGCATGAAGTTGATCCCTTACGCTTCCGCTGTTGGATCAATCATGTATGCCATGATATGCACACGTCCTGATGTCTCGTATGCCTTGAGCATGACGAGTAGATATCAAGGAAATCCAGGTGAGAGTCACTGGATTGCTGTCAAGAACATCCTTAAGTACTTGAGAAGAACTAAGGACTCTATCCTTGTGTTTGGAGGAGACACTGAGTTGCGTGTTACAGGATACACGGACTCAAGTTTTCAAACAGATAGAGATGACATGAAATCACAAGTGGTTTTGTTTTCATGCTCAATGGTGGTGCCGTAGTGGAGAAGCTTCAAGGAAGTCAGAATCATGGATTCAACAACGGAGGCTGAGTACATAGCAAAGATCGTAGGTCGCCAAGGAAGCTATGTGGATCAAGCAATTCACGGAAGGTCTAAAAGTAGTACCTACCGCCGATGATCCCATCACTCTCTATTGTGATAATAGTGGGACGATCTTCCAAGCTAAGGAGCCGAAGTCTAGTAATAGATCTAGACATGTACTTAGAAAATATCATGTAATAAGAGATTTCATTGAAAGAAAGGAAATTGCGATTTGTAAGGTTGGGACGGATGACAACATAGCCGATCCGCTCACCAAGCCTTTATCGCAGGCTAAGCATGATGGGCATGTTACGTCCATGGGACTTAAACGTGTACCAAATTTCTGTTAGATTTTGAAATGAAATAAAAGTGTTGTTTTTGTTCATGTTCATAATCACATTTGTCTTTTATCTTTAATTTATACTTTGTTACATCCACACGGGTTGTAGAGACAATTGAACCCCGTTAAAGTGAACACGGATTAACATAGTATTTGCCCATAGTCACTTGTATGAGGTGACGTCTCGAAGTGACTAGAGTGTGAGGCGATTGATGGCAAGTTCAAGTGCCATAGAGTCATGTGAGATGACTAGTCGATCACATAGGCAGACTGTTAAGAACATTTTTGTCGGGCCTAATGACCGCTTATAGAGTTCTGGCAAATTTATATAGCCTGGTCGTGGCGAGAGCTACTATAGTATTCAAATGAGTCGATTCTTTTGACTAAAGACTATTCGCCTAAGATGGCACAGTTTCAGATTAACTTTGATTTGTGTTACTACGACCTTCGTAAATGGGGTCAAATGGGCATATTTTGGGTTATGATGGCTGTGGCTAGTCGAAGGGAATGAGTGCGATAGGAATTGTCCACCCCTTGTCAGGGTTATAACAATATCTCAGGGCCACTCGAGGAGCAATGAACTGGAAATGCGTGGCCACGCTCGGAAGGTATCCAGTGTGGATAAATCCGTCAATCGCTTATTCTCCGGATCGAGGAAACCACTCTCGATATGATCACTTGCAAGTACGACCTGAAAGACACCTTGCATTGAGTGGGAGATAGTAATAGGACAATAGAATTGGTGACGCACACTTGTCGAGGACAAGTGGGAGATTGTTGGGAAATGTGTCCTCAACAATAGTGCGATCATGTGATTTAAATATCGTTATTAAATCTCATTTTAAAGAATACAATTGGGAAGTAATATTGTTCTTGTCATCAACCGGTCAACATATATCGGTAATGATTGGGTGACTAGAGTTTGACATTACTTGTCGTGTGACGGTGGTGATCGATTGACCCCTAGGTCATACCTATAGGGCGATACTCTTAATTGATCATTTAATTAATCGTATAATGTTACGAGTTAATTAAATTACTTGAAAATTGACGGACGATTTTGGAAGTAAAATTTACGTATCAAATTGAAATGTGATTAAATGAGATACGGTCTGAGTAATTAAATTGTATAATTACTCGGATGAAATAAATTGTTTAATGTAACAATTAAAATGAATGAATTATTATAAATTCAATCAGTTGAAATTTATAAATGGTAAAATATTTTGGCACAAGTAATTATGAAATTACTAAGTCGATTTTTGTATGTGACGTATTTTTATTAATACGTTGATTTTTAATATGTTAAAAATACATAACATATTTATGTCACATATGACATGTGACATATTGACAATTGACAAAAATAATATGGGATCCATATTATGTTAAGTGCCGAAAAATTGGGGAGATTAAGCTAGTTAATTGTTTTATTTAATTGATAAAACATAATGATGAAAAAGCAAGTCTAGGCATGCAAGCCTATTGTTCCTTGTGAAGAACAAATTTTTCATGCATTGGCTCCCCAATAGCCCTCCTCTTACACGGTTTTGGGGAAGAAAAACTATCATTGTTTTTCTTTAATTTTGCCTAATAATATACTAAAGGTAGTGTATTATTCTAATTCAAATTCACTCATCCAAAATTACAAGTTCTAGTGAGAAGAAAATCCTCTCTTCTTCTCTCTTAAAAACCGAAAAACACATAAGAGTTTTATAAAGTTTTTGGTTCAATTTTCTCCCATATTAATATTATACTAGATCAAATAATATTAATTAGATTAAGTGTTAAGCCTTGGGTATAAAGCTTGGGGAGAGATCTTATTCTTAGATCTTGTTCATCCATTGGAATAGCTCAAGAACAAGAAGAGAAAGGTGATCTCTCTTGTGCCCAATATAGCCGAAATATTGAATGTAAGGACATTATTTCTCATCTCTTTATTTAATGTTTGCATGCATAAGACCTTTATTAATTTTATGACAAATTAATTTATAAACATATATGAATATGTTAGTGTATATGAATCTACTTTTCCTTCACTAACGACAATCCCTCCACACGCAGCTTCGGGATGTGCTGTCCATACTTGTATAGCATAAGCTCTCTAAGCATTCTTCCGTCACGTCGATCCCTAAACCTTACCAAGGTAGCGCCCAACATGTAACACGAAAGACTCACAAGTGTCTCATAGAGACGATGATACGTCGATATGCGGACCATCCCGACATACGGACAATACAATGGTACTTGGCTCAGAGGTCCCATTCAAGGGCATACCCAAGTAAACCGGGGAAGGATTCCATGGCTCAGAGGTCCCATTTAAGAGGCATAGCCAGGTTACCGTTTACTGATATTCTAGTCTCAACGGTCCCATTTAAGGGACATGTCCCAGAGTGCTAGAAACTTTTGAATAAGAAACGTAAACATACATAAATTCATCTTGCTTTATCTTTTCTGAAATCTTTAGGATTTGGCAAATCTTATTTGGAATTTTAATTCTAAATTCTTTATTTGAGGGAGGTATTTAGATTTTTACTATAATAAGCTTATGTTTAAGCATCGTTTTTAAAGAGCTTATTCAATCTTCTTTTTAATAAAATTTGGTTATTTAATAAACATTTTATGTAAATCATTTGGAAGCATTACAAATCATTTCAAATATTTTTAGAAACTAGGAGTTTAATACTTTTATAAAAGATATGAACTAAGTCACTTATTTATTAAGTAACTTTCCTTGTAATTTGGAGAAACGTCTAAATCCTGTAAACCATTATGCTTTTGAAAACATTATCGAATACTTTTAATTTTCTAACCTTTAAAAGGATTGTTATTAAACTTTATTGTTTAATAAATTTTTTAAACTTATCAATTCTAACCTTAGTTATATTTAATAAGGAAAAGTATAATTCTTTTAGGCTAGAGGTTAAGAGCTAAACTGTTTTTACTCATTTAAAAGTTAACATTACAATAGAACACATACTACTTAATAAGGTAAGTGCAAAAATCATAAGATAACATGTCGAAACATAAGTTACACTGTCGTAAATAAATGTAGCCAATTAAAATATTACTCAATTATATTTCCTAATCATATTTCTAGGTGAGAAAGTAGCACAACAATAAATCACTTGCTATCATGAAATTTTTAACATACAAATCCAACTAATTGAGTAACTAACTAGCGCATATGTATATTTCATGCCATTGTTAATAATTTAGCGGTCTAGTAATTCTAATCAGAATTTTAGTAGTCAAACAAGTTACGGAAATCATATTTAAACACATTCATTAACATTAGCATAACGAGTCTTGTAAAATTAAGGAGGGATAGAAGAAGGTCGGGTTACCGAAGTTAGTGAAATAAGTGGATGTGTTTATTAATCCGATTTATTAATAAATAATTGTTATCAATAAAGTCACAAGTCTGTCTTAAAACCGTCATCATGGCCAAAGAAGTCCAAAACCGAATCCCGTCAGTCAAACCTCGCATAACGAAAGGTCAAGTTAGTAAATCGGGCCAAACCCGTATCATATAAAAGAAGGAAAAAGGGGCGATATGAGTTACTGTATAACGTAACTCCAGTTGAATAAAAAATCCCAAATTGATTTAGGGATTTGGGTCACCAAATCGAAACCTGTGGCGGCATCAACGACAAGGGACGGCAGCAAGCAAGGCGGCATCAGGTGGTTTCTACGGCGGCTGATGGTGGCGCTGTTCTGACGACGACATGAGTTGTCCTGATGGCAGCTGGTAAAGGCGCGCGAGGTGACAGCGAAGGAGGTCAGCGGTCCTAGTGTATAAAACCGAGAAGGATCAAGAGGCACACAACCGGGTAGGTGATGGTCAGAGCTCGGGTGACCCAGGTTTGGCGTTCCGGTGATGATGGATGGTGAGGTGACGCGCGAGCAAGAGAGGTATGATTAACGACTCTGATGGTGGCAGAGACGGAGATGACTGGTGATGGGTGTCCGACGAAAATGACGTCGATGATGATGGTTGCTGACCACGGGGTGACAGAGGTGATTGGATACAAATTCCGTTTCCGAAACAGAGGAAAACAGAGGAGCAAAACGGAGGTAAGGGCTGCGGTTTGGAGGTCGAATGGTGGCAATGGCTTCTGTTTTGAAACAGGGACGAAGAGCAGGGGTAGGAGTACGGAGGAGAGGTGCTCAAAGCGGTAGTGAAGGCAAGTTAGTGTCGGGTCGATGTTTTGTTACATGAATAGGCGTGAGTGTTGGTTGGTGACGGAATCGGTATTGACTCAGATTTGGCCGAGTGCATTGCAAAAGTTTAATGGGTGATTTTGATGAATGATGACGTTGATTACCAAAACGAAGATAAATTGAGGATAGTTATAAGTAGATGATGATGGTGATGAAATGGTGATGGAGATGGTAAAAGAGGAGTGTTATAGTCAAAAATATAAGCAGGATGTGTATAATGTAGTTATAGAAGTTATCGAGCACATGTGACGGGATAAAGGTAGTGATAAAACAATAAGCAGAGGGAAAGATACATGTGAATGTATAGTAATGCATGTGAACTAAGGCAGCTCTGAACAATGGAGGTGTATAGTGGAAATGACAAAACTACATACAGGGAAAACAAGAGAAGCAAGGTTGACATAGCCAAATGTTTGATACACTATAGAATGAGTAAGATAAAAGTTTGGGGTGATGTGAAGAAACATTATTGAATAAGGCAACGATTGTCATCCTATTTTTATTTAAGACAAGCTTTTGATTACAATTAAAATGAACAAAATCGTTTATAAAAATGAGTGTTAATAAATTTAAATTGAGAACGAATTGAGATAAACGTAACTTAATATAATTGGGGAATTATAAAAGTAGTTTTAATTGTAATTAAATCAAATTAATTTGTAGCAGTTTAATACGGGGTGTTACATTATGTAAATCTTTTTTATCAAAATTAAGATTAACGAAATTGTTTGTAAGATGTAGGAATAATTTAAATTAAAATGGAAATGTGACGAAAACAATTTAAAATATGCGTGGAAAAATATAAAAGCAAATCTATATATAATTAAGTCAAATTAATCAGTAGTGATTTAATACGGGGTGTTACAATAGTACCCCCTTAAAGAAGTTTCGTCCTCGAAACTTGAAAAAGAAAGTCGAACTTTAAAACAATCAACATTTTATAGAGATTCAAGTATGGCACCCATTTTGAACAATCTAAATTTACTACACTGTGAGAGTGGAGTAATGAAATATAATTTGAAATATTTTTATTTGATCATGAAAAACTTCATTTTTGAAATTTGATATTCCAAATAGTAAGAAGGTACTTGAAATTGTTTGAAAAACTATAAAGGGTTTGAAAAGATTGTCAAATAACACCTGAACAAAATTATTAAATTCCAATGAGAAGAAATGAAGGTTAACGACTTTCAAAATTTTTGAAGATTTGATGACAAAGAGACCTATCAGGAGGAAAGGTAGGCAACATACACTGCACGGAAAAAAAGTTCGATCAAATGAAGAGGAGATGCCCGAAGGATTGGTGTAAACAAAAGCGGATATGAAAAGCGGCTGAAACTTTCGAGCGCTTAAGCGGCATGAAAGAAAACAATATATATATATACATATATATATATATATATATACATGTCAGAAATTTAGAAGAGGGGAGAGGGTAAAGAGGAGTTAAGGGAAGTATCCATGATTTTATAAAAGGATAAGTTACGGTTCTATCATCGTTCATTCTTCTCTCTTTACTATTCCCAAAGGATCCCTACACCACTCTACTCCTTCTTTTTCCAACGACACTGCTACAGTAACTCCTCCTCTACAAAACACTCAAATTCAAACATCTTACTCACTTATTTCCTTCTTTCCATAACATCTTTCAAGTCCCAAAATTTCAAGTCCATAATCATTAATCATGGCTACTCCATACGATGAGCTCCATGAGTCAGTTAAGAAGTCTCTCGATGAAGTGAAGACTCTGCTTAGTTGGTTAATGGTCCTCTTTGTTGTAATGGTTGCTTTCTTTGTAATGCTTGTGGTAAACCTATGTTAAGAAATTGGGTAACAACCTTGATCCAATAAAACGATGTTTTGGTTATACAGTGAAATCTTTTCTATGTCCAAATTACAATATTCCTTACATTCGAATCCATATATTCATATGAGCAATTATACCTTAAAGTCGTAAAGTAACACCTCGAATTCCCATTAAACAAACTGATTATAATCCTTTAGTAAAGAAGCTAAGTGGAACGGAGTCCTTTCCTTAATCCAATTAATCATCACTTTAACGTGTCCTCTATTATGGGATTTATACCAATACCCGAAGTGGTTATTACGGAAGCCATTATATCCCAAAAGTTTTGTACACTAACATCAAACAATTGTGTACCATCATACTTCTCCTAAGAAAACTTCTCTAACATGTTAGTCCCACAATAAAAGTTGTCCTGACATTTTTGGACGTATTCCTGTTCAGTTGTCGCCAAGTTGAAACTTGAATTTCGACCACAAAATTTTCCACAAGTTCAAACAAACTCTTATTCAGACGTATGTTTTCTAAGTCATTAGTTCCATTATAAATAGGTGGTAATCGTGTCATATATCACACCACTCCCTCTTTTTATAATTCTCCTTCAAATCCAGCATCTTTACACGAGATGTCTTTTACCACTGATGTCAATATAGTTAGGCACTATGAGAGTAAGATTGGGGACATAGTTCAACAAATTCCTCCCTTTTTCATCCGACTGAAGGGTGTCCTTACAGAAGAAACTATTTGGAACCTACTAAACCATGCTCCAGCATTAAGCCTCTTGGGAAACATTCTATGGGAGGGTCTCGATCCACATCTCTCTCCAATAACTCCGGCCGAGGAGGTTACCCGGAGTAAGTCTGACTCTATCATACTCCGTGCGTAAAATCACCTATTCCCACAAATTAATTATAATGAACTCAACCTTCTTGTCCTGTTACAGAAATTATTCGGAAGAAAAGTGAAGAGTTAAAACAGCTAGAAGATGAGGTTGTGGAGATATGCAAGCGACTTTAAAAGATTATGGTGTGGAAAACAATGGTTGATTTGTGCACTGGATGGGGAAGGATCTTTGTCGGTCCATATGAGGATACTAAGCTCCTCGATATATACACCGACCGAATGATGGAGGAGGCTGAGGAAGAAGCGATGCAAGCGGCCTCGTCATCTTCAGAAGACAGTTGTAACATTGGAGCTACATTCTATTAGGGTTAAGATCTTAATAAAGCAACATGCTAAAAAGTAGAATAACACTTGTATTCCTTCCAATGTTATGAATCATCAAGTCCATTACTGCAAAATTACCATGATATCCCAAATCAAAACTTCTAATTCTCGCATATCCACTAGCATTGAAACTTGTGTCCTATAAAACCTTTACACACTCAGTTGAGTCCTAAATCGTCATACATATGTCTCCAATAGGTCATATATGTCCACAATAATATCAAGTCACTACGTCATACAGTCTCAGTTAAACCATCGTGGCAGGTAACTCCCCAAATTAGTTACTCCTTAAATATAACACAACTTTAAACGGTTACTCTTAAATAATTATACTTTACTATAAGGGGTCTTGTCAGCCGAATTCCGACTTTCATACTACCAAGGTTGATTTCTTACTGACTTAACCGACTAACAATCCACCGTCATAACAATCGTGACGCTATTCGTTCCACTAGTCACTCAACTGTATGGTTCACCTCACTAACTTCTGAACAAGCTACCACGCACGAGCCAGTAGTAATATATCTTCATACCGTGTCATTCTGACTCCCTAAGAACATCGATTATCGCTAAGGATAAAAGGAGCATTGATTTGCACATATAAAGGTCTCAGATCACTCCACGATATGGTACCACTCTATTTTCTCTCCCTACTATAGACATTTAACCCTAACAAAATATGCCCCGTAGAACTGCCATTGAAAAAGTTAGGTCTTATGAAAAGAAGATTGATGATATTGTGAGCGAACTTCCGGAGTTCTTTTCTCGCTTAAAAGTGGTTCTCGTTGATGTCATACTCGGCAGGCTGTTGAGCTTGGGTCCTGCATTAACCCTCATCGAAAGCATCCTAAGGGGAGGTATTGATCTTCGCTTGACTCCGGTGGTCTTAGCTAACGAAATCACGAGAGGTAAGCTATTATGTAATATAATTAGCAGCATATTATGCTATGGTGTGGCCTGGTGCTCATCCTTTTTTTTTTTGAACTTGTCTCAGCAACCGTTCGTATGAAGCGTGAAGAGCTGAAGAAACTGGAGGGCGAAGTAGTGGAGTCTTTCAAGCGTCTGGAGAGGGTGCTTAGATGGACTGCTTTGGTCGATTTGTGTCAAGGCAACGGAAGAGTCTTCGTGGGTCCTTATGAAGAAACCATACTCTTGGATGTGTATATGGACCACTTTTTAGAAGAGGCCTATGCGAGCACGACACCATCGTCTTCTCTTGAGGATTAGTAACAAAGTAGTACTATGGCTAGCTCTTGTAGGAGAGTTAGTCTTCTTGATGTTCTGTACGAACTTACTAGTATTATCATTATTAAGTTAGTTGTTAAAGGCTTGTTTGCTTTTGAAAGCATGTTTTAAAACACATGTGAAAACAGGTAAGTTGGATGGTTAGCAAAACCTATTATTATGATTAGCAACAATAATCGCACATAACAAATAACATGCAAATACAAAATCAAGGGTAACGCAAATAACATATCACAATTACCTTGCAATAACATCAAATATGACGTGTTAGGTCTGGGGCTAGTCACTAAACATATTTACCCATGCTAATCATTCTACCCCAACAAATTATTTAGACGAATCCTAAGTGTTTCTAAGTGAATCTCTCATTTTAGTAATCTAAATAATTCTACTCATTTTAATAAGTCTTACCCAGGCGCGTTCCTCGTTAGGTAAACAAAGCTCAATCCTTATTTACGGTCACAAGGTCGCTCTGATACCAACTGTAACAACCCGGATTTTTAAAGACTTAATTAAGAGATAAAAGCGGAAATAAACTAAGTCGTTTCTATAAAAATGAATCCAGATCGTCATGGATCACTTACACATGACTAAATAATTTAGTCGAGAGATATAATTACAAATTTAAACCATCATTTAAAGCTCCTCTCATAACGCAGAATGCCCTTTAAGGGTGTCTCCATCTAACACGTTCTTGGTACGTGAAAAACATTTAAACAAAAGTCACTGAGCGACAGTAACCTAACCATTCTCCTATCATCACCTTAATCATTCAAAAGCAGGCATGCGAATGAAAATGGAATGCATAAATAAGAATCACGTAAAGCATACATCACATAGGTTCTCTTATCACAACATTTTTGATATTCAATGGTACCTCAACATTACTCAAATATATTAAGAAACCATTTTAGTAATACAATAACACTTATAGAAAGTGAATACAAGTTAAGCACATGTGAGCACGACAAGTTCAATCATCAAGCATGTGACATTGTTACCTTGATATTTCTTTATCATACAGTAACATTATCCACCATATAATAATTTCAACGGTAAATCCAACAGGCAACATGTGAGTAAAAACTGTAGTCATTTCTTTAAAAACATTTGTTTTCTAACAATTAAGCACGCGACGTGACTACTAATGTCACATGCATACTCACGGCTTGCATCTCACCTTAAGTACGAATGTGAACATCAATCCCGCCAATCATACCGATTCTAGGAGGTTTACATCTCACCCCTAGTGCTCAGTAGGACCGGACAACTAAATTGACTTGGTTTAACAACCAGAATCGTGGGGAAGAACAGACTGCTAATGGATGGTCTCAGAGGTCCCATTTAAGTGACATGTCCCATACACTTCGAGGCACCAAGACAATCGCAACCGTCAAGGTCTGCACACGATCGCAACCGTGAAATAATAATTGCCAAGATATCTGAAAGGTAGTAAAGCTGATCAAGCTCCTGTCAATATATGCGCATATACCCACTCCACAACTTCTTGGAACACGCAGCTCCTCAGTGGCGGTGACCGGTCGACTACTATCCTAACGAGAATCCCTCCACACGCAGCTTCGGGATGTGCTGTCCATACTTGTATAGCATAAGCTCTCTAAGCATTCTTCCGTCACGTCGATTCCTAAACCTTACCAAGGTAGCGCCCAACATGTAACACGAAAGACTCCCAAGTGTCTCATAGAGACGATGATACGTCGATCTGCGGACCATCCCGACATACCGACAATACAATGGTACTTGGCTCAGAGGTCCCATTCAAGGGCATACCCAAGTAAACCGGGTAAGGATTCCATGGCTCGGAGGTCCCATTTAAGAAGCATAGCCAGGTTACCGTTTACTGATATTCTGGTCTCAACGGTCCCATTTAAGGGACATGTCCCAGAGTGCTAGAAACTTTTGAATAAGAAGCGTAAATATACATAAATTCATCTTGCTTTATCTTTTCTGAAATCTTTAGGATTTGGCAAATCTTATTTGGAATTTATTATTTCTAAATTCTTTATTTGATGGAGGTATTTAGATTTTTACTATAATAAGCTTATGTTTAAGCTTCGTTTTTAAAGAGCTTATTCAATCTTCTTTTTAATAAAATTTTGTTATTTAATAAACATTTTATGTAAATCATTTGGAAGCATTACAAATCATTTCAAATATTTTTAGAAACTAGGAGTTTAATACTTTTATAAAAGATATGAACTAAGTCACTTATTTATTAAGTAACTTTCCTTGTAATTTGGAGAAACGTTTAAATCCTGTAAACCATTATGCTTTTTAAAACATTATCGAATACTTTTAATTTTCTAACCTTTAAAAGGATTGTTATTAAACTTTATTGTTTAATAAATTTTTTAAACTTATCAATTCTAACCTTAGTTATATTTAATAAGGAAAAGTATAATTCTTTTAGGCTAGAGGTTAAGAGCTAAACTGTTTTTACTCATGTAAAAGTTAACATTACAATAGAACACATACTACTTAATAAGGTAAGTGCAAAAATCATAAGATAACATGTCGAAACATAAGTTACACTGTCGTAAATAAATGTAGCCAATTAAAATATTACTCAATTTTATTTCCTAATCATATTTCTAGGTGAGAAAGTAGCACAACAATAAATCACTTGCTATCATGAAATTTTTAACATACAAATCCAACTAATTGAGTAATTAACTAGCGCATATGTATATTTCATGCCATTGTTAATAATTTAGCGGTCTAGTAATTCTAATCAGAATTTTAGTAGTCAAACAAGTTACGGAAATCATATTTAAACACATTCATTAACATTAGCATAACGAGTCTTGTAAAATTAAGGAGGGATAGAAGAAGGTCGGGTTACCGAAGTTAGTGAAATAAGTGGATGTGTTTATTAATCCGATTTATTAATAAATAATCGTTATCAATAGAGTCACAAGTCTGTCTTAAAACCGTCATCATGGCCAAAGAAGTCCAAAATCGAATCCCGTCAGTCAAACCTCGCATAACAAAAGGTCAAGTTTGTAAATCGGGCCAAACCCGTATCATATAAAAGAAGGAAAATGGGGCGATATGAGTTACTGTATAACGTAACTCCAGTTGAATAAAAAATCCCAAATTGATTTAGGGATTTGGGTCACCAAATCGAAACCTGTGGCGGCATCAACGGCAAGGGACGACAGCAAGCAAGGCGACATCCGGTGATTTCTACGGCGGCTGACGGTGGCGCTGTTCTGACGACGATATGAGTAGTCCTGATGACAGCTGGTAAAGCCGCGCGAAGTGACATCGAAGGAGGTCAGCGGTCCTAGTGTATAAAACCGAGAAGGATCAAGAGGCACACAACCGGGTAGGTGATGGTCAGAGCTCGGGTGACCCGGGTTTGGTGTTCCGGTGATGATGGATGGTGAGGTGACGCGCGAGTAAGATAGGTATGATTAACGACTTTGATGGTGTCCGACGAAAATGACGTCGATGATGATGGTTGCTGACCACGGGGTGACAGAGGTGATAGGATACAGATTCCGTTTCCGAAACAGAGGAAAACAGAGGAGCAAAACGGAGGTAAGGGCTGCGGTTTGGAGGTCGAATCGTGGCCATGGATTCTGTTTTGAAACAGGGACGGAGAGCAGGGGTAGGAGTACGGAGGAGAGGTGCTAAAAGCGGTAGTGAAGGCGAGTTGGTGTCGGGTCGATGTTTTGTTACATGAATAGGCGTGAGTGTTGGTTGGTGACGGAATCGGTATTGACTCGGATTTGGCCGAGTGCATTGCAAAAGTTTAATGGGTGATTTTGATGAATGATGATGTTGATTACCAAAACGAAGATAAATTGAGGATAGTTATAAGTAGATGATGATGGTGATGAAATGGTGATGGAGGTGGTAAAAGAGGAGTGTTATAGTCAAAAATATAAGCAGGATGTGTATAGTGTAGTTATAGAAGTTATCGAGCCCATGTGACGGGGTAAAGGTAGTGATAAAACAATAAGCAGAGGGAAAGATACATGTGAATGTATAGTAATGCATGTGAACTAAGGCAGCTCTGAACAATGGAGGTGTATAGTGGAAATGACAAAACTACATACAGGGAAAACAAGAGAAGCAAGGTTGACATAGCCAAATGTTTGATACACTATAGAATGAGTAAGATAAAAGTTTGGGGTGATGTGAAGAAACATTATTGAATAAGGCAACGATTGTCATCCTATTTTTATTTAAGACAAGCTTTTGATTACAATTAAAATGAACAAAATCGTTTATAAAAATGAGTGTTAATAAATTTAAATTGAGAACGAATTGAGATAAACGTAACTTAATATAATTGGGGAATTATAAAAGTAGTTTTAATTGTAATTAAATCAAATTAATTTGTAGCATTTTAATACGGGGTGTTACATTATGTAAATCTTTTTTATCAAAAGTAAGATTAACGAAATTGTTTGTAAGATGTAGGAATAATTTAAATTAAAATGGAAATGTGACGAAAACAATTTAAAATATACGTGGAAAAATATAAAAGCATATCTATATATAATTAAGTCAAATTAATCAGTAGTGATTTAATACGGGGTGTTACACCTCCCCTTTAAATATTTGGAGGTGCCTATCTCTGCTAAGAAATTGTCAGTCCTAGATTGCAATATCCTGGTGGAGCGCATTATTGATCGTATTAGAGCTCTAGGGGCCAAAACGCTGTCCTATGCAGGTCGGTTGGTGATGATCAAGAGTGTGTTAGGAGCTCTCCATAGTTATTGGGCAAGAATTTATATTATTCCCTTTTGCATTATGAGGAAAATTGAGTCCATTTGCAGAAGTTTTCTCTGGAAAGGTGAAGCTATGTCTCACTTACCTGCTCTGGTTTCTTGGGATAAGGTCTGCTTACCTAAAAATCAAGGGGGGTTAGGTGTGTGTGACCTGAGAAGATGGAATGTGGCGGCAGTAGGGAAATATGTGTGGTGGATTATGAGCAAGAAAGACCACCTATGGGTAAAATGGGTTCACTGTATTTATATAAAAGATGTTGCCTGGCATGACTACAAACCTTCTCAGGGGAGTAGTTGGGCTTGGAAATGCATTTGTAGGATCAAGGATCAACTTCTTGCAGGGTACGTGAATACTGGTTGGCTTGCTGAGGATGGTGAGTATTCCATTGCCAAAGGATATCACTGGCTGGGTACTGCCTCTCCTGGTGTTACTTGGGATAAGTTCATTTGGAATAGTATTAATGTCCCAAAAAAGCAGTTCATTGGATGGCTCTGGATTCAAGGGAGATTGCTTACTAGAGACAGACTATGTTCCATGGGTATTGGGTCAGATTTTCTATGTGAATTATGTGGTGTTACTGCTAAGACTCATGACCATTTGTTTTTGGTTGTGAGTTCAGCAAGAGATGTTTGCAGCTAGTGAATGGATGGTGATACAGTGTCATTCCCCTTCAGCAATATATGGACTGGTGGCATTGTCAGATGGACCATAAAGAGGTTTTGGCAGCTGTAATCTTGGCATTGATTTATCACATCTGGTGGGCTCGTAATCAGTGCAGAGTCACACAGATGGTTTGGTCTCCTGAATTCATATTTAGGCGGCTTAAGAATGATGTAATGATACATATTAGTAGTAAGAACAAGGATAGGACAAGAAGAGCTTTAAATTGGCCTATTGTCTAGAGATTTGATTTTACTAGCTTTGAGTAGTTGATCAGAATTGGATTCTCCAATTTGGTAATTTGTTGTATGGTTGACAAAACAGTGTATGCGGGCTTTCAAAGTTTAATGAAATTCTTACTTTCTACCAAAAAAAAAAAAGACTTACAATCTAGTCACTTCGAGACGTCACCTCATTAAGTGACTAGGGACAAAATGAAATGTTCATCTTATTCACTTGAATAGTGTTCAACATTGTCTCCACAACTTATTTAGATAAACAAGGTATTCATGTTATCAATCAAACTGAATAATTGAGTTCTTAAAGAGACTCAAACAATGAATGCGATCATCACTTATGTAAATATCAATACTCTATCCAATATTTACATAACGATCTTCAGCAATTAAGGTATACTCCTCAATCACATTGAGATGACATAACCATCATGTCTACCTTATGCCTACGGCTTTGGTTAGAGGATTAGCAACAATTGCATCACTCTAATTTCCATTGCTATTTTCCTTTGATCTATGCAATCTTTTCATTACATAGAGCCTTTCTAAGTATATGTCTAAACAAGTTTTTAGACTCTGGTTCTAAAGCCAGTCAAACGCTCCCACTGTTTTCACAGTCTCTCGGAAGACGATATTCGGCTAACAGAACCACTCTAGTTCCATTAAATTCTGGATATCAACTATCTCTTTTACAACATCAGATGTTGTAATGTACTTAGCTTTCGTTCATGATTTGTACGTATAACACTTATACATACACATCCTTCATATGCCATCTTTTATGTATGACTCCTCATACATATCTGCGTTATACATGTATAACTTCTTATACATATATTTATAACTTCTTATACATATTATTCTTTATGCACATAACACTTTTACATGCTAACCATTCCTTAATGAGGCTCATAACATCTTATAAGCATAGGAATGTAATCGTGTAACCCTTTTACACGAAATTCATTAATTCCTCCAAACAACAAGAGTAAATCCTCAGTGCTTCTCAAGTACTCAAGGATGTTCTTGATAATCATCTAGTGACACTCACTAGGAAATGATTGGTAATGACTTCTCATATTCTCAACATGATAAGTCCCGACGAGAGAAGCTTTTAGCATATTTAATAGATCCTGCAGCGGAAGCACAAGAGATCATATTAATTGTTGAACAACTTGAACGAGTCAAGAATCTTATCACATAAATCTCTTGACTATAATGCTAATATCCATAAAGATCTATCTCATTAGATACGGATATTTAATATGCGCCATGCTACTCTCAAGTATTCACCCGAGAATATTTCTAGTCACTAATATGTCAAGCACATATTTTAGACTAAGAAACTCACTTTAGCTCCCACTAAAATCCATGTATCATCATGTTATCTCGACACTCGAGTAATACCATTTTGATAGACTACATGATTGAACCTAAAGTTCCAACTCTTTGACGTATATAGATCACAAAAGGGATCTTTCAAGCATGCTAGGCTTCTTAGCATTCACAACATCAACAAAACTTCTCCCTTCATAAGATACATTCAAGGAGAAAGTTTCGTTATTCTTTTGCCGAATCTCATTCTCATGAGAGGCTATATTGCTAAGAATATACGAATTGATAAAGGCATTTGGGTTGTCACAAACTCTCTATAAAAAGCCCAAATTTTAAACATCTTATATAACCTTTACGACAAGATCAAGGTAACCAACCAAAGTATTCACCTTAAATCAAGTCTCGAAAATATCTCGTGTTTCCTTCCTTATCGCATCTTGTGTAAGGAGACCAATTCGAATTGCATGGTGACACGCCATCACATAGAGTTCATACTATAGAAAAACCTTTGATGAGGGTTTAAGAATCGTCACTTTTGAAAAGTAACGCAATATTATCGCAAAATTATCTCCTTATAACCACTGAGCCACAATAAAGAACGTCTTCTTGCATTATACTCAGTTTGTGGGTCTTGGACTTCCGTAAGTTCAAAATTTCTCCCACTCTGTCTTCCAGAAAATGAAAATCTTTCTGGAAAGACAGTATTATGAGCCACAAACTCTTTGTTCTCGTTTTGGAGGAGTAAAAACCAAGTGGTTCAATTTTGGATAACCCTCACAAATACACAAATTGGTTCTGAACATAAACATTTATGATCCCAAATGTATAAAAAGACAAGTTAGGGACTCTTCTTATCCATATCTCATATGGAGTCATTTAGGCTATTATAGTCGGGTTTTAAACTTTTAGTGAGAAAATAGCTTACAAAAATTGCGAAAAACCTCAAACTATATCTCATAAAGTTCGGTTTATATACTTGACTACACCATACTCCATAGTGTCCCAAGGAGAAGGTATTATGTGAACTGGTTCACAATCTTCTTAGTGATTATCAAGGTCATTACTTGATATTACCCATTTGATCTTCAAAGTCATTACTTTGAAACTTCCGATTAACATCTTGATCTTGACGTGCTTTTGGTTTACCACTTCATTTTGAAAATATTCCATGTTTCAAAAATCACTTTTATGTCTTATTAAATAGATACGAGGTTTTCATATCTACTTAACATTACGGTAAAACTAACTAAAGTATATATATATATATATATATATATATATATATATATATATATATATATATATATATATATATATATATATATATATATATATATATATATATATATATATATATATATATATATATATAACCAACTATCGGCCTTAAGCATCCGTATGTATATGGTCAATCACCTCACTATTGTGTTTCTTTTCTACAAAAGAAAAACATAATACATGCACACATACCATAAAACTCACAATCAAATGGTTGTTCAATGCGCTTTTTGTATACTCGTTTGAAATGGATTTACTTTAGGTTTGACCAATTGGGTTCACCAGATTAGAGACTTTAAAATCTACAAGATACTATAACATTTAGTTTTCGTGAAGAATGTAAAATTCCTCTAACTTAAGTGGTCTAAACCAACCACCAAGTTATCATAGGAGTAGGTACAACATTTTGTTTTAAATCACATGAGTGATGCCTTCTATGTATAAACATAGATAATTACATTCTTTTAAAACCAAATTTAGGTACATTTGTCCTTATCGAAATCATTGCTACTCTATGTAATACTACGTATGTATGAGTCTTGGGGTACTCTATCGAGTAGGCCTTACTCTGTCGAGTAAGGGCGAGTTGCAGATTAAAATAGTTTCTGACCTGTTGGGTACTCGATCGAGTAACGTGGAGTGGCTTCACGCCCTAGTTTCGTCCTTCGTGGAACCCGCCACGGAAGGGGATGTGCACATTAATGGGACAGGGTTATCGCTCGGTATGATGAGCGGGGATTTGGTGGGTACGGCATGGTCCCCCATCGGCGGGTCTGTCCAATGGGACGATCGGTGACGGAGATTGATTGGAGTGGGTGATTGTGTGTGACGCTGAGCTGTCTTGATTCTTGTATTGTTGGTTATATAAATTGTGTGAATAATCTCGACCGGTTTATTGTTTTAAAACTGCGGTGATCCATTCGGGGATGGTGATCGATATTGAGCGGTATGAGTTGAGTCTTGGGATAGCCGGGATGTGCCACCGTCGATGATAGAAGTCTTCCGCCGTAGCGTAGTAGTTTTCATAAACATTTCGATTAGATCAAGTAAGCGATTGGTTTGAGAACATGTATACGTATTTTGGTTTGGTTTTTGGATTGTAACCTTTCACTAAAGTATTTCTATTTAAACGTTGTGTCATTATTGTTTATTTGATTATCATTGCCTCGGGTAACCAAGATGGAAACATCCTTATACCTGGGTGGTCCTGGTAAGGCACTTGGAGTATGAGGGTGTTACAAAATGGTATCAGAGCGACGATCCTGAAACCTGTAACCAATGAACCTAATGAATATAGGGAGTCAATTAAAATGAACCCGGGGTAAAGGTTGTAGGAGCTAATGCAAAGGCTTGGGAGATGTCCTAAAGTCGCGAACTCGCCCTTCATTTTTGAACCGGTCACATGGGGGGTGTATGTCAAGGTCTATGTGTTGTTTGTTAGCTTGTGTGTGGATGTGATGAAGTATGTTGTAATTGTCGGATGTTTGGAGTAGAAGGTTGAGTTTGTGAATAAAAGGTTGGTGAAGTATATAGAACTGTTGATTGAACATGAAGCATGTTGGATGTTTACTATGTGGTGTTTGATAACATGATATAGTTATTTCGTTAATCATATGAAGAGTTGAGTAGCATAGTATGCTTAACTATGATATAATGTTATGTTTACAAAGTTGTTTTGTATGTTGGGATATGATATAACATGCAGGTAACATATTCGAGTTAGCATGACTCGATTGAGTGGGTCTGACTTGATCGAGTGGGTATTTGACGATTTTGCAACCAGAATCGTGTTTTTGGGCACTCGATCGAGTACCTTGGGCACTCGATCGAGTACGGGGTCACTCGATCGAGTAGCTACTCGGTCGAGTATGTTAGAGATCAGAAGGTCTGTTTGGGGTCTGATGTCGAGGCACTCGATCGAGTATGGTGGGCACTCGATCGAGTAGGGGTAGGCACTCGATCGAGTGTGTTCTGGGCAGTCCGCATTCGTGTTTTGAGGTTTTAGTGCGTATGTTTATATCTACCCTTTCTTATATAGTTTCAAGATGCCGCCCAAGAGAAACGCTTACTATGCGAGAGTTGAGACCATGAATATGGATGATATCGTTAAGATGTTGGAGCACCAAGATGCTCTTACTGAGGCCTTAAAGAAAGTGAATAAGGATAAGGAGGTTGATCACTCTAAGATCAGTCTTTATATAGCGAGGTTTAACCCAAAAGAGTACACAGGAACCGGGGAACCAAACCTTATTGACAACTGGCATCGTGAGATGGAGAACATACTAGACCTGGTTCACTATCCTGATGAGATGAGAGTAGAACAAGCTGCGTTCTACCTGAGGGAGGCAGCTGGCAAGTGGTGGGATACGGTGAAGGTGAGTGCTAGGGAGATGTATGCGAACCAGGGCTTACCTGCTATACCTTGGGAAGAGTTTCGGAGGGCTATGAGGAAAGAGTTTGTACTGGAGCATGTGAGGAGTAAGCTGAGGGAGGAGTTTGATGGGTTTAAGATGACTTGATATGTCGATTCTTTGAGTACTACAAGCGGTTTAATGAGAAGTCTAGGTATCTTTGAGGATATGGGTCTGAGTGAGGAGAACCTGGCGCCGAGGTTTGAGAGAGGGTTGACACCCAAGATTATGGATAAGTTACCCGTGGGAGTCCTTACCGATGTTAAGGAAGCTTATGAGAGGGCTGGGAGAGCTGAGAGGTTGGTGGAGATGGCTCAGGAGAGAGTGAGTGAGAAAAGAAAGGCTAAGAGTGAGGGTGGTGGCCAATCTAGTCATAAGAAAGGCAACCACACCCAAGCTAGAGGGTTTTCTTCCGGGTCGGGATTCGATCTTTGGGGCTTCCTTTGGGCGTGGCCGTGTGAGTGGTAGTGGTAGTTGGGGGATGACTGCTATGGTCGTGGCGCCCGAGGCCACAAGAGACATGAGTGCACGAGTGCACCGGAGCTTTTCGGGGGTCGGCTCGGGAGCTATTCTCGGGACCTGCACGAGTTATGCGAGCAACGGACCAGGTGGGTCATGGTCTAACCGAGGAAGTCAGAGCTATCAGGGTGGAGGTAACCGTAATGGCGGTAATTCTTATCGAAACCAGCTACGAACAACAACAACAATCCGGGAGTTGGGTGCTAAGCTGACCACATCACCCGATCTTGTCCGGGAGGTGGACAAAAGACCGGTGGAAAGTCTGTTCATGATGGACAAGAAAGCAGCTGAGGAGGATGCACATGTAATCACTGGTACTTTTCTTGTTAACGGTATTCATACCTTTGTTTTGTTTGATTCGGGGGCGTCTCAGTCATTTGTATCTTCGAGTCATGTTAAACGGTTGTGTTTGAGAGTATATGAGTCTGTAAGTGAAAAAGTTTTTATACCTTCGGGTGAGTCTGTATCATGTGGGAGGTTGTTTAGAGATGTGTCTATGATAGTTGGGCAAGTTGATCTACCTGTAGACTTGTTAGAATTTCCTTTTGACGGTTTTGAGATGATAGTCGGGATGGATTGGTTAGGAAAGTACAAAACTAAGATAGACTGTCATCAAAAGAAAGTGTCTTTGAGAGGGCCTAAGGGTGTTAGTGTGTCTTATCGTGGGTTTCTAGTCAAACCCAAAGTTAAGTTGATTGCAGCTGTCACCTTGAAGTCTTATCTGAGGAAGGGATGCCCTTTGATCTTGTGCCATGTGAGAGATGACCGGATAGAGAGTCCGACGGTTGATCAGATACCAGTGGTGGGAGAGTTTGCAGATGTTTTTCCAGAGGAGATTCCGGGGTTGTCACCGAAAAGGGAGATAGATTTCACCGTTGAGTTGAAACCGGGGACGGGGCCAATCTCTAAGGCACCGTACCGGATGGGTCCTAAAGAGATGGAGGAGCTCAGGAAATAGTTAGATGATCCTATAGAGATGGGATACATTAGACCTAGTGTATCGCTGTGGGGAGCACCAGTTCTTTTCGTGAAGAAGAAAGATGGGAGTTTGAGGTTGTGCATAGACTACAGGGAGCTGAACCGAGTGACGATGAAGAACAAGTATCCTTTGCCAAGGATAGATGACCTGTTTGATCAGTTGAGTGGTGCATCAGTCTTTTCTAAGATTGATTTGAGGTCGGGATACCATCAGGTGAAGATTAGAGAGGTGGACATACCAAAGACAACTTTCACGTCGAGGTATGGCCATTATGAGTATGTGGTGATGCCGTTTGGGTTATCTAATGCACTGGCTGTGTTTATGGATTTGATGAACAGAATCTTCAGACAGTTTTTGGACAAGTTTGTGGTGGTGTTTATCGATGACATCTTAGTCTACTCTAAGACTAAGGAGGAGCATGAGGAGCATCTGAGGATTGTGTTGCAGACTTTGAGGGAGCATGAGTTATATGCTAAGCTGTCCAAGTGTGAGTTCTGGTTAGAGAAAGTTGCTTTTCTAGGCATGTGATCTCTAAGGAGGGAGTAGTTGTGGATCCGGCGAAGATTGAGGCAGTGACAAAGTGGGAAGCACCAAAGAATGTTGCTGAGATCAGGAGTTTCGTGGGTTTAGCTGGATACTACAGACGGTTCGTGAAATATTTCTCCAAGATAGCTAGACCTATGACAGCTTTGATGAGGAAAGAGAACAGTTTTTATTTGGGATGTGAGTTGTGAGAAGGCGTTCCAAACATTAAAGGAGCATTTGACCACAGCTCCTATCTTAGCATTGCCTGAAGGGATCGAGAACTTTGAGGTTTATACGGATGCCTCAAAGAATGTGTTGGGATGTGTGTTGATGCAGAATGGTAAGGTGATTGCCTATGCTTCTAGGCAATTGAAGCCGTATGAGGAGAACTACCCTACACATGATCTAGAGTTGGGTGCAATGGTGTTTGCTCTCAAGATATGGAGACATTACCTTTATGGGGCGACCTTTAAGGTATTTTCGGATCACAAGAGTCTCAAGTACATCTTCACTCAAAAGGAGTTGAACATGAGACAGAGGAGGTGGATGGAGCTGATTGGCGATTATGACATGGATATTATCTACCATGAAGGGAAAGCCAATGTTGTTGCAGATGCTTTGAGTAGGAAGAGTGTACATTCCTTGTGTACAGCTCTATCTTTGATGAGGTTGAGAGATGAGGTGGGGAAGTTTGGGATACATATGATGCAAAGAGGGGATGCTGTGGGGGATTTGACAGTGCAGCCTGATCTTTATGATGATATTCGAGGTAAACATGCTTTGGATCCTAAGATGGTTGAGTGGGGAGCTGGAGTAGAGAAAGGGACAATGTCTCGATTCTCTATTCATACAGATGGTAGTTTGAGGTTCGATGGTAGGTGGTGTGTCCCTAATGATGAGGAGCTGAAAAAGACAATCATGACAGAGGCACATTGTACACCGTATTCGGTACATCCAGGTGGTGACAAGCTATACAAGGATTTAAAGAAGAACGTTTTGGTGGCCTGGGATGAAGAAGTAAACAGCTGAGTTTGTGGCCCGTTGTTTGACATGCCAGAGAGTTAAAGGGGAACAGCGACGACCACAAGGTAAGATTCAGTCTTTAGAGGTACCTGAGTGGAAGTGGGAATCCATTTCTATGGATTTTATCGTGGGTTTGCCAAAGAGTCAACAGGGTAACAACATGATATGGGTAATAGTGGATCGACTGACCAAGTCAGCTCACTTTGTACCGATGAAAGATACATGGACTAAAGCACAATTGGCTATGGCTTATCGAAAGAATGTGCTAAAGTTACATGGAGTCCCTAAGGACATAGTGTCTGACAGAGATGCGAGATTTATCTCAAGGTTTTGGAAAGAGTTGCAGGAATCTTTGGGAACAACTTTGAAGATGAGTACAACTTTTCATCCTGCGACAGACGGTTAGACTGAGAGAACAATCAAAACTCTTGAGGATATGTTACGAGCTTGTGTGATGGACTTTGGTGGAAGCTGGGGACAGAGGTTGGATTTGATAGAGTTTTCTTACAACAATAGCTATCACACTAGTATTGGCATGGCACCGTTTGAGGCTTTATATGGGAGGAGATGCAGGAGTCCGATTTATTGGGACGACAATCTTTGAGGCAAAGTGGTTCTAGGACCAGAGATGGTACATGAGATGGTTGAACAGATTAAGATGATCAGGGAACGGATGAGAGCAGCTCAGGATAGGCAAAAGAGTTATGAAGATCTACATCGTCGGGATATAGAGTTTCAGGTTAGGGATAATGTTCTTCTGAAAGTGTCTCCTATGCGTGGGGTTATGAGATTGGGGAAGAAAGGCAAGCTGAGTCAGAAGTTGATCGGGCCTTATGAGATCTTAGAGCGAGTTGGGGAGGTTGCATATCGTCTGGCTTTACCGGCTGCGTTAGAGAGAGTGCATAATGTGTTTCATGTATCGCAGCTGCGAAAGTATGTGAGTGACCCGTCACATATGTTAGAGGCAGAGAGCTTAGAGCTAGATGAGTCCTTATCATATCTTGAGGTACCTAAGCAGATTCTTGACCGGAAGGTTAGGAAGACTAGGAGTGGTGAGATAGTTTTGCTTAAGATCCTTTGGTCTAACCACGAGACTGAGGAAGCTACATGGGAGGCAGAGGATGCCATGAGAGAGGGCTACCCTTTCCTTTTTGATCAGGTATGTATGGTTACGGGGACGTAACCTTGTTTCTTTTAGGGGGGTAGGAGATGATCGCAAAGAGTTTCTAAGAGTTTTATACCCTTTTTATGTTGTGTCGGTATGGTTGTTGTCGTTGAGTCGGGTTGAGTTTGGGTTAGTAACATGTTTTATGTTGAGTTTTGTTTTGATTGTTGAGTCGGGAGTGCGTAGTGTGTGTCTTTGTTTTGTTGTGGTTTGAACTTCGGGGACGAAGTTCTTTTTAACGAGGGAAGACTGTAATACTACGTATTTATGAGTCTTGGGGTAATCTATCGAGTAGGCCTTACTCTGTCGAGTAAGGGCGAGTTACAGATTAAAATAGTTTCTGACCTGTTGGGTACTCGATCGAGTAACGTGGATACTCGATCGAGTAAGGGGGCACTCGATCGAGTACCTTAGCTACTCGATCAAGTAGCCGGTTTACGGGGGGATGATTTCTCGGGTTTTGTTAATAATGCGATTAAGTATATAATAACTTCCGTCATTGTTCTTAAACACTTTTTAAGACCTAATCACTGTGAAAAGGGAAATCAAACTACGTCATTCGCTTTAATCGTATTGTTGGCAAATCCCGGAGCTTGGAAGGTCGGATTTCACCTTTCTTTATACCGTTGTGATCCTTGCGTCGAGGGTAAGACATATATACCGTTTTTATAGTATTTCCTTAAAGTTGGTTAAACCCTAATGTTGGGAATTGGGGGTTTTATGGTATTTTATGCTTGGTAGTGATTATATGTTTGTATGTTAGGAGAAGGATTCGTAGAGGAAGCTTTTTGATATCAGCTGTGAGATCGTCTGATTGTTGCGCTTTCCAGGTAGGGTTTCCCTACTCAGTATTAATTACATAATGTGTGGTGATTGTGCTGTAGTTAGTGATTGTTGATTGATTCAGACGGTTGTTGATGTTGTATTGTGATTGCTGATTGTTTGTCTCTGGTTCTTGAGATGCGTTCTCGGCTGAGTGGAGTCACTTGCGGGAGTGGCTTCACGCCCTAGTTTCGCCCTTCGTGGAACCCGCCACGGAAGGGGATGTTCACATTAATGGGACAGGGTTATCGCTCGGTATGATGAGCGGGGATTTGGTGGGTACGGCTGCGGTCCCCCACCGGGCGTGGTCCATGAGATGATCGGTGACGGAGATTGATTGGAGTGGGTGATTGTGTGTGACTTTGCTGAGCTGTCTTGATTCTTATTGTTGGTTATATAAATTGTGTGAATAATCTTGACCGGTTTATTGTTTTAAAACCTGCGGTGATCCATTCGGGATAGTGAGCGGATATTGAGCGGTATGAGTTGAGTCTTTGGGATAGGCTGGATGTGCCACCGTCTGATGATAGAAGTCTTCCGCTGTAGCTTAGTAGTTTTCATAAACATTTCGATTAGATCGATGAGAGTTGGTTTGAGAACATGTATACATATTTTGGATTGGTTTTTGGATTGTAACCTTTCACTAAAGTATTTCTATTTAAACGTTGTTTCATTATTGTTTATTTGATTATCATTGCCTCGGGTAACCGAGATGGTAATATCCTTATACCAGGGTGGTCCTAGTAAGGCACTTGGAGTATGGGGGTGTTACACTCTAGCTCTATTTCGATAAAAAATATCCTATGCTAGACGTATTACGTTTTGTCAATTCATGTAAAATTCTTTACAAAGAAATGACCCGTACTTGGTAACTCATACTAAGATAGTGGAACTAGCCTATCCATTGAGTAGATGTCTCTTTCAACTTTGTTCTATCGCATACATCTAGGGTTGGTTCTTCTTAACTCCCACTCACTTTCACATTCCTCTTTGCTTCAATCAAGCAAAAATGAATCTCATGAAGACCTCTCTTCATGTCATTCGTGATATTTTATACACTTAGTAAGAGTGAATTACTATACAGTGAGTGCAACATGTGGCAAAATCTTAAATTCTTGCGAAATTGGACTACCTAACTGTTCAATTGTTATCATATGCCTAAACTCTTTAGCGCATAAACAATCGATTTGGCCTTTCTCGAAGTGAGCCATTTGACGGTATCATATTGGAGTATTATAAGTGTTTTTGAAAACTCTTTTCGCAAACTTTTGAATTACACTTGAGTAATTAAAACTAATATGTCATCATCATGACGGAGGTGTCACTTCCGAAATCAAGACTCTCTTGATAAAATGTGACTTCCTTTTAAACTCGTAATATGAGTTTGCAACATGAAACCCCTTTTTAATATATATGGACGTTAATTAAGTTTTATAATAAGCGCAAAAATCGTTGTAAGCTTATGTAGGTGAATTGGTAAATCATGTTACTAATCATTAATTCCTTCAAAGAAACCGCTTTCTATGAAAGAATGAAACAAGTATAACAATAAATAGAGAAAGGAGGATGAAGTGCGCGATGTCATACATTTATGAGAATGAACGAAAAATAGGAAAAATTAACATTCAATATTTTAATTTTACTTGTGAAACATCTTTAACAAGTTTTAACATTTATATAATGATCTCCCACTAAATTATATAAATGATTCCAAGACCCAAATATTAAACAAAAATGAGCATCGCTTGGGCAAAACATCCCATAATTGTGTAAATTCGGTAAGTCACGTTGACTAATTCTACCTCTAGAACTCTTGGTCGACGAATTTCCTTAAATCCATCTACTAGCCCCGGAACAAAAGACCGTCTTATATCCAGTTGAGTCCAACCAATTTTGGCATGTGATAACCGCTTACCACCCTACTTACTTAAGGTAAAAAGAGAACACCCCGCTTGGGCGAGCGTGGCTCTAATGAACAAGAGATTCATAGGTTTTACTAATTGGTAAAGCTAATCTCAATTTTAGTTATGTGAGAGATCTTGTCAATTTAGTCATAAATTCCTTATAAGTGAACTAAGTCGGTGAATGAAAATGACGTGAATTGACAACCGTGAAAAATAAAATGCATGTGAATGGCGATTTTGGCATGCGCGAAAATAAAAACAAGCAAACAAGTAAGCATATGAATAAATCCTAGGATGGCCACCTAGTTAATAAAAACTAGTCTATTACATTTCGGAAACCAACTCCTTGGTCCCTTGCCTGTTCATTCCAAAAGTGGCTTCTTCTTGTGGGATTTGGAACACCTTCCAAAAATAGACTCCGTCTCGATGTAATCCGTCTTTTGGAAACGCCGGTAAGAATAACTATTACAATTGAATTACATAGCTATTCCTATTATACATTAATTAATAAAATAAATAAAAGTATTAATTAATTACAAACCGACGATACGAGATCGTATTTATCTACAAACAAATCGATATTCCCATTCATTTCGGGTAATAACGATTAAAATAAACGAGGCCATACTAGGTACAACAAGATAAATACTTCAAATAAATGACAATCATTCATTCAACTTAAATAAATATGCTTAAAATGGTGTAAAATGATGCCAAAATCGCCCTATCTATCAGTCGTTGGTATCCATCTCGGGTTTTGTGGATTTAATCAATTTTTAACATGTAAAAATCAATAATCAACTCTTAAATCTCATTTAAGTCCAAACTAATTGTCCAAACTGTTTTGGACCTCAAAATTAGTCCTCACTAATTTTATGATGAATAATTATTTTGATTTGGTTATATTTTGCTAATTTAATCGGTAAAATCATAATTTTTAAGTAAAAATCCAAAATAATTGAAACATTACCCAAAAAAGGAAACAAAAAATTTTGAGTATTCTGGAACAATCCCAAGAATACTAAGATATCAGAAAATTTTTCCCAAAAATTCGGATAGAATTTATGAAGAAAAAGATCGATATTTATCGGTTTTTAACCACTAAAACCAATAAACATCCAAACAAGGTGAAATCACATTTTAAATTTCACTTTTAACTTTTAAATAACATTTTCAAATGTACATAAATTTATCAAGGGCAGAATCAATTGTTTCAAAATTATGGTTAATTTATTTCACTTTTATCGACTTTTATATCTTAAAATCAATAAACATGCAAAAAATTCAAATCAACCTTCAAACTTTTGCATATAACCAGTATAAAACATGCATGAAACACCAAAAAAATTCCATGGCACGAATCAACTTTAACTATTTTTAGTCAATTTATAACTAAAATACGGCATTTTGACTCGGTTTTCTACCAAAAATCATTAAAAATAGCAAAATAACTTCATAAATCACCAAACTTTACCACAAATCTTTTGAGATCAGTAGGTGTGCATTCCCCAAAAATTTCGTGCTAAAACCTCTTTTAACACAATTTTTGAGTTTTTATAAATTATCTCATAATTTATTAATATGCTTAAAATCAACATGCAAATTACAAGCCTAAGCTCTGATACCACTTGAAAGATCATATATCCATATTAGACTCTCTAATAAAAATTAAATTATCTCATAATTTATCATTTTGGTGATCTATGTAACATGCATGCAAATATAAAAGCATAAAAATGAAAGTTAAGGAAAAACAATTTCCTTACATAGATTTTTATGGTAATATGGGCACAAACTAGATCACCTATCTAGTTTGTTCTTGAGCTAAAAAGATATGGATTATCCTCCTAGAAAAACTTTCAACAAGAAAGTCTCCTTCAAGTTGCACCCAAGAACAAATACCCAAAATAATCTTACAAGTATTAACTAGATATTTGTAAAATAAACCCTTGATAATATGTAAATAATACTAACAATCTTAGTAATTATTTTATTTTATTTACTAAGCAATCTTAGTAAAAACTTTTATTATTTTAGAGAGAAGTACCAACTTTTGTTCACATGCAAAATGATGTAATGAAGTTGTGTGCAAAAACGAACAACAATTTGGAGTATATAGGAGAGGAAAGTAGCGAGTGGAGTGAAGTGGAGTGAGGAAGTCAACTTGTTATAATTTTTGTCCAATCTTTATCACATGCATATGATCATATGACAATATTATGGAAGAATAACAAGCAAAGTGTAATGATCATGATCATCCACTACACTCCATTTACACGGTCCAATGTACCATTTACGGGTCCATTTTGGTTCTCATATTTGTCGCACAAATACGTGTAAATTTTATTTAAACATCGTTTCATGTTTAAATGCTTCCAATTAATTTCGTCCAAATCACTCCGTAAATATACATGTACCGCTACACATATTATTTACGTACTAATATTAATCACATTAATCAATTAGTACAATTTTAGTGAATTAACAATTAATTAACTAAAACCCATCTCATAATAATTTATTATTCAATTATCGCATAATTAAATAATAACTGCCGCTCCTCGAGTTCGCAACTCGAAATCTCTCTAAAAATAATCGACTAACCTTTTAGTCTATAAATCAAGGGACTAAATAAATTTTATCTCATACAATTAATTAGTTGTCAATTGGGGTTCTTTCCTTTAGGTGTGACAGAAAGGGGTCAGTTGATCACCGCCGCCTCACGACAATAACGTCAAACTCTAGTCAGCCAACCGTTATCGATTAACGTTAATCAACTGACGAGGATCAAATAGATAAATATCTGATGATATTCCTTTAATGAGATTTATTATGTAAACGCACTATTGTGGAGGACACTAACTCCAACAACATGGAATTCTCGAGGTATGATCCTTTTGTCGTGCAATCTCTTCGTTTTCTCTTTGTAAATGCGCGAGCTATCAAAGGAATTTAGCCTAAAGTCCTCCAGCTCATCTAGCTGCAACAAACGATTCTCACCACACAACTTAGGATCAAAGTTCAGTTCACGAATGGCCCACCAAGTCTTAGACTCTAGTTCAACAAGTAAATGACAAGAATTCCAATAAACCAACCGATACGGTGATGCACCAATCGGTGTTTTAAAGGCAGTCCGATATGCCCATAATGTGTAATCTAATTTAAGACTGCAATCCTTCTGTGATTTAGAAACAACTTTAGCTAAAATCTCCATTAGTTCCCTATTAGAGACCTCAACCTGACCACTAGTTTGGGGATGATACCCCAAACCGCGACGATGTTGGACACCGACTTTAGACAGAATAGTTGTGAGTTTCTTTTCTTTAAAGTGCATTCCCCATCACTAATGACGACCCTAGGGACACCAAATCGGGGAAAAAATAATCTTTTTAAACATTTTAATCACGGTCTTGGCATCACAGTTAAGTGAAGCAATAGCTTCCACCCATTTAGACACACAGTCTACAGCTACTAATAAATACTTCCTCCGTTCCATTGAATTATTTACGTTTGCTTTTTGGACACTATTCATAAGTGAGAAGAATCTTCAATACAACTTCTAATGTATAACATAAAAGATAGTCATGTGAGATCTTTTTTAAATCATCTTACCGAGTGCATTATGAATATCAAATTTTTATAATTTTTAATAATATGTAATTAAAGATGTGAACAAAATAAAACAAGCATTGACATACGTGCATAAAGCAAACGTAAACTATCATATGGAACAGAGGAAGTATCTGTTACCATTATTAGACGAGAATGGTCCTTGTAAATTAATGCCCCATACATAAAAAACCTCGACCTCTAGAATGCCGTTTTGTGGCATCTCATGTCTCTTAGAAGTATTTCCCGAGCGCTGGCAAGCATCACAAGCTGAAACAAACACTTTAGCATCGACAAATAAAGTAGGCCAGTAAAAACCAGATTGAAGTACCTTAGCCACGGTTCGCGATGAACCGTGGTGACCACCATAAGGGGATGAATGACAGCCCTCTAGGATTGCTTTGGTCTCCCACTGAGGAATACACCGTCTGTAGAGACCATTTGCACACTCCTTAAATAAATAAGGATCATCCCAGAAATAACGCTTTGCGTCATGAAGAAATCGCTTCCTCTGCTGATAAGACAGGTCGAGTGGCAGCTCGTCAGTGACAACGTAGTTAGCCAAATCTTCATACCATGGATCATGGTTAGTATTAGTAAAAACTGCAAATAAGGAGTATTCAGGAAAATAATCATTAATCGGTAAAGGATCCTCTCCCTCCTGCTGCGGTAACCGCGACAGGTGATCAGCTACTACATTCTCTACGCCCTTCTTTTCTTTGATTTGTAGATCAAATTCCTGGAGAAGGAGTATCCATCTCAACAAACGTGGCTTAGCTTCCTTCTTAGCAAGAAGGTGTCTCAGCGCTGCATGGTCAGTAAATATAGTAACTTCTGACCCTATCACGTAAGAGCGGAATTTCTCCAGCGCATAAACCATAGCTAACAACTCTTTCTCAATAGTAGTATACTTCACTGTAGCCTCATCCAGAGTTCGACTCGCATAGTAAATTGCATTCAAAGCTTTGTCTTTCCGCTGGCCTAACACCGCTCCTAGTGCATAATCACTAGCATCGCATTTAATCTCAAATGGCAGCTTCCAGTTGGGAGGCTAGATAATCGGGGCTGAAATCAAGGCCTGCTTCAACCTGTTAAAAGCAGAAAGACACTCATCAGTAAAAACAAAGAGGGCATCCTTAAGTAACAATTGTGTAAGTGGTTTAGCAATTTTTGAAAAATCCTTGATGAAGCGGCGATAAAAGCCAGCATGACCAAGGAAACTCCTCACTCCTTTAACATTAACAGGAGGAGGCAATTGCTGAATTACTTACACCATTGACTTATCCACCTCAATGCCCCTATCAGAAACTAAGTGCCCTAAGACAACTCCCTCGTTGACCATAAAGTGGCACTTCTCCCAGTTAAGCACAAGATTAACCTTAATGCAGCGCTGCAACACTTTATCAAGGTTAGACAAACAGTTATCGAAATCACTTCCATAGACGCTAAAGTCGTCCATAAATACCTCCATAATAGAGACTATATACTCAGAAAATATCCCCATCATGCACCTTTGAAAGGTGGCAGGGGCTTTACACAAACCAAAAGGCATTCTACGATAAGCAAAAAGACCTTGAGGACAAGTGAAAGTAGTCTTTTCTTGATCATCCAGATGAATAGGGATATGAAAGAACCCTGAATAACCATCTAAATAACAGAAAAACTTTTGAGAGGCTAACCTTTCTACCATCTGATCAATGAAAGGAAGGGGAAAATGATCTTTCTTTGTGGCGACATTCAGCTGTTTATAGTCTATGCACATCCGCCAACCAGTTACAACTCTAGTAGGTATCAATTCATTTTTATCATTCTTAACCATAGTAGTCCCTCCTTTATTAGGGACTACCTGAACTGCACTCACCCATTTAGAATGACCAACAGAGTAGATAATACCTGCATCGAGTAGCTTCATTACCTCAGCCATCACAACATCCTGCATCTTCTGATTCAGTCTACGCTGACACTATCTGCAAGGTTTGTGATCTTCCTCTAACTCAATCTTGTGAATACAAATATCTGGGCTGATGCCCTTTATATCATCCAAAGAATAACCCATTGCTTTCCTGTTTTTCTTAAGAACAGGTAACAAAGCGGTCAGTTGCTTATCATCCAATTTGGCACTAACAATGATTATCATCTAAAAATGCATATTTAAGATGAGAAGGAAGAGGCTTACGCTCGGGTACCTTTACCTCCATAGCGCAAAGAGTATTTACCAATTGTTCTACCCTCTCTCCTTCAGCGTCGGTGAGTTCACGCTCATCTATTGCAGCTTCAAGCAGATCCAAAACAACGTCATTGTTCCCTGGGTTATCTGCACACTCATCTAACAACATCAAAGCTTCCAGTGGATCCTTAATCAAGGAATCCGACCAGAACTCATAAACAGACTCATCAACGATATCAACTGAATAACAAGTATCCTCTTTGGTCGAGCAAGTGTACCAGGCAAACTAAAAGTGATGGCGTCATCCCCCACTGCAAGAGTCAAACGCCTTTGTTTGACATCAATAATGGCCCCAGCTGTACATAAGAATGATCTTCTTAGTATAATTGGGGTCCGGGTATCCTCAACTATGTCTAAGACAATGAAATCTACTGGTATAAAGAACTTGCCTACTTTGACAGGCACGTCTTCTAGGATACCTAGGGGTCGTCTAACCGATCAATCAGCCATCTGGAGGATAATATTAGTCATTTTAAGGTGACCCATATTAAGCTTCTTGTAGACAGAGTAAGGCATGACGCTGATACTGGCTCCTAAGTCACAGAGAGCCTTATCTATCACTTCATTTCCTATGGTACAGGTAATAGATAAACTACCCGGGTCTTTCATTTTAGGTGGAGCTTTATTGAGAATCAAGTTACTAGACCCTTCCATAAATAGAATAGTCTTTAACTCACTCAGCTCTCTCTTACGCGTCAAAATATCTTTCATAAATTTTGCATAAGAAGGTACCCGGGTAATTAACTATGTAAAAGGAACGGTCACCTGAAGATTCTTGACCACATCCATGAATTTACCGTACTGTCGCTCGACCTTAGCATCTTTCAGGCATCCCGGATAAGGAATTCTGGTAACAGTAAGCGGGTCTGCGACTTTCTCTTTACCTTTTTCTAAACGTGGCATCTCCGCAGCAGGGGTAGATGACACAACAGCGTGTTTAGACTTCAAAACAGCGTCTCCACTGTTGCTTGTACTCGATCGAGTACAATGTTCACTCGATCGAAAGCTTTCTTCATGGGATATACTCGATCGAGGAACACATACCTCTCGATAGAGATCATCAATTTAGGCACTCCTCGATCGAGAGCCCGTATTACTCGATCGAGGACTTTCAGAGGAGAAACCACTCGATCGAGGATCAGATTCACTCGATCTAGTATTTGGACGATGTTCAGCAGTGATGTCATCAGTTTGTTCCTCCACAACAGTTTTCGAACTTTCATTAACAGATAAATCAGCTTTTTCCGGCATTTTTGGTCCATCATACGTAAGATCACTTTGGAGATTGATTGCATTAATCGGATCACAAGGAGGTAAGTTACTTGCTTGGATTATTTTCTCAGATGCAAGTTGTGCGACTTGCTCCTGCAACTTCTTCATAGAACCTTCATTTTCTTCCGCATTTTTCTGGACTTGAAGTGCTAAAGATAGCACCAAGGACATAAGCTTTGATATTTCTATATTTGTGGAAGAAGGTTCAACTTGTTGTGGTATTGGATCATTAGGAATAGAAGCATGTGGTACGGCCATATCTTCATAAAATTGAGAGAATGAGACTCCTTGCTTGAATTGTTGATAAGCACGAACTCGCTCTGCCTCTGCCATACAAGTGATGGGATAATGTCCTTCCGCACCACATCCGCCACAAATCATTTCTTGCTCAATCATGGCATGAACCTGCTCATGTTCACCTGTAATTTGTGAAATCTCCGGATTGACACACCTCTCATTAGGAACTTCCACCACAGCTACGAAAGATTCACCAGCTCTTTCATCTACTAGTCTACCTCCTCTGGGATTTCCATACTCAGCTACATGAATAGCCATATCTTCAATGAGATGCCATCCCTTATCATCTTCAACATTTTTCTGAAATTTCCCTTTGGCTGCATTATCCAATATGGCTCTTTGATCAGCGTACAACCCATTGTAGAATTGGGTGCATCAGAACCATCGTTGGAAACCATGATGAGGTACAGAGCGAACTAATTTCTTGAACCTAGTCCAAGCTCCATTGAGATATTCGGTAGGAAGTTGTGTGAATGTAGTGATTTGGCCTCTTAATGCATTAGTGCGCTGCGGTGGTAAATACCTTCTATAAAAGGCCAAGGCTAGGGAATTCCAGTCAGTAACACCAGCAGCTTCCCTATCCAAATCTCTCAACCATTCCCGGGCGTCATCAGTCAAAGAAAAAGGAAAAAGAACTCCCTTGACCCTATCCTGTGTCACCTCAGCAGCTAAAGGAATGGTGGAACAATACTCAGTAAACATCTCCATATGCTTACACGGATCCTCGCCAGCTACTCCCTTGAAGAGATTCCTCTCAACCAACTAAATGTAGGCTGGATGAATTCCAAAGGTGCCTGAATCTGTAGTAGGAAGCAAGAAACCCTTGGGCAGAGAATATACATTAGGTTCTGAGTGACTGGCGATGTTCGGTGATTTAGTAAGCGAAGTTGTAAGAACAACAGATATGACAGTGCCCTCTTCTAGGACAGATTACCTGCAACACAATTATAGCACTAGAGAAGAATATGAGATCAGTCTCGAGGAATGAATTCCTTGAGACGAGAGACAAACTTAAAATAAAGCAACAAAATTACGCTACCTCCCCGGCAACGGCGCCAAAATTTGACACCGCTGTCGCAACCCGATCAAAAATAAAACCAACCGGCTCTAGCTAATGCAGCAGAGGCAAGTCGGGGTATTGTATCCACATGGACATGAGAATTCTAATAGCTAAACTAAGTCTGTCAAAGTAACCGTATCTTGGAGGTTTAGATTTGTTTTCTAAACTACGGAGATTAAAAGAGAAGGAGAGCGAAAGAAGAACAATAACCAAACTTTAAAGAAATAGACAAATAGAAAAAAATAGCTGGGACCGTCGGTTAACCATGGTTTTCTAGGAGTCCAATCTAGGGTCGTAGGTCAACATAAATTTGGTCTGTAGGGTCATGAAAAGGTCCTCTCGGTCCGCTATTCGCCCTAAAACATCACTAACTTAGCTTTCACCCTCATTAGAATGCCGTAATGTTCATTGCAAGCCTTACCTCTTCCAATCTCTCGATCTAGGTCGAGGTGTACCAAATCAATTTGCTAAATGCGTTGACTCAGGCAACTAATCGCTATTAAATGCAATGATTAACAACACAGACCTAATTTGCACCAAACCCTAATCACCTATTCATAATCTACCTAATTACTACGGCTCCCCTATGGCGTAGTATAGAATGATTAACTATGCATGATTATTATGAAGGAATTAATGATAACAAATAAAACAAATAAATTCAACATGATGGTAAATTGCTAACCAAAACAAGGAAAAGAACAATAAACAGAAGATGAAAAGAACAAGAATAAGAATTGCAATAATGATTAATTGAATTAAAGATCCGAAATTACCGATACAAAGAGAGTTCCAAGCAATGGAGAATTTTCAGGTTTCAAGAGTAAAGTTCTAAGAGAAAGAATGAGAGAGAGAGAGAGAGAGAGAGAGAGAGAGAGAGAGAGAGAGAGAGAGAGAGAGAGAGAGAGAGAGAGAGAGAGAGAGGGAGCGAGAGAAGTCTGAATGCCGTCGTTTTCCTATTTATTATTCCTAGATACAAAATAGGATATCCGAAAATTAACTAAAGATTGCGTATCAGACTAAACCTCTCGATCGAGTAGAAATAAACTACTCGATCGAGGACAATAGATGACAAACATCTCGATCGAGAGAACTAGGTGGTCGATCGAGGAATTTGAAACATACCCATCTCGATCGAGTAAAGCAAGTGCTCGATCGAGATCTTTCAGTATCCAAGAGTACTCGATCGAAAGGTTTAGGCAACCAATTTGGTCGATCAAGAACAATAGCACCATATCAGCGTAGGTGCACTAAAACATCTTCCGAAATCATCTCACGCATCTTTAGGTGACAGATTCCAAGCTCCGATTCTTCTTTCTCCAAAATGCATGCAAAATGGGACAGGTTTAGGCTCGATTATGCTCCTCTCCGACTCATTCCTGCAAATAATACAAGACAAACCAAAGTAGACTATTCGGGGGACATTTGTAGCTAGTCGCCACATAAATAGTACAGAAATACGTGCAAATATAGGGTAAAAACCATATATAAAATGCACACATCAGTTCTCAACCTCAAGCACATGTGATGGATTACTCACATACTTTGAGAGCTGTGAAACATGAAACACATTGTGGACTCGATCCAATGCTGGTGGCAAAGCTAGCCGGTAGGCTACTTCACCTACACGATCCAAAAGCTCATACGGGCCGCTAAACTTCTGGCTTAACTTACCTTTCTTGCCAAACCTCATCACCCCGCGTATAGGTGACACTTTCAAGAGGACTTTGTCACCCACTGCGAACTTAATCTCCTTGCGGTGCAAATCTGCATAACTCTTTTGGCGATCTTGAGCTGCTTTTATCTTTTGACGAATCAGACGAACTTGCTCAATCATGTCCTGCACCATCTGTGGCCCTTAAACCTCCGCCTTTTCACTATCATCCCAACAAACTGGACTCCTACACTTCCTGCCATACAAAGTCTTGAACGGTGCCATCCCAATACTGCTGTGATCGCTGTTGCTGTAAGAAAACTCAATCAAGTCCAGCCTATCTTCCCAACTCCCACCGAACTCCATGGCACAAGCCCTCAACATGTCCTCTAAGGTCTTGATAATCCTCTCAGTCTGGCCATCTGTCGCCGGATGAAAAGCTGTACTCATCTTTAAGGTCATTCCCATCAAATCCTGCACCCCTGCTAAAACCTTGATATGAACCTCGCATCTCGATCCGACACTATATCCTTTGGCACACCATGTAACCGAACCACATGCTTTCGGTAACCCAAAGCTAGCTGTATCTTGGTCCAAGTATCCTTCATCGGGATAAAGTGACCTGACTTAGTTAAACGATCGACGATCACCCAAATCATATTGTTACCTTGCTGTGCCCTTGGTAACCCCACGATAAAGTCCATAGAGATTGACTCCCTCTTCCACTCGGGTACCTCAAGTGAAAGAATCTTACCTTTTATGGTCTTCGTTGCTCACCCTTTACTCTTTAGCATATCAGACACTTAGCCACGAACTCGACTACATTCCTCTTCATATTAGGCCTCCAAAACGTTTTCTTGAGGTCCTTATAAAACCTGTCACCTTGATCGGTCCATTTCGTGTTCACAATTAAAGGTGTGGTCGTTGGGTCACGTCCGAATCAAAACACAATTTATAGCTTCACAAACAACTCTACAATTAGTAAAGAGGCAAGTAAAGGTCGGATCCCAAGGGACGGGTATTGAAATGAGATTTCTATTGGAACTAGTGGTGTCTTAGGAGTGTCACAATTTGGGTTGATGTAGAAGGTCACTAACTAAAATAGTAATGAAAATAAACAAGCAAGATGAATTAAAAGGGGTGTAAACAATTGATTAAAAAGCAGTAGGGTGTCATGGAATCATAGGGGAATCATGGGAATTGATCATACAAACATGTTCTCAAATTATAAGCAAGCAATTATTGTTGTGATGGATTGAGTTGGGTTATATCTTACAATCCTAGGAAAGTTTAGGTCCCGGAGCCGAATCGATTAGATTGTACAACACCTACAAGTCGACTTAATCTTCCCTACTCAACAACATGCATGGTCTAATGAGACTCAAGTTGGGTTATGTCTTACAAGTCTCATTGAAAAGATAGGAGATGGTGGTAAATGCAAGGATTCATAGGCTTAGCATTTCATCAAATATAACATGTGCATGAGTTGGGATCAAAACAAGCAAGCAAATAAAACATGAAAGCATATTAATTTAAGCATGAATCATTCCCCATGTTGGTTTCCCCTAATCACCCATTAACCCTAGCTAAGAGACTACTAACTCATTATCATGTTGATCATGCTAGCAAGGTTGTCAATCATACCAACAAAATGAAACATGATGAATAAATGAAAGTAATTAACAATAATTAAAAAGGGATTAAGAGAATTATACCTACTAATGATTCCAATAATAAAGCAAAGATAAAAGAAGTACTTGATGCTTGATTGAGAGGTTGTCAATCTCCCAATAATAACCCAAATAATCTTCAATTACCCAAAATAAAGGATGAACAAAAGAGAGATTAAGGAAATAAAACTTGTATTAGAACTTGATTAATTGTTGATTACAAAACTAAAGAGTGATTTGATTGATATTAACTACTCTAATTATTGATAAGAAGAACATGCTCTTCTAATTAGACTAATGGAGTATTTATAGTGGAAATTAGGGGGATGCATTAGGGTTAACTAAGGGCTAAACTAGTAATTACACTTTTTAGATTGAGCAGGGAGGAGCCGGTATTTTCCGAAGGAAGGGCTTTTTTCTTTGTAGCTTGGAGAAGACGAAAACGCGCTGTAGAGGAATCCGAGAGGATCAGGGTCGGGATGGGCGGATTCTGGCGATGGAACACGAGCGAATTCAAGAGAATCCGGCCGGATTGTGGTGGCTAAACCCGAGCGTCTTGGTGGAAAACCACACGGATTGTGCAGGTGGAGGACGGCCGGATTGTAGACAATCCGCACGGATTGTGCCTCAGCAAGACTTCTTCTTCTTTTCTTCCCTTTTCTTCATAAATTCCTTGGGGATTTTCTTGGGGACTCAAGGATCCTTTCTCAACATTGCTCATCTACTATCATATATACAAAGGCCTTCTAATCTTGTCTCTCCTTGATGCTTGGTCATTGAATTAGATCAATTTAGTCTCGTTTTGCCATGAAAATGCAAGATTCTTACTCCTTTTCTACCAAGGGATCAAAATCTCAAAGAATATGCAAAACAAAGAACTAAAGATAATAAATGACCCAAATATGCACTAAAAAGCATGGGAACAAGGCTAATTCGGGGGCTAAAAATGCACTAATTATGGTCACATCAAATATCCCCAAACCGAACCTTTGCTCGTCCCGAGTAAAGAGGTGACAAAGACTAGGACCATTATTTAAACTAACCTAATAACATAGCCGACATGAGACAATTAGCGGGTCTCACTCCGCCCCTTCAACTCATAACAAGACAACCATGAGGTAGGATGCCTTCTTGCAAGGCAAGGTGGGTCTTGCCAAAATGGCGACACATCCAAACGTTAAGCACACAAAATCACATAATGGATGCATCTATAAAAGAATAGCCACTTCCTCATCAAGTGGCGGAGGCACTAAAGAGGAACAAATTTAAGAGCATGTAATCTTTCACAAATACTAGTTCAACAAATTACTAAGGCTAAGAGGATGACACTAAATCACCTCCAAATGGTGTTAAACTAGACTACTTTCGTCCTCAATTTCCAAATTCTTTCGTCAAGAGCGATCGGATAGTGGTGGAATGAGGATCCCTATGATGCTAGTAGCATATGACATGACAAGTCTCGAATTCTCTACAAAAGTAAAGGTCATGGATCATCCCAAGCTCGACAAAGTGGCTTGACAAAAGGGCTTTTTGGGAATGAAATGCTCAAATCTTTATACACAACGGGTGGATATGACTAGTATTCAAAATTGACCTCATTTCAACTTTCACATTTCAAAAATTTTAGATGGGGTTTGTCCCTTCCGGGCTAGTGTCCTTTGCTTTCGCCAATCGCTTATTAGGCAACCGGTTAACCTCTAGACAATAGCTTTTCGGGGTGATAGTCACTTTGTCTCTGGGCGGCCGAATTCACAACCGTGTGGGGGCCCAATTCAATGGATCCCGCACCAAAGCACATCGAAGTGGTACGCCTCCATCAAAATAATTTAAATTTCTCAATATTCAACAATTCATAACATTTGAGGTTTCCTTGGCATTAAATTACTTCCACATGACAAAATTCCTTGAAATGAGCACTTCAAGCTTATTGATAGAAAATATTTTTGGGTTGCCTTACCACAAGGTCAATCAAGGTCACCTAGACAAGTTAACCAAGTCCACATCGCATCACGGGGTTGGATAGGTGGCTCACATGCAAACCCTTGACTAGGCCTTGGGTCATGGGTCAAAAGATACTAGTATGACACTATCTAGGGTGTTTTACAACCATTCTAGTAGGCAAAGTCTTAAGTTGAACAAGTATTTGTAATGGCTTAGTTGCTCTTGTCAAAGTTCCTAATTAGGCATTTTTCAAAACATTTCTAACATGCAACTACATGCCATGATTCAACTAATATGAACATCCTAATGCAAGTGATTCTATCAACTAATATGACATATAAACTAAATGCAAGTCCTAAGTTCACAGTGTTATACCGCATCAATCAAAATAAAGCCACATAGTCATTAACATAAAGAGGAAAAAGGAGATTGGAAAGATCATACCATGCGGTCTTCATTATCCTCATGTCTCGGATGTGGCGTAGTTAATCAATGTGAACACAATATATACAAAACAATATATACACAAGACTACAAAAGGAAATAAACATGTTTTTGGGTTTTCAATTTTCAAATTTTTATGATTTTCGAACTTTTTCAATTTTTTTTGGATTTTTTGAATAAGAGTAAAATGTTAGAATTCCCATCCCCACACTAATATGGGCATTGTCCTCAATGGCCAAAATGATGGAAATTATGCAAAGATGATGCATGATTTCTACACTAAATGCAATCTACACTAAGCTACACTACATGATGCATGGTTTTTGTTATGACGGAGAGGATAATTTAGATTACCTCCCGTTGTGTATGCATTAACTTCCCCAAACCGAGTTAGACACTATTGCTAATGTCCAAGGATGGGTGTAGTTCATGCACACACTATGCAATGCATGAAACGAAATTGTCATTTTGGATTTTGAAAATGGGAACAATAAAATGAGAACACCTCAAAGGTACTGAGGTGTGAGTCCTCTATGGTGCTAGGACTACTCCAACAATGATCAAGAAAATAATTAAAACAAAGAGAGAAATAGACAAACCATGAGAGGGTAGGATCCTCCAAGGCTTGCTAATCTTCCATCATATCATCACCATCATCACTTTCCTCATTAGAAGTGGTCTCATTGCCACTTCCCTCTTCATTTGCTTCTTCACCTTGCTCATCATCTTGCTCACCATCCTTTTCTCCTTCTTCACTTGCTTCCTCATCAATGTTATCATTAACTTCTTCATTACCAACAACCTCATTGTCACCCGAAATGACCCTAGATGCACCCGGAAATAGGACTTCTCTATCCGCCCAACTAGGCAAAGGACATGATGGATCAAGTAGTACTTGTGTAATACTCCGTATTTGTAAGTCTTGGGGTACTCTATCGAGTAGGCCTTACTCTGTCGAGTAAGGGTAAGTTGCGTTTTAGAAAAGTTTCTGACCTGTTGGGTACTCGATCGAGTAGCTGGGGCACTCGATCGAGTAAGGGGGTACTCGATCGAGTACCTTGGGTACTCGATCGAGTAGCCTGGTTTCTGAGGGGAGTTTTCTCGGGTTTTGTTAATTATGCGATTAGGTATTTAAGCTTCGTCGTCATTATTCTAAATCACTTTTACAAAACCTAAATTACTGTTTAAGAGAGAAAGCATGCAAGTTCATCTTCTTAATCGCATTATTAGCAATCCCTGGAGTTTGGAGGGTCAGTTCTTATCGTTGTTCATACCGTTGAGTTCCTTGCGTCGAGGGTAAGATCTATGTACCCTTTTTATTGTCTTTCCTTTGATTTGGTTAAACCCTAATTTAGAGATTTGGGGGTTTTATGAGTAGTATGTGATTTGGTAGCCTCTATGTGTTGTATGATAGGAGGAGGGTTCATAGAAGAAGCTTTTTGACTCAAAGAGAGAGACCGTCTGATTGTGTGCATACCAGGTAGGATTTCCTACTCAGTATTAGTCCCATAATGGGATATTGGTTGATGTATTATGTTTGGTTGTTTGATATAGTAATTGTATTGTGTTTGTGGTTGTGATCGTTGTTGATGGTTCGTGAGGCGTGGCCTCGGCTGAGTGGGGTCACTTGCGGGAGTGGCTTCACGCCCTAGTTTCGCCTTCTGTGGAACCCGCCAGAGAAGGGATGTGCACATTAATGGACAGGGTTATCGCTCACTGTGTGGAGCGGGGATTTGGTGGGTACGGTGCGGTCCCCCATCGGGCGGTGGCTGGTCCAATGGACGATCGATGATTGAGATGATTGGATTTGGCGTGAGTGTGTGTGTGTGACATTAGGTCATTGTCTTGTTTATCTTATTGTTAGTATATATTGAATTGTGTGATTAGTACGACCCGGTGTTGTTTTGTAAACTGCGGTGATCCATTCGGGGATGGTGAGCGGATATTGAGCGGTATTGAGATGAGTACTGCGATAGCTGGGATGCCACGACATGATGATAGGAGTCTTCCGCTGTAGCTTATTAGTATTTACATTTCAGTTAGAACAGTCAGTTTGAGAACATGTATCATACTTTTGGTTTGGTTTTGAGATTTGTAACTCTTCGCTAAGTATTTATATTAAACGTTGTTTCTTCATTGTTGTTTGATTATTATTGCCTCGGGTAACCGAGATGGTAATGTCTTCATACCTGAGTGGTTTTGGTAAGGCACTTGGAGAATGGGGGTGTTACAAATGGTATCAGAGCGACGATCCTGAAATCTGTAACCAATGAACCTAATGAACATAGGGAGTCAATTAAAATGAACCCGGGGTAAAAGTTATAGGAGCTAGTGCAAAGGCTTGGGAGACGTCCTAAAGTCGCAGGGGTCGCCCTACAACTTTGAACCGGTCACATGGGGGAAGTGTTTGTCGAGTCGTATGTGTGTTTGGTTAACTTGTGTAAGAATGTGATGAAATGTGTTAATTTTTGGGTGTTGAAGTAGAAAGATGAGCATGTGAAAGAAAATGGTGATAGGTGGGAATTTGTTGATGAGATGATAACATGTTGGATGATTTACAATGTGGCATTTAATAACATGATGAAATGATCTCGTAGATAGTAGAAAAGATGCGTAGCATGTGTATTATGATATAATGTGATTTATAAGTTTAGCATGTTAGCATATGACGTAACATGCGGGTAGCTTTTATGTATTAGCGTGACTCGATCGAGTGGGACTGACTCGATCGGGTGGGTTTTTGACGATTTTGAGTCCAGAATCGTGTTTTTGGGCACTCGATCGAGTAACTAGGGGTACTCGATCGAGTAGGGGGTCACTCGATCGAGTAGCCTAGATACTCGATCGAGTAGGTAAGAGATCAGAAGGTCTGTTAGGGGTCTGATGCTTGGGTACTCGATCGAGTATGTTGGGCACTCGATCGAGTGGCCCGTTACTCGATCGAGTGGGTTTGGGAACTCGATCGAGTAGGTTTGGGTGGCGTGTTTTCGTGTCTTGAAGTTTAGTACGTGTGTTCATATCTACTCTTTCTTATATATGTATAGTTTCAAGATGCCGCCCAAGAGGACTGCTTTGTATGCGAGAGCTGAGCTTATGACCGCCCAGGATGCTCTTACTGAGACCCTAAAGAAAGTGAATGAGGATAAGAATAAGGATAAAGAGAAGGAGGTTGACCATTCAAAAATCAGCCTATACATTGCGAGGTTTAACCCGAAAGAGTACAAGGGAGTTGGGGAGCCTAACCTTCTTGATAGTTGGCTGAGAGAGATGGAGAACATATTAGACTTGGTTCACTGTCCTGATGAGATGAGAGTGGAACAGGTTGCGTTCTATCTGAGGGAGGCAACAGGCAAGTGGTGGGATTCAGTGAAAGTGAGTGCTAAGGAGATATATACAAACCAAGGCTTACCTGCTATACCTTGGGAGGAGTTTCGTAGGGCTGTGAGGAAGGAGTTTGTACCGGAACATGTGAGGAGTAAGTTGAGAGAAGAGTTTGATGGTTTTAAGATGACTGCTTTGAGATGTCTGTGGGTCGAGTACTACAGTTGTTCAATGAGAAGTCTAGGTATCTTTGAGGATATGGGTTTGAGTGAGGAGAATCTGGCATTGAGGTTTGAGAGGGGTTGACCCCTAAGATTATGGATAAGTTACCCGTGGGAATCCTTACAGATGTTAAGGAAGCTTATGAGAGAGAGCCGGGAGAGCCGAGAGGTTGGTGGAGATGGCTCGGGAGAGGTTAGGTGGTGAGAAGTGGAAGTCGAGAGCGAGGGTGATGGCCAATCGAATCACAAGAAAGGCAACCACAATCGATCTAAGGGATTTTCTTAAGGTGCCGGTTCGATCTTTGGGGCTTCCTTTGGGCGTGGCCGTGGAAGTGTGAGTAATAGTTGGGGAGTGACCTGCTATAGTTGTGGTGGCGTAGGCCACAAGAGACATGAGTGCACAAGTGCACCGGATCTTTCCGAGACTGCGAGCTTCGCGAGCAACGAGCCGGCTGGATCATGGCCAAACCGGGAAGTCGAGTTACCAGAGTGGAGGCAACCGCAACGGCGGTAATTCTTATCGAAACCACCAGCGAACAACAACAACAATCAAGGGTCGGTGCTAAGCCGACCACCTCGGCATCTTGTCCGGGGAGGTGGGCGGAAGACCGATGGCAAGTTATTCATGATGGAGAAGAAAGCAGCTGAGGAAGATGCGCACGTTATCACCGGTACATTCCTTGTTAATGGTATTCCTACCTTTGTTTTGTTTGATTCGGGGGCTTCTCAGTCGTTTGTGTCTTCGAGTCATGTCAAACAGTTGGGTTTGAGAGTATATGAGTCTGTTAGTGAGCAAGTTTTCATACCTTCGGGTGAGTCTGTATCGTGTGGGAGATTGATCAGGGATGTATCTTTGATAGTTGGGCAAGTTGATTTCCCTGTAGACTTGCTAGAGTTTCCTTTTAATGGTTTTGAGATGATAGTCGGGATGGATTGGTTAGGAAAGTATAAAGCTAAGATAGACTGTCATCAAAAGAAAGTGTCTTTAAGAGGTCCTAAGGACGTTAGTGTGTCTTATCGTGGGTTTCTAGTAAAACCCAAAGTTAAGTTGATTGCAGCCGTTACATTGAAGTCTTATCTGAGGAAGGGATGTCCTTTGATCTTGTGCCATGTGAGAGATGACCGGATAGAGAGTCCGACAGTTGATGAGATACCAGTGGTGGGAGAGTTTGCGAGATGTTTTTCGAGAGGAGATTCCGGGTTGCCACCGAAGAGGAGATAGATTTCACTTTGTTGAGTTGAAGCCGGGGAGGGGCCGATCTCTAAGGCACCGTGCAGATGGGTCCTAAAGAGATGGAGGAGCTTAGGAAGCGGTTGGATGATCGATAGAGAAGGGATACATTAGACCAAGTGTATCGCCTTGGGGAGCACCCGTTCTTTTCGTGAAGAAGAAAGATGGGAGTTTGAGGCTATGCATAGATTACAGGGAGCCGAACCGTGTGACGATAAAGAACAAGTATCCTTTGCCAAGGATAGATGACCTGTTTGATCGGTTGAGCGGTCTGTGATCTTTTCTAAGATTGATTTGAGGTCGGGGTACCATCCGGTGAAGATTAGAGAGGTGGACATACCAAAGACAACTTTCACGTCGAGGTATGGCCATTATGAGTATGTGGTGATGCCGTTTGGGTTGTCTAATGCACCGCAGTGTTTATGGATTTGATGAACAGAATCTTCAGACAGTTCTTGGACCAGTTTGTAGTGGTGTTTATCGATGACATCTTAGTCTACTCTAAGACTAAGGAGGAGCATGAGGAGCATCCGAGGATCGTGTTGCAGACTTTGAGGATCATGAGTTGTATGCTAAGCTGTCCAAGTGTGAGTTCTGTTAGAGAAAGTTGCTTTTAAGGGCATGTGATCTCTAAAGATGGGGTAGTCAGTGGATCCGGCGAAGATTGAGGCGGTGACAAAGTGGGAAGCACCAAAGAATGTTCTTTGAGGTTAGGAGTTTCTTGGGTTTAGCTGGATACTACAGACGGTTCGTGAAGGATTTCTCCAAGATAGCTAGACCGATGACGGCGTTGATGAGGAAAGAGAACAGGTTTCGTTGGGATGAGAGTTGTGAGACGGCGTTCCAAACATTAAAGGAGCGTTTGACCACGGCTCCCCCTTAGCATTGCACTGAAGGGAGCGAGAACTTTGAGGTTTATACAGATGCCTCGAAGAATGGGCTGGGATGTGTGTTGATGGAGAATGGTAAAGTGATTGCCTATGCTTCTAGGCAATTGAAGCCTTATGAGGAGAACTACCCTACTCATGATCCGGAGTTGGGTGCGGTGGTGTTTGCTCTCAAGATTTGGAGACATTACCTTTATGGAGCAATCTTTAAGGTATTTTCTGATCACAAGAGTCTCAAGTACATCTTCACGCAGAAGGAGTTGAACATGAGACAGAGGAGGTGGATGGAGCTGATTGGCGATTATGACATGGAGATCATCTACCATGAAGGGAAGGCCAATGTTGTTGTTGATGCTTTGAGTAGGAAGAGTGTACATTCTCGTGTGTACTCTCTATCCTTGATGAGGCCGAGGATGAGGTAGCGAGTTTTGGGATACATATGATGCGAAAGGAGATGCCATGGGTGATATGACAAAGACATCTTGAGTTTTATGATGATATTCGGGGTAAGCGGGGCTTTGGATCCTAAGATAGTGGAGTGGAGAGTCTGGGGAGAAAGGGACAAGATCCGGTTTTCTATTCATACAGACGGTAGTTTGAGGTTTGATGGTAGGTGGTGTGTTCCTAATGATGAGGAGTTGAAAAAGACTATCATGACAGAGGCACATTGCACACCATATTCAGTTCATCCAAGAGGAGACAAGCTATGCAAGGACTTGAAGAAAACGTTTTGGTGGCCTGGGATGAAGAAAGAGACAGCTGAGTTTGTGTCCCGTTGTTTGACATGCCAGAGAGTTAAAGGGGAACAACGACGACCACAAGGTAAGATTCAGTCTTTAGAGGTACCTGAGTGGAAGTGGGAATCCATTTCCATGGATTTCATTGTGGGTTTGCCAAAGAGTCAACAAGGTAACAACATGATTTGGGTGATAGTGGATCGTCTGACCAAGTCAGCTCACTTTGTTCCAATGAAAGATACATGGACTAAGGCACAATTGGCTATGGCCTATCGCAAGAACGTGCTTAAGTTACATGGAGTCCCTAAGGACATAGTGTCTGACAGAGATGCGAGGTTTATATCGAGGTTTTGGAAGGAGTTGCAGGAATCGTTGGGAACAACTTTGAAGATGAGTACAACATTTCATCCTGCGACAGACGGGCGGTCGAGAGAACAATCAAGACTCTTGAGGATATGTTGCGAGCCCGTGTGATGGATTTTGGTGGTAGGCGGGAGCGGAGGTTGGACTTGATAGAATTTTCTTACAATAACAGCTATCACACCAGTATAGGTATGGCACCGTTTGAGGCTTTGTATGGGAGGAGATGTAGGAGTCCAATCTGTTGGGACGATAGTGCTGAGGCAGTTGTTTTGGGACCAGAGATGGTGCATGAGATGGTGGAACAGATTAAGATGATCAGGGAACGGATGAGAGCAGCTCAGGATCGACAAAAGAGTTATGCAGATCTACATCGCCGGGATATAGAGTTTCAAGTTGGGGACAAGGTTCTTTTGAAAGTGTCTCCTATGCGTGGGGTTATGAGATTTGGGAAGAAAGGCAAGCTAAGTCAGAAGTTTATAGGGCCTTATGAGATCTTAGAGCGAGTTGGGGAAGTTGCTTATCGTCTGGCTTTACCAAATTGCGTTAGAGAGAGTGCATAATGTGTTTCATGTATCGCAGCTGCGGAAGTATGTGAGTGACCCGTCACATGTGTTGGAGGCAGAGAGCTTAGAGCTAGATGAGTCCTTATCATATCTTGAGGTGCCTAAGCAGATTCTAGACCGAAAGGTTAGAAAGACTAGGGGAGGTGAGACAGTTTTGCTTAAGATCCTCTGGTCTAACCACGAGACCGAGGAAGCTACATGGGAGCCAGAGGAAGCTATGAAAGAGCGTTACCCTTTCCTTTTTGATCAGGTATGTATGGTTACGGGGACGTAACCTTGTTTCTTTTAGGGGGGTAGGAGATGATCGCGAGCAGTTTTTAAGAGTTTTATACCCCTTTTATATGTTGTGTCGGTATGTTTGTCGGGATGAGTTGGGTAAGTATCATGTTTTATGTTGAAGTTTATTTTAGGTTGTTGAGTCGGGAATGTTATGGGAGTACCTTTGTTTAGTAGTGGTTTGAACTTCGGGGACGAAGTTCCTTTTAAGGAGGGAAGACTGTAATACTCCGTATTTATAAGTCTTGGGGTACTCTATCGAGTAGGCCTTACTCTGTCGAGTAAGGGTAAGTTGCGAAATAAAATAGTTTCGACCTGTTGGGTACTCGATCGAGTAGTCAGGGGCACTCGATCGAGTAAGGGGGTACTCGATCGAGTACCTTGGGTACTCGATCGAGTGTCCGGTTTTACGGGGAGTTTTCTCAGGTTTTGTTAATTATGCGATTAAGGTATTTAAGTTTCATCGTCATTATTCTAAATCACTTTTACAAAACCTAAATTCCTGTTTAAGAGAGAAAGCAACCAAGTTCATCTTCTTAATCGCATTCTTAGCAATTCCCGGAGTTCAGACGGTCAGTTCTTGTCGTTGTTTGTACCGTTGAGTTCCTTGCGTCGAGGGTAAGATCTATGTACCCTTTCTATTGTATTTCCTTCGATTTGGTTAAACCCTAATTTAGAGATTGGGGGTTTTATGTGTAGTATGTGATGTGGTAGTCTCTATGTGTTGTATGATAGGAGGAGGGTTCATAGAAGAGGCTTTTTGACTCGGAAGAGAGACCGTCGATTGTGTGCATACCGGTAGGATTTCCTACTCGATTTTGTCCCATAATGGGATATTGGTTGATGTATTGTGTTTGATTGTTTGATATAATAATTGTATTGTAATTGTGGTTGTGATCGTTGTTGATGGTTCGCGAGGCGTGGCCTCGGGCCGAGTGGGGTCACTTGCGGGAGTGACTTCACGCCCTAGTTTCGCCTTCATGGGAACCCGCCACGAGAAGGGATGTGCACATTAATGGACATGGTTTATAGCTCACTATGTGGAGCGGGGATTTGGTGGGTACGGTGCGGTCCCCCATCTGGCGGGGCTGGTCCAAAGGGACGGTCGATGTATGAGATGATTGGAATCGATGGGTTGTGTGTGTGTGTGATTAAGGCATCTGTTTATCTTATCATTGTTGTTTATATTGATTGTGTGATTAGTACGACCCCGTGTTGTTTTGTAAACTGCGGTGATCCATTCGGGATGGTGAGCGGATATTGAGCGAGTATTGAGATGAGTCTTGGGATAGGCGGGGATGCCACGACATGATGATAGGAGTCTTCCGCTGTAGCCTTTAGTTTATTTACATTTCAGTTAGAACAATCAGTTTGAGAACATGTATCGTACTTTTGGTTTGGTTTTAAGGATTGTAACTATTCGCTAAATTATTTATATTAAACGTTGTTTCTTCATTGTTGTTTGATTATCATTGCCTCGGATAACCGAGATGGTAATGTCTTCATACCTGAGTGGTCCTGGTAAGGCACTTGGAGTATGGGGGTGTTACATGCTTGGTCATTGAATTCGATCAATTTAGTCTCGTTTTGCCATGAAAATGCAAGATTCTTACTCCTTTCCTACCAAGGGATCAAAATCTCAAAGAATATGCAAAACAAAGAACTAAAGATAATAAATGACCCAAATATGCACTAAAAAGCATGGGAACAAGGCTAATTCAGAGGCTAAAAATGCACTAATTATGGTCACATCACACCTCCTTGGTGAACTGAATAAGGAGTGCAATGAGCCTCTGTCATGATTAATCTCCTCAAATCTGCATCATCAGGAACACACCATCTCCCATCAAAACGAACACTCCCATATGTGTGGATAGAAAACCTGGAAACTGTGCCACTCTCCACCCTTGACTTACATTATTGGAACTTAGGATCAAGCTCTTGTTTTCTCTTAATATCATCATATAAGTCTGGCTCGATCGTCAAATCCCCGATGGTATCCCCCTTCCGAATCATATGAATTCCCATCTTGGACATTTCATCCCTCAGCTTCAGCAAAGACATAACTGTACACAATGAATGAAAACTCTTCCTACTCAAGGCATCTGCCATGGCATTGGCCTTACCGTCATGATAGATGATCTCCATGTCATAGTCCCCAATCAGCTCCATCCATCGTCTCTGTTGCATGTTAAGCTCATTCTGAGTGTAGATATACTTCAGACTCTTATGATCTGAAAACACCTTAAAAGTTGCCCCATAAAGATAGTGCCTCCAAATCTTAAGAGATAACACAACTGCACCTAGTTCCAAATCATGAGTAGGATAGTTCTCCTCATACGGCTTCAGCTGCCTCGACGCATAAGCTATAACCTTCCCATTCTGCATCAAAACACATCCCAAACCATTCTTTGAAGCATCGGTGTATACTTCAAAGTTCTCACTTCCCTCAGGCAAAGCTAGGATAGGAGCTGTGGTCAAACACTCCTTTAAGGTCTGGAACGCCGTCTCACAACTCTCATCCCACCGAAATCTGGTGTCTTTTCTCATCAAAGCTGTCATAGGCCTCACGATTGTGGAAAAGTCTTTCACGAACCTCCTATAGTAACCAGCTAAGCCCAAGTAACCACTTTGTGACACCCCCTTATACCAAGGTGCCTTACCAAGACCACCCTCGCATGAGAGACCGTCACCATCTCGGTTTCCCGAAGCTAGTATATCAAAGTTAACATTCTGAAACAACATTTATTAAAGTATAAATAATGAATGATTACATGTTCCAAAACCAACTCCAAAAATAAGTTTACTAATGTTCAACAACTGAAACTAAAATGATAAATCTCATGATAGTTGAAGCTAGACTCGACTGATGACTTCCCATCTCATCCCCGAAGCTAATGACCATCATCACCCATCATAATCTGCTCACCATCCCTGAATGGATCACCACAGATTTACAAAACAACAACGAGCTCAGTTTACTGTATAATAAAAATAAGACAAGGTACGAGAAGATAAACAGCTGATCACAATCCACCTCCAACTCCCAATCTCATCATGTAACTGACTACACACTAAAGTGTGTAGTCCTGCCAGTGGGGGACCGTAGCCATACCCACCTAAGCCCCGCCCATCAACGAGCGATAACCCTGTTCATGAATGTGCACATCCCCTCCAGTGGCGGGTTCCACAGAGGGCAAAACTAGGGCGTGAAGCCACTCCCGCAAGTGATTCCACTCAGCCAAGGATGCACCTCGCGAGCATCACCATAAACCATCACAACACAAACACCAAACTCCAATCCAACAACAGAAGTTAATCACAATATCAATCGTACAAGCAATCACAACAAAATCTTAAATCAATTAAATAGTAAACCGAGTAGGGAAACCCTACCTTAACACAAACTGAAATGAGACAATCAAGCAGGCTAAAATGGCTCGTCTACGAAGTCTCCACATAAAAACAATCACATAATTCCAATTATAACATGCCACAATACCCTTTCCCCCAATTCATAAACTAGGGCAAAATCCTAAACGACAAATTAATGAAACTCGTGTACTCAAAGGCTTACCGACACAATCGACGCAAGGAATGATGAACAAGACTCCTGAAAGATCCACGCACTTGAGAGAGAGATTTGGAGATGATTAGAGTTACGTTGTAAGTTTAGGTTTTGTTAAAACTGATTAATAATATGAAATCCACATTTATATAACTCTAATTCTCTCTAAATTAAACCGCGGAAATAAACACCGTCAGACCGGATACTCGGTCGACTATAGAGTATACTCGGCCGAGTATCCTCTACTCGGTCGAGTATTCCCATACTCGGCCGAGTATTCCTGGACAGTAGTCTGTCCAGAAACACACGACACACCTACTCGGTCGAGTAAGCCATACTCGGCCGAGTAACAGACATAGAAAACCGTAGTATTACATGTACTAGGATCTTACCCACAATACGACGGTCTCAACAATGTAAAGAACTCTGGAATCCGATGACTCAAGTCCTTGGATTTGATAGCAATGTGAGACAGGAATGCTACGTAACTTCTGTTTTTTCTTTGTAAAACTTAGAATAAAGTAAAAAGTTAAAGTAACTGACGAAATGTACTTTTTAAATCATTCTCACGTTGCTATCAAACCCCGGCCAGAAACCCGTAAAACCCGACGCACTCGATCGAGTAAGTGAGGTACTCGATCGAGTGGCCCCTACTCGATCAAGTTGCCGCTACTCGATCGAGTACGCATCAGACAGAACATTGTCTAAAACGCAAAACTGACTTACTCGACAGAGTAAGCCTTACTCGATAGAGTACCCAATAGCCCATAAAACCGTAGTATTACAGTCTTCCCTCCTTAGAAATGAACTTCGTCCCCGAAGTTCAAACCCATACTAAAAAACAAACTTACTAACTCAACTACAACACAACAATACAACGAAAACTCAAAAATAAAACCCAAATACAGCTCATCCCGACTAAAACAACCACTAAGTGTACCAAAACCGACATAAAACCATACCATAACCTTATGCGATCATGTCCTATCCCCCTAAAAGAAACATGGTTACGTCCCCATAACCACACATACCTCATCAAAAAGAGACGCATACCGCTCCTTCATAACCTCTTCCGCCTCCCAAGTTGCTTCTTCAACATTGTGATTAGACCATAAAACCTTTAGAAACACTGTTTTCCCAGATCTAGTTTTGCGAACCTTGCGATCGAGAATCTGTTTTGGCACCTCTAGATAAGACAAGGATTCATCCAACTCGATGTTCTCCACCTCTAACACATGGGAAGGGTCACTAACATACTTCCGTAACTGAGACACATGGAACACATTATGTAGACGATTCAAAGCTGGTGGTAAAGCTAACCGATAAGCAACCTCTCGCACACGATCCAAAATCTCATACGGACCAATGAACTTTTGGCTTAACTTCTCTTTCTTGCCAAACTGCATAACCCCGGGCATAGGTGACACTTTCAAAAGAACCTTATCCCCTACCTGAAACTTGATGTCCCGACGATGTAAGTCCGCATAGCTCTTTTGTCGATCCTGGGTCCTTTTATCTTTTGCTGAATCACTTTCACTTGTTCTATCATCTTCTATACCATCCGCGGTCCTAATACCACTACCTCAGCACTATCATCCCAGCAAATCGGACTCACACACCTCCTCCCATAAAAAGCCTCAAACGGAGCCATCCCAATACTCGTATAGTAGCTGTTGTTGTAAGAAAACTCAATAAAATCCAACCTATCTTCCAAACTACTACCAAACTCCATCACACAAGCCCTCAACATATCTTTCAAAGTCTTAATAGTTCTCTCTGTCTGTCCATCTGTTACAGGTTGAAATGCAGTACTCATCTTCAAGGTAGTTCCCATCAACTCCTGCAACTCTTCCCAAAGCCGAGAAATGAATCTCGCATCCTGATGTGACACAATGTCCATTGGCACTCCATGTAACCTCACCACGTGCTTCCTATAGCCATTTGCCAACTCCACCTTACTCCATGTATCTTTCATTGGAATAAAGTGAGCTGACTTAGTCAAACGGTCAACGATCACCCATATCATGTTATTACCTTGCTGGATCCTCGGTAAATCCACTATGAAATCCATGGAGATGGATTCCCACTTCCACTCAGGTACCTCAAGAGACTGAATCTTACCTTGTGGTCTTCGCTGCTCCCACATGACTCTCTGACATGTCAAACACCTAGCAACAAACTCAACTGTCTCCCTTTTCATCCCAGGCCACCAGAAAATCTTCTTAAGATCCCTGTAGAGCTTGTCACCCCCAGGATGCACTGAATACGGTGTGCAATGAGCTTCCGTCATGGTTACCTTTTTCAACTCCTCATCCTTAGGCACACATCATCTGCCATCAAACCGAACACTCCCATCAGAATGAATAGAGAACCGAGACACTGTCCCTTTCTCTACTCCAGCCCTCCACTCCTGAATCTTAGAATCAAGAGCCTTCTTCCTGCGAATATCATCATAAAGATCCGGTTCCACTGTCAAGTCTCCCCTAGCATCCCATTTTTGAATCACATGTATCCCCATCTTACCTACCCCATCTCTCAACCTCATCAAAGACATAGCTGTGCATAGAGAATGCACACTCTTCCTGTTCAACGTATCAACAACCACGTTTGCCTTTCCTTCATGGTATATGATATCCATGTCATAATCCCCGATAAGCTCGATACACCTTCTCTATCTCATGTTCAGCTCCTTTTGAGTAAAGATGTACTTTAAACTCTTGTGATAAGAAAACACCTTAAAGGCCGCCCCATGAAGATAGTGCCTCCAAATCTTGAGAGCAAACACAACTGCACCCAACTCTAGATCATGCGTCAGATAGTTCTACTCATTAGGCTTCAATTGCCTAGAAGCATAGGCAATGACTTTCCGGTTCCGCATCAACACACAACGCAACTCATCTTCAAAGCATCTTTATACACCTTAAAGTTCTCACTCCCCTAAGGTAAAGCTAAGACAAGAGCTGTGGTCAAATGCTCCTTTAATGTCTGGAACGCCGTCTCACAACTTTCATCCCATCGAAACCTGTTCTCTTTCTTCATCAACGTGGTCATAGGTCTGGCGATCTTAGAAAAGTCTTTCACGAACCGATGATAGTACCCTGGAAAACCTAAGAAACTCCTGATCTCGGCCACATTCTTTGGTGCTTCCCACTTAGACATCACCTCTATCTTGCTAGGATCCACAAATACACCCTCTTTAGAAATCACATGACCCATAAAAGCCACTTTCTCTAGCCCGAACTCACATTTAGACAACTTTGCATACAACTGGTTGTCGCGTAGAGTTTGCAACACCAACCTCAAATGATTTTCGTGCTCCTCCTTAGTCTTGGAATAAACTAAGATTTCATCTATAAGCACCACTAAGAACTGATCCAAGAACTGACTGAAAACCCGGTTCATCAAATCCATAAACACTGCCGGCGCATTAGATAACCCAAACGGCATCACCACATACTCATAGTGGCCATACCTCCACCGAAAAGCTGCCTTTGGTATGTCTTCATCCCGAATCCTCACCCGATGGTACCCTAATCTCAGATCAATCTTTGGAAAGACTCCAGCCCTACTCAACTGGTCAAACAGATTATCTATCCTTGGCAAAGGATACTTGTTCTTCACTGTAACACTGTTCAGCTCCCTATAGTCGATACACAACCTCAAGCTCCCATCTTTCTTCTTCACAAATAGAACTGGTGCTCCCCACGGTGATCGGTCCCGTCCAAATAGAACCTCTATCAAATCATCCAACTGTTTCTTCAGCTCCCCTAACTCTTTAGGACCTATGCGGTATGCGGCCTTAGAGATCGGTCCCGTCCCTAGTTTTAACTCCACACTGAAATCTATATCTCTCTTTGGTGGTAAACTCGGTATCTCTTCTGGAAAAACATCTAAAAACTGTCCCACCACTGGGATCTCATCTGCCGTCGGCTCCAACACACTATGATCTTTCACATGGCATAGAATCAAAAGACACCCCTTCCTCAAGTAAGAGATCAAGGTCACCGCTGCAATCACTTTGACTTTGGGTTTGACAACAAACCCACGATAAGACACACTAAATCCCTTAGGACCTCTCAAAGAGACGTTTTTTGGTGACAGTCTATTCTAGCCTTGTACTTACCCAATCAATCCATCCCAACTATTATCTCAAAACCATCAATAGGAAATTCTAATAAATCCACTAGAAGATCAACCTTCCCAACTATCATGGATACACCCTTATATAACCTCCCACAAGACACTAACTCACACGACGGTATAAAAACTTCAAATTTTAAAGACTCAAACTCTCTCCAACCCATAGACTTAGCATGACCCGAAGATACAAAAGAGTGGGACGCCCCCGAATAAAACAAAACAAAGGTAGAAACATCATTAACAAGAAAGGTACCGGTGATCACGTACGCATCTTCCTGAGCAGCTTTCTTATCCATCATAAATAGCTTGCCACTGGTCTTTTGTCTACGCCCTTGTACTGTACTAGCTGAAGTAGATGGCTTAGTAGCTGACTGCTGATTGTTGTTAGCCGCCGGTTTCTGATAAGAATTACCGCCATTGCGGTTGAACCCACCGTTGTTGTTACCTTGCCCTCCTTGATTATTCCATGACCTAGCAGGTCGGTTGCTAGCATAGCTTTGTGTCGGACCCTATGAAAAGCTCTCCTGTGATGGCCTCTGAAAACATCTCCCTCCGGCACTAGTACACTCATGCCTCTTGTAGCCCATACCACAACAGTTGAAATATGAGATACTCCAACTACTGCTACTACCACGACCACGCCAATAAGAAGATCCAACACTGAAACCCGATCCCGATGAATAAGTCCTTGCCTGGTTGTGATTACCTCTCTTGTAGCTAGATTGGCCACTACCCTCACTCTCAGTCTTTCTCTTTTCTGAACCCCTCTCTTTGTTCTCTTTGGCCATCTCGACCAACCGCTCAGCTCGTCATGCCCTCTCATACACTTCCTTAACATCACTAAGGACCCCAACCGGTAGCTTTTCCATGATCTGATGGGTCAACCCCTTCTCAAACCGAAGTGCTAAGTTCTCTTGACTCAGCCCCATATCCTCAGCATATTATGATTTCTCATTAAACTTGTGGTAATACACTGCCACCGTCATATTTGAGGTCATCTTGAAAGAATCAAATTCCTCCCTCAACTTACTACGAACGTGTTCCGGAACGAACTCCCTTCTCATAGCTCTCTTGAACTCAACCCATGGAATAGCAGACTTACCCTGCTTCAGATAAATTTCTAGGGCACTCTCTCTCACCTTGTCCCACCACTCCCCCGCTGCATCTCTCAGGGAGAACGCAGCTTGTTCCGCCTTAAAATCTTCAGGACAATGAACCACTCCCAAGATATTCTCTATCTCTTTGTGCCAATTGTCAAGCAAAATTGGCGCACCTGTACCCATATATTCTTTTGGGTTGAAGTGGGATATCGTAGTGCTCATCTTGGTAAAGTCTACCTCGGCATCTTTATCTTTCCCAAACCTCTTAAGGGCCTCGGTAAGCACATCTTGATGCTCAAGCATCTTGGGAATCTCATCAACACTCATCTCCTGAGCCCTAGCATACATAGTAGACCTCTTTGGTGGCATATCTTTGAGCTATAAGAGGTGAGATAAACGTAAGCACATAGCCTACGACTCAAAGCAAATATGACCCGCACAGCACCTACTCGATCGAGTTACCACACCCACTCGATCGAATAAAGGTCACTCGATCGAGTTGCCCACTTACTTGATCGAGTTCCCCAACTCCAGAACCTGACCAGAACTGACGTAAAAACACACTCGATCGAGTCACATACGTACTCGATCGAGTAGCCCCCACTCGATCGAGTACTCCCCTTACTCGATCGAGTCACACAAAATAGCAGCTAATGCCCAACGTTGTCATATACCCATTCGATCGAGCTCAGCCCACTCGATCGAGTCCATCTTACTCAATCGAGTTACCCCCACTCGATCGAGTTATGCTAACGTTTCTAACTACCCGCATGCCTTTAACTTTATAACTTTTCGCAACAATAAAATATATGTATGCAACACAACATCTCCTATTCACATGTTACTAATATTGCCACATTATAAATCATTTCATCATGCAACATGCTTCACCACAATCATATTATCATATACAACTACCTTCACCTTTTCCACCACATCCTCCATTCAATCACATATCATTCATCCAACATATTCATATGAACGTTAGTAAATACATAGCGATCCTATGACACCCCATAGTGACCGGTTCAAAGTTGTAGGGCGATTTTGCAACTTAAGGACATCTCCCAAGTCTTTGCATTAGCTCCTAACAACTCCTATCCGGGTTCATTTTAATTTGATTCTCTAAGTTGATTAGGTTCATTAGTTACAGGTTCCAAAATCGTCGCTCTGATACCACTTTGTAACACCCCCATACACCAAGGTGCCTTACCAAGACCACCTAATGCATGAAAGTGCTACCATCTCGGTTACCCGAGGCAATGTATATCAAAGATACCATCCTAGAACATCCTTTAAATAAATAAGTTTAGAGTGATTACATGCCAAAACTCAAAACTGCAAAGTACTATACAACTGTTCTAAAAACCAAACCAACTAAAGTAAATAAATGTTCGACACAACAGCGGAAGACTCCTAGATGACTCGTGGTGACTCATGCCCAGCTAATCTCTTGCGTATCCAAATCATACCTACTCAATAACTGCTTACCATCCCCAAATGGATCACCACAGTTTTTAAAGCAATAAAACTGGGTTAGTTACTGCATACACAATTTAAGATATACAAAAATAATACACAGACACAATTCTCCAACACCGTGACATCACCAATCACCTGGCTAGCCTGAAGGTCTAGCCCTGCCAGATTACCAGTCACAACTAGTAATCCACTCCACCAGTGGGGGACCGCAACCGTTCCCACCTAAGCCCCACTTATCTTTACCGAGTGAAAACCTATGTTCCTTAATGTGCACATCCCCTCTTGTGGCGGTTTCCACATGGGGCGAATCAAGGACGTGAAGCCACTCCCGCAAGTGAGGGTATGAAGGTGGACAAACAAGTTTCGATATGTGGAGTTAAGGTCAAGCTAACAACCATCCAAACAAGAAAAGAGTGCTCAAATAAACCCAATACCAATCTCATAACAATAACCCATTGAACCAAAGTAGCATATGGCTCAAAATTAAGATTTTTCGGCATAAAAATGAACTTCCCAACTCAACTCTTCATAAGGCAAGGAAGCAAAAATATCATCTTTTTTTCCTCTTTTTTTTTATCATCTTTTCTTTTCATCTTTATTTTTTCACTTCTTTTCTTTTTCTTCATTTTTCATATCATTTGTTTTTCTTTTTCACATTTCTTTCAAAACCACAACGGGAATTAGTAATCCCGTTAACAAGAAACCTCACATCAAAAATACAGATTAAGAACAACCCATGACAAGAGCACCCTAAACTTACCAAGTTGGTTACTCGCTCAACAAGGTAGACAATTTGGTATATAGCTAGAAACAAATACGGGGTAGCATATAGTGAGAAAAGGCTCGAAATGGGTGATGCATTTGAGAAATCATAACAACAAGGCTTTATCTGCAAACTATCATAGCATGTCTAAGAAGAAGGAACAAATAACATACTTGTGTGTTTTGATGTAACGCACACCAAGAGGAGATACTACACACACCTAGATGAGACCGGGTATAGATGCACCGGCCATTAGAGGCTCTACCTTAACAAATATGTAGCTTACCAATGTCAAGATCAAGTCTACTTTGTCCAAAATTCATCCAACAGCCACTATGTCAAGACATCCCTAAGTATTCAAGACTCATTAAAAGCACGTGATGCGTGCATTTTATATATGGTTTTTGCCCTATATTTACACGTATTTCTGTGTTATTTATGTGGAGAGTAGCTACAAATGCCCCCGAATAGTCTACTTTGGTCTGTCTTGTATTAATTACAGGAATGAACCGGAAAAGAGCATAATTAAGCCTGAACCTGTCCCATTTGCATGCATTTTGGAAATGGAAGAATCGGAGCCCGGAAATTGTCACCTAAGGATGCGTGAAGTGGTTTCCGAAGATGTTATGAGTTCATTCACGCTGATACAGTGCTGTTATGCTCGATCGACTAAGATTGGTTGCTTAAACCGGTCGATCGAGTAACTTTGATGTTGAAGACCTTCGATTGAGCATTTTTTTTTCACTCGATCGAGATAGGTGTTTTCTGTGTTCCTCGATCAAGTACTCATTGTCCTCGATCGAGATGTTTGTCACTTATCGTACTTGATCGAGAGGTTTTGACTATTACGCAATCTTTTAATTTATCTTTCGGATATTTTAATTTGTATCTTGGAATAAATAAGGGGACATAGAACGACGGGATGGGGTTCTCATCTTCTCTTCTCTTGGCTCTTTACTCTCTAGACCTAGAAACTCTTTTGCTTGGAATTCCTTTGTATTCGATATCTCTGATATTTAATTTGATTAATTATTATTGCAATTATTATTCTTGTTCTATTCATCTTCTCTTCATTGCTCTTCTCTTGTTTTACTTAGCAATTTATCATCATGCTCAATTTACTTGTTTTGGTTGTTATTATGATTTCCTCAATGTTTATTATGCATAGCTAATCCCACTATGCTAGGACATAAGGGGAGCCATGGTAATTAGGAAGATTTGATTAGGTAATTAGGCTTGGCTGGAATTAGGTTAGTGTTGTTAATCACCGCATTTAATAGCAATTAACTGCTTGAGTCGACGAAATTAGCTAGTTGATCTGTTACGCCTTGACCTAGATCGGAAGATTGGAAGGGGAAAGACCTGCAGTGAACAATTGGACATTCTAATGAGGGCAGAATCTAAGTTAGTAATGTTTAGGGCGAATAGGGAACCGGAAGGACCTTTTCACTGCCCTGCAGATTGAGTTCAAGATGACCTTTGACCTTAGATTTGATCTCTAGAAGACTATGGTGAACCGATTGTCCTAACTATCTCTTTCTCTCTGGTAATTTCATTAATTTTTATCGCTTATTCCTTTTTGTCCCTTCTCTCCTAATCTCCATAGTTTAGAATCAACATTCAAACCCCCCAAGAAACAGTTACTTAGAAAGACTTAGTTTAGCTTACATTATTCCCATCTCCCTGTGGATTCGATACCCGACTGCCTCTACTACATTTTATAAATACCGGTTGGTTTTATTTTTGATAGGGTTGCGACAGCCGTGTCAGCACGAATCATTAGCTTAAAAAGCTACTGTAAGGGAAATGAAAAGAGGAATGACAATATGCATAGACACATGGGTGCACAATAACATGAGAGTTCTTTATGAAATTTTTCAATTTTTTTTTGGATTTTTCAAATATATGAAAGCAATAAAGCAACAAGACACACTAAATCCCTCCCCCAAGCTAAAACAACACATTGTCCTCAATGTGTAAAACGTGTTTAAGCGCAAAAAACCACATAGAAAGACAAATAAAACCAACAAGGGGAGATGGGGATGACACTGTGGGAAATATCGGTATACTTCATCAAGAATTCGGATTATAACGAAATTATAATTATGAAAATACGAGTCATAAATGAAAATACATAAACAAAAGTAGAGATTAGAATCAACCTTTGGTCCTAGCAATTTGGCCTAAGAACAATATCGAGATCGATATTCTCCTAATTGTTGCACCCAAAATGCTACGAGAAATACCTCTTTTCTTTGCTAGAATAGATCCCTAAAATTGTTAATTATTTTTAGGGTTTTTGTTTTTGTGATGAGAGAATTAGGTCAAAAAGGAAGTGAGGAAAAATGATCTCCATTCCTCTCTTAAAACCGTCCAAGAGGAGAATTAGGGGAAGATATTTTTCTTCCTCTTTTTCTCCTTTTTCGGTTTCACCAACCACCAAAAATAAGGAGAAAATCTTCTTATTTTTGGTTGTTCTAAAAATGTATAAAATGTGTATTATTTTTCAATTGTCATTAAAGTCCTCATGTATTAATAAGTCTGTCCACAACAGTTTGTAGTCCATTTATTAACTATAAATATCGCATATTTATAATTTGATAATTAAATATAACCGCTTACGTTTAATTACGAATTAACATCTTAATTCGTTTAAGCTAACATTATATACATTAATTAAATATAACAGTTTATATTAAATTTTACGAATTAACAATTAATTCGTCTCAGCTGATATTATTTAAATGTATTAAATAATCGTCTCATCATCACATTGACTAACTGTTTAGTCAAATACATGGACTAACCTTTTAGTCATATAAGGCATCAATGTGATTATATTTCCATACAATCACATCCCTCAAACACATCCTTTAGGTGTGACTTTTAGGGACCAGTTGATCACTGCCATTAGTATGATAATAACGGCAAGCTTCTAGCAAGCCAACCGTTATAAAGTAAACGTTAATCAACTGATAAAATACTAAGTATACCCTTGTGAACCTATAAGAGATTTATATACGTTATCACACTAACTGTGGAGGACACAAGCTCCAATAGACACATGCGGAAATAAAGAAGGAAAGAAAGCATACTATAGTGTAGAAGCCCCCCTCCCCCCCAAAGCTAACTTCAAAACGGGGCAAAATCCAATCCAAGTAGCAAAGCACCTGCAAAAGACAAGCCACTACAAATTAAAGCAAACTAAATGTCTTATTGTCTTAACTATTACATCAAAACCAATCAATTGAAATAGCAATTGTCCAAAAAACTATAAATTGTCTTAAAAAGATAAATAAACACGGGTTTTCCTTAAGGATCATCCTTCGTTGCTTAAAAAGCATGTCAAAGCCCTTATAAGTCTATCATATACCTGCGCATGAGCAATACAAAAGCATTTGTAAGCAATTGATAAGATTAAGGCATGATAGATCAAAGATAAGAAATAGGATATCTTATCAAAGCGCATATGAGAAACTTAAAAAAGAATCGCCGTACTACTCCACTCGTCAGCAAGAGATGGAGCATCATGTCTAAGACCATAAAATAAACTGTTAGTGCACAAATTATAATCACGAATGGTCTCAAATTGGTGGTATGAAAACTCAAGGTGGTGGGACTCATAAAAAATGGGGGGTTCATCTTACTTAACCTCTAAGTGTGCATCACTAAGTCCTCCATCAACCTCAAAAAAGTTTCAAATGAGTTGGGCAAAACCTCATCCTTTTCATTACAAACGGGCCCAACATCATCCATGGTGTGTGTGTCATTTACTACATGTCTTCAACATGAGTCTCTAAATTTTCAATTGGAATGACACTAAGGGGAATTTCAATAGAGAATGTCGGACCATCGTCATCGTTATCCAATAATTCAAAGTCATTAGGGGGAAAAGACTCACATTGGGAGGGCGGGAGAGCATAAGGAGAGGTAATAAGCTCACATTGTCTCGCTTCCTTTTGAGAAAGTTGTTCTAAATGAGCCTGAAACACTTTGAGCTCCTCTTGGATACGCCATAAATTGAATTGGTGCGGTAACTCCCGACATTCGGAAGCCATGAAATTCAAGAAATTCTAAAGTTCCGCCCCAATCATGTAGTAGACACTCCCATTACTCAAGTTTAGAGCCAATTCACGGGTCTCAAAATCCATGCCATCAAGCGCGATATGACCCAAGTAATCCCCACCAAGGATGTGTCGGAGATGAGACCATTGCGAAAGTAGTAGAACCGGTCAAGATAGTCATGAAAAGGCTCATCTTTGAGTTGTGGAAATCGAAATCCATCATTCATTATGAAAGGCCAAGGTGAGATAGATTCAGTACCAGAAAAAGGCACTTAAACTACAAGGTAACCTGTGAGAACGCTCCCAAGGAACAAGTGTTCCCCGGGACAAAATAAAATGAGATTAAATTCAACAACTAAATAGCAAACAAAATCGAGCTCCCCAGCAACGATACCAAAATTTGATAGACTATCGCACACCTAACAAAGAGAAATACCCTATCAACAAATGAATGTAGTAATAGGGGTCGAACACAAGGAGACGGGAGTTGCTAAACAAGATGTCATGGAGTGAATTCTATCAAGGTCGGTAATAATATTATTGTTTGGTTTGGTTGGTAAACTTGTGATAAAATGATGTAAAAACAATAATGATAAAAGAGTCTAGGGGAATCGAGTCACACATGCAAATTATGTAAATGCTCATGTCAAACTAGCAAATTGATAATAACGATAATTATTTAGGCTTAAAGACAACCACCTCTCGGCCTTATTGTCAACCATAGAACGGGTTCTAGCGAACTCTCACTATTACTATATCGGTCTACTAAAATAAGCTTAGTCTAATTCAATTTCGTGCCTCTCGACTTATAAAAGTGAATTAACAAATTTAATCTAGGATTGTGGCCAATAATCAAAGACTAACAGTTCAATACAACCATGTTGATGTGACTCGTATTTACGCACATTTAGTCCTCTAACTAGCCTAGTTCCTATGCCTTTTAGTTTGTATTAGGGTTTTTTGTTGTCTTTAGCTTCCTATTATGCATATTCTATGAGGTTTCGTGTCCTTATTAGGAGAGGAGCACTAACCTGGCCTAAACGGAGTAAAACGGAGCTAAATTGATCGAATCCAATGACCAAGCATCAAAGAGGAGACCAAGGCTAAAGGTTGAAGCTCAATAAAGCAAGTTTTAGGGCTATAAAGGATAATCCCCATAACCCAAGAATCAATCCCCACAAGTTGTTGGGCAAGGATGACGAGAAGGGAGCCATTACCAGAGGAAATTGCTTGGAACCAAACTAAGAGTTGTTTTTTTGGCTCTGAAAATACGATAGATGAAACGGCGTTGAAAAATCAAGTGATCTAGGCTTTTGAATCATTCCAATAGGAGTCCAGATGAGGAAATGATGTCCGTTTTTCAATCCGAGCTCAAATAGATAAGCTGAGCACCAATCCGAGCGGGACAAAACCATCCCGAGCGGGAGAGATCCATCTCGAGTGGGACAAAGCCTAGATCGCGCGATTTCAGCCCAGCTCGAGCGAACTGACCTGCAGGATGATTGTCTTCACGAAGGGAGGTCGTGCGTCCCCAACTGGGACTTGCAAGGCGTTGGACTTCAATTAAGGGGCTTAATCGTCATTTAAGCCCTTAGTTAACCTAATTCCTATACCCACTATATATACCCTCTTTGTAATAAATTGGGGATTAAGCCTCTTTAGTTTAGATTAAGCCATCTTAGGAGTAGATTAGAATAGAATTAGTCTTTAATCATTCCACAAAGTGCACTTTAATCTTTCCTTAATTATTTCTCAAATAATGTTATATCTAGCTTTGTAGTTGAAAAATTCTTGGGTTTGCATTGGGAAATTGACAACCCTCCATCATTAATCATAGGTTTCTTACATTATTCTTCCAATTTCCTTTGTTAAATTCAAGTTATTTACATCTGGATCTCTTGGGTATGTATTTCAAGACTAAGTGACAAGTGTCCATCTTTATTCAAGGATTCTTCTATATTTATGTTCATCTTTACTTTCCAAGTTGGTAACCTTCTTAATCCCTCTTTATTTACTTGTTAATCTCTTGTTTTATTACCTTGCTTAATCATCATGTTCATTTGTGTTGTGATGTTTGACACCATTGCTAGCATATTAATCATGATGTGTAGTGAGTATCCTTCTAGCTAGGGTTAGTGGGGGACTAGGAGAGTAGTTATGGGATAAATCTATGCTTAATGAGTTCATATGAATGCTTACTTATTGTACTTTCAACTTATGCACATGTTATGTTTGATGAAATTCTTGATTGACAACCTAGCATGATTCTCTTATCTTTTCAACAAGACTTGTAAGATATAAGCTAACTCAAGGCTTGTTAGACCATGCATATAGTTGAATAGGGAGAACCAAGTTGATGTAGGTGTTGTAAAGTTTTGATCAACTCGGCTCCGAGACCTAAGTCTCCCTAGGAATTGTAAGACATAAGCTAACTCGATTCCAACAATAATAATTGCCTGCATCTATGTGACTCATTTATGTTATCTTACCATGATTCCCCTATGATCCCATGACACCCTAGTGTCTTTAATCATTTGTTTGCATTTCCTTGTTGTTGTTGTTGTTTAAAACACAACCTCAAACCCATATAAGCGTGACACTTGCACAACTTAGAATAGAGAGACTTAAGACCCAAAACACACTGTCCCGTGGATCGACCTCGACTTAACCACTTACTAGTTGTTTGTTGAGTATATAAATGTGTTTGATTTAGTGAACAACGACTCGCTCAACATCAAATCGGCGCCGTTGCCGGGGACGGTGTTTTGTGATTAAGTTCTTGTTTGTTTATCTATTTTAATTGTGCTCTAACCTTGAGGAACTTCTTCCTCAAATTCATTCTTACCATTTTCTTGTAGTTTATGTATTTGTAGTTGTTTCCTTGTCTTAGCAATGATGATGGCACAAAGCTTCCAACAAGAAGGGTATGGACAAAGTGGAGCATATGGGTATGACATGTATGAATAGAGAGGGTTTGTTGAGCAAGAAAACACACAACTACCCTACAACTTCTACAATGGAAATCCAAATTATCCCGCAAACTTCCCACACCAAAGCCCTCATATCCAATATCCAAAACACCCACCTTCCAAAACCCACTCTTCTATCAATGCCAAATGTCATCGTACAATCAACACCCATATGACCAATCTCCCATGTACCCAAAATAAGAAGATGAGCATAAGTTTGATATACAAGATGTGGTTCTCCAAATGCTAAGAGGCCAACAAAATTTCTTCACACAAGTGCTAGAAGAGAACCAAGATAGGGACAATGTTCTCAAAAACATTGCTACCCATGGCGAGGAGTTGGCAAATCAAATTGCCCAAATAGAGGCAACCCAAAAGCTCAATGAAGAAGAAGAGGAGGGTGCAAATGAAGAAGAATTTGGAAGGCATTATGAAACTACTCTTGTGAATCCCCCACCACCTCCCAAATTCATAAGCATTGATCACCCCATATTCCAACTTGTACCCCACTTTACAAATATTGTTGATGAATGTGCATATGAAGGTGTAACCTTTGAGGATGGGGAGTGCTTGATTGATTATGAACCAAGAGTGGATGATGAATTGGAAGATTATGTAGCTGGGGAGGAGAGCGATGATGAATGTGAGTTGGAGGCCAATTATGAGACAAGCACTTTGTCTAAATTGCCTCATATATCTAGCTCACCCACTGGCCTTGCTTCTCCAATTTGGGATACCTATGATGATGATAAGGAAGACCTCCCACCACAATTTCCTTCTATAATCGATGTAGAAGAAGTGCGTTCCCTTGACACTTGTGGGAGTAAAGGTAAAACTTGGAAAGAGGAGGTTGATGAATTTGAACTTGCTATCTTTGGAAAATTAAGAGGCCTAGAGGAAAACTATGATGTTGGTACATTTGATCATAGTTTGGAAGAAATTGAAGCTCTCTTCTTTGTAAATGGTTCAAGTTCTAAGGAGGGTCAAGAAGAAAGTGAAGAAAATGAAAGCATGAATCACCTCAATGGTGGGAAGTTGACTCCTCCACATTTCATCCTTCAACTATCCCCTCATCAAAGAAATATGAACTCTCCTTCTACTATTAAAGGATTGATGAATCAATGCTCTATCATCATAGAATTTGAAAGAGATGGTGGAGAGTGAAAGCCTTCGGACGAATATGGGCCATACTTCATACCTTGTGTTGACAAGAATCATGGGCTTGTTGGTTTGAAGAATTGCAAAGGCTCAAGTGCTAAGGGCAAGGTGAATGAGAGAGTAAGTGGCAAGCTCCGTTGGCCAAGCTTCATATTGAATTGGAACAAACCGTATTCATGCTTGTTTGAAGATTGTGCTCAAGCTTTTGACCGGTCATTGAGAACATTGAGCAACATGGACAACATCAATGAAAATGGCAATTTGAAATGAGTTTGGTGGAGTCCTCCCTCAAACCACTATTTGTAATATATTCTCTCCCTTGACTTTGCATTACATTTAGTATAATTGCATCTAGAATCATTTTAGTTCTTGTAACCAAACCTTCTCTCTTTTTGCATTGGAAACAGTATTTTGTTTGGTTTGGGGAAGTTTGATTACAAGTACTCCGACTTAATTCAAATTAGCTCTCATTTAAATCGATATCATGCATCATAATAGTCTAGTTAGCTCATATAGATTAGCTCATCATACATATAGTATAATATAGATATCTCATATAGTTAGTTCCATACATTTTGCATTCATGCATGGTCTCTTATGACCAAACCTCCTCCTTTTTGCACTAGCAATAGTGTTTGATTCGGTTTGGGGAGGTTTGATCATAACTAACCTAAGCTAACTTAAATTAGCTTTCATATTAAGAGAAAACATGCATCACTTTAGCTTAGTTTAGCTTAATTGCACATTTGTGACATATGACATATAGTTGCATTTATATAAATCATGCATTCATTCATTTCAAGCATTGTATTTTCATTCCTACTCCTACGTTATACATTGAGGAGCATGTCCAAAACAAAGTGGGGGGGGGGGGGGGGAATTTATATTCCAAAAACTTATAAAAATTTGAAAAATCTTGAAAAATCTGAAAAATATGCTTTTAATTTCATAAAATTAAAAATCCCTAAAAATTGAAAAATTTCAAAAAAAAAACATGTTCTTTCATTTAGTAGTGTAGAATTGTATATACTTGTGTGTATTGTTCTCTTCTCATATAGGTACGCTACTCCATTTGAAACATATCCTATGGGAATAAGAAGGTCGCATGGTATAATTGTTCTTATCCTTTCTCCCTTCCATTTCGTGCCTATATGTTGTTAGGAGCTTGCATTTAGATTACTTGGCATACTAGTTGATAGAAGGATATGCATTAGACTTGTATATATGTTAGTTGCAGCATGGCATGTAGTTTGCATGTTAGAAAATTTTGTGAAAATGCCTAATTGTGAAGTTTGACAAGTGTATATAAGGCCCTTGTAGATAATTTTTCTCCTTGAGACTTTGTTTACTAGAATGCATTCAAGACACCATAGGATGTGTCATACTAGTATCTTTTGTCCCATGGTCTAAAGCCTAGTCAAGGGTTTGGATGTGAGTCATCTATCCAACCTTATGATGTGATATGGACTTGATCAACTTATCTAGGGGACCTTGATTGACATGGTGGTTTGACAACCCAAAAATACTTTTCATTAATAAGTTTGAAGTATTCATTTCAAAAGTTTTGTGATGTGGAATCGTTTTAATTACCAAAGAAACCTCAAATGTTTTGAATTGTTGATTTGCCGAGAAATTTGATGAAGGCGTACCACTTCAATGTGCTTTGGTGAGAGATCCATTGAATTGGCCCCCCCACACGGTTGTGAATTCAACCGCCCAAAGACAAAATGACTATCACCCCGAAAAGCTATTGTCTAGAGGTTAACCGGTTGCCTAATAAGTGATTGGAGAAAGCAAAGGACACTTGCAAATGAGGGACAAACCCCATCTTAAAGTTTTGAAATGTGAAATGTAGAAGTTGAAATGAGGCCAAGTTTTGAATGTTAGTCAAATCCACTACTTTTGTTTTAATTGACTTGAGCACTTCATCCCCAAAAACCTTTTTGTTATGCCACCTTGTTTAGCTTGGAACGATCCTTGGCCTTTACACTTGTAGAGAATCCGAGATTTGTCATGTCATATACCACTAACATCATAGGGATCATCCTTCCACCCCATTCGAGCGCCCTTGACGAAAGCATTTAGCAATTGTGGACGAAAGTAGCCTAGTTTGACACCACTTGGAGGTGACTTGTTGTATCCTCTTGGAATTAGTGGCTTGAAGAACTAGTATATATGATGGAATGTTTACCCTTAAACGGCTTCCCTTTTAGTTAATTTTTGCCACTTAGATGAGAAAAGTGGCTATTCTTTTGTATATGCATCATTTGTTTCGTTTATGTGCTTAATGTAATGTGTATCAAAGTTTTGGCAAGCCCCACCTTGCCTTGTAAGAACGCATCTTACCTCATAGATGTCTTGTTGTGGGTTGAAGGGGCGGAGTGAGACCCGCTAATTGTCTCATATCGGCTATGTTATTAGATTAGTATAAATAAAGGTCATAGTTTTAGTCACCTCTTTACTCGGGACGAGCAAAGGTTCAGTTTGGGGATATTTGATGTGACTCGTATTTACGCCATTTAGTCCCCTAACTAGCCTAGTTCCTATGCCTTTTAGTTTGTATTAGGGCCGTTTCTTGTCTTTAGCTTCCTATTATGCATATTCTATGAGGTTTGGTGTCCTTGGTAGGAAAGGAGCATTAACCTTGCCAAAATGGAGTAGAACAGAGCTAAATTGGTTGCATCCAACGACCAAGCATCAAAGAGGAGACCAAGGCTAAAGGGAGTAGCTCAATAAACCAAGTTTTAGGGCTATGACGGACAATCCCCATGACCCAAGAATCAATCCCCACAAGTTGTTGGGCAAGAATGACGAGAAGGGAGCCATTACAAGAGAAAATTACTTAGAACCAAACCAAGAGTTGCTTGTTTGACTCTAAAACCGCGATCTAAAACTATGATAGATCAAACAGCGTCGAAAAATCAAGTGGTCTAGGCTTTTGAATCACTCCAATAGGAGTTCGGATGAGGAAATGACGTCCGTTTTACAATCCGAGCTCAAACAGGTAAGCTGAGCCCCAACCCGAGCGGGACAAAACCATCCCGAGCTGGACAACTTTTATCCCGAGCAGGAGAGAACAATTCCGAGTAGGACAAAGCCCAGATCGCGCGATTTCAGACCAGCTCGAGCGGATTGACCTGCAGGATGATTGTCTTCACGAAGGGAGGTCGTGCGTCCCCAGCTGGGACTTGCAAGGCGTTGGACTTCAATTAAGGGGCTTAATCGTCATTTGAGCCCTTAGTTAACCTAATTCCTATACCCGCAGTATATACCCTCTTTGTAATAAATTGGGGATTAAGCCTCTTTAGTTTAGATTAAGCCATCTTAGGAGTAGATTAGAATAGAATTAGTGTTTAATCATTCCACAAAGTGCACTTTAATCTTTCCTTAATTATTTCTCAAATAATCTTATATCTAGCTTTGTAATTGAAGAATTCTTGGGTTTGCATTGGGAAATTGACAACCCTCCATCATTAATCATAGGTTTCTTACATTATTCTTCCAATTTCCTTTGTTAAATTCATGTTATTTACATCTGGATCTCTTGGGTATGTATTTCAAGACTAAGTGACAAGTGTCCATCTTTATTCAAGGATTCTTCTTTATTTATGTTCATCTTTACTTTCCAAGTTGGTAACCTTCTTAATCCCTCTTTATTTACTTGTTAATCTCTTGTTTTATTACCTTGGTAATCAATATGTTCATTTGTGTTGTGATGTTTGACACCATTGCTAGCATATTAATCATGATGTGTAGTGAGTATCCTTCTAGCTAGGGTTAATGGGGGACTAGGAGAGTAGTTATGGGATAAATCTATGCTTAATGAGTTCATATGAATGCTTGCTTATTGTACTTTCAACTTATGCATATGTTATGTTTGATGAAATTCTTGATTGACAACCTAGCATGATTCTCTTATCTTTTCAACAAGACTTGTAATATATAAGCTAACTCAAGGCTTGTTAGACCATGCATATAGTTGAATAGGGAGATCCAAGTCGATGTAGGTGTTGTAAAGTTTTGATCAACTCGGCTTCGAGACCTAAGTCTCCCTAGGAATTGTAAGACATAAGCTAACTCGATTCAAACAATAATAATTGCCTGCATCTATGTGACTCATTTATGTTATCTTACCATGATTCCCATATGATCCCATGACACCCTAGTGTCTTTAATCATTTGTTTGCATTTCCTTGTTGTTGTTGTTGTTTAAAACACAACCTCAAACCCATATAAGCGTGACACTTGCACAACTTAGAATAGATAGACTTAGGACCCAAAACACACCGTCCCGTGGATCGACCTTGACTTAACCACTTACTAGTTGTTTGTTGAGTATATAAATGTGTTTGATTTAGTGAACAACGACTCGCTCAACAACAAATTGGCGCCATTGCCAGGGACGGTGTTTTGTGATTAAGTTCTGTTTGTTTATCTATTTTAATTGTGCTCTAACCTTGAGTAACTTGTTCCTCAAATTCATTCTTACCATTTTCTTGTAGTTTATATGTTTGTAGTTGTTTCATTGTCTTAGCAATGATGATGGCACAAAGCTTCCAACAAGAAGGGTATGGGCAAATTGGAGCATATGGGTATGACATGTATGAATGGAGAGGGTTTGTTGAGCAAGAAAACACACAACTACCCTACAACTTCTACAATGGAAATCCTAATTATCCCGCAAACTTCCCACACCAAAGCCCTCATATCCAATATCCAAAACACCCACCCTCCCAAGACCCACTTTACTATCAATGCCAAATGTCACCGTACATTCAACACCCATATGACCAATCTCCCATGTACCCAAAATAAGAAGATGAGCATAAGTTTGATATACAAGATGTGGTTCTCCAAATACTAAGAGGCCAACAAAATTTCTTCACACAAGTGCTAGAAGAGAACCAAGATAGGGACAATGTTCTAAAAAACATTGCTACCCATGGTGAGAAGTTGACAAATCAAATTGCCCAAATGGAGGCCACCCAAAAACTCAATGAAGAAGAAGAGGAGGGTGCAAATGAAGAATAATTTTGAAGGCATTATGAAACTACTCTTGTGAATCCCCCACCACCTTCCAAATTCATAAGCATTGATCACCCCATATTCCAACTTGTACCCCACTTTACAAACATTGTTGATGAATGTGCATATAAAGGTGTAACCTTTGAGGATGGGGAGTGCTTGATTGATTATGAACCAAGAGTGGATGATGAATTGGAAGATTATGTAGTTGGGGAGGAGAGCAATGATGAATGTGAGTTGGAGGCCAATTATGAGACAAGCACTTTGTCTAAATTGCCTCAAGTATCTAGCTCACCCACTGGCCTTGCTTCTCCAATTTGGGATACCTATGATGAGGATAAGGAAGACCTCCCACCACAATTTCCTTCTATAATCGATGTAGAAGAAGTGCGTTCCCTTGACACTTGTGGGAGTAAAGGTAAAACTTGGAAAGAGGAGGTTGATGAATTTGAACTTGCTATCTTTGGAGAATTAAGAGGCTAAGAGGAAAACTATGATGTTGGTACATTTGATCATAGTTTTGAAGAAATTGAAGCTCTCTTCTTTGTAAATGGTTCAAGTTCTAAGGAGGGTCAAGAAGAAAGTGAAGAAAATGAAAGCATGAATGACCTCAATGGTAGGAAGTTGACTCGTCCACATTTCATCCTTCAACTATCCCCTCATCAAATAAATATGAACTCTCCTTATATTATTAAATGATTGATGAATCAATGCTCTATCATCATAGAATTTGAAAGAGATGGTGGAGAGTGAAAGCCTTCGGACGAATATGGGCCATACTTCATACCTTGTGTTGACAAGAATCATGGGCTTGTTGGTTTGAAGCATTGCAAAGGCTCAAGTGCTAAGGGCAAGGTGAATGAGATAGTAAGTGGCAAGCTCCCTGGGCCAAGCTTCATATTGAATTGGAACAAACCGTATTCATGCTTGTTTGAAGATTGTGCTCAAGCTTTTGACCGGTCATTGAGAGCATTGAGCAACATGGACAACATCAATGAAAATGGCAATTTGAAATGAGTTTGGTGGAGTCCTCCCTCAAACCACTATTTGTAATATATTCTCTCCCTTGACTTTGCATTACATTTAGTATAATTGCATCTAGAATCATTTTAGTTCTTGTAACCAAACCTTCTCTCTTTTTGCATTGGAAACAGTATTTTGTTTGGTTTGGGGAAGTTTGATTACAAGTACTCCGACTTAATTCAAATTAGCTCTCATTTAAATCGATATCATGCATCATAATAGTCTAGTTAGCTCATATAGATTAGCTCATCATACATATAGTATAATATAGATATCTCATATAGTTAGTTCCATACATTTTGCATTCATGCATGGTCTCTCATGATCAAACCTCCTCCTTTTTGCACTAGCAATAGTGTTTGATTCGGTTTGGGGAGGTTTGATCATAACTAACCTAAGCTAACTTAAATTAGCTTTCATATTAATAGAAAACATGCATCACTTTAGCTTAGTTTAGCTTAATTGCACATTTGTGACATATGACATATAGTTGCATTTATATAGATCATGCATTCATTTATTTCAAGCATTGTATTTTCATTCCTACTCCTATGTTATACATTGAGGAGCATGTCCAAAACAAAGTAGGGGGGGGGGGGATTTATATTCCAAAAACTTATAAATGTTAGAAATATATATCTCATATTTTAACATATTCATATATGTGAAGATTTAATTTAGTCATAAAATTAAACATCTTATGCATGCAAACAATAATAAAAAGGAAGAAATCATCAACCCTTACATTGATTATTTCGGATTATTGGGCACAAGTAAGATCTCCTTCTTACTTGTTCTTGAGCACTCCAAAATGGAAGAACAAGGATTCAAGTGTAGAATCCCTCCTAAGGATTTATACCCAAGGTAAACTCTTAACAAAATTAATATTATTATTACTAGAACAATATTAATTTAAATAAAATGACCCAAAATATTTATTTTGGTTCTCTTAATTTCGGCTGAGAGAAGGAAAGAGGAAGAAGAAGTTTTTATCTCTCTAAAAACTCTATTTTTGTTTGTTGAATGGATGAATGAATACCCTAACATTTCATGTAGTGTATATTGTGAAAATTAGAAGAAAAAACCCATGGTTTTCTCCTTCTTAAAACCGGGTAGAGGGATGGGGTCAAAGGGCCAATGCATGGGCAAGGTTGACTTCACAAGAACAAGTAGGCTTGCATGGCTAGTTTTAGGCAAATATGATTATGTTTACCACTAATATAATTAACATAATAATTTCCTAAAACACCTCATTATTTCGGTCATATTGAGATAAAATGGATTCCATTTTATCTTTGTCAATTTGTCACATGTCACATGTCACATAAAATTGTTATGTATTTTTAACATATTAAAAATCAACGCATTAATAAAAATACGTCATATACAAAATCGACTTAGTAATTCATAATTACTTGTGCCAAAATATTTTTCCAATTATAAATCACAACATCTTGTATTTATAATAAATCATTCATTCTAATGCAATTGTTTCCTTAATCAATAATTTCATCTAAGTAGTAAAACAATTCGATCACTTAGACCGTATCTTATTTAATCAAATTATAATGAGATACGTAAATATTACTTCCAAAATCGCCCGTCAATTTTATGTAATTTAATTAACCCGTATCTTCATACGATCAATTAAATGATTAATTAAGAGTGTTACCCTTTAGATATGACCTAAGGGGATAAACTGATCACCATCGTCGCACGACAGTAATGTCAAACTCTAGTCAGCCAATCATTACCGATATGTGTGGACCAATTGACAGTAAAATATTACTTCCCAATTGTATTCTTTAAAATGAGATTTAAACATGTGATCATCATGATCAACATTTGTGATCGCATTATTGTCGGAGGACACATATTCCAACAATCTCCCACTTGTCCTCGACAAGTGTGCGTCACCAATTCTCTTGTCCTATTACTATCTCCCACTCAATGCAAGGTGTCTTTCAGGTCGTACTTGCAAGTGATCATATCGAGAGTGGTTTCCTCGATCTGGAGAATAACTGATTGACCGGATTTATCTTACCATAAATATCTTCCGAGCGTGGCCACGCATTTCCAGTTCATTACTCCTCTAGTGGCCCTGAGATATTGTTATAACCCTGACTAGGGGTGGACAATTTCTATCGCACTCATTCCCTTCGACTAGCCACAGCCATCATAACCCAAAATATGCCCATTTGACCCCATTTACGAAGGTCGTAGTAACACAAATCAAAGTTAATCTGAAACTGTGCCATCTTAGGCGAATAGTCTTTAGTCAAAAGAATCGACTCATTAGAATACTGTAGTAGCTCTCGCCACGACCAGGCTATATAAATTTGCCAGAACTCTATACGCGGTCTTAAGGCTCGACAAAGTGTTCCTAACAGTCTGCCTATGTGATCGACTAGTCATCTCACATGACTCTCTGGCACTTGAACTTGCCATCAATCGCATCACACTCTAGTCACTTCGAGACGTCACCTCATACAAGTGACTATGGGCAAATACTATGTTAATCCGTGTTCACTTTAACGGGGTTCAATTGTTACTACAACCCGTTTGGATGTAACAATGTATAAAGAAAAGATAAAAGACAAATGTGATTATGAACATTAACAAAAACAACACTTTTATTTCATTTCAAAATCTAACAGAAACTTGGTACACGTTTAAGTCCCATGGACGTAACATGTCCATCATGCTTGGCCTGCGATAAAGGCTTGGTGAGCGGATCGGCTATGTTGTCATCCGTCCCAACCTTATATATCGCAATTTCCTTTCTTTAAATGAAATCTCTAATTACATGATATTTTCTAAGTACATGTCTAGATATATTACTAGACTTAGGCTCTTTAGCTTGGAAGATCGTCCCACTATTATCACAATAGAGAGTGATGGGATCATTGGCGGTAGGTACTACTCTTAGACCTTCCGTGAATTGCACGATCCATACAGACTTCCTTGGCGACTTTCGATCTTTGCAATGTACTCAGCCTCCGTTGTTGAATCCGCAGTCACAGCTTCCTTGAAGCTTCTCCAGCTAACGGCACCACCATTAAGCATGAAAACGAAACCAGCTTGTGATTTCATGTCATCTCTATCCGTTTGAAAATTTGAGTCCGTGTAGCCAGTAACACGGATCTCGGTGTCTCCTCCAAACACTAAGATAGAATCCTTAGTCCTTCTCAAGTACTTAAGGATGTTCTTGACGGCTATCCAGTGACTCTCACTTGGATTTCCTTGATATCTACTCATCATGCTCAAGGCATACGAGACATCAGGACGTGTGCATATCATGGCGTACATGATTGATCCAACAGCGGAAGCATAAGGGATCAATTTCATGCATTCAACATCATGGGGTTCGGAGGAAGATTGAGACTTGCTCAATATAGTCCCAGTTACCATAGGTACCAAACCCCTTTTTGATTTGTCCATCCTGAACTGTCGAAGAATCTTATCAACATAAGACTCTTGACTTAGTGCCAATATCCTCTTGGATCTATCTCTATGGATCCGGATACCTAATATGCGTTGTGCTTCTCCTAAATCCTTCATTTGGAAGTGGTTACCTAACCACTTCTTAATAGAAGACAACATTGGAATATCATTTCCAATGAGTAGTATGTCATCGACATACAAGATTACGAACACAACATTGCTCCCACTGAATTTCATGTATAAACATGGTTCCTCAACACTTCGAGTGAAACCATTATCTTTTATCACATGATTAAATCGATGATTCCAACTTCTAGATGCTTGCTTAAGACCATAAATGGATCTCTTAAGCTTGCACACTTTGTTAGGATTTTTAGAGTCAACAAAACCTTCGGGTTGTATCATGTACACCTCATCTTCTAAATGCCCATTTAGAAAAGCGGTTTTGACATCCATTTGCCATATTTCATAATCATGAAATGCGGCAATCGCTAACAAAATCCGTATGGATCTTAGCATGGCTACGGGGGCAAAGGTCTCATCATAATGGAGACCTTGGACTTGGGTAAATCCTTTTGCCACTAGCCTAGCTTTGTAGACATCATCATGTCCTTCTATGCCATTCTTGACTTTGAAAATCCATTTGCATTGAAGAGATCTTGCCCCTTTAGGCAAATCTACCAAGTTCCAGACTTGGTTTTCATGCATAGAATCCATTTCGGACTTCATGGCTTCAAGCCATAAGGAGGAATTTGGACTAGAGATTGCGGCCTTGTAGGTGGCGGGCTCGTCACTTTCTAAAAGCAACACATCGAGTGTTCCATCTTCTTCGATAAGTCCCACATATCGATCGGGATGGCGTATAACACGGCCCGTTCTTCTAAGTGGAGGAGAGACAACCGTGTTAGACGACGAAGGAACATCTTCTTGCGTATCTATCTCGGTTTGTGGCTCTTGAACTTCATCAAGTTCAAAATTTCTCCCACTCTGTCTTTTAGAAATAAAATCTCTTTCTAAGAAGACAGCCTCAGAAGACACAAACACTTTGTTTTCTTGAGGTTTATAGAAGTAATAACCTCGGGTGTTAAAATAGCCTACAAAGGTGCATTTTTCAGATTGTGGGGCTAGCTTATTGTTATTTTTGATTTTGACATAAGCATTACAACCCCAAATTTTCATGTAGGATAGATTAGGAACTTTTCCTTTCCATATCTCAAATGGAGTTTTCTCGGTGGCTTTGGTGGGACAATTGTTCAAAGATCTTATTGCGGTTTGAATCGCAAATCCCCAAAACGAGTTTGGTAACTCGGTTTGACTTATCATGGACTGAACCATATCAAGTAGGGTTCGATTTCTCCTTTCGGCAACACCATTGAGTTGTGGTGTTCCGTGTGGAGTAAGTTGTGATATAATACCATGACTTTTCAAGTGTGAATCGAATTCAAGGCTAAGATATTCTCCACCACGATCGGATCGTAGTGCCTTAATCCTTTTGTTCAATTGGTTCTCTACTTCGTTTTGAAATTCTTTGAATTTCTCAAACGCTTCACTTTTATGCTTCATCAAATAGATATACCCATATCTACTTAAGTCATCGGTGAAGGTTATGAAGTAGTCATAATTTCCACGAGCGGTGATACTCATTGGTCCACACACATCGGTATGTATGAGTCCTAATAGTTCACTTGCTCGTGTCCCTTTACCACTAAAAGGATTTCGAGTCATTTTGCCAAGAAGGCAATATTCACATGTTCCATATGATTGAAAATCAAATGGTGTAATCACATTAGTCGAAATTAATCTTTTGATGCGATTCTCGTTTATGTGACCTAATCGACAATGCCAAATGAACGATTCATTTGGGTCACTTGATTTGAGTTTCTTTGATTGAATGTTATAGATATCGTTTATCGGATTCGAGGTTTCTAAAATGTAAATGCCATTGATGGAAGAAGCTTGGCCAATAACCAAATCATTCCTCGAAATAGTACAACGATTGTCCTTAATGACAAAACAAAATCCATCCATGTCTAGCATAGCGATAGAAGTAATGTTTTTAGAGAGTGTAGTCACATAAAAACAAATATGTAAATACAACTCAAATCCATTAGGCAAAGCTAATACATAAGTTCCTTTGGATTCGGCCGCTACTCGAGCTCCATTTCCAAGGCGTAGATCCACATCTCCTTTGCTAAGCCTCTTCACGTCTCTTAAACCCTGTAAATGATTACAAAGGTGAGAACCACAACCAGTATCCAGTACCCATGTCGTAGTGAAAGTATAATTTATATCAATAACATAAATTTCCTTAGGAATTTTACCTTTTGGAACGATGATTCCTTCCCTTATATTTCGCAAATATACGGGACAATTCCTAAGCCAATGTCCTATGCAATAGCAATAATGGCACTCATCTTCAACTTGCTTGAAGTTTTTCCCTTTCTTTCCCTTCTTCTTGAACCTTTTGTCCTTAGAAGCAACAACTTGATTGCTTGAGCTCCCACTAGTTTTGGCATCTTTATCTTCCAGAGACAAAGATCCTATAGATTTTATGAGGAGGTCTTCCTGAGACCGGCTCACACGAGATCTAGTAGTAGTAGGTGGTCTAGAAGAAGTGATGAAGTTAAGGTTTCCATCCGATCCTATCCCAAAATAAAGTTCTCTAGTAGTGTCGAAATCATTGTTGAAGCAAACGTCGTCAAAAACATTGTGACAAGACTGAATAGTTATTGGTGCGGTAGCGTTTGATGGATTCATTGTAATGAACTACAAGTATGGAAGAAAAGGAAATATTAACATTTGTCTTTTAATATCATACTTATAAATAAATTAACAAGATATGAACATTTATATAGTGACCTCTACCCAACTATTATAAATGATTCCAAGACCCAAATTCATATTAACTTAGGCATCGGTAAAGCCGAAAACAAACCTTTATCAATATAACTCGGTGGATTAACACTTTAATCGATTCTACTTTTATAACTCTTGGTTGATAAAATTACATTAATATTTATCTTTAGCCCGAAACACATCCGGCAACCGACGAGAATACTTTCGTTGAGTTCAATCCAAATTTCGAATAAATGTGTCCATGATCCAAATTTACATCAACTTGGGCATCGGTAAAGCCGAAAACAACCCTCATCTTTATAAACTCGGTGGGTAGACATTTATCACCCACTTCCCCTACGTAATAAGATTTGTACCCCGGTAAAGCCGAGTGCACTCACTCACGAAATAGGTTTTCATGGTTTCTACTTTTTGGTAAAGCTATTTCTCAATTGATTATTTTAGCGAGAGGTCATGTCAATTTATTATCTATCACGTTTTAAGTGAAGTAAAGCGGTGAACTACGATAATTCTAATTGACACGGTCGATAAACTCGATTAAAATGACAATGCATGTTTTAGTTGTGGCGATTTAACGATGCATGCAACATATAAATAAAATGCAAAACATAAAATAAATCCTAGTATGGCCTTCCTAAAATAGAAAATTTAATTAACTATTACATATTCGGAAACCAACTCCATTAGTCCCTTGAACTTCGGTTATGGCACGCATCTCGAGGTAACACCGTCTTTATGTATCGCCTTCTAGAGTGACACCGTCTTCATGGAACTCCGGAATAAATAAATTACATAACAAATTACATAATTTCCTATTATACATTTGTAATTAAAATAAAATAAATCTATTAAATTACAAAACGGTGATACGAGATCACAATAAATTACAACCGAATCGATATTCCCATACATTTCGGGTAATACCAATTAAAAACTAAGGCCATACTAAGTAAAATTACATAATTCAAAAATTACATAAAATAAAATTATGACAATCATAAATAAAATGCAGCATTATAATATGTATGAACATGCCCAATTTTATGCTAAATCGCCTTTAAGGAGCCAATATCGTATACATCATTCAGCATAACAACATCATGGTATAGCAGCAAGCAAGACAACATTAGCTCTAATTTAAAAAAAGTAATAAGCACATTATTAAGTTACTAACCTTTTCTGGAATAAGGATATATCTTCGCATAATAATCTCCAACATGAACCGACAAACGTAGTATCCATATTGTATGCTATCCGACTAGAGAGGGACCTATTATTACATAAAAAACGAAGAAACGAGAAGGCCCACATCAGAATCTTGCACTTTAGGTATTGTATTTGCGCACGTATTATTATTAAAGACAGATTTTTGCACTTAAGGTATTGTATTTGAGCACGTACCCCTGTTATCGTAATAAAAGTAGGGTCATCATCAGAATCTTTTGTGGGTTCATCCTCGTTAGCTCTTTTCTTCTAAAAGGCCCTTTTTTTTATTAAAAAAAGGAGGCAGAAACTCATATTTTTGGGGCAAAAATGAGCTTTTTGCTATAAATAAAAATTGAAACTTAATGTTATTATAAATAAATCAGTATTATAAACTTACTTAATAATCAAGCCCTTAAAGGTCTCGTTTGGTTCTCTATGCAAAGAGCCCAACAAAAAAACTTCTTGGTCGGCATGATGGCTTCTAGCAGCACCCAATGACTCCTACATCAACAGACATCATCATTATTAACAAGTACAAATATTAGTTATGAAAATGCAATTGTAGGTGGAATCGTAATATTAATTTGTTTATTACCCGATTTCATTATAAGGGGCAAAAATGAGCTTTTTGTTTGTCGCCAATCCCCGGGCAATATAATCTACCCGATTTCGTACAAAATCAACGCGATATGCATAGATAAAATATAGGGGCACAGGAATCCGTATTGATCACATTGAATCTTGTTCTCGGGGATCACTCTCATTTCATTAACCTACATTATTACGGTATTAATTCCGGTATTTAAAACACTATCTAGTCAGAATATTAGAATATGAAATGATTTATTAAGAAACTTACTTCATCCAAACAAATAGGTGGTGGACATCAATCTCGAGAAGGCCAGCCCAAATGGCTAGAAGCTCCCATGACAAAATTGCTTCGTGCTCAATCCCTAAAATATCCTCCTCGAGCGGAATAACTATCAGTTGCTCGGTTTCTATGCGATGGCTAGCCTCCAAATACAGTTTCCTCATCGACAGCGTTCTTACTTTTAGCATGAATTTGCTCCCAGAAAAATTAGTGGAGTTTATACTCCTAACATCTTTCAGTGCGGGGAAATAATGCTTTTCTCTTTTTGTGCTACTACCACCAGCCTATACATGTAGATAAATAAAATAATAAAAAATCCAAAGGTAACATATCCTAGCTAGTTGGAGTAATAAAAATAAAAGAGTACTTGAGTAAATACCTCATCAACCTGCTCTTTCAATGATGAGGCAGTAGTAGGTATGTCTGGGGACTTAGGCTTATCCGTCTTTTTTGTCCCCTACACAAAATTTCCATCCTTTTTAGAAATACAGAAAAAATATAAATAAAGGGAGGTTTTTAAAAAAATGGAGATGTTAATTAAATAGCTCATCAAGTTGTTGTTTCGACGAGGTAGTTGGCATGTCTGGGGACTTAGGCTTATCCGGCTTATCCGTGTTTTTTGTTCCCTACAAAAAAAATAACATATAAAAACATTTAACATATAAAAATTTAACATATAAAGGTATTTTTTCTAACCCCGACTGCTTTCGGTTGAGGCGGAGATGAACGAGCCACGAAGATGTGAGAATTAGGCCATTGGATGAAACTTTCAACCGCATCTGCCAGAATGGTAATGTCGTCACGAACTGGGACGGGCAGTTGAAATTTTTCATGGCCTTCTAAGACTTGAGTTATCTCCACTTTTCTATGACCAGGCATAAGTTGTTCGCCATAAACCAATAAAGCTTCCGTTGATTTGGTGGGCAAGTCTACGAGACCCCGGCCAACACGCACATGTTTCGCGGATTTAGGGTCAGTAAGAATAACTACCTTCCTATTTACGGCCTGAAGAATACACATACATTATATATTATATCCCAAAATTTAATAGAATTCATATAAATTACACTAATTAAAGACTTCATGCATACCTTGCCGAAAACTGTGAACTGATTTGAAGGGGATGTATGCTGCTGTTTTCCATCAGCCGTCTTCTCAAGTTGCATCCCCTGATTATTGTCAGTAGTGGCGGATAACTCAAGTTGCATCTCCTTTTCAGACTCATTTACCTAATAAAATTAACCAATGGCACGATGTCAGAAGTTATAGCATTAGAGCTGGCAAGGAACACACCCCCGATCTTACCCAAAAAAAAAAGAAAAGAAAAATAAGAAAGTCATATATTTACCTTATCGGCTTTAGTTGTTACAACTTAAGAAGCATTAGGTACCTGATCTTTCTAAATCTCGTTGAACGATACTTCCTTCTCATGTATTGCCAAGGTAGTAGTGTTCTCGGCCTCTTGACCAATCTGTTGTACCTTACCCCCTTTAATGACATCCTCCATCATCTTCAATTCTTCTTCGGAAGGCTTGCCTCCAGAATTCATCTTTAGTATCACGGATGCCAATAACTGAACCTGCGTGCCAAGAATGTAATGTTTCAGCAATTTGTTTAAAACAATAACATGTGAACTTAAATGAAAATAATACAATAAATGGTACCATGTCAGCCTTCTCAGTCTTAGCCTTCCTTTTCTTCTTTTTCGGGGCAGTTGTCCCATAATATTTCGTGACTCCAACCTATAACGGGATGCCCCTCAATCGACCTGGATGTTCGGGTCGGCCGATCGCTCTAGCAAGAACGTCATCACGACCATTGGGAGTGAATATCCCTTCTTCTACCTCCTTCAATACCTTCTCCTATAATATATTAAATAAACTTCAAATTATATTTGTGACTAAAATAATAAAGTTAGTAATGAACTCGTCTTAATAAAATAATAATTACTATGTTGGCCAACACTTCCTGATCATATTTGTCACACTGCCGGGATCCTTTAGGCGTGTGCTTTTCTTTATATGTTGCATGCCGATTCAAGTCGGTCACTCCCTTTGCCACCTACACATTAACATGGTAACAGTTATATATATAAATGTGTATCAACTCCAAGTGTGATTAAAAAAATAAAATAAACAGGGGGATGCATGCTACTTACGAGTTGGTCTTCTATCAATCTGTAACCGCCTCGAGAACCATACCATTTCCCCTTCTTGCATGAAATGTTAGCACGATTTCTTTTGCTAACGGCCTTCAAATTATATAAAAGCGCAAGTAGATGAGATAATAAAAAAATTATAGAGAACTCATTAATTAAAAAAATGATAGGTAAATCATTAAAAGGCGAGGATATTTAACCTCAAACTTCTCACTAGTTCGAATCGCTTTGAAAAGATCCCATTGTTCCTGAGTGATGGTGGGACACTTGTTTGACGGTGGGCTCTTACGCATCTCCCCCGTCTCCTTGTCCACATACAACCAATACTTACCAACGTCACACTTCCACTGCCTTAAGACACTCCTTGCCTTCTGTATTAAATACTTATCATAGCATTCGGCAATATCAAAGGCTTCCTTTATACGATCCAAGAATAACTGCGCCAATTTTGGATTCAAATTCCTAATTTCATCTAAATGGATAGGCACAAACTATCTTGTGCAACATCCAATCCAAGTGGATAAATCCTTCGCATTTGGACCAGTAGGGAAACCCTTCGCGTTCTATGTTATGTTAAGCGGTTGTTTAGCCGCTATAGCTGCAAGGGTTGTAGGGCACTTCGTAGCACCCCTCTCACCAGGCTTATTATCCCCAGGCTTATTATTCTTTTGACTTCTTTTCCTTTTTCCACCCATGATAATCCTAAAACCCTAAATATGAATGAAATAGGAAATGAACAACGACATGCAGAGTATCTAAACTCCTAAAGAGGAATGAAAATTTAAAACAACAGTTTGAGCTTCTAAAATCCTAAAACCCTAATAAGAGGAATGAAGTAGACGATGCAAGATGATAATGATAACAAAGAAGACGAAAAACAAACAGATGAAAAACAAAAAAAGATGATCTTAAAACCTTAATGACGAAACACAAAAGTGAACATACCTGATGATGATGATGATAAAGAGAATGAGCAGGATGATAAGGGAAGGCAACGAAATATGGGCGTCGGAAACTGGGCGACGGCCGGCAACGAGAATGTAGAAAGCGGGGGAGAGAGAATAAACTCAGGATACCAACGGTTGAACTGATGTTGTGTGTGTTTGTGCCGTGTTTGTGTGGTATGCTGTATACTTGTATGTGTTTGTAAATTAGTTTTTTATTAAGACAAACTATTAATAACGGGTCCCTAAAACAAAACCGTTGTGATATGTTAATAACAACGGGTCAATAAAAGTCAACCGTTGTCATAACTTTATTACAACGATTAAAATATACCCGTTGTAATATATTTTTACCCAATTTGCACCAAAATGAAATATGTCTAAAAAAAGCAATGACAACGGGTAGAAGTACTACAACCGTTGTCACTTCCTATCTCATTTTTTTAATCTAATAAGACCAATAACAACGGTTCCTGTGTTATAACCCGTTGTTGAAAGTAATAACAACGGGTAATGTCAATATAACCGTTGTTATTGTTTAACTCTTTTTTTTTTAAATTACTGTAATTGCATTACAGTCCAAACCTGTAACAATACAACAAAGATCACAATCGTAATAAAGAGAAACAAGAACATTAATCAAAGAATTTCAACAACATCATCCACATCTAATAATAAGATCAAGAAAATAAGACAACAACAACAACATGCATACTGCATATCTACAGGATTTACCATGCCAAATTTGGGAATCTTTAACAATGACCATTGCTTCTATTGGCTTTTTAAAGCTACCAAAAGCTAAAGACAACATACATACACTTCAGCAACACAGCTCAAACTTGATATAAATTCAGAAAAGAGGCATCCCATTAGCTCAATATCCATTAGCTCCCTACAACAAACAAATAAAGCATCAAATTACTGGTCTGAAAATGACTCAAAATGTTGGTCGTCCATATCACTGTGTCCTGATGAATGCCCCAGGCCACATAGATATAGACAATGGAAAATTTGCTGCTAAAAGCTTTAATCCTTTGAGGAATAAGCTTATTGAGCTGGGATACTCAGTCAGCAAAATTAAGCCACAATGGGGGCCATGGGGATTCAAAGGGAGTCTACTCATTCAGTTTGGAACATCACCTGCACATGCAGAATCAACATTTAAGCTTGACATGATGTTTCAACTCCGAGGCCATGGAAGGAACAACTGGAATGCTCCGAATAGATCAACACTTGAACCATACCTCTGGGTAGCCACAGACGAGGATGCCGAGCTTCTGAAAATACCGTGGACTATGTCCAAGTGCCGTATACGACCATCTTTGATGGGCAGCAGTCGGCCAGGTCAGAAAGCGTCGATAGCTACAACCAGGTTGTGGCTGTTTTCCAAGCAATGTACCCTTAAATTAAACCCCTACAAAATGTGTGTGTCTGTGGCTGAAACTTCCAAGCAACGTCGTGTGTTATTTGTTAAGTGTCCAACTGTGTGTATCTGTATACGCCTATCATAAGCAGTTTCGTGAGCCTGTAAGAAAAGGCAACTTAAATAAAGGTAATTTGTAACCCTGTGGTCTTGTAAGATTTTCAGTATTGTTGTATAAGTAGCGTCGAGAGTATCAGTGCTTTACGTTTGTGTTAAATATGCAGTTCCTAAATCCAAATCTGTTCAGTGGAGATAATTATTTAAAAAAAAAACTAAAAGGAAGATATATATATATATATATTTAAAAAATAAAAATAAAAATAAAAGCTAATAACTTACATTATAGACCATCTCATGATCGGGGATGTTTCTTGGATGTCAAAGTTTCTTCCTTAACTCAAATACCTTCACCATGTTCACCACGCATATAGATGCTTTCAGTGTCCTCATGATCAGTGTCAACATCGTCGAAAAAAGATACAGTGGTAGAGTGATCCATTCCCTCAAAAACGACATCCTGATCATCATCACCATTATCGGATGGACTACTCCTTCTACTCCTTATAGATAGTACAACAGACCACTTCTTATCCACAAGATCGGTGACATAGAACACTTGTTTAGCTTGGGATGCCATTATTAAAGGATCATCCTTATTATTGCCAACCTTACCCAGATTAACCAACGTAAATTCCATCTTATCCTTTCGGACACAGTGGATGTTGTTATCAACCCAGTTATATCGAAACAAAGGCATTGTGAAATCAATGTAATCTAATACCAATATTTCTTGAATAACACCATAATAAAGGCATTTTCCCCAAATAAGCTTTTTATCTTTTGAAGTAGCAAAGTGCATTGCCTCAAATTTAGAACTCACACCACTATTTTGCATTGTGCTCAAATCATCTTGCTCGCGGGTGTAAAAAGTATATCCATTAATGGCAAAACTGCTGTAAAAGGTAACCCTGGCATTTGGACCTAAACCAAGATGTAGTAACCTAGGAGAGATGTCATCACCAGTTTGATTCGTATACTCTAAGACAATATTCCTATACCACTCTCCAAACGTCTTCGTATGCTCGTTTGCAATCCACTTCTCGGTCTTGTTTGGGTGATCGTATTTGAGCTCATCTTTGTGTTGTTGAATATAAGGTTGCACCTCATCTTCGTTGTTTAGCACATACGTATGTGCTAAATGCAACATTTCACGTGTCACAATTTTTTCAACCCGGCCCCTAATACCTTTTCCGGTCATCCAGTCACTATGACGATTCTTAGGAACGCCAATCAACTCGTTAGGGGAGAGATGAGCATAACAATATGAAAGAGCTTTGTCTAAAATAGCGCGTTCAACAATACAACCTTCCGGACAATACCGATTAGATGTATAGTCCTTGTAGACTTTCATCAATCTTTCGAAAGGATACTGGTATCTCAAGTACACGGGCCCAAGGTACAAAATCTCCCTAACCAAGTGAATGGTCAGATGAATTATGATAGTGAAGAAAGAGGGTGGAAAATACATTTCCCACTAACAGAGAAAGGTGACAACGAGGTCCTGCATAGAATCCGCATCATCGGGATCGATGACTTTCTCGCATATGGACTGGAAGAAGAGACAGAATCTAGTTATAGCATATCTTACCTTTTCAGGTAAAATGGAACGAATATCCACATGTAGTAATTGTTGAATCAAAGTGTGACAATCATGTGACTTTAACCCGGTGAGGTTTAGGTCTTGCATCGACACTAGGCTTTTGACGTTCGACGAATAACCATGTGGCACTTTAATTCCATTCAAGCATGCACAAAACTCTTTTTTCTCATTCCGTGAAAGGGTATACGCTGCTGGCGGTAAAAATGTACGATTACCTCTCTTTTGTGGTGCCAACTCTAGCCTAATACCCATCATTTTCATATCTTCCCTAGCTGCGGTGTTATCCTTTGTTTTACCGGGAACATTCAGAAGGGAATTGATAATATTATCACATACATTTTTCTCAATGTGCATGAAATCAAGGCAATGCCTGACCTCCAGGTCAGGCCAATATGGAAGTTTATAAAAAAATATGGATCTTTTCTTATACCCACGAGTAGAAAATTTAGAGCCGCTCTTCTTCCCATATTCTATCTCTATATGCTATACTTTATGATAAACTTCATGCCCACTCAAAATTCTAGGAGGTTGACAAAGTTCTTGTCTTCTATTGAATGCTTTATGCATCTTGCGATAACAATGGTCATGATACAAGAACCTCCTATTTCCCATATACACATACTTACGAGAAGACTTCAAGTATTCAGACTCGATATCCTCCCCACAGAATGGACAAGCCTCTTTCCCATGAACTGTGTGCCCAGAAAGGTCGCCATAAGCCGGATAGTCAGATATTATACACTATAACATCGCTCTCAAATTGAAAGTTTTGTTCTTATATGCATCAAATACTTCTATCCCACTATCCCACAACATTCGCAAATAATCTGGAAGAGGTTCCAAATAGACATCTATATCATTTCCAGGTTGTTTGGGGCCGGAAATTAACAACGACAACATCAAATACTTTCTTTTCATGCACACATTGTTGGAATATGTGTCCTCTGACAATAATGCGATCACAACTGTTGATCATGATGATCACATGTTTAAGTCTCATTTTAAAGAATACAATTGGGAAGTATTTTTACTGTCAACTGGTCCACACATATCGGTAATGATTGGCTGACTAGAGTTTGATATTACTGTCGGGAGACGGTGGTGACCAGTTGATCCCCTTAGGTCATACCTATAAGGTAACACTCTTAATTGATCATTTAATTGATCGTATGACGATACGGGTCAATTAAATTACTTAAAATTGACGGACGATTTTGGAAGTTATATTTACGTGTCTTGTTGAAATTTGATTAAATAAGATACGGTCTAAGTAATCGAATTGTTTTATTACTTAGATGAAATTATTGTTTAAGGAAACAATTGCACTTGAATGAATAAATTATTATAAATACAAGATGTTGTGATTTATAAGTGGTAAAATATTTTGGTACAAGTAATTATGAATTACTAAGTCGATTTTGTGTATGACGTATTTTATTAATACGTTGATTTTTAATATGTTAAAAATACATAAAAATTTTATGTGACATATGACATGTGACAAATTGACAAATTGACAAAAATAAAATGGAGTCCATTTTATCTATTTGGACCGAAATAATGGGGTAGTATTAGCAATATATTATGTTAATTGAGTTAGTGGAAAACATGATCATGTTTGCCTAATACTAGCCATGCAAGCCTACTTGTTCTTGTGAAGGCAACCTTGTGCATGCATTGGCTCCTTCTTTTTCCCCCTTCCACCCGGTTTTGAGAAGACAAATACCTTGGGTTTTTCTTCTTATTTTACCTAATATACACTATCATATTCACTAGTGTATTATTCATTCATTCACCTAAAAAATATAAGAATTTTAGAGAGATAAAAATCTTCATCTCCTCCTTCTCTCTTAACCGAAATATAGAGAGACCAAATAATATTTTGGGTCAATTTTTATACAAATTAATATTGTTCTAGTAATAATAATATTAATTTTATTAAGTTGTTATCTTGGGTATAAAACCTTGGCAGGGATTCTACACTTGAATCCTTGTTCATCCAATTAAGAAAAGCTCAAGAACAAGAGAGTAGGAGAACTCTCTTGTGCCCTTTGATCCGAAATATCATTGTAAAAATGAAGATTTCTTCCTTATTTTACTTGTAGTTTGCATGCATAAGATCATCTTTTAATTTATGACTAAATTAAAATTATAACATATATGAATATGTTGAGTTAAGATATATAGATTTATAACAAGCGGTATCAAGAGCCTTGGTTGTTTGCATGGAAATCGGTTATACTTTTTCCGAGTTATACGATTAACATATAAAACTTGTAAATTTGTGTTATTATGATATATCACGAAATAAATTTATGCATGTTAAAGTTTCTGGTCCTAAAATGTTTTTAGGATTTTTGGGTTAATTTATGGATTTTTATTGTTCATCTTATATAATAATGGCATTAAAAATATGATTTTATGATTAAAATGTCATTTTCGGACTAAAATTAGCTAAACTTTGAATTTTCCAGTGATTTTTGTATATGTTATCACATGTTTTATTTTTAGATGACCTGTAAATTTTCATAATTTTTGGAGTTCTTATGCTCGAAATATGGATTTTTCATGATAAAAATCGAATTTAAATGAAAAATAGGTTAATACGAGATAAATTTCGAATCTGGTCATAGAAATTTAGTATGTTGTCACATGCAATTTTACAAGATGTGTGTAAAATAATAGGCTATATTGAAGTCTTTTTTAATGATTTATGAATTTTTGATAAAAAATAGCATAAATAGTGACTTAATTAGTGAATAATTGCTAAAACATACTCCATGACTAAGAAAAAACGTCACATATTGCATTTTATTATCTTTTTCAGATATAAAATTGAAAAGTTGGTGAATATAATTTTTCTCGTGTTTTTTATGATTTTTATTGATAAATCCGATAAACCGCAACATAGTTTTTCCGATAATTTTACGAAATTTTAACCTAAGTTTTTGAACATTATGAGTGTCATGGTATTTTTCCAGAATGTTCATAAGTTTAAATTTCAAATTTTGAATTTATTTGGAATTTTTGTGATTTATTTGAAGTTTATAGTATTTTTATTGTAATTTTTAGGTCCATTAATGAACAATTTTAAGAAATATGAGTTAATTATAGTCAAATAATTAGTGGAGACTAATTTTGAGTCCTAAGAGGTTAGGGTAATTACCTTGTGCATAAATATGAATTTATGAAATTATCGTGATTATAAAACGTTGAATCACGCAAATCCGTAAAAACCGTGTAATATATGATATTGGCTACTTAAAGGCAATTTAGCATAAAATTGGGCATGTTCATATATATTATAATGCTGCATTTTATTTATGATTGTCATAATTTTATTTTATGTAATTTTATTTTATGTATTTTTTTACTTAGTATGGCCTTAGTTTTTAATTGGTATTACCCGAAATGTATGGGAATATCGATTCGGTTGTAATTTATTGTGATCTCGTATCACCGTTTTATTATTTAATAGATTTATTTTATTTTAATTACAAATGTATAATAGGAAATTATGTAATTTGTTATGTAATTTATTTATTTATTCCGGAGTTCCTTGAAGACGGTGTCACTCAAGAAGGCGATACATAAAGACGGTGTTACCTCGAGATGCGCGCCAAAACCGAAGTTCAAGGGACCAATGGAGTTGGTTTCTGAATATGTAATAGTTAATTAGATTTTCTATTTTAGGAAGGCCATACTAGGATTTTTTTTATGCTTTGCATTTTATTTATATGTCGCATGCATCGCTAAATCGCCATAACTAAAACATGCATTATCTTTTAATCGAGTTTATCGACCGTGTCAATTAGAATTATCGTAGTTCACCTAAAACGTGATAGATAATAAATTGACTTGACCTCTCGCTAAAATAAACAATTGAGACTTAGCCTTACCAAGTAGTAGAAACCATGAAAACCTATTTCGCGAGGGAGTGCACTCGGCCCTACCGGGGTACAAAACTTGTTACGTAAGGGAAGTGGGTGATAAATGTCTATCCACCGAATTCATGTTGATAAGGGATGAATCGGCCCTACCGTGCCCAAGTTGATGTGGATTTGGATCATGGACACATTTATTCGAAATTTGGATTGAGCTCAACGGAAGTATTCGTGACCGTAGTCGCATGTGTTCCGGGCTAAAGATAAATGTTAATGTAATTTTATCGACCAAGAGTTCTAAAAGTAGAATCGATTAAAGCATTGATCTACCGAGTTATATTGATAAGGGATGAATCGGCCCTACCGTGCCCAAGTTAATATGAATTTGGATCTTGGAATCATTTATGATAGTTGGGTAGAGGTCACTATATAAATGCTCATATCTTGTTAATTCATTTACGAGTATGATTCAAAAGACGAATGTTAATATTTCCTTTCCTCCATATTTGTAGTTCATTACAATGAATCCATCAAACGCTACCGCACCAATAACTATTGAGTCATGCCACATTGTTTTTGACGACGTTTGCTCCAACAATGATTTCGACACTACTAGAGAACTTCATTTTGGGATAGGTTCGGATGGAAACCTTAACTTCATCACTTCTACTAGACCACCCACTACCACTAGATCCCGTGTGAGCCCGTCTCAGGAAGACCACCTCATACAATCTATAGGGTCTTTGTCTCTGGAAGATAAAGATGCCAAAACTAGTGGGAGCTCAAGCAATCAAGTTCTTGCTTCAAAGGGCAAAAGGTTCAAGAAGAAGGGGAAGAAAGTGAAAAACTTCAAGCAAGTTAATGATGAGTGCCATTATTGCTATGGCATGGGACATTGGCTTAGGAATTGTCCCGTATATTTGCGAAATATAAAGGAAGGAATCATCGTTCCAAAAGCAAAAATTCCTAAGGAAATTTATGTTATTGATATAAATTATACTTCCACTACGACATGGGTACTGGATACCGGTTGTGGTTCTCACCTTTGAAATCATTTACAGGGTTTAAGAGACGTGAAGAGGCTTAGCAAAGGAGATGTGGATCTACGCCTTGGAAATGCAGCTCGAGTAGCGGCCAAATCCAAAGGAACTTATGTATTAGCTTTGCCTAATGGATTTGAGTTGTATTTACATAATTGTTTTTATGTGCCTACACTCTCTAAAAACATTATTTCTATCACTATGCTAGACATGGATGGATTTTGTTTTGTCATTAAGAACAATCGTTGTACTATTTCAAGGAATGATTTGGTTATAGGCCAAGCTTCTTCCATCAATGGCATTTACATTTTAGAGACCTCAAATCCGACTAATGATATCTATAACATTCAATCAAAGAAACTCAAATCAAGTGACCCAAGTGAAGCATTCATTTGGCATTGTCGATTAGGTCACATAAACGAGAATCGCATCAAAAGATTAATTTCATGTAATGTGATTACACCATTTGATTATCAATCATATGGTACATGCGAATATTGCCTACTTGGCAAAATGACTCGTAATCGTTTTAGTGGTAAAGGGACACGAGCTAGTGAACTATTGGGACTCATACACACCGATGTATGTGGACCAATGAGTATCACCGTTCGAGGAAATTATGACTACTTCATAACCTTCACCGATGACTTGAGTAGACATGGGCATGTCTATTTAATGAAATATAAGAGTGAAGCTTTTGAGAAATTCAAGGAATTTCAAAATAAAGTAGAGAACCAATTGAACAAAAAGATAAAAGCACTACGATCCGACCGTGGTGGGGAATATCTTAGCCTTGAATTCGATTCACACTTGAAAAGTCGTGGTATTATATCACAACTTACTCCACCCGGAACACCACAACTCAATGGTGTTGCCGAAAGGAGAAATCGAACCTTACTTGACATGGTTCGATCCATGATGAGTCAAACCGAGTTACCAAACTCGTTTTGGGGATTTGCGATTCAAACCGCAATTAGATCTTTGAACAATAGTCCCACAAAGTCCACCGAAAAGACTCCATGTGAGATGTGGACGGGAAGGGTTCCCAATATATCCTATATGAAGATTTGGGGATGTGATGCTTACGTCAAGGCTAAGACCGACAACAAGCTTGCCCCAAGATCTGAAAAATGCATCTTTGTAGGTTACCCCTCGACCTCTCGAGGATACTACTTCTACAAACCACAAGATAACAAAGTGTTTGTGTCTTGTGAGGCTGTCTTCTTAGAAAGAGAATTTATTTCTAAGAGACAGAGTGGGAGGAATTTTGAACTTGATTAAGTTCAAGAGCCACAAACCGAGGTAGAGACGCAAGAAGAAGTTCCTTCATCGTCTAACGCGGTTGTCCCTCCTCCACCTAGAAGAACGGGCTGAGTTATTCGCCATCCCGATCGATATGTGGGACTTATCGAAGAAGATGGAACACTCGATGTGTTGCTTTTAGAAAGTGACGAGCCCGCCACCTACAAGTCCGCAATCTCTAGTCCTAATTCCTCCTTATGGCTTGAAGCCATGAAGTCCGAAATGGATTCTATGCATGAAAACCAAGTTTGGGACTTGGTAGATTTGCCTAAAGGGGCAAGACCTCTTCAATGCAAATGGATATTCAAAGTCAAGAATGGCATAGAGGGACATGATGATGTCTACAAAGCTAGGCTAGTGGCAAAAGGATTTACCCAAGTCCAAGGTCTCCATTATGATGAGACCTTCGTCCCCGTAGCCATGCTAAGATCCATACGGATTTTGTTAGCTATCGCCGCATTTCATGATTATGAAATATGGCAAATGGATGTCAAAACCGCTTTTCTAAATGGGCATTAAGAAGAGGAGGTGTACATGATACAACCCGAAGGTTTTGTTGATTCTAAAAATCCTAACAAAGTGTGCAAACTTAAGAGATCCATTTATGGTCTTAAGCAAGCATCTAGAAGTTGGAATCATCGATTCAATCATGTTATAAAGGAGAATGATTTCACTCGAAGTGTTGAGGAACCATGTTTATACATGAAATTTAGTGGCAGCAATGTTGTATTCCTAATCTTGTATGTCGATGACATACTACTCATTGGAAATGATATTCCAATGTTGTCTTCTGTTAAGAAGTGGTTAGGTAACCACTTCCAAATGAAGGATTTAGGAGAGGCGCAACGCATATTAGGTATCCGGATCCATAGAGATAGATCCAAGAGGATATTGGCACTAAGTCAAGAATCTTATGTTGATAAGATTCTTCGACGGCTCAGCATGGACAAATCAAAAAGGGGTTTGGTACCTATGGTAACTGGGACTATATTGAGCAAGATTCAATCTCCCTCCGAAACCCATGATGTTGAACTCATGAAGACGATCCCTTATGCTTCCGCTGTTGGATCAATCATGTACGCCATGATATGCACACGTCCTGATGTCTCGTATGCCTTGAGTATGACGAGTAGATATCAAGGAAATCCAGGGGAGAGTCACTGGATAGCCGTCAAGAACATCCTTAAGTACTTGAGAAGAACTAAGGATTCTATCTTAGTGTTTGGAGGAGACACTGAGCTACGTGTTAATGGATACACGGACTCGAGTTTTCAAACGGATAGATATGACATGAAATCACAAGATGGTTTCGTTTTCATGCTCAATGGTGGTGCCGTTAGCTGGAGAAGCTTCAAGGAAGTCAGAATCATGCGGATTCAACAACGGAGGCTGAGTACATTGCGGATCGGAAGCTCGCCAAGGAAGATGTGTGGATCAGGCAATTCACGGAAGGTCTAAGAGTAGTACCTACCGCTAATGATCCCATCACTCTCTATTGTGATAATAGTGGGACGATCTTCCAAGCTAAGGAGCCAAAGTATAGTAATAGATCTAGACATGTACTTAGAAAATATCATGTAATAAGAGATTTCATTGAAAGAAAGGAAATTGCGATTTGTAAGGTTGGGACGGATGACAACATAGCTGATCCGTTAACCAAGCCTTTATCGTAGGCCAAGCATGATGGACATGTTGCGTCCATGGGACTTAAACGTGTACCAAGTTTATGTTAGATTTTTAAATGAAATAAAAGTGTTGTTTTTGTGCATGTTCATAATCACATTTGTCTTTTATCTTTAATTTATACATTGTTACATCCAAACGGGTTGTAATGACAAATTGAACCCCGTTAAAGTGAACACGGATTAATATAGTATTTGCCCATAGTCACTTGTATGAGGTGACGTCTCGAAGTGACTAGAGTGTGATGCGATTGATGGCAAGTTCAAGTGCCATAGAGTCATGTCAGATGACTAGTTGATCGCATAGGCAGACTGTTAGGAACACTTTGTCGGGCCTTATGACCGCTTATAGAGTTCTGGCAAATTTATATAGCCTGGTCGTGGCGAGAGCTACTATAGTATTCAAATGAGTCGATTCTTTTGACTAAAGACTATTCGCCTAAGATGGCACAGTTTCAGATTAACTTTGATTTGTGTTACTACGACCTTCGTAAATGGGGTCAAATAGGCATATTTTGGGTTATGATGGTTGTGGCTAGTCGAAGGGGATGAGTGCGATAGGAATTGTCCACCCCTAGTCGGGGTTATAACAATATCTCAGGGCCACTCGAGGAGTAATGAACTGGAAATGTGTGGCCATGCTCGGAATGTACCCATGGTGGATAAATCCGGTCAATCAGTTATTCTCCAGATCGAGGAAACCACTCTCGATATGATCACTTGAAAGTACGATCTGAAAGACACCTTGCATTGAGTGGGAGATAGTAATTGGACAAGAGAATTGGTGAAGCACACTTGTCGAGGACAAGTGGGAGATTGTTGGAATATGTGTCCTCCGACAATAATGCGATCACAACTGTTGATCATGATGATCACATGTTTAAGTCTCATTTTAAAGAATACAATTAGGAAGTATTTTTACTGTCAACTGGTCCACACATATCGGTAATGATTGGCTGACTAGAGTTTGACATTACTGTCGTGAGACGGTGGTGACCAGTTGATCCCCTTAGGTTATACCTATAGGGTAACACTCTTAATTGATCATTTAATTGATCGTATGACGATACGGGTCAATTAAATTACTTAAAATTGACGGACGATTTTGGAAGTTATATTTACGTGTCTTGTTGAAATTTGATTAAATAAGATACGGTCTAAGTAATCAAATTGTTTTATTACTTAGATGAAATTATTGTTTAAGGAAACAATTGCACTTGAATGAATAAATTATTATAAATACAAGATGTTGTGATTTATAAGTGGTAAAATATTTTGGTACAAGTAATTATGAATTACTAAGTCGATTTTGTGTATGACGTATTTTATTAATACGTTGTTTTTTAATATGTTAAAAATACATAACAATTTTATGTGACATATGACATGTGACAAATTGACAAATTGACAAAAATAAATTGGAGTCCATTTTATCTATTTGGACCGAAATAATGGGGTAGTATTAGCAATATATAATGTTAATTGAGTTAGTGGAAAACATGATCATGTTTGCCTAATACTAGCCATGCAATCCTACTTGTTCTTGTGAAGGCAACCTTGTGCATGCATTGACTCCTTCTTTTTCCCCCTTCCACCCGGTTTTGAGAAGACAAATACCATGGGTTTTTCTTCTTATTTTACCTAATATACACTATCATATTCACTAGTGTATTATTCATTCATTCACCTAAAAAATATAAGAATTTTAGAGAGATAAAAATCTTCCTCTCCTCCTTCTCTCTTAACCGAAATATAGAGAGACCAAATAATATTTTGGGTCAATTTTTATACAAATTAATATTGTTCTAGTAATAATAATATTAATTTTATTAAGTTGTTATCTTGGGTATAAAACCTTGGGAGGGATTCTACACTTGAATCCTTGTTCATCCAATTAAGGAAAGCTCAAGAACAAGAGAGTAGGAGAACTCTCTTGTGCCCTTTGATCCGAAATATCATTGTAAGAATGAAGATTTCTTCCTTATTTTACTTGTAGTTTTCATGCATAAGATCATCTTTTAATTTATGATTAAAATTATAACATATATGAATATGTTGAGTTAAGAGATATAGATTTCTAACACACATATGGAGGTAAGTTAAAAATAGCCAACACTACTGTCCAAATACTATGTTGGCTACTCATGTTTCCGTGTGGGTTCATTCCATCAGTGGACAGCGCTAGACGTAAGTTTCTAGGTTCATTGCCGAACTCGGGATACTTAGCGTCGAACGATTTTCATTGCATACCATCTGCCGGATGTCTTAGCTTTCCATCAATTATTCTTCCAGTTTTATGCCAAGTTAACATTTTTGAATCATCGGGATTCGCATAAATCCTTATGAATCTTGGTATCACTGGAAAATACCACAACACCTTAGTCGGGATCCCTTCCTTATCCTTATAACGCCAGTCCAAACATTTAGGGCAATTGGTTAAGTTTTGATATAATTTCCGATACAATATGCAATCATTTGGACATGCATATATTTTCTCATATTTCATACCCTAATAGTTTTTTAGCCTCATATTTTTTAACAGGTAGAACATTACTATCAGGAAGCAACTCCTTTATCAAGGCTAAAAAACTAGTGAAACACGTGTCACTCACCCTATTTGCCCCCTTGATATTATACAACTTCACCACAAATTTACATTTTTGTGAACTTACAACCAGGATACAGAGGTGCTTCAGACTCACACAACTTCTCACACATGTTGTTAAGGTCATCCCAATTAATAGTGTCATCACCTACATCTTGAAAAGCATTCGACTCGTCATCATTCTCTTCATTATCTATAGACCCAACATTCAACTTGTCTGCTTCCAACTCTTCCAACTCAAAAAACTCGGCAAACTCAACATCATCAGTTAGCCTTTCGTATACCTCAACATCATCTTTTTCAAAACTATTCTTGTCCTCTAATGGTTCTCCATGAAAAATCCAACGTGTATAGGATCGACTAAATCTCCACTTTTCTAGGTATATTTTAACGTCCGGAAAAGCCATATACCTAATATTACCATATCTTTCACAAGGACATGGAATACTAGAAGAACCTTTCAAATTGTTTGAAACGACTTCATAAAATTCAGCTAAACCATCCTTATAGTTGGGGTCACTCATATTTGCAGCAATCATCCAAGTTCGAGTCATTTTTTTACATTCGTAATATATAGGCAACTAATTCAGAAAATCCAATAATAGGCAAACAAATAAACGAAATTCAGGAAATCAATTAAGCTAAATTATCAACAAATTAGATAATAACCCAACAAATTCACAAATTCAAAAATAATCGACATTCATAGGCCAGGAAATTGAACAATCCTATATCTATATATAGCTTGAAAATCTTAATAAGAAATAGTTAATAAGCTAAGAAACATATATACCTGATTGATAAACACGATGAGGGAGAGAAGACGGTGACAACAGTGACGGAGATGAAGACAGAGAGAGACGATCAGGGAGGAATGAAGGATGATATTTGTGTAGCAGTATTAGCTTGTGTTTCTGTTTTGTAGCGTATAGAAGAATAAAGAAATCTGTTGTTCTTTAGATCTTCATAACTTCAATAACAACGGTTATTGAGCCTACAACCGTTGTTAAAACCTAATAACAATGGGTTCTAATATAACCGTTGTAATTACTTTTCACTAATTTTGCGCCAAATAATTAAAACGGTTATTTCACCAAAAAAAAAATAATTAAAACGGTTATAATGTATTACAGCGTAAACTATTGTTATTAGTTTGTGTATTAACAACGGTTATGCAAGTTTGACCCGTTGTTAACACCAATAACAACGGTTAACAACGCATAACCGTTGTAATTAAGTTTAGTAAAATTTGCGGCATCCATTCTACAACGTCTTATGGTGATTTTCGTGAATAAGCGTTGTTAAAGAGCCGTTGTAGTTGTCTGGATTTGTAGTAGTGATACCTCCCGAAACGCCCTTGCATGGTCAAGACTTTCTCTCGTTAGTCTCGTGAACTTGGGTGATTGCTAATTTGACGAGAAAAAGCTACCAAAGGCTTCATTTCCTACAAAATGCAATGAATACGAGAAAAACACATAGAACACGCAATTAGCTCACAAATACACTAATAGAAGTGCAATAATCAAATAAAACCGAGCTAAAATAGGGAGTTAAACTATATATAAAATGGACCTATCACAACGGTTTTTGTACTACAAAACTGTTGTAAATTCAGTACATCTGACAACGATTCTGTTTCCTTTTCTTTCTTTTTTTTGGCGGTAAATAGCATCGGAGGGAAATATTGTCAACGCTTTGGTATTTGGAAAAACCGTTGTCAGTGTACATTAACAACAACAACGGTTTGATCTGACCCGTTATCATTTTTTGGTATATATTTAAAAAAAAAACTTATTTTAGCAGCTGTCAGCAACTGCTGAATATGCTATTTTTCCAGTGGCATTTCAGCAGCTATGCACGGCACTGCAAAAATTCAATCCAACATCAAAAGAATACACAGAATGATTAATTCAATCCAGCATCAAAATAATACACAGAATGATCAATTCAACCCAGCATCAAAATAATACGACATGGGCGATCAAAACTCAATAACTCCGGTTATATATATGTATATGTATATATATATATATATATATATATATACACACACACACACACACACACACACACACACACACACACACACATACATACTTAATGAGCGAACTAAGGACCAGGCTACTGAAGAAGTGAAAGAAAATACATTGCCCACTGATCTCTAACATAGTTGATATGTTTGCTCGTGTAGTTCGGCACTGGTTGACCGACTTTTAGTGGAAACTACTAGAAATCAAGATATATAGAATAAATGGAAATATATAGAATTAAACCCAAGCAAGTTACGTAATGTTGTAATATTTATTAAACCACATGTTGAACCATATAGATATATATGTTTATGTTTTGATGATGTCAAGAATACTTTATATTTTATATACTCGTTGCGCGTAATTGTTTGTTTAGGCTTTTAGATTGGACTTACTAATCGCAAGCATTAAGGAATTGTGATGGAAGTATGATGCGTTTATATCATGATCAAGCCCTCAATCAAGGATCAAGGTTTTACAACTGTTAAAGTATTATTCAAGCATTCATGAGAAGATGAAGCTCATTTAAAGATTAATCAAGCTTAGATAACGAAGTAGCCTACATTCGAAGATCTCATAAGAAGATTAGGATAGTGTAGGTGTGATTATCTCGTAATGGTAACGTAAGAATGCACTTATTGGATTAGTAAAGATATAGCCTCACAGTTATAACATTGCTTATATAAGAGCTCAATGTAATAGCTCTTCTACTATAACATTGAGATGTCAAGTTTATACAATACACGACTAAAATGTTTTCAAATTATTTTTGAAAAATGTTTTTGGTTCTTTTAATTGTTTTAGCAAAAAGTATTTATTTTACAAGGAAGCCTTTATTCATATTGAGTGTGGTTTTATTTTAAGCTTATAATTAGTAATTATGTTGAATCAACTTATGAGTTGAGTCATATTACTAATTACGGTTTCTAATACTATACACTCTTAAACCCTAAATCTAACCTAATGTCAAACTAGGGTTTTCACGAAAAAGGTGGCCTATGAGCTGTGTGGATCTCGTGTAAACCTAATAATATAAGTTAAGTATTTTTAAGATTTTATTCTCTAGAATTATCTTAACATATATTTTATATTTAGCATGATATGGTTATATATGATAAGATATTTTTGTTATGGAAAAATCTTATCATATCTTAAAATTTAAAGAAAAGATAATAGGTGAATAATTGATAAAATTATCTTTTAGTTATTCACTATCTTTTCTTAAGATTTTAAGTATAGAAATAATATGATATGATTTGTTTACATATCATATATTTCGGCTATCTTAAGATTTAAGGAAAATATATTAAGTATATATTTGATTGGGTTATCTGATAATTATCCTATATCTTTTCTAAATGATTGCTTAAATAAAATAAGGAAAGTTGTTATGATTTTTCCTTATTTTTATTCGGCATATCTAGGGACTTAAGGAAAGAATATTGAGAGAATATATGATAAGATAATCTATTAACAACTTATATCTTTTCCTAAGATTCTATGGATAAAAATAATAAGATATGATTCTATTTTCATATCTTATATTTCGGCCTCTAGGGTTTTGATGAAACTGTGTGCCTTTCTTCCTCTTGTTCTATAAATACTCTACACTTTGCAACATTAAAAGTAAGACCTTTGAGCATAAATTGATTTTATTTTTAATAGCAAAAACCGTGTTTTACAAGCAAAAAACCGTTTTGTTATTTTGAAAAGGTCGTGCGTCATATATACTTGTGCATTCATTCTTTTATTATCGTTATAAGATAATAGTGCTTAATTGATTTCTTACTCGTTCATTAACGTGAACTTTTAGAAGAATCATTAGTGCTTTCTTATTAGCGTAAGTTAGTCACTCGAGTATTTAGCGATACTCACTTGAGTTACAATTAGGGTTAGTTGTACGAGTTGGGTTAGTAAATTTGTAATCCGTAAAAAGGTACTACATTTATTAATCGAGAATAGTGGACGTAGGTTTCGATTTGTGAAACTGAACCACTTCAAAAATCCGTGTGTCTCTCTTTCTCTTTCGTTTATTTGCATTGTTTTAATTCGTTAATTAATTGATTAGTTAAAGTTTAATCAATAAACTTTAAATAATTAATTATACACGTGCAATCGAAAAAGTAGGTTAAAGTTTTTAATCCTCAATTCACCCCCCCCCGGCCCCCTCTTGAGTATTTCGGATCGATAGACTCTTCACCACACTAACCTTATCATTAAAGGTGTAATAATTACCTCGGACAATCTCTAACATGGACCGACAAACGAAAAATGAGCATTGTTTATCGTCTGACTATAAAGGAGACTGTTATAAGTAAACCACACACAAATAAGCTAAATTAGATCACCCTGTCGCATATACATAAATTATTAAATGATGCGAGTAATTATTAAGAAGATATGTAATTTTACCACGACAATGTTTGGAGGGGTGTTGCTGTCAAATTGTTAAAGTGGAGACATGCTTCCTTTTTCATCAAAAATACTAATTCATACATGAAATTATCATTAGCATATACTCTGTATATGGGTAAATAATATTGAGGTGACATTAAAATGATACTATAATTCAAAGGTCATACAATAACAAATGACATTATTAAAGGCTGTAATTAAACTTACGCAGTTATGATCGATACAAACTTGTCAGATGGTTTGCCACCGCAAGAGTCAATCCAGTAGACTATATTTGTTGTCGTGTTGATTGCCACCAGCACCGAATGCTTCCTATGGAGTTTTGAAAATTGAGCTATTAGTTCGTATACTTAAAATCGTGTTAATAAATTAATGGAATCGTGGTTCATTATAATAACATACTATACATACACATTTTGATCGTGGTTCAAAGAGAACATGTAAGGACACACGAATCTGTAGCTGGTAGGTCCATACATGTTGCTTTCATTATTGATGTGGGTATGCAGGTACCTACATTACGTCACATGGAACGAATGTTAATTTCATTTATGGCTTAAATAAATTTCGTTATTCGTAAAACCAAATGACTAGATTTATTATAAACTTACTTCATCCAAACTAAAATGTGAGACGTATCTAACTCGTCAAGGTCGATAAATTCAAACAGAGCCTTCGCCTCAAGTACATCCATATTAGCACGTTTGCCCAAAATATCATGTTCCAATTGAACCTGGATTATGTTCGCGGTTTTTGCTTTGCTTACCGCCAGGTCATGCACATTTTTCAGCCAAGACGACGTAATTTTGGCCTTATAATCCAAAGAATTATATCTCTTATCATAAGCATGAGATTATTGGGTGCAACACAAAAATCATCTGGCTTATAATTGAAGTCGATTGATTTTGTCTGTGGCTACAAGTTGAGAAAAGAAAAAAATAGAATTACACGAGACGTTATAAATAATTGAACTAAAAATAAATAAAAATCGATGATTCCAAATTACTCTTACCTCTTTGGGTGTTGACATAGAAGTCCTAGCATTCATCCCTTTGTGTAAATCTTGCAAATGCAACAATTAAATCGCTTACTATAGGTTAATATTCGTACCCTAATAAATTTAAATGTGTTCATTATAACAAATTTGTCAGCTTTAGCATATTTACTTCATCAATGACAACATGAATGTTTTATTCAGGCCATTTCATAAGCGAGCGTACGGCTTGTCCCAAAGTAGCGACCTCGTCATTAGGACATGGAGCTAGTAGTTTAGCAAACTTGTTGTTGTATAAGTTCAGCACTTCCACTTTCTTACATTTGTCACGGAGGGTTATGCTATAAACCTTAACATGTTCAAACTGGTCGTAATGTAACAGGTATCCTTTGGCAACTTTAACTTTAAGAACTTCCCTCTCCTTTTTGAGATAGAGGGAAAGTATACAAGGCTGCTGCTTGCTGATAACGCTCTTCTCCCACATACATTATTTTTAATTAATTAGAATTAGAATATATAACGGGTAGTGTATAGTTTGAATAAATATAAACTAGGAGCTACCTCACTTCGCCAAAAGCCGGAATTGTCTTTACCGGCGATGAAAAGAATGTGGTGTCATCAACTAACTTCGTCTCCTTTGTCTTCTTTGACCTGGCCTCCTCCTCCTCCAATGTCAGCTCCTTTGGCGTGACCTCCAGGGCTTTCTCCTCAACTACCTTAACTACTTCCTCTTCAAGTACCTGATCTTCCTCCTCAACTACCTGATCTTGATCATTTGCCATGTCCTTCTCGACATAACACCACATTATCATTACTTCTCATGTCCTCGTTTACCTTCTCCTCTGCTTTCTTTATGACTTTAGTAAGGTTATTTCAGTCGTTGGCCTATCAAAATAAATCCTAAATTACTACTAACTGGTAGCTAGTGGCAAGAAAGGGTCGAATCCACAGGGAGGCGAGTTAATTGTTCTAGTTTGCTAATATTTAAGTTTGTCTTAAAGGTAACAATTTTATGGGGGTTTGATTGTTTGATTGTTTGATTTATAAACTAATTACAAGGTAAATAAGACGACACTAATAATAATAAAGAGTCTAGGGATCGGGTTCACTAGGTAGTCATCCAAGGGTAAGATTTAGTTCATTGATTGAGCAATTTATATTGTTGAAAGTCATATGATCGGTCGATTCTAATATGTCTTTTTAGATCTAAACTTAACATTCAATCGCTATCATTAAGTCGGTCTGATTCAATTATCATGGCCTATACTAGTCCTAACCTGGTCGGTGAAAATCCTATTTATGCAAGACTAATTAATCAATTCTGATCAGTAATTAATTAACTAGATGTAATTTGATAATTAAACAACAATCAAAAGCAATTTAACAATCAATTCATAAGTTAACCCTTTTCTAACTACCTAGATCCCCTTTCTCCCTAGATTATGAAATTAGCTACTCATGATAAGGGGAATAACAACAATAGGATCAATGAACAACATGATTAAAGGCATAATAAGATGAACAAAACAATTGAATGAAATAGAACTTGAATTTGTAATAACTAAAGAAAGATTAACGAAGTACTTTAATTAAAAATCAATAAATCCGAAGCAAATAATAAATAAACTAAACTACGAGTATTCTAAGAGAGTTTTTAGAGAAGTTCTACGAAACTAGGTAAAATAAAGCGTCCAATAAACTAGGGTACGGTTTAGGTATTTATAGTAAAACATAACCGACTTAAGGAAATTTGCGGAAAATACTGGAAACAATGGTTCCATGATTGAGCCTCTACGTACTTGATCGAGTACACAATACCCTCGATCGAGCCTGGTTACAGTTGATCGAGGCACCACTCTTATTCAGTTCTTTTCTTCGTGTTGTCTTCTTAACTTCTCTTCCTTCACTCTTATGGATTCCTGTGCCATACTTCGTGTATTCCTTCATGCCTACTCCGCGATGCCCATTTCATTCCTTTGCTCCTCAAATGCATCATTCCTGTAGTAAACACCAATTAGCAGAAGTAACAATATTCTAACATAAAAGGCATGTATTTAATATAATTTAGCACAAAACCGTATCAAAAGTAATTAAGGGGAGGCATAAATATGCATATAATTATGACTCATTAGACTTCACGAACCATAACCAACTCTTCTTCAGATGGATGCTCCCCCTTTTCCACCATTCTCATTATCAACCTCGCCAGTTTTCTAGCTGCATGCGTACGTAGTACGTAGAAATTACAATGATTTACGTAATCTAAATTAATAACGATGTCAGTTTTAAATTATATTGAATAAAATACAGTGTATATATATAATTACCTTCTCAAAATCATCACCATCCACCTTCTTCGTTTGAGTGTTCCCAAAATATTTGGTGATTCCAACATATGTCGATACCCCTCTTACACGACCTGGATGCTTTGGTTTGCCAATTGCCCTAACAAGAATGTCATCACGTCCGTTAAGGTTCCATTTTCCCTCCTTGGCCTTTTTCTCATACCGCCGCTACATCATATATAATACACCAATAATAAATTCAACTAATATTGAGATTCTGACCAACTTCTACGAGTGACATATATACTAATATAAATTAATTTAAACTTACAATTTTCTCTTTGACAGCCTTATCATATTCAGATTTTGTCCGACCAGTCTTTGGAGTGTGACCGGCCAACCAAGCGCCGTGACGATCGAACTTTTCACGCTATTCCTTCTATTATTCATTCATCAAAATGTTATATATCCTCTCAAAACATTTCCTCACTAGTATGAACATATATATAACATTATAATAAAACAGCTAATATAATAATGAAGTACTTACAATTTTTTGATTAATCAATCTATAACCACCTTGGGAGCCGTAAAAAACGTTTTTTTCTTTGAAATGTTCTCCTTGTTCTTCTTAATCATAGCCTTCAAATGAATTGCATCGAGTAACGTAAGTATAAACACTAAATTAAGTTATTTCCTTAAATATAAGTGGAATTACTAATTAATAAAGTGATCCTAATATGCATGTCATTACGTTAATCTTGGGCATCTGCCTATACGCGATATACTTATCCCACTGTTTCTGTGTGAAATATGCATACTTCTTTGGTGGTTCCTTGTTAGTCTCCCCAGTCACCTTGTTAATCATGTGCTTCCGAGCAACCTTTGCCTTCCATGATCTGAAGGAGTCCCCTGCTTTTTTCGTGACATACCTCTCATTCTCTTCGGAGACAACGTAATTAACTACATGAACATATTTGCTTAGTTTCGGCTAATAGCACTTGTACAATATTTAGTTAATTTTATAGCTCAGCATTTATTATTATATATACATACCCTTATTCTTCTCATTAAACCTTTACTCCGCGCTTCACTCAACCTATCGAAATGCTTCAAATGTAGAGGCACCCATTGTCTTAAAACCCAACCAATCCAACTCGCAAAAAAGCCAACATATTAACCACATGTCAGCCTCGTTTGGCTATCCTATTGAGGAACATTAGGTTGTTTTCTATCTATTGCCTCTAGGGAAACCTTATGACGCTGTCGCCCCTTAATGATATCCAAATTATCCAAATCCTCATCTGATTCATCGCTAGATTGGTTTCCTTCATTTATTTTCCGCTTTTCACCCATATCAAAAGCTACAAATAGAAAAACCCACATATCAAACACTAAATAAACAGAGGACAAACCAACATTATAGCATTATTAGCAAAAACACCGTCTCAAATTATCACAATAACAACACCGTCTCAAATTAGCAACAAACCGTCTCAAATTATCAAAATAAAGGCAAATTATCACAAAAATAACAAGCTTCAAGCATGAAGTCAACATAGCAACAACACCGTTGTAAAAAAAAAAAAAAAAAAAAAAAAAAAAAAGCTTTAAGCTTTAAGCATTATCATAACTAGTTAACAAAGTAGAGTTTTAGGTGTCGTTTAGATCACAACTAACATAAAATAGGGTTTACAACTAAAAAAGGAAACAAAGACAGTAATTTGAGAAGACGAAGGAGTAGGGCTTACTTGCTTCTTTATTAAAGACGAGAAGTCGAGGAGTTGAGAGGAAAACACGGCAGCGGCGGCGAAGGCAATCGCGACGATGATGGATATAGGAATGGCAACGGCGACGGCGATGATAGAGGTTTGTAGGTGAGGGGAAGCTCAGTGTTCGAGGGTTTATGTGGTTGAGTTTATGTGTCTCATATAATGAACTTGCATGTGTTTGTTGGTTGGAAGACTATATGAAAAAATATTAAACACGGGTTCAAACAAACCGTTTTTTAATATTATAAATTAAAAATGGATAGCTAAAAACCGTTCCAAAAAGTATTTAACAACGGATAGAACCGTTTTCATTTTAAAACACTAACAACGGTTCAAGTATAACCGTTATCTTTTCAGAATTCATTTTTTTGAATAAATATACAAACATCAGTGTTTCTTTCCCGCCAGCTGAAAAGTGTACAACAACAAATCACATATCCAGCAACACAAACCAAATTATTATAATCTATTGCATAAACCCAGGCCAATTTGGTAAGTGTATTTAAAAATAAAAATAAAATAATTACAAGATGAAGTAAATTATATACTGTAATCCAAAAAATGCAATGTCACTGCAGCGGGGAACGTTTTTTTAGATTTGCCAGTCTCTTCATTAATCCAAATACCTTCATCATGTTCATTTCGTGTATACATGGTTGGCATGTTAACATTTTCAACCTCCTTATCAAATTGCGATATAATACTGTGATCAAATCCTTCCAATTCGACATTTTTATAATTTGGACTTCGGCGACGGTAAGATAGAACAACTGACCATTTCTTATCCATAGGATCAGTAACATAAAACACATTTTTTTTACTTGTGAAGCAAATATCAAAGGATCCTCCTTATTGCCAACCTTATCAAATTTTACTAACGTGAAGCCTAAATCATCTTTTTTAACACCACTATTATTGTCAATCCACTTGCATTGAAATATAGGTATCCCAAAATCCATGTAATCTAAAACAAATATTTCAAGAATAACTCCATAATATTGCATTGTACCCAAAACAAGATTTTTATCGTTTGAACTAGCAAAGTACATTGCCTCAGATTCAAAGCAAACTTCGCTATTTTGAATTGTGCTCAACTCATCAGAAAGTGTAACCATTGATCTCATACCCGCTATAAAAGGTCGCACGAGCATTAAGACCGAAAGCGAGATGTAATAATCTAGGTGAGTAATCATAATATCGGTTCTCATCATCATAAATAATATTCTTTAACCACTCTTGAAAATGCTTGTTATGCTCATTTGCATACCACATTTCGCTCTTAAGAGGCTGTTTTTTCTTAAGGTAACGTCGGTGTTCTATAATGAATGGCTGGACCTCGTCGTCGTTGAAACGAACGTATGGATGAGCTATATGCCACATATCAAGTGGCATATCTTTATAAAAAATAACCCATGGCACCTTTTCCTTTCATCTAGTCACAATGACGATTCTTAGCAGCTCCAATTAACTCGTCCAAAGAGAGGTGCGTGTAACAGTATAAAAGAGCTTCATCGATAATAGCTCCCTGAGTAATACACCCTTTTGGACATTACCTATTAGATGTTTAATCCTTGTAAACTTTCATCAATCTCTCAAATGGATACTGGTATCTCAAATACACTAGGCCGAGATACAAAATCTCTCGGACTAGTGGACAGTCAAATGAACCATGATAGTGAAAAATGATGGAGGAAAATACATTTCAAACTGACAAAGACTGGTGACGACGAGGTCCTACAAACAATCCGCTTCATCAGGATCAATGAGTTTATTACTTATTGATTGGAAGAAGATGCAAAATCTAGTTATTGCATATCGAACCTTTTTAGGTAGAATAGAACGAATGGGGCACAGCTAATATTTGTTGCATCAATGTATGGCAGCCATGTGACTGTAATCCAATAAGTTTTAGGTCCTGCACTGATACAAGGATTCTAATATTAGACAAATAGCCCTCTGACACTTTAGTTCCATGCAAGAATTCACAAAACTCTATTTTCTCCTTCTTTGAAAGAGTATGAGCTACTGGTGGCAAAAAAGTTCGATTTCCTTTTTTTTTTGAGCTGCCAGCTCGGGCCTAATACCCCTCTCTGCCAAATCATGCCTAGCTGCCTTGTTGTCTTTTGTCCTACCCGGAACATTCAAATGAGTATTGATTATATTATCACAAACGTTCTTCTCTATGTGCATAAAATCTAGACAATGTCTTACCGAGAGGTCATGCTAGTACGGAAGTTTGTTAAAAAATACGGATTTTTTCTTATAACCCTGAGAAGACAATTTTGAGCCTTTCATCCCATACGTTATCTCAATATCTTTTACTATCTCATACACTTCATGCCCATTCAAAATCTTAGGACTCGCACGATGCTCGTCGCACCCATTAAACGCCTTGTGAAGCTTGCGATAAGGGTGATCACGACGTAACCCCCTATGATTTCCCATGTACACATTATTGTGAGAATGCTTCAAGTATTCTAATACAATATCATCTCCACACAATGGTCAAGCCTCTTTCCCATGTACAGTATGTCTAAAAATATCATCGTATGCCGAAAAGTCAGTTATTGTACACAACAACATTGCTCTCAGATTGAAAGTTTCCTTTTTATAACCATCAAAGAATTGTGCCCCTCTATCCCATAAAATTCTCAAATCATCTAGAAGTGGTTCCAAATATACATCTATGTCATTCCCAGATTGTCGAGGGCCAAAAATCAATAAGGACAACATCAGATACTTCCATTTCATGCAAACCGATGGGGGTAAATTATAAATGGCCATCACTACTGGCCAAGTACTATGTAGGGTACTTATGTTTCCATGAGGATTTATTCCATCTGTGGAAAGTGCTAGACGCAAGTTCCTTGTTTCATTGGCAAAATTAGGATACTTAGCGTCAAACTCTTTCCATAGTTGACCATCCGATGGGTGTCTTACCTTTCCATCTCGAATTCTTCCACAACTATGTCGAGTCATCATTCTTGCATCTTCTACATTCGAATAAATCCTTCTGATTCTTGGTATTTTTGGAAAATACCACAACACCTTAGCTGGGATCCCTTCATTAGTCTTATAACACCATATAAAGCAGCGCGGACAATTTGATAATTTCTTATAATCTTTGCAGTACAATATGCAGTCATTGGGACAAGCATATATTTTCTCATATTCCATGCCCAATTATTTTATCATCTTTTTAGCCTCATATGTCCGACAGGGAAGAACGTTACCGTCAGGAAGCATGTCACATAACAAAGCTAGAAGATCGGAAACTCTGATCACTCCACCCATATGACCCCTTCAAATTATATAACTTTACCACAACGAATAATTTTGTATACTTCATACAACCAATAAATAAAGACATTTCAGATTGACTCAACTTCTCAAATAAGTCATCAGCATTTATATCCCCATGACGGTAGCTTTAAAAACATCAGATCCATCATCTTCAAGACACATAACAAGCATGTAATCTCCATTATCTAAACCAACTTCAGATGAATAATGATTATTTACTTCTTTTGCATTAGATTCCCCATCGCCTATATCTAAACCAACTTCTACACCAGATTCATCCCCTGATACTCTATAAAAAATCCAACGCCAATAATCTCGACTGAAACTATTCTTTTCTAAGTGTATTTTCATGTTTGGGAGAGGGAAAAACCTAATATTACCACAATTATTACAAGGGCACAGGATTGGTGAGGAGCCTTTACAATTTTGATGAACGAAATTGTAAAATTCAACTATTCCATCATCATAAACTGGATCACCTTTTTTTACCATCAATCATCCAAGATCGAGCCATATATAAACTAATTCAAATGAAAACAAGACTATGAAAATGAGATAAGCTTTTATAAGCTATGAGGAATAACGACGGCGACGGCAGCGGCGATGACAAGAATAATGAGAACTTGATGCTTTTGTTATAATATACTTTATGATTAAATGTACAGTGGTGATTCTAATGAAACATTATATTTAATTAAATAAATCTAAAACGGTTGCAAAAAACTGTTGTTAATTGTACTTATTCAACAACAGTCCAGGATAAACCGTTGACATTTATTTTTAATATTTATTTTTTGGTAAAACAATCAACCTTTTATATTGCAAAGAGCCAAACATATTTTTAATTATGCTTGTTAATTTCATAATTAATTAGCATGTTAATTATTTAATTTAAGTATTAAGCATTTGCATATGTATAATAAGAACTACTCCGTATTTAAAAGTGTATATCGCACGCACTAAATAAAACAAACAATAAAAAAGCATGCATTTTTAAAATTGAAATATTAATAAAACATAACATAAAATAAGGAAAAAAAATAAGCAATAATTATTAACAAACGAAAGAAAATAAAAAACCAATATAAAAAAAAATGCCCAACAACAAACGTCATGCATGCAAATTACTTAAAAACCCTAACAAGAATTTCACTCGGGGGTGGGTAATCAGGATAAACCTTATCATAAATCAACTTTACTATATCAACATCACAACGGTGATCAAAATGAGGCGCTTCTTCGTCGTCCCAGGATTTCGGTACAGTAGTAAAATGTTGCGGGTACTCCTTTCTCAGCATATGACAGTCTTCAACAATAGAAATCCATAAGTACGACCCACCGTAAACATAACGATCAGAATCACCGTTATAGTACGCATGTTTCCCCCTTTGATGATCACGTGACGCATACCTTGCAGCAAGTTTTTTCGCTTGGCGAAAATCGTCTTGTCCACACCCTCGAAACTCGATCATGGCATACCCATGAAAACCACCATCTTTTTCCACGGTAGATGGACTTTTTTGATATTTGTATAGCCATTATTACGGAGCCCGTCCCTCAACCAAGTAAGACTCTTAGAAAAAGGTTTACCCATGTCATCATATTTGACGGGAAGATTGTGTATTATACAAGTAATTGGATTGATATAACGGGTAACCGAGAATTGAGTAGTAGACGATGACATAATTAAATCTTAAATGAAGTATGTTGTATGCTACTTGTGGTAAATATAGAATAATGGATAGATGTTTTAATTAAATAGGTCATATATGTTAGGCTATTTATAGTATAAGGATATACTCCATAATTAATTAAGAGCAATTTCATCCATAAGTTACATTCAAACAACAAATAAATGCAACGTTGAATACACTGCATGGCGTGCAGTAACTATGCAGCGTTAAAAATGTAAAAACGTTCAAACGACCAATATTTGAAACATTGATTCAAACCAAAACATAATGAACGGTCCATAGGCATGCATGCAGTTGTTAAATCAAACATAAGTGAAAAAATAAGACAACGGTTTCTCAAAAACCGTTCTCCTTTGCTAAAACTTTCGTAACGTTTTCATTAAAATCGTTGTCAAATATTTTAAATATAAATTTAAATTCATATAAAGATAATAAACAGTCCATTTTAGAGCATGCATTTGTCAAATCATATATGACAAAACTGTTCTTTTATGTGATAATTGACCACGGTTTTCCATGAACCGTGGTTATATATGTATTTTAAGACAACGGTTTCATAACCCGTTGTCAATAATAATGACAACGGTTGCTAAAAAATCGTTCTTTTATGTGATAATTGACCACAGGTTTCCCTGAACCGTTGTTATATATGTATTTTAAGACAACAGTTTCATAACCCCTTGTCATTTTATCTTGATCACAATGGTCCTTAATAAGCATCTATTGGTCAAATCATGAATTGAACGGTCCAATATTCAAAATATGTTGAGAGGAAGAGCAATCTTGATTACCTATGAAGTTCAATAAATTAATCAAATTAAGCAAGAAAAAGTTTAATAAACGTATCATTTATTTCATTAGAAATAACCAAAATACATTAATATTACATTCATCAGACGTCAAAATATTTAAAATAATCTAAAACAATCCCGGTTAAGAGTAAAAAGTTCTTCTCACACTACCACCAACCACGCCACTCTGGTATACCGGCAACTTCCGGGTCATTAGCCACGTATTTTGCAATAACAGATTCAACCGTATGCAAGAACCTGTCTTGCATGTGGAGATAAGGTAGGATGAGTAGAACTCAACATATCTCTCGCGGCAGTCAAGTTGTGAGTATTAGGACGACGAGGGTATGAAGACGGTGATGAGGATAATGACGCTTGGTTGACAAGCCGGACTGCATCAAGCCTCTTACTCCAATAATTCCGGCTATGTTCAATGGATGCTTTGATTAATGGGTGTTGATCAGCGGAACGCCCGGCTAGAACCTCCTTCTCATCTGCAATTGTTTGTTTAATCCACTCTTCGTTGTTGATTAAAGATGGGTTAAATGCCATCGTGTTTTTTGAATTTTGAGTGATGGGGATGATGTTAATAAAAGGATGCTTTAACATTTATTTATAGGGTTTTTTGTCAAACACAACTTTTAAAAAACCATTTTTTTCCAAACACCACCTTTAAAAAAAAAGTTTGTGAAACACAACCTTTATTAAATTTTTTTTTGTTAAACACGACATTTTGGCTAGAGTTTGAACACTTGCAATAGGGTGACTTTCAGTCGATGTTTGAGATAGCAAACGAGGTCGGTTTGAGGTGTTCTTAGACTCTTTGGAAAGGTGGGAGTACAAGCTTTCCGGGGGTTACCAATACGGTAGTGATAGGTGGCTTATATGGGGTATATTGGTGTATAAAGTAAGGCTGGTCAAAGAGTGAATTGGTGTTTTTCTGATTTGTTTGTACCTCCAATTCACTCCTTGACCAACCTTACTTTACACACCAATATACCACACATAAGTCCATCTATCACCACCGTATTGGTAACCTCCGGAAAGCTTGTACTCACACCTTTCCAAAGAGTCTAAGAACACCTCAAACCGACCTCGTTTGCTATCTCAAACATCGACTGAAAGTCACCCCATTGCAAGTGTTCAAACTCTAACCAAAATGACTTGTTTAACAAAAAAAAATTTATGAAAGGTTGTATTTCACAAACTTTTTTTTTAAAGGTGGTGTTTGGAAAAAAAAAGTTTTTTAAAGGTTGTGTTTGACAAAAAACCCTTATTTATATAAGAAAACTGAATATTGAATTTTGAGTGATGGGGATGATATTTTTTGAAAGTTGGTTTATGTATTAACTAGATCAATGACGTATTATTTATATTCGTATTTAATATTCTTATTATTTTTTCGTATTTAATTTTCTATTTTATTAATTAATGTGAGAAAGAAAACTTATATTCATTAATTAGAGAAAGAAAAATACATAATAATAACAAGAAAAGACGGTTTAAATAATTCAACACTACATGGGGTTTATATATATATATATATATATATATATATATATATATATATATATATATATATATATTAATAACAATTAATTAATCATAATTATAATCATCATGTAATTTCCCCGCGATTGAGTTAAATATCGAAAGTTCATCATGGGGATTATTAGGAGGCACTTGTTGTGCCTCCCATGAACGAGACATGGTGTTAATATCTTACCGATATATTTTTAATAGATTAATGTCATGAGTGGTCGAAATCCATAGATATTATGCTTGTAACCCATCATCCGTATAATAATTGTGTTTTTCAGTGTCATGATCCTCGTATCTTGCCTGGAGTTTTCTCGCTTGACGAAAAGAGTCCAGCTTCTTCCCAAAACCTTCAAATTCGATCATAGCGTAACCAAGAAAACCACAATCTTTAGCCCAAGATGGGTGGACCTTTTTAACGTTCATATAACCACCTTGACGAAGCATATCTCTCATCCACGTTAAACTTTTCGAAGAACCCTTACAATCGTCTTCAACTTTGATTGGAAGATGGTGTATAATACACGTAATAGGAGTGACATAGCGGGTGTTTGATTGTGATTCAGTGGTTGTAGAAGACGATGACATGATGATCGAGGTATAAAATTTTTAATTAAATTATATGTGATAATTAATTACTCGATGAATTGGTGCTTGTGGTTAATTAAACTATGAATTGGTACATATTTATAGGAAAATATGTGTGCATGTGAATGGATAGTAATTAATTATGGTCAAACAAATTAAAACAATAATAATACATAAGAATTTTAACATAATTTAATTATATAAAATGACAGCGGTTTTTCAAAAACCGTGATCAATGTATCTCATAACTACGGTTGTTCCTTAACCTTTGTCAATTTTGGACCATTAAAACTATTCATATATTTAATTAAACCGTTTCCAATACATGCATGACCTCTAAACCCCTTATATATATTAGAACCCTATAATTAAACTTTTAATATTCACAACAAAATCTAAACTCTTTTTTTTTAATATATCAAATTATATATTGAAAAGACTATTCATTAATTATGTCGTCTTATAATTCATCGTCCGATGAAGGATCGTACCAATCTGATGTCGTATCATTCGAAAGATTGGAAGATTTTGAACGCCTAACTTGAATTTTGTATGTGAAACCTTTGATGTGCGTCATTGACAATATCCTATACACAGAAGACGGGAATGGGAAGAAAATACTGTCCTATGACCTTAACTTGTTAATAAGGGTGATTCGGGCTGCCGAATTGGATTTGGTTCAAGCTATCCACCCGCCACATTCGCATGATGGGTCGTTCAAGGGTCATGCACTCATCGAGTTTGGTGGGGGTGAGGAGCAGGATTGCTTCCGTCAAGCTCGCAAACTGGAGCGAGCTTTTTATAACAATGATTCTTCAAGGTTTTGGTTTGATACCGATTAAGAATGGAAAGGACCATATTTATGGGTCGCAAATGAAGATGACCGTGTACGAGTGGCGTATTTGTACGTACACGCTCATACTTTCGAGTTAGGGAGAGTGTCGTTTGAATGGGAAAATAACTCGGTGGATTGGGTTCAAGGTGAAAGAGATGTTTTTAGTGATATTGTCGATGGATTCCGCACTCCGTTCCCTGACTATTAATTAGCTTGTTTTTTTTTTCTTTTTGTTTGATATAAATTTTAAGATCAAATTGCCTCGTATGGCTTAATTTCAATTCTGTCTTGCTTCGTACCTTTGTTTAATTTTTGAATATGCAAATGGATACTTAACAATTAAAATACGCAATAATTAAGCTTCAATTCATTAGGAAAAGAACAACAACAAATTATATTATACAATCCACTTAATTTCATTGCTAGAAAGTAAAGTAAAAACATAATTATTAATTATTAGAATCTGATGACAAAGGATAATCTTCATGAAGTTCGGTCCACATCAAGTCGTAGAGCGGGCCTTCGTTGTCTGCAGCAACCACAGGTGGAATTGCCTCTGTCTCCCATGACAGAGTCACGGTGACAACATCGTGATGCCTCTTGTAATGACTCGGCAGAAGATGATCAACATGGGTCGCAACCCATAGATAAGGGCCTTTTTTTCTAGCATCCGAATAGAAGTTCAGTTTCCCCGCATCTTCCCCCGGAAATCTAGCCTCTAATTTTCTTGCCTGACAAAAACTTTCATGGTGGTTGGCTTTGTCAAACTCGATAAAAGCGAATCCTTGAAAACCCTGCCTGTTAGTCGACACAGGGTGGACTCTTTTAACTGCCGTGAAACCGCAGTCATGAAGCATTAACCTCATCCACCAAAAATCTTTATTTACACCCTCTTCATTTTCATAACGAACAGGGAGATTATGAACAATGCAAGTAACAGGATAGACGTAACGAGAACGTGATTGTGGTTCCGGTAAACTACCCATATTATTAGATGCGGAGTATTTTTTTTTTTTAGGGAAAGTACGAAGTGTATTTTAGAGAGAGAATGAAAGAGTACATGTTTGATATTCAACTATAACATTATGACGACATATTTATAGTCCAAATTGAATATTATAACGCATGCATAAAATTCTGAATAAAGTTACAGCTTTTTCGCATGCATTGGTTAAACTCAACCGATTTGAAAAAATGACCGTTGTCTAAATATACAACAACGAACATATAAAAACCGTTCTTGTTTTATATTTTATAATGGTTTTATGTAAACCGTTGACAAAAGTATGGTAACGGGTTTTGCAGGACCATTTACAAGATATATTTTATAACGGTTTCATGTAAACCGTTAATAAAATATAATAACGATTTGGCAAGACCGTCTACAAGTAAATATTTTATAACGGTTTTGATTCTAACCGTTGATAATTTAGAACACGGTCGTTGACAGAACCGTTGTTGAACTTTATTTAATAACGGTTTCACTGTAAACCGTTTCTCAGAATTACGCGCTTCAATATTTGGGAAACGGTGATCTATATTCCGTTATTATATTTGGTAAACCGTTGTTATACTGTCGTTGTTAAAGCGCAGAATTGGCGTAGTGTAACTACATTCTTTCGGTAGGCATTAGCTAGTTCCACCTTGCTCCAAGTGTCCTTCACTGGTATGAAATGAGCCGATTTTGTAAGCATATCCACAATAATCTAAATCATGTTGTTGCCCTTTTGAGTCCTAGGTAGTCCCACAATGAAGTCCATAGATATCGATTCCCACTTCTATTCCGGCATATCTAGAGGTTGAACTTTCCCTTGCGGTCTCTTGTGCTCCCCTTTTACTCTTTGACAAGTCAAACACCTTTCCACAAATTTCGCCACTTCTCTCTTCATATTTGCCACCAAAACGTCTTCTTGAGATCCTTGTACAACTTATCACCACCCGGGTGCACCGAGTAAGGTGTGTTATGGGCTTTATCCATAATCTTCTTCTTAAGCTCCTCATCATTTGGTATGCACCATCTCCCTTTGAACCTAAGACTTCCGTCCCCATCCAACTCAAATCTAGAAGTTTTACCCCTTTCCAAGGCTCATTTCCACTCTTGAATCTTGGTATCACTTGGTTGTTTCTCCCGATTTTCATCATACATTTCGAGCTCCAAGGTCAAGTCACCAATTGCCTCCCCTTTCGGATCATATGAATACCCATCTTCTTTACTTCTTCCATTAGCCTTAGCATGGACAAAGCAGTACACAAAGAGTTAACCGACTTCCTACTCAAAGCATCGGCTACTACATTAGCCTTCTCTTCATGGTATAATATTTCCATTTCATAGTCCCCAAAGTGTTCTATCCATCTCCTTTGCCTCATGTTCAACTCCTTTTGGGTGTAAATGACTTCAAACTCTTATGATCGGAAAACACCTTAAAAGTCGCTCCAAACATGTAATGCCTCTATATCTTCAAAGCAAATACAACGACTCCTAATTCTAGGTCATGTGTTGAATAATTCTCCTAATATGGCTTCAATTGTCGCGACACATAAGCAATGAATTTACCATTTTGCATGAGCACACATCCCAAACTATTCTTTGAAGCATCGGTATAAACATCAAAATTCTCACTTCCTTCTGGGAAGGCTAACACCGGAGCCGTGGTTAGGCGCTCCTTTAGGGTCAAGAAGGCCTTCTCACTACTCCCGTCCCACTTGAAACAATTTTCTTTCCTCATCAACGATGTCAATGGCCTAGCAATCTTTGAGAAATCTTTCACAATCTTCGGTAGTAGCCGGCTGGACCAAGAAAACTCCTTACTTCCGCAACATTCTTTGGTGCCTCCCACTTTGACACGGCTTCTATCTTGCATGGATCCATGGACACTCCCTCCTTTGACACCACATGCCCTAAGAAAGCCACCTTCTTCAACCAAAATTCACATTTACTAAGCTTGGCATAGAGTTGATGGTCCCTTAATGTTTGCAACACGGTTCTCAAATACTCTTCTTTGGTCTTAGAGTAGACCAAGATGTCATCTATAAACACCACCGCAAACTTGTCCAATTATGGACAAAATACTCTATTCATGAGGTCCATGAACACGGCTAGGGCATTTTTCAACCTAAACGGCACCACCATAAATTCATAATGTCCATACCTTGACCGAAATGCGGCTTTTGGAATATCAACATCCTTGATTTTCAATTGATGGTAGCCCGATCTCAAGTCAATCTTTAAAAACACGCCGGCCCCACTAAGTTTAACAAATAGGTCATCAATCCTTTGCAACAGATACTTGTTGTTGATGGTGACGTTATTCAACTCTTAGTAGTCGATACACAACCTCATGGTACCGCCTTTCTTTTTCACAAATAGAACCGGTGCTCCCCCACGGCGAAACACTTGGCCTAATGTACCCCTTATCCGCCAGTTCACAAAGTTGCTTCTTCAGCTCTTCTAACTCCTTTGGACCCATCCGGTATGGAGCCTTAGAGATTTGTCCCGCTCCCGATTTCAAGTCCACACTAAACTCTACTTCTCTTGGTGGAGGTCATCCGGGTAACTCCTCCAGGAATACATCGGCAAATTCTCCCACTAACGGTATGTCTTGAACTTGTAGCTTCCCATGCTAGTGTCCCACAGATGACACAAAAGCATAGGACAACCCTTATTCAAACATCAATTTAAAGTCATCACCATAATGATTTTCACTTCGGGTTTAACCAAGTAATCTTTGTACGACACTCTAGCACCCTTGGGTCCTTTCAAAGCTATTTTATCTTGGTGACAATTTATATTGGCCTTGTGCTTACTTAGCTAATCCATCACCAAAGTTAATTCAAACCCCTCCAAAGGATATTCAAAAATATTGACCGGAAAGTTTTTTTCATGCACCAAAACAGACACCTCTTTATACATTTTTGAACACACAACGGACTCCCCCGAAGGTAACGATACATCGTCGTTCACTAACGTGCCCTCCCCCAAGCCTAGGTCGACACATGACTCTTATACACAAAATAAAGTGTAGCCCCCGAGTCAAACAAAATAAAACAAGGATGAGAATAAACAAGAAACGTATTGGAGACAATATGAGCATCCTCCTCGTCGCTTTTCTTCTCCATGGCAAAGAGCTTCCCACTAGTCTTGGCCACCCCTTGCATGGTGCTTGCCGAAGTAGTCAACCTAGCCTCCAAAGCTTGGCTCCCATTGTAGCTCGGCCATTTAGATGGTGCCCCTTGGTTGAAGCTTCCTCTTCCATAAACGCCATTGAAATTGGAGCTTGGGTTCCATTGGTTGCCCCACGATCCGGAGTTACGATCGCTCACCATGCTTTGGGAAGGAGCTTGGTAGGAGCTTCCTTGCCCAAAACTTCTGTTGGACCCCCGTCCGACGCTTGTACACTCATTATTTTGTGGCCAATGCCACCACAATTAAAGCATCTCACTCCTCCGCCTTCACTCATGGCTCTTCGTCCTTGTCCGCTTAACCTTGTATAACCACCTCCATTGGGTCCACCCGAATGTGACTTAGCTTTATAGAAATTGAACTTATTTTGATGGGCTACTCCTCCCCCACTCTCGGCCTTTCTTTTCTCATTGGCCCTCTCCTTAGACTCCTTCGTCATATTGACCAACCTCTCGACGTTTCCGGCTCTAGCATACACGTCCTTCACGTCCACCAACACCTTCGCCGGAAGCTTTTCAAGGATCATGAGAATTAGCCCCTTCTCAAACTTGATAGCTAAAATTGAGGACTAAGGTGTAGGTCCTTAACAGAGGTCACAAGCTCATTAAACCTCACATAGTATTCTTGCACCATCATCCCCTCGGCCATCACAAAACTATCAAACTCTGCTCGGAGTTTGCTTCGGACATGCTCTAGGATGAACTCATCTCTCATTTCCGCCTTGAAGTTTGTCCATGGAATAGCATCCTCCCCTTATTCCTTGTAGTACTCTTTCATTGCCTCCCTTTCCTTGTACCACCATCCTCGAGCTTGGAATCCAAGGTCGAATGCGGCTTGCTCAACCTTGAGCTCATCCGAGCACCGCATAACCTTGAAGATATTCTCCATCTCTCTTATCCAATTGCCAAAATGTTTTGGCTCTCCAACTCCGTCGTACTTACTGGGTCGATGATGTGCCATGACATTGCTTATGTCCAGGCATCGACTACTAACTCCCTCCTTGTCACATTCTTGATGGCCTCATTTTGTGCAATAATTTGATCTACTTCCTCCTTGGACCTACGAGGTGGTCCGGTTGCCGATTGAGCTCTCCTTGGCGCCGTTCTAGTTCAAGGAACCATGGCAAATATCAATATACGTCTCACAATAAGAGACAAGTGATATTGACTACATCAGGGGACCACTCGGTCGAGTTGGGTGCTTCACTTGGTCGAGTGTGACCCCTACTCGGTTGAGTGACCTCTTTTCAGAAACTCCCCATATTTGCCAAGTTGCCCACTCGGTTGAGTGGACCTCCACTCTGTCGAGTACATCAATTACTCGGCCGAGTGCACCAAACAATATTTCCAGACCTTCTGGAAAGTCACCACTCGGTCGAGTGGAAGGTTTACTCGGTTGAGTGCCTCAGGCTCGGCCACGTTTCCTCATCCACTAGGCCAAGTACACCCCTTAAGGGAATCATGCATATTCCGACTTACATAGTTTCACATATAACCCTAGTCCGCATATTTCTTAGCGCACAGACGTAAAATAAAAGCATAGATATGATATACGATAAACACATGACGATAACTAGCATGTAATTAACACTTTCCTATTTATAAACGACTAAATTTAACACAGCAACATGCTCACAAATAAACAACCAACATGTTTCACATAGGCTTGGCTATAATTACTCATGTCACCACATCATGTGCTACCAATCATAAAACTATTTCACAAGCACCAAAACAAGAATATGCAACAATTATATGCACCAAGAACGTCCCATTACCTGACTGACTTGAGTTAAGAGGACAAGAGTACAACCTTGGGACGTCTCCCAAGTTTTCCACGAGTTCCCTACAACTCAAACCGGGTTCATTTTAATTGACACACCTAAGTTCATTGGTTCATTAGTTAAGGCTCCAAAATTGTAGTTCTGATACCACTTTGTAACAGCCCCATAAGTCGGGAAGCCTTACTCAACTGATTGGTTATTGTGTCTATATCAATTATCTCGCATGTGTAATTGGCTGGATTAATTATTAGATGTGAATCAATATTATTGTTGGATGCCTCGGCTTCGTGTCTGAGATGATAGGTTATTGTTATTTATTATTCATTGGAATATCATTGGCATTTCATTTACATGGGATACCTTAGCCTTGTGTCTGAGATGACTTATATTGGCATGGATTTTGCATTGGTTTCCCTAGGCTGGTTCTACAGGACTTGTCTCTTGGATGAGTTTACCTCAACTTAGGTTGGGATGATTGCATTGTTTTCCCCGGGCCAGGGATTGGCGGGATGAATGGGTGTTTTGGGTGATGAGCTCAGCTGCATTGGCATTTGCATATCATGCATATTCATTTATTTCATCTTATATCTGTTGTTGGTTATCCTACTCGACCTTTTGGTTGACGTGTGTTTGTTGTGTCAAAAATAAATTGATGCCTGCTTTAATTGATGGCGTCCTGTGGTGAACCAATTAATATTTCCAGTTAATTGGGGAGGAAATTAAATAGCAGGTACTTGACTGAGGAGCTTTGGGACATGAAGACTCTGACCGTAGCAGTTGTCTAGATCACATTAGTTTGACTTAATTTTAAATATGTAATTTTATTTATTTCCGCTGCGTATTAAGTTGTATTATTATAGTTTTAGTTACTCAGTTGACAATTGTAATAAAACCTTATTTGGTTAGTTTTATTTAAAGTACTTGGGATTGCTATACTTTGTTATTGGCCTTAAGAAACTGAGATGCATATATGGTAACTCTCCTATTTACTTGAGAGGTCTAGCTAAAAACTCTAGAATAAATGGGGGTGTTACAGGTTCCTATATTTGGAAGAATGTCAGTTGGGATTGGCTAGCCCGTCCTTAATGTGGGAATTATCTGTATGCTTCCCTTTAAATTTAAGGATTATAACGAGTTTATAATGATGAATACGAGTCATAAAGTAAATTACATAAACAAAAAGTAGAGAATTAAGCAATAACCTTCGGTCCTAGCTAATATGGCCTATGAACAATATCGCAATGATATTCAACTATCAGTTGCACCCAAGATGATATGAGATATGCCTTTGTTCTTCGCTAGAATCGATCCCCAATTTTCTGTAAATTATTTAGGGTTTTTCGTTTTGTGTTTGATGAGAGGCAAGAATTAGGTTAGAATTAGGGTAGAAAAATAATCTCCCTTCTCCTCTTATTTACACCGAAATAAAGAAGTCAAGGGGAGATTTTTTACTCTCCTAATTTCGGCCCATTTCACTTGAAACAAATAAGAGGATATTTCTTCTTATTTTCGGTTTTTGTCACCTACCAAAAATAATGCGATTAAATCTTCTTATTTTGGTATTTTACAAAATGTATATAAAGTGTATTATTTATAAATTGTCATTCATTTATTTTATTCCGTATTGATAAGTCTACATACAACAGCTTGCAGTCGATTTATTAATACGGGTCAATAATAATTTATTATGACAATATTGTATAATATATACTTTAATTATAAATATCGCACATTTATAATTAGCTAATTAAATATAACCGATTACATTTAATTACGAATTAACATCTTAATTCATTTAAGCTAACATTATATACATTAATTAAATATAACATATTATATTCAATTTACGAATTGACAGTTAATTTGTCTCAGCTAATATTATTTAATCGGCATTAAATAATCGTCTCATCAACACGTTGACTAACTGTTTAGTCAATTACTTGGACTAACCTTTTAGTCAGGCATCAATGTGATTATATTTTCATACAATCACATCTCTCAAACACATCCTTTAGGTGTGACCTTTAGGGACCAGTTGATCACCGCCATCAGTATGATAATAACGTCAAACTTTCTAGCAAGCCAACCGTTATTAGGTAATCGTTAATCAACTGATAAAATACGAAGTATACCCTTGTGAACCTTTAAGAGATTTATAAATGTTATCACACTAATTTGTGGAGGACACAAGCTCCAACAAACTCCCACTTGTCCTCACAAGTGTATGTGCGATAACCGATTCTCATATCCTAAAATTTCTCCCACTCAATGTAAAACAATTTGCAAAATCTGTATTCACAAAGTTCGTATTTTACAAGTGATCAATATCAAGAGTGGTTTCCCCGACTAGAGAGTAACTTAACTGATTAACGAATCATCATTCGAGCATGGCCATGCATTTCAGTTACAACTCCTCAAGTGGCCCTGAGAAATAACTAAACCTGATAAAGGTTGGATATTTTCCTCAACTCGAATCCTGCAGATGTAAGCACAGTATGAAATGACCCAGAATAAATCTACTTAGCCTCTAGTTACGGCAGACCGTGAAAAAGAAAACAAAGTCACCCAAAAACTGCCTTAATCTCAAGAGACAGTCGATAGTCAAAAGAATCGATTCTAGGAACACAATGGACGTCCAATCCACGACCTGGCACCGAATGTTTTTAAACATTTAGGACTCCATTATGTTGTCAAAAAAATTGTCCTGCGAAGTATCGTTATAATCTCGCATCTGTGATCGATCAGTCAACCGTTTGACTTATGGCTCGTTGAACCCACCATCAATCGACTACACAATATAATAGCCAGAGTTATCAGCTCATTAAGGCGATTACGGACCAAAACAAATATAATGTAATTCAGTTCACTTTGTGGCGTTCAATGTTGTCAGTACAATCCACTTGAAAAACAAAATATTATATAAAAACGATGAAGTTATAAATAGTATATGAAAAAGATAATATGTCAAATCCATAATCAACTACTACAACTCAGGAACACGTTTAATTCCCATGGAAATAACGTGCCCTTCATGCTTATCATAATTCAACGGTTTAGTGAGAGGATCCGCGATGTTGTCATCCGAAGCTATCTTGTCAATCACTATCTCTTCTTGCTCCACGTAATCACGGATCAGGTGAGCTTTCCGATGTACATGTCTAGACTTGTTGCTAGACTTAGGCTCCTTAGCCTGGAAGATGGCACCTCTATTGTCACAATAAATTGTGATCAGGTCATTCGAACTAGGAACTATCGTAAGTCCTTGTAAGAATTGACGCATCCATATAGCTTCCTTTGCTGCTTCCGAAGCGGCATAGTACTCGGATGCAGTGGTAGAATCTGCTACAACATCCTGTTTGGAACTCTTCCAGCTGACCGCAGCACCATTAAGGGTGAAGACGAACCTGGACTGAGATTTTGAATCATCTCGATCCGTTTGGAAGCTAGCATCTGCGTAACCGATTGCGCATAGCTTAGTATCACCTCCATAAGTCAATACCCTATCCTTAGTCCTCCGTAGGTACTTGAGGATGTTTTTAACAGCTATCCAGTGTGTTTCACCTGGATTCTTTTGGTACCGACTCGTCATACTCAATGCATATGCCAAGTCTGGACGTGTGCATATCATGGCATACATGATTGATCCTATTGCAAATGTATAAGGAACACGACTCATGCGCTCAATTCCTTCAGGCGTCATGGGTGACTGAGACTTGCTCAACTACATCCTAGACGTCATTGGAAGGTTCCCGTTCTTGGAGTTGGTCATGCTGAACCTTTCAAGAATCTTATCCAAATAAGACTCCCGACTAAGTGATAACGTCCGTCGTGATCTATCTCGGTAGATATGGATTCCCAAAATGCGTTGTGCCTCACCCAGATCTTTCATCTGGAAATGGTTCTTCAACCATCCTTTAACCGAAGATAAGAGAGGAATGTCATTCCCAATCAAGAGTATGTCATCGACATACAATATCAAGAATACAATCTTGCTCCCACTCGACTTGATATATAAGCATGGTTCCTCGACCGATCGAGTGAAACCATACTCTTTTATCGCCTGGTCGAAACGATGATTCCAACTCCGAGAAGCTTGCTTAAGTCCATAAATGGAACGCTTAAGCTTGCATACTTTCTTAGGATGTTCAGGATCTATGAAACCTTCGGGTTGCACCATGTACAACTCTTCCTCCAAATAATCGTTTAAGAAGGCAGTTTTCACATCCATTTGCCAAATTTCATAGTCATGAAATGCGGCAATCGCTAAGATTATCCGAATGGAACGTAGCATGACTACAGGTGCAAAAATCTCATCATAATGTAATCCGTGCACTTGAGTGAAACCTTTTGCCACTACTCGTGCCTTATAGGTATCTGGTTGCGCGTCTACAAAATGCTTTATTTTGTAAAGCCATTTGCACTGTAGAGGTTTTACCTTATTAGGTAAATCAACTAGATCCCATACGTCATTCTCAAACATGAAGTCCATCTCGGATTGCATGGCTTCGAGCCATAGCTTTGAGTCGGAACAGGCCATAGCACCTTTATAGGTAGCGGGTTCATTACTCTCTAGGAGCAAAACGTCATTCTCGTCGACTATACCAATGTATCTGTCCGGAGGATGAGAGACTCTATCCGACCTCCTAGGTTCCTCAGGAATATTAACCGTATCATCAGTTGGAGGAACTACTTCCTCCATCTGTTCCTCGGTTGTTGGTTCTTGAATCTCCGACAGCTCGAAGGTTCTATTACTTGTCTTGTTCTCCAGAAATTCTTTCTCTAAGAACGTCGCACTAGCCTCAACAAAAACTCGATGTTTGGTAGGCGAATAGAAGTAATGATCAAACGTTCCTTTTGGATAACCTATAAAGTATGTCTTGACCGATCGCGGGCCGATCTTATCCTCGTGTCTCCACTTGACATAAGCCTCGCAGCCCCAAACCCGAATAAAGGACAAGTTGGGAACTGTTCCCTTCCACATTTCATATGGAGTCTTGTCGACAACTTTAGTCGGACTTCGGTTAAGTATAAGAGCAGCTGACAAAAGAGCAAAACCCCATAATGAATCAGGTACTACCGTGTGACTCATCATGGATCGAACCATATCAAGTAATTTTCGATTTCTCCGTTCGGACACACCATTTAATTGAGGTGTTCCAGGTGGAGTTAACTGCAAAACGATTCCACAGTCATTAAGGTGTTGATCAAACTCTTTTGAAAGATATTCGCCGCCCCGATCTAAACGGAGTGCTTTAACTTTTCTACCCAGTTGGTTCTCAACCTTGTTCTGGTATTCCTTGAATTTCTCAAAGGAGTCACTTTTATGCTTCATTAAGTAGACATATCCGTATCTACTCAAATCGTCCGTGAAAGTGATAAAATATCTATAGCCATCTCTAGCGGTAATTGACATAGGTCCACAAACATCAGTATGTATGAGTCCTAATAGGTCACTAGCGCGCATTCCAACACCTTTGAAGGAAATTCGAGTAATCTTGCCAATGAGACATGATTCACACGTGCCATATGTAGAAAAATCGAATGCGGGAATAGTCCAATTATCGACGAGTTTCTTTACACGTTTTTCATTTATGTGTCCCATACGACAATGCCATAGATAGGTTTGATCTTTGTCACCAACCTTTAATTTCTTATTATTCACGTGTAATACTTCCGTGGTTTGATCTAAGATGTAAATTCCATTCATGGAAACTGCTTTGCCATAAATCATTTCATTGAAAGAGAAAATACAGCTATTATCCTTTATTAAAAATGAAAAACCGTCCTTATCAAGTACGGAAACTGAAATAATGTTCTTAGACAAACTGGGTACATAGTAACAGTTATTTAAAAATAACTCAAAACCACTAGGGAGTTGGATTACATATGTTCCCTTCGAGACTGCAGCAACTCTAGCTTCATTCCCGACTCACAGGTCCACATCACCCTTTCCGAGAGGTGTGATGTTTCTTAGACCCTGCAAATGATTACACAGATGAGAACCACAACCAGTATCAAGTAGCCAAGTTCCGAAACTTGCATGGTTAATCTCAATCATATGAATATAAGATGACATACCAACAGGAACGACGCGGCCTGCTTTTATGTCCTCACGGTACACGGGACAGTTCCTCCTCCAATGTCCAGTCTTGTGACAATGGTGGCACTCGATGTCACCGCCCTTGCTCTTTGCCTTGCCCTGTGAGCCACTAGTCTCACCAGGCCCACTCTTACCGTTTCCTGGCTTTTTAAACTTTGGCTTACCTACAGTTAGGTTGCCTGGAGCTTTGCCCTTACCTTTATACTTGTTGGAAATCATGAGAACATCCTGCTTCATGCTCCCACTCAATTTCATATCCTTCTCGGTCTGTACGAGAAGTGAGTGTAGCTCATGAGGATTTTTCTTTAAGTCATTCATGTAGTAGTTCGCTCTGAAAAGGGCAAAACCATCATGAAGAGAATGAAGCATTCGGTCAATGACTATGCTCTCACTGATTTTGCAATCAAGTGCCTCCAATTTCTCGACATTTTCAATCATGTTAAGAATGTGTGGGCTAACCGGTTGGCCCTTTTGGAGTTTTGCATCAAAGAAGCGACAGGTATGCTCATAATTAACGATTCTCGGTGCTTTGGAGAACTCGTTAGTGAGCGTGGTAAAAATCCTGTTTGTACCTTGGGCAATGAAGCGTCTCTGCAAATTGGTTTCCATTGCAAAGATGAGTACGTTCTTTATCGCACCCGCTTCCATGGCGAAATCACTATAAGCAAGTGACTCGTTAACTCCTGCATTGGGGCCTGGGTTTACCGGTATTGGCTCAGTTAAGTACTTGAGCTTACCGTCAACAATGGCAGCATTCCGTAGTGCTGCCTCCCAGTCCGCAAAGTTGGACCCATCATTCTTCAGTCGTGTGAACTGATTCATGTTGTCCATAAAAACTTTAAGCCAGGACTCGCGTCCAAGTGTGGCACTCGGCATTGGGATTTCGTTATTTCCAGCCATTTCTTGAAACAGTATTATCAAAATAAACGTATTCTACACTGCGAAAAGAAGAAAAAAATAATAAGCATATGCATCGTTTTGATTTTAAGTCTTAATGCAAAAACTGTTATAAGCGAAGACTCATGCATTTATACAATTGACCTCCCTCAAGAAATTATATAAATGATCCTAAGACTCAATTATCTTTAAATTGATAAGCCAACATTTTGGCTAATTCTACTGTTAGAATTCTTGGTCGATAAATTTCTGTAAATTCTATCTTTAATCCATCATAATCACGAGAAACTCTTCGGACTATAATGTTGAGATAAACTAAGTCAACACAAACTACTTACCCAACGTAGAAGGGGTCATATTAGGCCTACCGACGAAGAAGGGATTCATAGTTGTTTGCCCTTATAAAGACTAGTCTCAATTTCCGTTTTAGAGGAAGATCTCATCAACTTTATTTTAATTTCATTTTAAGTGAACTAATATCTAGCATGCGAGAATGAATAAACTAAGGTGATGGCTTAAACTGCGTGACATTTGTATGTCAATGAAAACTAACATTCAATCTATATGAGTCAATTTTCATGCATTTTAGTAGGTGGTTTGGTTTAGGCGGAATATGATGCATAAACTATCATGTGAATGAAAAACAATAGGAACGAAAACGTAAAAACAATAAAAAGTCCTATTGTGGCCTATCTATCAAAATGAACATAAATACAACTTTGGAATCCATCCTTGGACCCGAGAAGCTTGTCTTGATGTTTCATCTTGATCCATGTAGCAGGAGTGAGCTCCAATCTCCATCTTTAGTCTTCTCAAAAAATTACAATTTAAAATTACATAATAAACCTATTTACATTCTAATTTCAAAACCGTAATATAAAAGAAAACCAAAACGGAGATACGAGATCTCAAATTACATTAAAAATTATGTTTCCATCATTACGAAAACATAATTTAACTAAGGCCACACTAGGTATTACAAATTACAACCGATTGCAAAAATACGTAAATAAATTCATTCAACGATTCATTCAACAAAAAAAAAATGCATCAACTAAATAAATTAAACATTCAAGACATAATTCTTTAATTATGTAGATTAATTTCCCAAACCACCTATTTAATTGATCAAATTAAGTGACAATTCCTCAATTACTCACTATAAATTTAATCTTAATTCATATTAAACTTGTAATATGAATTTAATCCAACATTATTTTAGACTTCTTTAAAATAATTAGGTATCTTATAATTGTGAACTTCTTCACAAAATTAATCATACATTAATAATTTAATGTATAATCAATATTGGCCAAAATAAAACCAAAAAACTTCTTTTTTTATATGGGTCTCGGCAAAAAAAAAACACAGGAAAAACAAAACAGTTTTTTATTTTTATTTTGCTCTCGGCTGGAATAAAAAAAAAACAACCATTTTTTTTTTTCGGCAATTAAGCAAAAAAAAAAAACAAAAAAAATTCTTTCCTTTTTTTTCTTTCTCGGCATTTCAGCATAACAAAAAAAACATAAACCTTTTTTTTCTTTATGCCCTCGGCAAACCCAAAAAAAAACGTCCTTTTTTTTCTTTTGCGGCAAAAATGCCCTAAAACAAAAAAAATCGATGAAGAAAATCGTTTATGGTTGCTATTAGAACAAGATTAGCATATTAATTAATGAAACATGATTAACCGTATATGCCAAAAACTATATAGAAAAAACGAATTTTAATATCATCTACATGACGATTTCCATTTACATTGTAATTTAATCTTCATTAAATCAAACATCTACCAATTCTTCATATAATCATTTTAACTGATTAAAGCATCAATATGAAAAACAAAAATGGAAATATAACATCAAAAACAATAGCAAAAACCGGCTGGAAAAAAGAATTTCTCGGCAAAAAAAAAAAATTCTGCCGTGTGGTTTTTTTTTTTTTAAAAATTTTTCAATTCAACAACCTTTTGTTTAAATTCATTTTATGAAAATCATCAAAAATAAAATCGTGGCCTTGCTCTGATACCACTTGTGGGAATTATCTGTATGCTTCCCTTTAAATTTAAGAATTATAACGAGTTTATAATGATGAATACGAGTCATAAAGTAAATTACATAAAGAAAAAGTAGAGTATTAAGCAATAACCTTCGGTCCTAGTTAATATGGCCTATGAACAATATCGCAATGATATTCTCCTATCAGTTGCACCCAAGATGATATGAGATATGCCTTTGTTCTTCGCTAGAATCGATCCCCAATTTTCTGTAAATTATTTAGGGTTTTTCGTTTTGTGTTTTGATGAGAGGCAAGAATTAAGTGTGAATTAGGGAAGAAAAATAATCTCCCTTCTCGTCTTATTTACACCGAAATAAAGAAGTCAAGGGGACATTTTTTACTCTCCTAATTTCGGCCCATTTCAACCGAAACAAATAAGAGGATATTTCTTCTTATTTTCGGTTTTTGTCACCTACCAAAAATAATGCGATTAAATCTTCTTATTTTTGTATTTTACAAAATGTATATAAAGTGTATTATTTATAAATTGTCATTCATTTATTTTATTCCGTATTGATAAGTCTACATACAACAGCTTGCAGTCGATTTATTAATACGGGTCAATAATAATTTATTATGACAATATTGTATAATATATACTTTAATTTTAAATATCGCACATTTATAATTAGCTAATTAAATATAACCGATTACATTTAATTACGAATTAACATCTTAATTCATTTAAGCTAACATTATATACATTAATTAAATATAACATATTATATTCAATTTACGAATTGGCAGTTAATTCGTCTCAGCTAATATTATTTAATCGGCATTAAATAATCGTCTCATCAACACGTTGACTAACTGTTTAGTCAATTACTTGGACTAACCTTTTAGTCAGGCATCAATGTGATTATATTTTCATACAATCACATCGCTCAAACACATCCTTTAGGTGTGACCTTTAGGGACCAGTTGATCACCATATCGGTATGATAATAACGTCAAACTTTCTAGCAAGCCAACCGTTATTAGGTAATCGTTAATCAACTCATAAAATACGAAGTATACCCTTGTGAACCTTTAAGAGATTTATAAATGTTATCACACTAATTTGTGGAGGACACAAGCTCCAACACTAAAAACCATCTCACTTAGTCAATAGGTGATGGTTCGTCCATTTGTCTATGGAATGACCCTTGGTCTTGTCTTGGACCCCTAAGAAACGCTATCTTTGGTCCCCATAGCCTAAACTCCTCCAATGCTAAGCTGTGCTCCATCATCTTTAATGGGCAGTGGTCCCTCGACTCTCTCGACTTCATCCTCCTTGATTTTATTACCAACACCATTCTTTCCATACCCCTCCCCTCCACTACTAGATCCGATATTCTTTCTACTTCTCTCGCCGCGAAAAACAAATTCTCCTTAGGAGTGATGTGACCATAATTAGCGCACATTTAGTCCCTGAATTAGCCTTGTTCCCATGCCTTTTAGTGCATATTTGGGTCATTTATTGTCTTTAGTTCTTTGTTTTGCATATTATTTGAGGTTTTGTGTCCTTAGTAGGAAAGGAGTGCAAACCTTGCATTTTCATGGCAAAATGAGACTAAATTGATTGAATCCAATGACCAAGCATCAAGGAGAGACAAGATTAGAAGGCCTTTGTACATATTATAGTAGTTGGGCAATGATGAGGAAAGATCCTTGCATCCCCAAGGAAATCTCCAAGGATTTTATGAAGAAAAGGGAAGAAAAGAAGAAGAAACACGGCTGAGCAGCAATCCGTGCGGATTGACCTGAAGACGCCCGTCCCCAGGACCACAATCCGTGCGTCTTCCATCAAAGACGCCCGGGCAGCAGCACCCAGAATACGCCCGTCTTCTCCCAATGACGCCCGGGCAGAGACTCCTGAATCCGGCCGTCCCGTGCCTATGACGCACGGATTCCAAGACAGCGCAAATTCGTTTCTTCAAGCTTCAAGAAAGATGCCCTTCCTTCGAAAAATACCGCGTTTCCCTAAGTAGGGACTTAATCGTCATTTAAGCCCTTAGTTAACCCTAATGCATCCACCTAATTTCCACTATAAATACCCCATTAGTCTAATTAGAAGAGCATGTTCTTCTTATCAATTCTTAGAGTAGTTAATATCAATCAAATCTCTCTTTAGTTTTGTAATCAACAATTAATCAAGTTTTAATACAAGTTTTATTTCCTTAATCTCTCTTTTGTTCATCCTTTATTTTGGGTAATTGAAGATTATTTGGGTTATTATTGGGAGATTGACAACCTCTCAATCAAGCATCAAGTACTTCTATTATTCTTTGCTTTATTATTGGAATCATTAGTAGGTATAATTCTCTTAATCCCTTTTTAATTATTGCTAATTACTTTATTTGTTCATCATGTTTCACTTTGTTGGTATGATTGACAACCTTGCTAGCATGTTCAACATGATAATGAGTGAGTAGTTCCATAGCTAGGGTTAATGGGTAATTAGGGGAAACCAACATGGGGAATGATTCATGCTTAAATTAATATGCTTTCATGGTTTATTTGCTTGCTTGTTTTGATCTCAACTCATGCACATGTTATGTTTGATGAAATGCTAAGCCTATGAATCCTTGCATTTACAACCATCACTTATCTTTTCAATGAGACTATGAGACTTGTAAGACATAAACCAACTTGAGTCTCATTAGACCATGCATGTTGTTGAGTAGGGAAGACTAAGTCGACTTGTAGGTGTTGTACAATCTAATCGATTCGGCTCCGGCACCCAAACTTTCCTAGGATTGTAAGATATAACCTAACTCAATCCATCACAACAATAATTGCTTGCTTATAATTTGAGAACATATTTGTATGATTAATTCCCATGAATCCCCTATGACCCCATGACACCCTAGTGCTTTTTATCAATTGTTTACAACCCTTTCAATTCATCTTGCTTATTTACTTTCATTGCTATTTAGTTTAGTGACCTTCTACATCAACCCAAATTGTGACACCCCTAAGACACCACTAGTCTCAATAGAAATCTCATCTCAATTCCCGTCCATTGGGATCCGACCTTTACTTGCCTCTTTACTAATTGTAGAGTTGTTTGTGAAGTTATCAATTGTGTTTTGGTCTAGGTGCTTCCAACGACAATTGTTCCAAAAAATAGAATATAGCTCCGAATACCGACCAAAAATGGCGCCGTTACCGGGGACGGTGTTATCTTGATTTTGATTTTCTTATATTGTTATTAGTTGTGTCTTTCTTTGCCTTGAGGAAGTAAAACTCCTCAAGGTTTGTTCTAATTGGTTTTGAGTTGTTTGATATTTTGCATGTCTAAAAGGTCACAAGGTGATTTGTTACCTTTTGATCGTGAAATTGAAAGAACTTTGACAACCAATAGAAGACTTGCTAGGAGAAATTTGAGAGGTATTAGTGAGGTTGTAGATATTCAACCAACTATTGAGTTCATCAACCCTTTTGCAAGAGAAGGTGAGGAGAACCCAACACAAAATACAACAAAAAATCAACCCACAATGCCTAAGTTTTCATCACATTCCGTACCCACCGAGGAGAACCTACCCAATGGTACTCCCACACCACAACATTTGACCGGAAATTTCATTGCCAAATCCGCATTTATCCAATTAGTCGAAAGGAGCCAATTTGGGGGGATGCCTAGTGAAGACCCTCACTCTCATATGGAGACCTTTTGTGACAATTGTGATGCGATTTCTCAAACCGGTGTAACTCAAGACCAAATTCGATGGGTCTTATTTCATTTTTCTCTAATTGGCACCGCGAAACAATGGTTGAAGGGCCTTGATAAGGCCACTCTCGGAATTGACTCTTGAAAAAAGTTGGCTCTAGCTTTCTACAAAAAATTCTACCCACCGGAAAAGACTAACATGCTAAGAATTCAAATTACGGGTTTTAAGCAAAGGAATGAAGAATCTTTGTATGAAGCTTGGGAGCGGTTCAAAGGAATTTGTCGCTCATGTCCTCACCATGGACTTAGCGAGTGGTTCTTGGTACAACAATTTTGGAACGGTCTATATGAAGATTCAAGGAACATTATCAACATGGGATCAAATGGAATGTTCACCGAAGTTGATGACAATCAAACTTGGAACAAAATTGAGGAAATGGCGGTCCATAACTCACAATATAGTAGACCTCGCAAGGCTACTAGAGGAGGAAAGCATGAAGTGGACTCTGTTACTCAATTGGGTGCTCAACTTAGTGCTCACATCGACACAATCAATTTGATGTTTGAAAAAGCTATGGCTAGACTTGAAGAAGCCTCAAAATCACCAAAGCATCATGTTAATGCCATGACGGCATCCTCATCAATCCCAAGTGGGATATGTGAGAATTGTGGAACTTTGGGACATGACTCAAGTGAATGTAGGGGAACAAATGAACAAGTGAATGCTTTCCAAGCATACAAGAGTGGTACCCCTTATTCTAACTATTACAATGAAAACACCAAATTCCATCCAAATCTCTCATACAAAAGCCAAAATGTTCAAAACCCTCAAACAACATACACCCCACCTCCCATGAGAAACCAAAATCAAAGACCCTTTTACAACCAAAACCAAGGTTACCAAAATCAAAATCCATACAATCAACAAAATGACCAAGGTTTTGATGTTCAAAAAGTGGTCCTCCAAATGCAAAAGAATCAACAAGAATTTTTCACTCAAATGCAAAAAGATAATCAAGCAAAGGAAACCACCATCAACAACATCCTAGATCACACCAAAATGTTGAAAACCCAATTAACTCAACTAGCATCTTCAAGCTCACAAAGACAAAAGGGGCAATTACCACCTCAAAGTAATCCCCCAAGACATGAAACGGTTAGTGCCATTCACTTGAGAAGTGGTACAAGGTATGAAGCACCGAAGAAGAAAGTTGAGGATGAAGTTGTGGAAGCTAGTGATAAGGAAGAAATTGTGCAAAACTCCGAAGATGGAGAATCATCAAAGGAAGAAATTTCAAAGAAAAATGAAGACAAGGTCAAGGAGAAGGAGCCCATTGTGATTAGACTTCCTTTTCCAAGTCGTCAAGCCAAGCCCAAATTTGATGACCAACTTGGAAAGTTTATGGAAATTGTGAAGAATTTAGAAGTCTCAATTCCTTTCACGGAATTAATCAATCACGTACCGGCCTATGCAAAATACATGAAAGACATCCTCACAAAGAAGAAGTCGATCCGGAAGCTTGAGACTATCGCCTTCACTAAGGTGAGTAGTGCAATACTTCAAGGAAGTTCACCCCCAAAACTCAAGGATCCGGGAAGCTTCTCAATACCGTGTACCATTGGCGACACCACGATCAACAAAGCCTTATGTGATCTAGGGGCTAGTGTGAGTGTTATGCCGTACTCGGCGAGTAAAAGGTTGGGGATGGGAGAGCTTAAATGCACCAATATCACACTCTAAATGGCCGATAGATCGACGAAGACACCATTAGGGATATGGGAAGATGTTCCCGTACGAATTGGGAAATTTCTCATCCCGGTGGACTTTGTCATTGTTGATATGGAAGAAGATTCCAACATTCCAATCATTCTAGGAAGACCTTTCTTACACACCGCGGGTGCGGTGATTGATGTGAAACATGGAGAGCTCACTCTAGAAGTGGGAGATCAGAGTATAACTTTCAATCTTGACAATACCATGAGAGCTCCCCGTTTATATGAACCATGTTTCATGATTGATCATTATAGCCAGAAGGATGATAGGAAGAAGTCGGAACTCCAATGGAAGAAGAAAATTGAAGATGCTCTATTCAAAGAGCAAGTGAATTGTAACAAAGAGAGCTTGCAAAGCTCACCAAAGTCAAGCAATGAAGAAGATGGCCTCATTGGCCAAAACAAGATAATGGGAGAGTTGTCTCTATCAACTCAAGAGATCTTTAGTGATCAAGTAGATGAAGTTTGTGGTCTTTGGGACGATGAGTTTGAAGGGATTTTCAATCCCTACATTGGCAATGCTATCGATCAAGACCGATAACAAGGCCAAAGATCTATTGAAGAACTTTATCACGACAATGAACAAGCTTTTGATTACTTTTTCAAGGTGTTGAGCAACATCAACAACACCTTGGACATGCCCCCTTGACATCTCATCAAGAATGAGAGTTTGGTGGAGTCCTCCCTAAACCACCATTTGTAAATATTTCTAACTCCCTAACTCGCATTTTAATTATTGAAATGCATTTTTGTTATTTTTGGATTTTTATACTTTGATCAAGATAATTATCATGTTTGAGAGAAGTGAGGGAGGGACTAATAATTTCAATTGATGTGTAGTGCTTTAGCTTAGCGTGGGGACAACAATTACCTAGGCTATTCATGCCTTAGTAGTGCCCCCACAATGAAGAACACGAGATTTTGAAGAATGAAAAATGACAAGGGATATGCAAGGTACACGGATGGAACTGAATCCGGGTAAAAGGGGTAGAATCCGAGCGGTTTCAAGAGAATCTGCACGTCTTCAGACAATCCGGGCATATTGGGCAGAAGACGCCCGTCCTTCTGAGCTGAATTTCCGAAATTTTGTGACTGTTAACGAATCCGGGCGTCCGGCAGTGGAATCCGCCCGTCTTCATAAAGACGCCCGTCCTGAAATAAAGACGCCCGTCTTTTTGGCTGAGGAAAACAAGAAAAATCCCTGCAAAGAAATCCGCCCGTCTTCTCTGAAAGACGCCCGTCCCGTGTTTTCAAATCCGCCCGTCTTTGCTGCAATCCGCCCGTCTTTAGGCGAGAATTTCCCAACCCAGAACTGGCAGAATTCGGGTGTCCCGAAGGAAAGCCGCCCGTCTTCCCCCTGCATTTCAAATTTTTCGGGTTTATTATAAACCTCATCCCACATTCATTTCCTCATTCCTTCATTCAAAACACTACCCATAAACCCCATAACTCCAAAACCCTCATCCTCTCCATTACAAAAACAAGATTCCTCAACAACATTCACCAAAATCAAATCAAAACATCCTTTAACAACAAATTAATCACTCCTCTTTCAACAAAAATCAAAACCAAGCACAAAATCTTCAACCTTTGAGTCGATTTTTGAATTCATAAAGGCAAAACCTTTCATCTTTAAATCGATTTGGGTGCACTAGAAATTGAAGATTTTTCCTCTTTTCTTGGTTTATTCATCAATGGCAAAGACAAAGGGAGCAACAAAAGCAACAAAGGCAAAGGCACCAAAGGCAAAGGCACTCTTATCAAGACAAAAGAGTCTTCAAGCAAAGAAAGCATTGGCTATGGTGGTAGCTAGCCCAAACTTAGAGGTGCAACAACAACAACCTCCCATGGAAGCAACAACATCTACCACTCCGGAAATTGCTCAACTTTCGAATTATCCGGAGGTAATTTTCATTTCCAAATCCCATAGGGACACTTTTGCCAAGTTTGCTAGAAAATCATTTCTATCCACCAAGTTTATTTGTGAAGATGCCTTAGATAAGTTGGGTGTCCTTGAGCAAACTAGAGCCTTCTTTAAAGCCATGGGGTTGGAGAAATTGTTTACAACAAAAGAATTGACATACCCCTCCCTTACCTTAGAATTTTTGAGTTCTTTGAAAGTTAACAAGGTTGAGACTATGGAAACCATCGAGTTTCGCCTAGCTAATGTTAGTAGGCGCATCTCCTTTGAGGAAATGGGTAAAGCTTTGGGTCTTATTGATTCACCGAGTTATTTCAAGAATGTTGGCAAATATGATCCCGACCCTCTTTGGGAGGCGATTTCCGGAAGGAAATTCGAGAGCTTTCATGCTAGTCGCGCTCTATTAGTCCACCATCCGTGCATTAGAGTGTGGCACAAGGTTGTAGGGAACACCATCATTGCAGGAAAATACACCAACCATTTCACCAAACTCGATTTTGTTCTTCTTGAGTCGGCCTTGAACATTGGAAGGGAATTCACCAAGCCTTTCAACTCTCTAAGACTTTTGGTGGATAGATGGCTAAATTATGATTGTGGAAACCAAGGCACTACCGTCATTGTGAATGGAGGTCTAGTCACTCTTTTGGCTAAATACTTTGATCCTAACTTCAACAAGGATAGCAAGTATGAGGCAAAGAAGGGTGGTCATCTCATTGATATTGATACTATGATAAACAAGTACAAGTGGATCTCTCATAACCCTCTTGACACCAAGTATGAGTGGCTCACTAGTGAGGCTAGATCTTTTACTTTGCCTTCGAAGATTTGTCGTTTAAGTGTCCACCGGACCAACTATCTCCTTCCCCTTTCAAAAGAGGCCGAATACATTATCCGACAACAAAAGGGTGAAATTGAAATGCCCTCCTCTTCCATTGTCACACCACCCTATCCTTTCAAGTACCAAGAGTTCAAGCCCGAAGGAGTTGAAGCAAGCAAAAGATTATTTGACTCTTCTTATGCAAGAAATGCACAAGCAAGCCTTCAAGGACCGGGAAGATGCTTACTTAGCCCAATATCCACCCCTCCTTCACATAGCTAGGCAAGGACTACTTGACCCTTCATGTCCTTTGCCTAGTTGGGCGGATAGGGAAGTCTTCTTTCCGAATGCATCTAGGGGTGAGTTTCCGGGTGATAATGAGGTTGTCGGTGATGAAGAGGTTGATGATAACATTGATGAAGAAGCTAGTGAAGAAGGAGAAGAGGATGATGAGCAAGGTGAACAACAAAGTGAAAAGGGATAACCTATAAAGTATGTCTTGACCGATCGCGGGCCGATCTTATCCTCGTGTCTCCACTTGACATAAGCCTCGCAGCCCCAAACCCGAATAAAGGACAAGTTGGGAACTTTTCCCTTCCACATTTCATATGGAGTCTTGTCGACAACTTTAGTCGGACTTCGGTTAAGTATATGAGCAGCTGACAAAAGAGCAAAACCCCATAATGAATCAGGTACTACCGTGTGACTCATCATGGATCGAACCATATCAAGTAATGTTCGATTTCTCCGTTCGGACACACCATTCAATTGAGGTGTTCCAGGTGGAGTTAACTGCAAAACGATTCCACAGTCATTAAGGTGTTGATCAAACTCTTTTGAAAGATATTCGCCGCCCCGATCTAAACGGAGTGCTTTAACCTTTCTACCCAGTTGGTTCTCAACCTTGTTCTAGTATTCCTTGTGATGGGGCATATTCTACACCCGCTGACCAAGTCAACATATTGAGCAAGGTCAGAGATATCCACAGCAAGTCAACGACTTAGACAGCCTAACCGACGCCACCTGTCGGCCTGTCACCTATGTCCCGGCCACGGCGACTAGCCAGCCGGGGCACATATCCGCGTACTCATATCCAAGACCCCTCGGCGGCGAGTCAACAGGCCCGCCGGCCTGCCACGGGTCCCTCGGCCGAGGGTAGATTAGTCTTTCCACCTGCTAGCCACTTGGCCACTTGGCCACTACGTGACAAAAGGTGAAAGTCTATAAATACTCCTCAACCCTCATTGAGGAAAGGATCCACAATTTAACCTAAGAATCACTATTCATCTGGTAATATCTTCCTTATCTCTCTACAAAATATACTTCGCCAAGTAACACCAATTTCTCTCTTTAAGTCCACTGACTTGAGCGTCGGAGTGAGTACGCTCGGCCAAAGCTGAGCCCTCAGTTTGTTCATTGTTTCAGGAGACCGAAGGGAGGATTCAATCAAGGACGTCATTCTACAAGCACGGGTGGTAACAAGTAACTGCTCTGGAATTACACCCGGAACAATTGGCGCCGTCTGTGGGGAAGATACTAGAAGCTAGTCACATTCATTCCCAAACAAAAAAAACACAAAACAAAAACCCACCCAAAAAGCTAAGAAGATGTCGAAACAACAAGAGGTATTCGTGACTGACGAAACAGAATTCTACCAAGATGATACCGTCCACAATTCTGGAGTTGTGCAGCCCCCCACCGGCCGAGTAACACAACCGGAGTACGGGATGCCAATAATACCAGATACGCCGCTGTCCGCCGACCAAGTCACCATCATGGGACATGTGGTTGACGCAGCTAAACTGAAGCTACTCCTGGACCTAATAGGTAGCACGTCGGCTCACACTGTCACTCCGACAAGAGCGGCAGCACCCGTCCAGGAGACCAGGGCCCAGAATGTGACTCCGAGAGACTTGAACGGAGCACTGGAAGAAGCTGCCATGTCAAGACGTCGGGGGAGCCCAGAGTGCTAGTGGTAGACCTGAGTCCTTCCCGCACTCGCGGGAGGACAGTGTCGCCGCAGCACCGACGAGGCATGCCCCAGAGGAGTGAAAGAAGTCCGACTCACCAGAGTCGGAGAAGAAGCCCGACTCACCAGAGTCGGAGAAGAAGCCCTTCCCGCCACGGGGAGAGGAGCCGGACTAGGGATACGAGAAGCCGATCGCCGCGTGCCGTTCGACACGTGGTCAGACAGCCCCTCAACCCCTATGTCTTAGAGACCCCGGTGCCAACTAAGCTAAAGTTGCCACCCATATCATACAAAGGAGAAGGCGACCCAACCGACCACGCCGAGGCTTTCGAGTCTTACATGTCGGTTTGGGAGCAACCTGATGAGGTTTGGTGCCGAGTCTTCCCGACGACACTGCATGGGATGGCACAAAGCTGGTACAAGGGGCTGCCCAATGGGTCGATATACAGTTATGGCGACCTAAGGGACATATTTTTGGCCCAGTTATGTGAAGAGGTTCGACGCCAAGGTTCAGCAGATTCGTGAGCTGAACAGCGAACTGGCGGCCTTCGCACTGATGAAAGGCCTCCCGAGAGGAGACTTAAAAAATGAGCTCATCAAGTGCGGCGGCCTGAACCTAGACTCCGCCAGGAAAATGGCCGACCAGGCCATAAAGGTGGAGGACTACCACAAAACCTGGGTAGGCCCCAGCGAGGCCGGGCACTCAGAGAGAAAGAGCCGCCGGGAGGACAACCCGGACGAAGGACGCCGTGACAATAATAGGTCACGGTCTGACAGATCTGCCAGGAAACAGAACTCGGCGGGCGCCGGGGGGAGTTCAGGACCATACTACCAAAAACGGTACAATGATCACACCCCCCTGGTCGTATCTGCCGCCGAGGTCTTCGCCCTGAGCAAGAACGAGGGTCAGAAGTGGGAAAGGCCTCCCAGGCCGAGGAGTGACGGTGACACGAGCCAGTACTGTGAGTACCATGGCCACACCGGCCACTTAACTGACGACTGCCGGCATCTGAAGAATGCCATCGAAGAGCTGATCCGGAAGAGGAGCCTCGGCAAATATGTTGCCAAAAGCCAAAAGACTGATGCCGGCGGTTCAAATAAGAAATCCGTCTTTGAACGGATAGGAGTGATCCATGTTGTCATCGGGGGCAACGAGAACGGTGGGTCCGCTCATGGGCACAAACGGCACCTGAACGAGCTATATCAGGCCATCAACTTTGTGCCCAAAACAGCGATCTTCGCTTCCAACATCCTCGATATGACTATTGGGAAGAAGGACTACGAGGGAGTCATCGCCCCTCACAGCGACCCACTTGTAGTCCACTTGGACATATCCAACCACCTAATCAAGAGGTGCCTGATTGACACAGGCGCCTACACGAACATCATGTTCAGGGAGTGCTTTCTCAACCTCGGTCTGAAGGTTGAAGACTTGAGCCCAGGTACCAATCCATTGTACAGTTTTTCCGGGGCCGTCCTGGTACCCCTGGGGTCGATCAGACTGCCAGTGATGTTCGGCGAGGGGGATGCGGCTAAGAATGTCCTAGCTGAGTTCGTGGTCATTGACGGCTCGTCCGCCTACAACGTTCTCATAGGCTGAGTCACTCTGAGCGAGGCCGATGCAGTGATGTCCATCCGGGCCCTGACACTGATGTATGTCTCGGACCGGGGGGAAGCGCATAAGCTCGTCTCAAAGGACGAGAAGGACGAGGTGGTCAACATCCAGATATCTGCCAGATGGTGCAACATGCAATCCCTCAAAGTGGCAAAGAAATCCGAGAAGGGGAAGAGCCCATCCTTACAACAGGAGGGCGACCACATGGATGCAACTATTGGCATGGTCGAGGGAGCCGAGACTGAAGAGTTGGAAATTGACCCAGGGTGCACCGTAACTATCGGTGTCAACCTGGAGCCAAAATTCAGGGCCGCTCTCCTAGACCTGCTGAGGAGGAACAAGGACGTCTTCGCCTACTCAGCGGCCGAGATGCCAGGCGTGAGCCGGGAGGTGATTGTTCACAAGCTGAACGTACTCCCAACCGCTCGCCCTGTCAAGTAAAGGATGAGGAACTCCTCAGCCGAGAAGGATGAGGCCATTAAAGCCGAGGTAGATAAATTACTAGCGGCGGGCTTTATCATGCCTTGTACTTATCCTAAGTGGTTAGCTAATGTTGTAATGGTGAGGAAGTCATCGGGGGCGTGGAGGATGTGTGTAGATTTTACCAATCTTAATAAAGCGTGCCCCAAAGATTGCTATCCCTTGCCTCGAATAGATAGTTTAATCGACGCGACGGCAGGCTACACTATGCTGAGCCTGCTGGACGCCTTCTCAGGGTATCATCAGGTATTTATGGCCGAGGAAGACATGCCTAAATGCGCATTCATCACTGCTAACGGCACATACATGTATAAAATGATGTCGTTTGGTTTGAAGAACGCCGGCGCAACTTACACAAGACTAGTGGACAAAGTGTTCCAAAATCAAAAAGGGCAAAACATTGAGGCTTACGTCGATGATGCTATTGTAAAAAGCAAGTCTGACAGCGAGCACTTGGCCGATTTACACGAGACATTTTGTTCACTAAGGAAATACAAGATGAAGCTCAACCCAATGAAATGCAACTTCGGTGTCCGGGCAGGTAAGTTCCTCGGCGTACTTGTCAGCGCCAGGGGAATTGATGCCAATCCAGAAAAAGTCCAAGCAATACTGGACCTCCCGGAGCCGAGGAATAGAAAAGAGGTTATGATGTTGACCGGGAGGATGGCGGCTTTAGCCGGTTTTATCTCTCGGTCAGCCGACAAGAGCACCCCATTCTTCAAAGTGTTGAAGGGGAATAAGGACTTCAGCTGGGGGGAGGAGCAGAGCACAGCTTTCAAGCAACTGAAAGCTCATCTTCAGACTCTCCCAACCCCGTCCGGCCGATCTTTGGGGAGACGCTATACCCGTACATAGTAAGCGATTACCTCGGCCACGGTCGATCTTGCGTGATCATCGAGGAAGAAGAAGACAAACAGCAACATCTAATCTACTTTGTCAGCCATACGTTGTTGCCCGCCGAGAGAAATTACCCACTGATTGAAAAAGCAGCCTTTGCCGTCGTCGTTGCCGCAAGGAAACTGAAGCCTTACTTCGACGCACATCCCGTGACGGTCCTAACCGACCAACCATTGGAGAAAGCATTGGAAAAATTTGAACAGTCCGGCAGGCTCTTCAAATGGGCAGTGGAGCTATCCGGCTTCGGCATTCAGTACAAGCCGAGGCCCTCGATAAAGGGACAGAACCGGCATTTCTGGCCGAGTGCACATACCAAGAAGAGGAAAACCCCGGAGTATGGGAGGTATACACCGACGGGTCCTCCACGGCGAACAGCTCAGGAGCCGGCATCCTTATCATCAGCCCAAACGGGGACGAGTTTGAGTACGCTTTGAAATTTACCTTCTCGGCCTCAAACAACGAATCCGAGTACGAGGCGGTGATAACCGGAGTCGAGTTAGCTAGGGCTGCCGGGGCGGAGCACATCATTTTGAAGACAGATTCACTTTTAGTGGCTAATCAAATCAGGGAAGAGTACGAGACTCGAGACGACGGAATGGTAAGATACCTGGAAAGGGTAAAAGCTGACACCTCAAAGTTGAAATCTTTTCAGATACAATGCATTCCCAGTGTCGAGAACAACCGAGCCGACGCTCTCTCAAAGCTTGCCGGTTCAACCATCAAGAATGTCACCAACCGTCTTGGTGGACATCGGAATGCCAAGAGCATTACTGAGGCCGTCGGCATGGTGGGTAACATAGAGACCGAGACGACGTGGATGACTCCGATAATGAAATACAAATTGACAAATGAATTACCGGAGGACCGCAGTCTCTCGCAGAAGATAAAGAGGATCGCAGCAAGGTACTTGGTGTTTGAAGGGGAATTATACAGAAGGTCCGTGACAAGGCCACTCTTGAAATGTGTCGGCCCAGCCGACGCGGAGCTAATACTGACAGAAATTCACGAAGGCATCTGTGGTCATCACATGGGGGCAAGAACACTAGCCCACAAAGCTCTCCGAGCCGGCTACTTCTGGCCCACCATGCTTGAGGATTCCAGAGCCAAAACCAAAAAGTGCAACAACTGTCAAATGCATGCTCCGGTGATACATGCACCTTCCAGAGACCTGCAGCCGGTACTTAGTCCCCTTCCTTTTGCACAGTGGGGGATGGATCTACTAGTGCCATTTCCAACGGCATCCGGCGGAAGAAATTTCTTGATTGTCGCCGTTGACTACTTCACCAAATGGGTTGAAGCTGTAGTAGTACCTGCGAAGACGACGGCGGCCGTAAGAAAGGTAATCTGGGAAAATGTCATAACTCGTTTTGGGTTACCCCAAGTCATGGTATTCGACCACGGCCGAGAGTTTTGGAGTGACACAATAATGAGCTGGCTGGAGGAACTTGGTATCAAATTTGCATACTCCTCCGTCTGCCACCCACAGAGCAATGGACAGGCGGAGGCAGCCAATAAAACAATCCTCAACGGTTTGAAGAAGACAGTTGAAGACCTAAAGGGAAGATGGGCCGATGAACTACCCGGTGTCCTGTGGTCTCTGCGAACCACGGAGAAAGAAGCAACGGGGTACATTCCATTCCACTTAGTCTACGGGTCCGAAGCAGTCCTGCCAATTGAAGCAACGGTGCCGACATTCAGAACGGCGACCTTTAACCCGGTTGAAAATGAGGAAGGTTTAAGAACCTCCCTAGACCTGGTCGAAGAAAGCCGAGATACAGCACGCCTCAACTTGGCAGTATACCAAAACCGAATGAGAAGAGCCTACAACCGGAGAGTCCACAAGAGGGATTTGAAAGTAGGGGATCTAGTCCTAAGAAAGTCGGCCGCCACCAACAAAGGAAACATTCATGGTAAACTAACGGCCAACTGGGAGGGTCCCTACAAAGTGGTTGAAGAAATGAGGTCGGGTACATACCGGCTGACCGACATGCAGGGTGTGCCTTTGATGAGCCATTGGAACACTGACAATCTCAGGAAATACTTTGTGTAGCGGCGGAGGTGTTCAAAACAATTGTTGGCACCCCAACGCATGTTTATATCTAATGAAGAATCACCCAATTTTTTCCATCAAAGTGTTTATCTCCTCCGCAGTCATATCGAGGTAGACGCCACAGCCCAAGCCGGGCAGTCACCCTAAGAAGTAGACGCCGCGGCAGTCACTACCAGCGCAGTTGATACTCGCCAAAGCGACCAACATGCCTTAGGAACGTATAAGCACAGTTGAGACGCAAATCTAGCCGCCTCGGCCAACCGAAGGCGTGGCAGAGGAAGCGATCAATATGTCTACAGATACGAACGCTGTCGCGCCGTAACCTCTAGTCGCCTCGGCAAACCGAAGGCCTGGCAGGGGACACAACGGTCGATACGCTAACATGCTTACAACGGCGGTTGGGAAGCGCAATTCCGACGCCTCGGCTAGACCGAGAGTGAAAGAGGAAGCGACCAACATGCCAACATGTTTAAAAAGACGTTAAACACAGTTGAGTTATGCATTCTAACTGCCTCGGTCAGGCCGAAGGTAAAAACGAAAAAGCACTCAATTAATAACGCAAGAAGACAAGTGAAGGATTGTGATCAAAGCCCCGGCCAAAGCCGAGGGCCCAAAAAGATTAAGTTTTATTAAAAATGATTACAAGTGAGGAGAATACATACGACGGCCGTCCCCATAGGGATAAGCCAAAACACAACCTACCAAAGTTTTAAAAAAAACAAGGAAAAGAAGAGCAAAAGGTTACCGACATATCATTTAAGCGCCAAAAGATGGCAGGGAGGAAAGGCTTAATAATTGGCCCCCGAACAGCTGAAGCTATCCGAGATGCTGGGGGAACTCGGTGACAACCGCCCGTCTCCCTATGCCTGTTGCTGCTGTTGCTCGCCATCAGCGACGGTAGCAGCATCATCCTTGGTAGGCGACCCAGAAGCCGTCTTAGAAGCTTCAGCCTCAGCAGCCTCAGCTGCCTTCAGTCTCTCAGCCTCCTCCTTGGCCGCCTTCGCAATTTCAGCACGGGCCGCCTTCTCCGCGGCCTCCTCTTCCTCCTTCTTCACCCTGAACTCCTCTTTGGCCTTCTCCTCCGCGGCCTTCTCCTTAGCTTTGAGCTTGTCATCAAGCAGCTCGTCAAATTTGTCCCACGGAAAGGAGCCATCAAGAAGAAAGAGCTCCCCAATCACTTCCCTGGCAGCTTCTTCGGCCAGGTCCCGGTATTGGGCGCACATGTTAGGGAGGATAACGGTTTGGAGCGTCTCAATGTCCTCCTCCCTTTGGGTGATGATAGCATCCTTATTCCGAACCACCTTCCCCTGGGCCTGAAACATGCCCCTCCATTCGTCCCTCTGCTTAGCATAAAGGTCGGCGTGCTTCTGAACGAGATCACGCCCCTCCAGGCGGCTAGCGGCTTGGCCGCCGCAGCCTCGGCCTTGGCTCTCTCGGCGAGGATCGCTTTTCAGCGTCCTCCCGAGTTTTCTCTCGACGGACGCCTCTTCCGCCTCAGCCTTGGCCCTCTCAGCTTCCTTGTTCGCAGCGTCGAGTTCAAGCCTGAGCCGCTCGAGCTGTGGGGCAGCTTCAGAAATGGCCTTCTCTTGCTCCACAATAAGAGCACCGGCCGTATCAGCCCACTTCGACAGCAACCTGGCCAAACTTAGGAACTCCGACTTAATCTGTAAGGGGGTAGGCTGAGGGTAGGAGGTGACAACGGTGGCATCTTGACCACTTGCCAGCGCAGTTTTCTTCGCGGCACGCCGTTCAATAGTGTGACCGGTAGACGGCAGCGGTTGATCTACAAAAAATTCAATTAAAGCATCCGTGTCAACATACATGGACATACCAGAGAGCCTGTCATCAGGAACGCCTAATGAACCGGCTAAGTCTGAGCCACAGGATAGATCTGTACCATGCTTGGCCTTCTTGGGCGGAGGACGCATTTCCTTGCCGGCAGCAGTAGAAGCAGTAGCGGCAGTAGCAGCAGAAGCATTAGCGGCAGGGGTAGGCTCTTTCCTCTTACGGACAAGGGGAGATCCCTCCGCATCGGAGTCCCCCCCATTGGTAATGTCAACGATCACCATCGTCTCCTTTTGGACTAAGGGGATGGGAGGTGGAACTGATGTCGACGCCGTCGCCACCGAAGACTTTGTTTTCCGCGTTCGGCGCGGCATGTTACTAGCAACCTTCGCCTGGGCCGCCTCCACATTCAAGCCTTTCGGCTGCTGATCCATGAGGTCATTCGGCGACGTTCTGCGATCACGGGCTAGAGCCTTAGGATGCAAATCGGCAACGGTCTTATCCTTGGCAAGCCCCATTCTCCGGAGGATATCCTCAGACAGGTCCAGTCCAAAGTGGTCTGCAAAGGAAACAAAGCAAGACTTAAGTGAAAGAAATAAACCAAAATTCAAAAAGCACAAACATTGAGAGCAGAGATGGGCCTCACACCGACCCCACTCACCCTGTGCTAGGGCCGGTATGAGGCCGACATGGCAGAGCAGCTCATCCTAAAGAATGATCTGCGTCGGGGGAATCCATCTCTTCGGCACCCCATTCTTCTCCGCCTCAAAAAGCCTCATCGCCAGCTTCTCATCCGCATTAAGAGGGACCTTGCTGGCGTCCATCTTAAGCTTATTCCGGGTGACCCATTTGTCATGCTCCGCCTTAGTCTCGCACCGCAAATTAACTTGTCTTTGGAAGGACCGGCGTGAGATAGTCATCCGGCACCTCAACGTACACCCACCGATCTTTCCAGTCCTTGCAGGAGGAAAGCTTATCAACGGAGACGTAACCCGGCTCCATTTGCACGCTGTACCATCCGACACGACCAGGAAACGACGACCGAAGGTGGTGAAGCCGACGGAATAAATTAACCGTTGGGACCTCCCCCTTGAAGAGACAGAGCCAGACAAAGCCGACTATGGTCCTAATAGCCAACGGGTGCAGCTGGGCCACGGCGACGTTCATGGCTCTAATAATGGCCATAACGTAATCATTCAGCGGAAACCGGAGCCCGTACTCCAGGTGCCGGATGTATACGCCGGTGCAACCCGGGGGAGGGCAACAGACGGCCTGACCCTCCTCAGGGATAACAATTTTGTACCCCCTGCCGAAGTAGAAATGGCCCTCGAAAAGTGTTTCGCCGGAACAGCTGGCGAACTTATGGGTCCAAGCACGGTCAGGGCGGACCTTACAAGCGCCGCCGTGATCCATGATGTACTGCCTCCCCTCATTAGGACGAGCCCTTTCAGCATCATCATCATCATCATCATCAACATCATCATCATCCTCCCAACCCTCCAAAGCTTTTGGATCAACTTCGGGAGAAGGAGACCTAGGGCCCCCAGACCTTATCGGGATGGCGTCTAGTATCTCCTCCTCATCAAGACGCGACGGGGAACCCCCCGGCGCACGGTTACTAGGACCGGCATCAGCAGAAGACATGATTCACAACGAAAACTTAACAATGAAAAAGTTAAAAGTTTGTTTGTTTACCTTGAAGAAAAGTGCTACGCCGGAGTAACGATTCTGAAAGCTAGAGAGAATTTTTCGTCAAAAAGGGCTAGAAAGAAGAAATTTTTTGAGAAAATGAATTTGGAAGGCCAAATTCAAAGGCTAACTCTCCTATTTATAGGGCAAAGCCCACTCAATCCGACCAATCAGAGCAAAGCCCATGAAGCGTCAACCAATCAGCAACGGGACACATGTCAAGCATGCAGCCATGGAAGGTCAATCGACAAACAGTTACAAAACTTCTTCAACACTCTCCTTGACAGAATGCCAATCGACGTAACTTTTTCAACACACCCCTTGGTATCTACTTGCCAAACGGCCCGCTGATTCAACCAAGCTTGGCAGCACCGGCTGGGGGCAATCAAAAACACACGGCACTCACAACCTCGGTCTCGGCCAGTGCCACTTTCTTTTCCACATCTGATGTCCATTACACATCCATGTGGAGGGGGGATATGGTACGGCCTATGCAGAACCAAGCCGAGGTAGAAGAAGCCGGGGCAGAAAAATTTCAACTTGCGCAGAATACGCTCAACACTCATCGAAGGTCCATACCACGGCATAGACTACGCTGGGGGCAAATTGATGGGGCATATTCTGCACCCGCTGACCAAGTCAACATATTGAGCAAGGTCAGAGATATCCACAGCAAGTCAACGACTTAGACAGCCTAACCGACGCCACCTGTCGGCCTGTCACCTATGTCCCGGCCACGGCGACTATCCAGCCGGGGCACATATCCGCGTACTCATATCCAAGACCCCTCGGCGGCGAGTCAACAGGGCCCTCCGGCCTGCCACGGGTCCCTCGGCCGAGGGTAGATTAGTCTTTCCACCTGCTAGCCACTTGGCCACTTGGCCACTACGTGACAAAAGGTGAAAGTCTATAAATACTCCTCAACCCTCATTGAGGAAAGGATCCACAATTTAACCTAAGAATCACTATTCATCTGGTAATATCTTCCTTATCTCTCTACAAAATATACTTCGCCAAGTAACAACAATTTCTCTCTTTAAGTCCACTGACTTGAGCGTCAGAGTGAGTACGCTCGGCCAAAGCCGAGCCCTCAGTTTGTTCATTGTTTCAGGAGACCGAAGGGAGGATTCAATCAAGGACGTCATTCTACAAGCACGGGTGGTAACAAGTAACTGCTCTGGAATTACACCCGGAACACCTTGAATTTCTCAAAGGACTCACTTTTATGCTTCATTAAGTAGACATATCCGTATCTACTCAAATCGTCCGTGAAAGTGATAAAATATCTATAGCCATCTCTAGCGGTAATTGAGATAGGTCCACAAACATCAGTATGTATGAGTCCTAATAGGCCACTAGCGCGCATTCCAACACCTTTGAAGGAAATTCGAGTAATCTTGCCAATGAGACATGATTCACATGTGCCATATGTAGAAAAATCGAATGCGGGAATAGTCCCATTATCGACGAGTTTCTTTACACGTTTTTCATTTATGTGTCCCATACGACAATGCCATAGATAGGTTTGATCTTTGTCACTAACCTTTAATTTCTTATTATTCACGTGTAATACTTCTGTGGTTTGATCTAAGATGTAAATTCCATTCATGGAAACTGCTTTGCCATAAATCATTTCATTGAAAGAGAAAATACAGCTATTATCCTTTATTAAAAATGAAAAACCGTCCTTATCAAGTACGGAAACTGAAATAATGTTCTTAGACAAACTGGGTACATAGTAACAGTTATTTAAAAATAACTCAAAACCACTAGGGAGTTGGATTACATATGTTCCCTTCGAGACTGCAGCAACTCTAGCTTCATTCCCGACTCACAGGTCCACATTACCCTTTCCGAGAGGTGTGATGTTTCTTAGGCCCTGCAAATGATTACACAGATGAGAACCACAACCAGTATCAAGTAGCCAAGTTCCGAAACTTGCATGGTTAATCTCAATCATATGAATATAAGATGACATACCAACAGGAACGACGCGGCCTGCTTTTATGTCCTCACGGTACACGGGACAGTTCCTCCTCCAATGTCCAGTCTTGTGACAATGGTGGCACTCAATGTCACCGCCCTTGCTCTTTGCCTTGCCCTGTGAGCCACTAGTCTCACCAGGCCCACTCTTACCGTTTCCTGGCTTTTTAAACTTTGGCTTACCTACAGTTAGGTTGCCTGGAGCTTTGCCCTTACCTTTATACTTGATGGAAATCATGAGAACATCCTGCTTCATGCTCCCACTCAATTTCATATCCTTCTCGGTCTGTACGAGAAGTGAGTGTAGCTCATGAGGATTTTTCTTTAAGTCATTCATGTAGTAGTTCGCCCCGAAAAGGGCAAAACCATCATGAAGAGAATGAAGCATTCGGTCAATGACTATGCTCTCACTGATTTTGCAATCAAGTGCCTCCAATTTCTCGACATTTTCAATCATGTTAAGAATGTGTGGGCTAACCGGTTGGCCCTTTTGGAGTTTTGCATCAAAGAAGCGACAGGTATGCTCATAAGAAACGATTGTCGGTGCTTTTGAGAACTCGTTAGTGAGCGTGGTGAAAATCCTGTTTGTACCTTGGGCAATGAAGCGTCTCTGCAAATTGGTTTCCATTGCAAAGATGAGTACGTTCCTTATCGCACCCGCTTCCATGGCGAAATCACTATAAGCAAGTGACTCGTTAACTCCTGCATTGGAGCCTGGGTTTACCGGTATTGGCTCAGTTAAGTACTTGAGCTTACCGTCAGCAATGGCAGCATTCCGTAGTCTTTGCCTCCCGATCCGCAAAGTTGGACCCATCATTCTTCAGTCGTGTGAACTGATTCATGTTGTCCATAAAAACTTTAAGCCAGGACTCGCGTCCAAGTGTGGCACTCGGCATTGGGATTTCGTTATTTCCAGCCATTTCTTGAAACAGTATTATCAAAATAAACGTATTCTACACTGCGAAAAGAAGAAAAAAAATAATAAGCATATGCATCGTTTTGATTTTAAGTCTTAATGCAAAAACTGTTATAAGCGAAGACTCATGCATTTATACAATTGACCTCCCTCAAGAATTATATAAATGATCCTAAGACTCAATTATCTTTAAATTGATAAGCCAACATTTTGGCTAATTCTACTGTTAGAATTCTTGGTCGATAAATTTCTGTAAATTCTATCTTTAGTCCATCATAATCACGAGAAACTCTTCGGACTATAATGTTGAGATAAACTAAGTCAACACAAACTACTTACCCACCGTAGAAGGGGTCATATTAGGCCTACCGACGAAGAAGGGATTCATAGTTGTTTGCCCTTATAAAGACTAGTCTCAATTTCTGTTTTAGTGGAAGATCCCATCAACTTTATTTTAATTTCATTTTAAGTGAACTAATATCTAGCATGCGAGAATGAATAAACTAAGGTGATGGCTTAAACTGCGTGACATTTGTATGTCATTGAAAACTAACATTCAATCTATATGAGTCAATTTTCATGCATTTTAGTAGGTGGTTTGGTTTAGGCGGAATATGATGCATAAACTATCATGTGAATGAAAAACAATAGGAACGAAAACGTAAAAACAATAAAAAGTCCTAGTGTGGCCTATCTATCAAAATGAACATAAATACAACTTTGGAATCCATCCTTGGACCCGAGAAGCTTGTCTTGATGTTTCATCTTGATCCATGTAGCAGGAGTGAGCTCCAATCTCCATCTTTAGTCTTCTCAAAAAATTACAATTTAAAATTACATAATAAACCTATTTACATTCTAATTTCAAAACCGTAATATAAAAGAAAACCAAAACGGAGATACGAGATCTCAAATTACATTAAAAATTATGTTTCCATCATTACGAAAACATAATTTAACTAAGGTCACACTAGGTATTGCAAATTACAACCGATTGCAAAAATACGTAAATAAATTCATTCAACGATTCATTCATCAAAAAAAATGCATCAACTAAATAAATTAAACATTCAAGACATAATTCTTTAATTATGTAGATTAATTTCCCAAACCACCTATTTAATTGATCAAATTAAGTGACAATTCCTCAATTACTCACTATAAATTTAATCTTAATTCATATTAAACTTGTAATATGAATTTAATCCAACATTATTTTAAACTTCTTTAAAATAATTAGGTATCTTATAATTGTGAACTTCTTCACAAAATTAATCATACATTAATAATTTAATGTATAATCAATATTTGCCAAAATAAAACCAAAAAAACTTCTTTTTTTTATATGGGTCTCGGCAAAAAAAAAACACAGGAAAAACAAAACAGTTTTTTTTTTTTATTTTGCTCTCGGCTGGAATAAAAAAAAACAACCATTTTTTTTTTCGGCAATTAAGCAAAAAAAAAACAAAAAAAATTCTTTCCTTTTTTTCTTTCTCGGCATTTCAGCATAACAAAAAAAACATAAACCTTTTTTTTCTTTATGCCCTCGGCAAACCCAAAAAAAACGTCCTTTTTTTTTTATTTTGCGGCAAAAATGCCCTAAAACAAAAAAAATCGATGAAGAAAATCGTTTATGGTTGCTATTAGAACAAGATTAGCATATTAATTAATGAAACATGATTAACCGTATATGCCAAAAACTATATAGAAAAAACGAATTTTAATATCATCAACATGACGATTTCCATTTACATTGTAATTTAATCTTCATTAAATCAAACATCTACCAATTCTTCATATAATCATTTTAACTGATTAAAGCATCAATATGAAAAATAAAATTGGAAATATAACATCAAAAACAATAGCAAAAACCGGCTGAAAAAAAGAATTTCTCGGCAAAAAAAAAAATTTCTGCCGTGTGGTTTTTTTTTTTTAAAAAAAAATTTTCGATTCAACAACCTTTTGTTTAAATTCATTTTATGAAAATCATCAAAAATAAAATCGTGGCCTTGCTCTGATACCACTTGTGGGAATTATCTGTATGCTTCCCTTTAAATTTAAGGATTATAACGAGTTTATAATGATGAATACGAGTCATAAAGTAAATTACATAAACAAAAAGTAGAGTATTAAGCAATAACCTTCGGTCCTAGCTAATATGGCTTATGAACAATATCGCAATGATATTCTCCTATCAGTTGCACCCAAGATGATATGAGATATGCCTTTGTTCTTTGCTAGAATCGATCCCCAATTTTCTGTAAATTATTTAGGGTTTTTCGTTTTGTGTTTTAATGAGAGGCAAGAAATAGGTGTGAATTAGGGTAGAAAAATAATCTCCCTTCTCGTCTTATTTACACCGAAATAAAGAAGTCAAGGGGACATTTTTTACTCTCCTAATTTCGGCCCATTTCAACCGAAATAAATAAGAGGATATTTCTTCTTAGTTTCGGTTTTTGTCACCTACCAAAAATAATGCGATTAAATCTTCTTATTTTTGTATTTTACAAAATGTATATAAAGTGTATTATTTATAAATTGTCATTCATTTATTTTATTCCGTATTGATAAGTCTACATACAACAGCTTGCAGTCGATTTATTAATACGGGTCAATAATAATTTATTATGACAATATTGTGTAATATATACTTTAATTATAAATATCGCACATTTATAATTAGCTAATTAAATATAACCGATTACATTTAATTACGAATTAACATCTTAATTCATTTAAGCTAACATTATATACATTAATTAAATATAACATATTATATTCAATTTACGAATTGGCAGTTAATTCGTCTCAGCTAATATTATTTAATCGGCATTAAATAATCGTCTCATCAACACGTTGACTAACTGTTTAGTCAATTACTTGGACTAACCTTTTAGTCAGGCATCAATGTGATTATATTTTCATACAATCACATCGCTCAAACACATCCTTTAGGTGTGACCTTTAGGGACCAGTTGATCACCGCCATCAGTATGATAATAACGTCAAACTTTCTAGCAAGCCAACCGTTATTAGGTAATCGTTAATCAACTCATAAAATACGAAGTATACCCTTGTGAACCTTTAAGAGATTTATAAATGTTATCACACTAATTTGTGGAGGACACAAGCTCCAACACTTAAAACCATCTCACTTAGTCAATAGGTGATGGTTCGTCCATTTGTCTATGGAATGACCCTTGGTCTTGTCTTGGACCCCTAAGAAACGCTATCTCTGGTCCCCATAGCCTAAACTCCTCCAATGTTAAGCTGTGCTCCATCATCTTTAATGGGCAGTGGTCCCTCGACTCTCTCGACTTCATCCTCCTTGATTTTATTACCAACACCATTCTTTCCATACCCCTCCCCTCCACTACTAGATCCGATATTCTTTCTACTTCTCTCGCCGCGAAAAACAAATTCTCCTTAGGAGTGATGTGACCATAATTAGCGCACATTTAGTCCCTGAATTAGCCTTGTTCCCATGCCTTTTAGTGCATATTTGGGTCATTTATTGTCTTTAGTTCTTTGTTTTGCATATTATTTGAGGTTTTGTGTCCTTGGTAGGAAAGGAGTGCAAACCTTGCATTTTCATGGCAAAATGAGACTAAATTGATTGAATCCAATGACCAAGCATCAAGGAGAGACAAGATTAGAAGGCCTTTGTACATATTATAGTAGTTGGGCAATGATGAGGAAAGATCCTTGCATCCCCAAGGAAATCCCCAAGGATTTTATGAAGAAAAGGGAAGAAAAGAAGAAGAAACACGGCTGAGCAGCAATCCGTGCGGATTGACCTGAAGACGCCCGTCCCCAGAACCACAATCCGTGCGTCTTCCATCAAAGACGCCCGGGCAGCAGCACCCAGAATACGCCCGTCTTCTCCCAAAGACGCCCGGGCAGAGACTCCTGAATCCGGCCGTCCCGTGCCTATGACGCACGGATTCCAAGACAGCGCAAATTCGTTTCTTCAAGCTTCAAGAAAGATGCCCTTCCTTCAGAAAATACCGGCGTTTCCCTAAGTAGGGACTTAATCGTCATTTAAGCCCTTAGTTAACCCTAATGCATCCACCTAATTTCCACTATAAATACCCCATTAGTCTAATTAGAAGAGCATGTTCTTCTTATCAATTCTTAGAGTAGTTAATATCAATCAAATCTCTCTTTATTTTTGTAATCAACAATTAATCAAGTTTTAATACAAGTTTTATTTCCTTAATCTCTCTTTTGTTCATCCTTTATTTTGGGTAATTGAAGATTATTTGGGTTATTATTGGGAGATTGACAACCTCTCAATCAAGCATCAAGTACTTCTATTATTCTTTGCTTTATTATTGGAATCATTAGTAGGTATAATTCTCTTAATCCCTTTTTAATTATTGCTAATTACTTTATTTGTTCATCATGTTTCACTTTGTTGGTATGATTGACAACCTTGCTAGCATGTTCAACATGATAATGAGTGAGTAGTTCCATAGCTAGGGTTAATGGGTAATTAGGGGAAACCAACATGGGGAATGATTCATGCTTAAATTAATATGCTTTCATGGTTTATTTGCTTGCTTGTTTTGATCTCAACTCATGCACATGTTATGTTTGATGAAATGCTAAGCCTATGAATCCTTGCATTTACAACCATCACTTATCTTTTCAATGGGACTTGTAAGACATAAACCAACTTGAGTCTCATTAGACCATGCATGTTGTTGAGTAGGGAAGACTAAGTCGACTTGTAGGTGTTGTACAATCTAATCGATTCGGCTCTGGGACCCAAACTTTCCTAGGATTGTAAGATATAACCCAACTCAATCCATCACAACAATAATTGCTTGCTTATAATTTGAAAACATGTTTGTATGATCAATTCCCATGAATCCCCTATGACCCCATGACACCCTAGTGCTTTTTATCAATTGTTTACAACCCTTTCAATTCATCTTGCTTATTTACTTTCATTGCTATTTAGTTTAGTGACCTTCTACATCAACCCAAATTGTGACACCCCTAAGACACCACTAGTCTCAATAGAAATCTCATCTCAATTCCCGTACCTTGGGATCCGACCTTTACTTGCTTCTTTACTAATTGTAGAGTTGTTTGTGAAGTTATAAATTGTGTTTTGGTCTAGGTGCTTCCATCGACAATTGTTCCGAAAAATAGAATATAGCTCCGAATACCGACCAAGGAGCCACTTATAATTTTTTACTCGACCCCTCCCCCACCCCATTCTATCTCAATTGATATGTTTTGGCCTTTAGACATACCAACTTAACCAAAAATTAAGGTCTCCATGAGGTTGGTTTGGTGGCACAAGCTCCCCCATAACCTTACCCTCCATAGGACATCCATCCTTCCCTCCTCTTGCTGCCCCTATTGTGACAACCCCTCTCTCACCGAGTCTTCTCTCCACATCCTACGCGATTGTAATATTGCTAGTGATGTGTGGTCCCGATTTAATGTTAAATCCTCCTTCTTTTCCCTCAATCTTCAGCCTAGGGTATATGAAAACTGCACGTTTGTGGATACCTCATGGACCACTCTTTTTATGTTTATTGCCTGGCGATTGTGGCTCAGGCGATATGACCCTATTTTCTCTTCTAACCCCTGCCTCCTACATCTTGACTCTCTGTAAACATTTCCTCCCTGGCCTCCTCGCGGGTTTCTACCAACCAAAATTCCCAATCCTCACCCTTGTCCCTTGGTCTTTGTCTTTCTGCCTCTTGCTCTTGCAGCTGGGCCCCTCCCCTGCACAATTGGTCTAAGATCAATGTCGATGCGGCTTTCTCTTCTTCCTCCCCTTTCGCTAGTTGTGGGTGTGTTATTAGGAATAATATTGGTTCTTGGGTTCGGGGTTGATCTACTCGCTTGGTTGCCTCTAACCCTTTCATTGTGAGGTGCTTGCTATTAGAAAGGGCCTGCGTTTTGCTATTAAGTCCACTAACAACTTTGTGATTGCCCCTGATTGTATCAATGTCGTTAACGCAATTTTGACGAGGGACGCCCCTTGTTGTCAATTTAATAACAATATTCTTTAGTGTAGGGAACAAGTAAAGGCATGTCCTCATTTGAATCTTGTTTTTGAGATAAGATCGACCAACTAAGTAGCGGATGCAATCGTCAAATTCGCTATCAAAGACATTAGCCATTATGATGGTTATTTTATTTGGATTAATGCCCCTTTATTTGTAATAGACCTTTGTATGGTAGACTTTATTTCGGCATGTACGTCGCTCAATCACGAGCCCCCTTCATGATGTATTTGAACCTTTTCCTTTCCTTTTAATATATTATTAGAGAATATAGATATATTGAGAAATTAGGAAGATATTATTATGGGTATCATAATAATATTAGATAGAATAGTTTACGAATATTCTTGGATTGTTATCCAAGACGGTCCACTGTATATGTAACCGATTTCAGTAATAATAAGTCAAGTCATTCAGTCAATTATACCGCCTTAACATGGTATTAGCCTTAAATCGATTCTCTCAAAATTTCTTCCGCTTGCTACAATCCCGTGTGTTAACCGCCGGCCGGAGATGGTCGTCTTATACCACATCTGGTGGGTATCCCGTCCATAACCAAGGCATAGATAGCTTTCGTTAGTTTATTTTTTCATCAATAAAGTACAATCCTAGTATTTCTACCCATTTTCCAAACCCCGTAACCATTCATCTCCCCCACCTACAAACCATTTGTTAAAAATCACCCATATCCTAACCATCACCAACCAGCCGCCGGATCTCCTGCCACCAACACCCGCCATTACCGTCACCTCTCACCCACGCCTCTCCCTCCCTGTCGACCACCATGTCCAGCCGCTACCGACCCAAACCCCACTAAAACCGACAACCCCGAACCGATCCCCCACCAGTCCCACCACCATCGGAACCCTAGGACTATATTAAGATATTAGGAATAAATAAAATTCTCCACCCTTCTGTTAATCTTGTTGTTATGCCGCCCCTGTATAGCTCGATTGAGTCAGTCTACGCCGTGTCACCATCATTCTTGTCGCATTGTCTGTGGTTGCTAAAACAACCTTGTCTGCCTTGTTGCTTTGGCAACCGCCACCGCTCTAAACCTGTGCCATGTCCCGTCATTGCCTTCTCCTCGTCCGCCTCGGGTTTGCCTAGCCACCACCCCTGCCTAACGGGCCGGGTGGACTGACATCGTCGGTAGTACCAGCAGTCGCAATCGGATCGAAGTGCCTCTCGGATGTGTTCCTTAACTTGGTTTAATATGATTGTTTTTTTTCTTTAATTTTAATTGTACTGTTGAGTTTTCGTCGGCCCTCACAGTTTCGGTGTTTCACGAGTTTTCTTCGGCCTTGTGCACCATTTGTTTCCTTTTATGTTGTCGGTGTTTCACGAATTTGCTTTGGCGCTCGTGCACCTTTATGTTAATTTAGTTTGTGTCTTACGAGTTGTTTCGGCGCTCGTGCACGATTAGTTTCCTTAGTGTTAATTATGTGTGGCTCTTCTAATGGCATGATCAATACAAGCGCAAGACACTAACCTGGTTCAAGCGTCGACAAACATCAGCTTGGCTCATCTACAACGGTCTAATCAACTATCTTTGTTCCAATCAAAGCGTTCATTACCTATCGTTTTGACTGAGGGGATGTATTAGAGAATATAGATATATTGAGATATTACGAAAGATATTATTATGGGTATCATAATAATATCCTATAGAATAGTTTAGGAATATTCTTGGATTGTTATCCAAGACGGTCCATTATATATGTAACCGATTTCATTAACAATAAGTCAAGTCATTCAATCAATTATACCGTCTTAACATATATGTTCATTCCGTCCAATAAAAAAATAAAAATAAAACGTGTGTTTTCTCTTTTAGCACGATTTTTGAGGATGGTTCATAAAGTTGTTTAGGCTTGATTGTTGTAGGGTCATAGTAAATAATACTGAGTTATAGTTTATTTCGTTGTGTACCAATTTGAGTCGTATTTGTTTTAATATGCATTCGGGTACCCGTGAAAGTGGTAATTGAGCCTCATTACTTTGCCTGATTGTAAAATTAAACCCTTTAAGTTTAGAATGTAGTGATTAGGCCCCATAAGTTATATAAAAGGTGAAATTAAACCCCGTACCCAAAATCTCATGAGAAATTCAATATATCATTTTAAAAAGTGAAATTGATTATACTTGTTACAAAATATACAATCAGAATTCAAAAAACAATTAACATATGAAATCATAATCTAAAATGAATTAACATCAATTAGAGAAGATTTTAAATTATTTTATAAAAAATAATATTTAAATTTAATAAAATAACTAAATCATTTTCATAAAACTGTTAACAATTCCTTAACAATAATATATCATTTAGCATTTTTTTCTTTTGAAAAAAGGTTGGATATTCTAAAAATATATGTGCCAGATTTTAGTTGTCTAAAGCTTTCTTAGGTAGCAAAGAAATGTTTTATAAAAAATGTTTTTTTCTCGAAAAATATAAAATAATTTTTTTTTTAGAATTTAAAAGCATAATTTTATTTACATTTAAAAAATCCTATCTTTTTTTTTAAATAAAACATAACTAATTTCGGTTTTTACAATATGAGAAAATGAATTTCTCATGAGATTTTGATATGGGCTTAATTTCACTTTTTGTAAAAGTTAAGGGGCTTAATCACCCTAATTTAAACTTAAGGGATTGAATCTCACGATTAGACTAAGTTAAGGGGCTAATGACGATTTGCATTCCATCTTTACTAGCTACACTTTTCACTTTAAACAAACGACAATTGACTTAGTAGAGGGCGTCGTATGTGCGGGTCAGATCTCTGATTAAAGGCCTTTCCAAGACATGCCTTCACTCCTTACTCAAAATTTATGGTTTTGAGATGTCGATTACATGGGTCGCGAGAGTTATTTCTACTTTAGGATGAGTAGGGACGAATCTAAAAGCTTATTATTCCGAAGTTAATTTTGCTTTGTGCTCTCTTGACTAAAAAAAGTGAATTAGGTTCGTTCGGATCCAAACTCCCACAAAGTTTGGTGGTTACTCAAAAATTTTGGGTCCGATTTGAAAGTCTCACCTCGATTCGAAAGCAACGAACACATAAAAAAAGTCAGGCCGACATGGCGTGTCCACAATAGTAATCTTTTCAGAACGTTTTTTTTTGTAAAACCGTTCTTAAAACCTAATTTAAGAACGGTTTCTTTGCAACAGCTTTAAAATTTATTTCATTATTATACATTTCTTCTAAAATTTATTTAACTTATTTTGAAAAATGTATACAATCAAGTTGAACGGAAAAAGTTATTACTATATGCTTACATCGATAGCTAAGAGCAAGTGCAATGGAAGAAATTCACATAAAGTTCTTCTTATTCTCAAGTCATTTTTTTTACTAATTACTAAATTTAAGAACTTGACACCACAATGGAAAAACTTTTTCTTAGTTCTTAATTAGGACCCACTATTAATTATCTTATCTCTATCAACCTAATTAATATTTTGGAAACTAACAAAGAACGCATGTTTTTATTTTGACAATCCCAATGTCTTCCACAATGTGGAACTTTATTTTTGAAGTTATTATTGACAAACTCAAGAATAAAAACTCCCATTATATTTACTCTAAGAATTGAAAGGGTTGCTAATTTAATTCATTTTATTAACTCCCAATTCAATTTGTTAAGTTGCATTTTTAGATTTCTCGTTATGATTGCATAACAGAAAGTTAAGTAGGTGATTTAACTGAATCGTCGGATCTTTGAAGTGCAATCGTCCTTATCCAAACGAAATCAAAGTGTATACTTTGTTCGGTATAATGTGGGTAGGATAGTGTTCGGGTCACATACACACGAGAAATCTATGTGTAAGATTTATTTGACAATTAAAAGTATGGATTTTACAAAAGAAAAAAAATATTTGCTAGGATAAATGGCTCTTGCGTCTTCGTCTAGGACTTGGCGATCGTACATGGGTTTTTCTACTCGTCCAAGGCGGTTTAATGAGGAAATGAAATATCATTTTTTTGGTGAGTACAGTAAATATATATTGTGAAATTCATTTTAAGATTTTTTTGGTGAGTACAGGAAATGACACATCAGTTTGTATAATCAAATATAAAAATTTAAGATTTTTTTTCTTTTTTTTTGACAGCAGTAAATAAAGGGTTTAACATAAAAAAAAACAAAAGAAAACAACTGGGTGGTTATGACACTTTTAGCAAGATCATGAGCCACCACATTAGAACTCCTAGGAATATAAGAAAAGCGTAAACAATGAAAAAATGGAAACATTAGCCACATATCATCAAGGAGCCCCTTCGTAAGATGATGTTCCATCTCCACTCCCGCTAACTGATGAATTACTTGCAGACAATCGGTCATGATCTCCAGATGAAGGTATCCCATTCCCGTGGCCTTCCGTAGAACCTCCCGAAGACCCAAAGCCTCAGCTTGAAGAGCGGACTCCACTCGTACCTTAACCCCCCTTGAACACACCGTCTCACCCAAATGACCATAAACCACCCAACCAATAGCCGCATTCCTTGGAGTCTTCCAACCTGCATCTACCATAACCTTCATAGTAGCGCACAAAGTATGTTCCCCTCCCACCACATAAAGAGGTTGGCCATCCCTAAAATTTTGTGAAACTAGGCTACTCCCATCCTCCTTTACCATTTGTCGAGTACCCACATCTTTATCCAATGCCCTCAGAGCCGTATCCACATTGTAAGACCACAATGAGATAAACCAATGGGGATTAAAGGGCTCGCCTTTAAACAAGATTCCATTACGAACAACCCACAAACACCACAACGTAGCCATGAACTTAACAATGTTTTCCGTAGCATTCTCCATTTTTTCCAACAAATTCACCCAATTGATAATCCAATCGCCAATCTAAATGGATGAGCAACCAAAAGTATGAATGCCCAGGTCACTACAAGCCAATATACGCTGTGCAATGCTACAGTCACCGAAAAGATGCTCTCTAGTTTCAATAATTCCATCAGACAGATTATAAAGCTTGCAATGCAAATCCACAGGAATACTTCTCCTAGCAAACCCACACCCCAAGGACAACGAATCACTCAAAATTCTCCACATAAGAACCCTCCAAGTCGCTGGTCCCGGGAGCTTCCAAAGTTTCCTCCTACAGAAAGCAATACCCTTCGTACTTATCCGAGACCTATCCTTCATAGTCCCATGAATGTTCATGAAGGAACAAAAAGCCAACCCATAACCACTCTTGACTGAGTATTTGCCGCAAGAAGTATACTTCCAGTAGATGCTATCGTGGATTGTGGAATCGCAGTGTGGTATAGCTAAGATATTATCGGCTACATCCTTCTTAAATAAGTGTCGAATAAGTCCGGCATTCCACCTTCCATCTTCCAATTGTAGATCACGCACTTTCAGATCCATGTAACCCGTATTCATCGGCAACATTGCCTCATTACTCGGGTCAGGCACCTCTCCCTTCACCCACTTCGTCGTCCAAACATTAAGATTAGAATCCACCCCTGGTTTCCACGCAATATGTTGAGAAAGAAGCGCAAATTTATATCGAAGACTCCGCTTACCCCACAACATATTACTCTTCTGCGAACAAACCAACTCATGCATAAACCCACATTCCCCAAACATCTTAGCCCGAAAAATCCTGCAGAAAGCGGATTTATCATCCGAAACAATTCGCCAAGCGTGTTTGGCTAGCATGGCTTGATTTAAACATTCAATATTACGCAGACCAAGACCACCCGCACTCTTTGGCAAGCTTAAGAAATTCCTACTACACCAATGGATATTCTTACTCGCCCTACATCCAGCCCACCAAAAATGTGACAATAAAGACTTAATCTTAAGAGTCACACTTACCGGAATTTTAAAAACCGATTTGAAATATTTGATAGGACGGACGTAATCAAGGTAAGCCTTTCAGCTGGAGACAGAAAAATCTCATTCCAAGAAGAGATACACTTGGTCACCATATCAATGAGACCTTTAAACAACTCGCGCTTCGACCCATTAAAATCCGTGGGCAGGCCTAAATACTTTCCAAAGCCCTTATTATTTCTAATGTTGAGAACTTGAAGACAAACCTTCGCCTGAGCCAAAGTAGTACTTGGACTAAATAAAATTCCTGATTTTGAATCATTAATCCTTTCTCCAGAAGCCTTACAATAGGCATCCAGAATGGCCTTCAGCCCATGCATAGAGTGTCCACTAGATTGAAGAAATAATACCGCATCATCCGCAAAGAACAGATGCGTTAGAGGCGGTACCACACGACACAGTCTAATCCCTTGTAGTAAGCCTTGTGCCTGCGCCTGAATAATCTTCCCGGAGAGAACCTACATACATAAGATAAATAAGAATGGAGACAACAGATCCCCCTAACGAAGCCCACACTTCGGCTTAAAATACGGAAGAGGAGACCCATTAAATAAAACTTCATACGACACCGAGGTCACACAGCTCATAATAAGTCGAATAATGCTTTCTGGGAAATCAAACTTACATAGGGTGGCCTCAAGAAAAGGCCATCGGACCCTATCATAAGCTTTACTCATATCCGCCTTGAATGCAAATTTACCATGTCTACCCCTTTTATGGGAGTTGATGTTATGGATAAGCTCATGAGCCAAAAGAATATTATCGCTAATAAGTCTTCCTGGTACAAAAGCATTTTGAACCTCTCCAACCAAAGACCCCATAATCTTAGCAAGCCGGTTCGCAATACATTTAGAGACAATTCTCATGAAAACATTACAGAGGCTAATTGGCCGATAGTCTTGAACCACTTCCGGGTTTCCACATTTCGGCACTAGTGCAATAAAAGTCCGATTACTTTCCGTTAGGACCCGCCCAAAGTTTAAAATGGACAAAATATCCTTTGTAAAGTCCTTCTTTATGAGACCCCAACACTTTTGGAAGAACACGGCTGGAACCCCATCTGGCCCTGGAGATTTTAAAGCCCCCATCTGGAAAACCGCACCCCTCACTTCCTTTGCAGAGAAGGGCCTATATGTAGCCAATCCACATCGTCCTCGCTAATACGGTTAACAATACCCCCAAAAATCTCATCATCGACATTAAGATACACCTCCATCTCATTAACCCCATACAAGTTCCTAAAGTAATGTTGAAACGCCATGCTTACCTCTCCCGGGTCATAAGACCAAGAGCCATCATTATTTTTTATCCCATGAATAAATTTCCTCCCCTCTCTACCTTTTACCCAATCGAAGAAATACCTAGTACAAGTATCACCATCCACGGCCCACCGCAACTTAGCCCTTTGTTTCCAAAAGTGAGCAGCTGCAATAGCAAATTCCCATACTTCCTTATTTACTTTAATGTGCTCGTCCTCCTTTCCTTCACGAATAGCAAGTTCAATACCCTTTTCCAGTCTATCATCAAAATCATCCCACTTTTGTCGCCATGAAAGTTATTTATCAAGTGTCCAAGATTTAACTCGTGTTCACACACGCTAACTTCCGTGTGACCCTAAAAGCAGACAAACCCGTAACATTTAAATCCCACGCCTTCTTGATCTCCAACAGACATTCCTCATGGTCAAGAGCCCAAGCATCAATTTTATACGGCTTCTTGTTTGTGTTACTTACAAGATTAAGATCAAGCTCAATCGGCGCGTGATCAGAGATCTGGATCAGGTAATGACGTAAACCAGTATTAGGAAAAAGAGACAACCAATCATTAAAACCCATCGCCTTTTCCAATCGTTCATACACACGTTGATATCCTCTACGATTATTACACCAAGTAAAGCGAGGCCCCTTGAACGGGATATCAACTAAATCATTCCGTACACGCCACTCATTAAATACCATTGCGCCATTAATCGAGGAAGTAGTGGTACTCCACTTATCATCAGAGCATTCTACTTGATTGAAATCACCAAGAATTAAAAACGGGTACGAGAGAGTAGCAAAGTAAGACTCCAAATCCTTCAACATGGAAGCTCGCATAGAAGTCTTAGGAGCTCCATAGAACAAAACCAAATACCACAAACGCCCATTAAATTTCCCGACAAGGAGGATTACAAAATTCATACAAGAAAAGACATGGCTCATCCTAGCCTCATTACGCCACCCTACCCATAAACCACCGGATGAACCAACCGCATCAACCCCCGTACACTTATTAAAACCAAAAGGTCGAAAAATAGGGCTAATAGAACTAACATTACATTTCGATTCCATAAGAAAAACAAAATCATAATATTTATTCCCTAATAACGCTCTTAGTTTAGGAATTGTAGGGGAGAGCGTATTATTAAGGCCCCTACAATTCCAAGACAATCCAATCATGGTGCAATAGGAGGTTGTGCAGGCCCAACCTCCCAAAACCCTCAACATCAGCATCAGTAGCTCCAAAATTAACAGAAGAATCAGAGGACTCTTCTATGTCCAGCCCAGCAACATTCACACGAAAATCAATCCCAACAGCAGCTCCTTTATCCTTCCTAATACCCAAGCCCACACACGATTTCTTAGCCAGATGAGTAAGATACTCCTTAGCATGCTCAATAGTGACCATGGCAGTCTCAGGAACCAAACCCTCCAGAACCTCAGTACAACATTTTCTTTTCTTTGCACGTACAACAACATCCCTATTCACTTCCAAAAACTCGGACTTGTGATACAAGTCAGCCAACCCCATAAAGCCATCAGATACACCATTTTTAGGACCAATACCCTCATCCATGTTAGCAATCAAAGTTGCAGAAGGACCAGTACAAGACTTAATAAAGAAGGCCTCATCCTGAACAGGCATCCCATCCACAACCTGCTTACCCTTAAGTGCCCTATCCTTTGTCGTAGAAACAACATCAACCTGCCTCTCCATCCTCTGCATAGCAGCAGCCGTACTAGCTTCCAACTTTGCACCCACCCTAGCTATAGCAGTAGATGACAGAGAGGACCCAACTCCTGCAGCCACCCCCTTAACAACACCCTTCCCCTTCCCAACCTCCTCACATCCATCCTTGTTGATCTGCAAAGCAGGACTTACTTCAGTAGTATCCTTAGATGTGGAGATCAGATTAATAGCTGCACTATGGTGGAAGTTAGAAGAGTCTTCAGATTCAGGACCCAACACCGCCAAATGAATGACCCAAGAGTAAGGTGGAACAGGCTCTTCCATATTATCAGTTGGTGTACCCAGATCCATATCAGCAGACCCTTCTTCTCCCACCCCAGGCTGAACATGACCATCATCAGGGTAATGATAGACCACAGGTAAACCCATAGGAGGTAGATCAAAAGTCTGATTATAGCCATGATCGTCCTCCTCTAACCTAGCCCAGTCCACATCAGCTTCAACCCTATTAAGAATAGCTTCTTGAATTTTGACATCACGATCCAGGATCCCCCCCCCTCCCCCCCAGACCCACCAGCACCAGTATAAGGCAAATAAGGATCAGCTGCTTGAACCTGATGCAAGAAACTAGGTTGTCCCACCACAGGTTCCCCCTAATTCTGAAACTCTTCACCCACACTATGAAATTCCTCAGAGTTATTGTTGTTGTTGTTGTTCCCAATATTAGAATTAGGATTCTTACCATTACCTATAGCTTCAGCATTTACCGCCTGAGATCCATTGTCATTCCCAGATAACCAGCCACCCAAACCATTCACTCCCTGGCCTGCCATTCCACTTGACTGCCCAATATCTCCCCCTACACCCCTTGGTACTGTTCCCTGCTCAACCTGCATATGAGAAGCCTGGGGACCATACCCATCCACACCCACCATATTCATAGTCTGCGCCTAAACATCTTTCATAACAGCATCACCCCCAGAATTCACTCCCCCAAAAGCACCCTGAGCAGTCTGTGGCCCATCAGCAGCCACCCCCACGTTACCATTACCCACTTGAAAAACGACCGGACCAGCAAAAGGCTGATCAGTAACAACAAAACTCGTCCCAGGGTACACTCTACCCCCTGGGGTTAGACCCAACTCAAAATCCACAAATATTTTTGGTTCCTCCCTCTGACGCACCCTATTCTCCCCCTCACTCACTAACCGAACACGCGAAGATATATAATGCGTGGTTGATGGCGTAGCCCTAAGGTCCAAGTTGAACATAATATGATTACTCTGAGAATGAAAAACAACAAACCTTTTCTCTATAGACCTATCAATCATCCCATTAATACCTGAAACAATGGTCATAAGACTCTCCCTACACTGAGCCCCCCGGTGACCCACCTTCCCACACTTCACACAATATTTGAAGATCTCTTAATACCAAAACTGGATCCACAACAAGTACCCTCCCTCCATAGCCATAAAAAACCCCGGCATCAGCGGTTCATTCAACTTCACACAACTTTCAACCTCAAATAGTCATTAGAAGTTACCAGTGTAACACGCGCAAATTTCTCATTCTGACATTTAAAATTTATTTAACCGTTCGATTACTTTATTTCATATTTTTAAATTATTTAATTTAAATAACCTCCTTTTGAGCATAAATTTTATAAAAGTTACATTCTTATAAGCTTGTTTATATAAAATAAATATTTCAGTCGGATAATAACAATTGTGATGATAATAATAGTTTTCCGTCTTAATTTATAGTCACATTTCCGTCTAGCAAAGATCGTCGCATTTCCCTTATAAAGCTATTTCAATTCGGACCAACCCGATTCCGACAACACTCACTCTTACACTCTAACTTAATTATTATTATTATTATTATTATTATTGTTTTAGCAGGATTTTCCTGAAGGGATCCGGCTTAGTTATGTAGTGATCAGGGTATCTAGCTCTATAAGATTAGAATAGTGTAAATAAATGATAAAGAGAAAAATAAGTATAAAGTATAATGTTGTTATTATTTTGATAGACCTGGCACAATATTGTACGGATATCTGATTGCTCAAGAATAGATAGATAAAGTATATGTAAGATTGACTGATAATGAATCTCCTTTACAATTGTTAAATTCTCTTATTTATAGTTCTCTACCCCCTTCCCAACGTTACAATGAATAACGTTATAAATGCATAACGTTCTCCCCAAAGGTAGGAGTTGTTGCCGGAATAATAGGGCAATCTTCCTATTAGTTCGCTTGACCCGTTCCCAAATCAACCAATCCTTAGCTTCTTCTCCTCTTTCCGTCCAGATTCATGGATTAGATAGTTTTAGGTTTGGACTTGGTCTTCCTTGAGAATAGGGTGTGGTTATCTGGCTTATATAATCGTATTTCTTGTTTATCTGCTTAATCCAGGCTGTTTTTAGTAATCCGCCAAGCTAGGATATACTGACTATCAGGCTTCTATTCCAGGAATTAGTAGTCTTCTTGCCACAATACTCTTCAGCAGCTAAATAGTGGTCAGATTTGTCCGGTTCTTGTCTTGATCAATCAGCCTTGTCGAGTCAGGCCAGGTTATGGTCAGACCAGGCTAAACTGGGCCTAACAATTGCCCCTTGACATTTTACCCGTGCTGGATCCGGCCAGGGGTGAGATGTCAAATTTACCGGGTTAACTAATTAAAGAGAATCACATTCATCTAGTGACTCTTAGACTCCTATTTACCGTTGAAGACTGCAACGGCTACATGACATCATGCTGACAGTTTTACAATTCCTAGGTTTTTCATGCCGTTATTTATTTCTCTATAAATACGGTATCTAGGGCAAGATCAATTTTCCTCCACTTTCTTTGCTGAATATTCTTCTGAAACTCTTCTAAAATTCTTCTGAATTTCTTCCCTTCTTCTTGTTCTGTTACTTTGCATATTCTCGACAATTTCAATAAATCAAACAACCTGAAAATATGGGAGCCAAAAGACGCCCTGCTTCCCAGAGAGCTGCTGCTGCTACTGTTGAGCCTGAACCCACAGATATTCAAGAGGAGGAGGTAAGGGTAATTGATCCTCCTGCTCGGGCTGTGGCTTTCAAGTATCAGGATTCTGTATTCACTGCCCTTCAATCTTTGGATCCGTACTTTCCTGAAGAAAACTTGTTGAAAACAAATTATGACAAGATATTAAGGGAGAAGAAAATAATCCCTGAATCGACTGAGGTATGGATTCCTGAGTCTTGTCCAGTTAGGGCTAACTGGGTATCACCTGGTTGGTTCTGTATTTTTGAATGGGCATTCAAAGCAGGCTGTAAGTTACCTTTTACTCCCTTAATGATTGACACCATCCGTGCTATGGAAGTGTCACCTTTTCAAATTATGCCGATGGTTTGGAAACTTGTTCATTCCATAGAAAATTTATGCGCTAAACACAATCTTGTGATTACTCTCAATGATATTAAGGCATTATATCATTTTAAAAATCCTTCTGTTGGTCGTTTTAATTTGAGAATTAAGTCAAAGATGACTCCATTAATTACTAACCTGGATTCCGGAGATGACAAGAGTTGGGCAAAGACTTTCCTGTTTATCCGGACTGAGACTCTGGGATCAGGCTTTGATTACCTGAGATATCCTCCTTTGGAGAGTGGTAGGTTTCCTGTATTTTTATTTTGCAGTTATATTGAGTGAGAGTGAAGTATATAAATCTTACCTGTGTATTTTGTTTTCATCTTTGTTTGTAGCTCCTGATTGGAATCACGATCCTCTGGATGAGGAGGCTATTGCAAGGATAGATGCTTTCCTTGCCATTCCTGAGGAAGAGAGGACCTGGCCAGCCTGCTTGGGCAGGGAATTGTTGCCCCGGTATATGAAGACCAAGCTGACTGGGGTTAGAGTACCCAAAGGCAAGCCTAGTTCTCTTTGCTCTTTCTTCCGTCACGTCTTCTCGCATGCTTTTATTTTGGCTGTTGTCTTCTTGTTGCTTTTTGGTTTGATATTTACGTATATTTTTTATGTATCCAGTGTTTAGGTCTTCTGCTAGGCTGGCTAGCTTTTCTGCCAAGGATTTGAAGGCTGGGGTGGCTAGGATTGCTTTGAATGCAGTCAAGAGCCAGAAACTAGTGGGAGTGACAAGACTTTGGATATCCCGATTTCGATGTCCAGCCTCCTCAAGATCCGCCCAGGATAGTGTCACCAGAGATCGTCCAGGCTCAAAAAAGGAAGAGAGAGGATGATATTCTGGAAGAGGAGGAAGGAGGGAAACAGCCTATCCCGGCTCAGCCACTTAGGAGTATAAGGCAGGTGCCTGCTAGGATTGATGACATGGATGATGCCCGGGCTCGGATAGATGAGTTTTCTGCAAGGATGAGCGATCAACTGTTGTCTGCTAGTACCCTTGATTCATCTACCAGGGTGGTTTCTATTCTGACTTCTCTTGTAACAAGGGCTGCTGAACTCGCTTCCCAGGCTAGGGAGGTTAGTTGTAGAGGGATCTGTTTATAGTTTGTATGCTTTTTGTTTTACCTTGTATTTGCCTAATTGATTTTGTATGTATGCAGGGGTTGGATCTTTGGGCACGCTCTTGCTTGTCAACTTAGGGACGCCCAGGCCAAGGTTAGCAGCTTGGAGGAAAAGCTGGATAGGCTAAACCATGACCTGCACTCATCCAGGGGCAATGAAGTGGTGCTCCAATCTCAGTTGGCGGCAGCTAAGGAGTCAACCAGGGCTGCTATAGTTTGTGAGGTGGCTGCAAAAAATGCTGAGAAGGCTGTCAGGCTGGAGTTGGAGGCTGAGAAGCAGGCAATGCAGGATCAGTTGAAAAAGAATGAAGAGCTTGCTGCTGAAAAGGAGTTAGTGGAGGCGAGGTTGGCCGATGCAGCTCAGTATTTCTTCGGAAAAGGTCGGGTTGATGCTATGAGGGACCCAGAATCTGATCGGGCTGATTGGAATCCGGACCGAGATGAGACCGCTCTGGATGCTCAGTATCCTGATTTGGCCAATATGGGTCAAGAAGAAGAAGTGGATTCCCCTCCTTCCAAGGCAAAGTCTGGTGATCAGGAGATGGTGGATGGTTGTGAGTCGGTTACTGGCTCAAAAGTAACTTAGTTTTTTCTTTTGGGTTTTGGTCTATCCAGGGGGAATGTCCCTGGAATGAATATTTAGAGTTTTAAGGAATTTTTTGGCCCATCCAGGGGGAATGTCCCTGGGATGGATGATTATTAGGTGGGACCAGTATTTTGGGTGAATAAATATTTGGTCTTTGTTTTGTTTCTTTTTGTGTTTTGATAAGGTTTTGATGTTGGATATGTACTGGATCTGGCGCTTATTCGACCGATCAAAGCGATTTTCGATCGATCAAAGCGATTATTCGATCGATCGAGCGATTTTCCGATGGATCAGCGATTATTCGATCGATCGAGCGATTATTCGATGATCGAGCGATTTAATGTGTTATGGGTGGGGTTGTTGCACATCTGGAGGGCTTATGACCCACCTATGTCATACAATTCAGGAATAGATTTTCCGGATTTGTATGTTGAGCTCAGTATTTAAAGGCCTATTTTGCAACTGAATTTTGGGTATCAGTTGGATATTTGGTGGGGGTGGCCCCCAATCTTTGAGATTTGTTTTAACTAAAATGCAATATGTAAAACAAGTGTTGAAGATTTCACTAAGTAATTATGAGAGTATAAATAAGTGTTTGGACATATAAATTGAAGAAATCATATACGGCATTTATTCATGTAATTGCAAGTATCATACATATAGGTTCCAGGCAAGAAGTATTTGAAGTAAAAAGTTATACCTGGATTGTGCGATATATTCTATATGTGGAATAGTTTTAAATGTGTAATATTCCAGGCTCTCGGGATCATTTCGCCGTCCGGGTTTGTAGTCTATAAGCTCCCCGGCCAACAATCGAATCAATCGGATAGGGGCCTTCCCGGTTGGGGCCAACTTGCCAAAGATTCTTTTCTTTTGTATTTTGGAAAACTTTCCTGAGAACGAGATCTCCTACCCTGAATACCCTGGCCTTGACAGTTTTGTTGTAGCTTCTCGCAACTCTTTGCTGGTATGCTGCTAATCTGATGCTTGCTGCATCTCTTAGCTCCTCTGTTAAGTCCAGGCTATCCTCCATTAGAGGTATGTTGTTTGTTGTTGTGTTCAAGCTACATCCGGCGATGGAATGTCCACCTCGGCCGGAATTATCGCTTCACATCCATAGACCAAGGAATAGGGGTTTGGCCAGTGGATGTTTTAGGCGTGGTTCTCACCCCAAAGGACCAGGGGGAGCTCCTCACCCATCTACCTTTTCTTCTTTCCAGTTTTTTTCTTTATGCAGTGATTACCACTTTGTTCTGGATTCACTTGACCATTGGCTTTTGGATATCCTGGCGTGGATGTTACAGTTTGATGTTCCATTGAGCACGGAAAGGTCTTGTTCTTTTTCCCACAAATTGTGTGCCATTGTCGCATACTATTTCGGAGGGGATGCCATATCTACATATGATATTATGTTTGATGAATGCTATGACATCTTTCTCCTTGACTTGCCTGTATGATTCAAACTATCCATTTGGAGAAGTAATCAGTCATTGCTAGCATGAAAACTTTCTGTCCGGGTGCTTGAGGTAGTTTTCCTACTATATCCATGCCCCACTTCATGAACGGCCAGGTGCGGATATGGAATGTAGTTCCTCGGATGGTGATGGATATATGGTCCGTGAATCGACGGGCTTTGCATTTAGAGCTGAAATCCAGGCAATCGGCTCTTAAGGTGGGCCAATAATATCCTGTTCTGAGCACTTTGCTTGCCAGGCTTCTTCCACCTTTGTGATTTCCACAAGATCCTTCATGGATTTCGATAATATCTGCTCGCCTTCCCGTGGTTCCAGGCATCTGAGGTAAGGTCCGGCCTGCGATTTCTTAAAAAGCACGTTGTCAATAATAGTATACGAAGCGACTTTTATTTTCAGTGCTCTGGCATCTTGCTTATTTAAGGGTAGGGTTCCCTGTTGTAGCCAGTCATAGTAAGGTTTCGTCCAAGAATTAGCAATGTAGATTGGGAAACTTTCATTTTGTTTGTTTATTGCAGGTTCTAATAAATGCACAATGGGTATTTTGTCAAAATCAAGGGGACTAAAGTTGGATCCTAGGCCGGCTAGAGCATCGGCCTGGGTATTTAAGTCCCTGGAAATTTGGTCAATATCAAAGTATTTAAACTTTGATTTTAGCATTTGAACAACATCTAGATAAAGCATCATTTTGGGGTCTTTTGCAGTATATATGCCATTTACCTGGTTGGAGACGAGAAGGGAATCAGTGCGTACCTTTAGATTTTGCACACCAAGATCAATACATACCTTTAACCCGGCTATCAGGGCTTCATATTCTCGCTCATTGTTGGTGGCCTCAAATGCACAGCTTATAGCCTGTACTATCTTATCCCCCTGTGGTGATTTTAGTACTACACCTAGGCCTGTGCCCCTTGTGTTGGCTGCTCCATCGACAAATAAGGTCCATTCTAGGTCTGTTTGGTCGCTGGTCAGTTTATTTACTTCTTTTATCAGGTCAGGTTCTAGGGTCGGACTAAAATCAGCCACAAAATCTGCTAGTGCTTGTGACTTAATTGCTGTCCTTGGTTCAAATGTTATATTGTATGTGCTTAGCTGGACTGACCATTTGCACATTCGTCCGGACAATTCTGGTCTCCTAAGTACAGATTTAATAGGAAGATTTGTTCTGACTATTATAGGGTGACTTTCAAAATATGGCCTTAATTTTGTGCAACTCATTATTAAAGCTAAAACATATTTTTCTAGTAGGCCATACCTGATCTCTGCATCCAGCAGACTTTTACTTACATAATAGACAGGGTGCTGTTGTCCGTCTGCTTCTTTGACCAGGACTGCACTGAGAGCAGTTTCTGTGACTGACAGATATACTGTCAGGGGTTCATCTTTGACTGGTTTAGCCAGCAAGGGTGGAGAGGATAGGTATATTTTCAGGTCTTCAAAGGCAGCCTGATGATCAGGGGTCCACTGGAAGTCTTTGTTTTTCCTTAGCAGGTTATAAAACGATTTGCATCTTTCTGATGATCTTGAAATGAACCTGTTCAGGGCTGCTATCCTTCCAGTCAGTTTTTGTATATCTTTGACTGTCTTTGGTGGTTCTAGCTCCAGGATAGCTTTGATCTGCTCAGGGCTGGCTTCTATTCCTCTCTTTGTCACCATGTAGCCCAAGAATTTGCTTTGAGACTCAAGTGGCATTTTTGTGGGTTGAGCTTCATATTGAATTTTTCCAATATTTGAAAGGCTACTTCCAGGTCTTTGACATGGTCTTCTGCTTTTTTTGATTTGACTACCATGTCATCTATATAGACTTCCATGGTGTCTCCTATCTGATCTTTGAACATCATGTTGACTAGCCTTTGGTAGGTTGCACCTGCATTTTTTAATCCAAAGGGCATAGCAAAGATAACAATATATACCTCTTTCAGTGATGAAAGCTGTGCTTTCCTGGTCTGCTGGATGCATTTTTATTTGATTGAATCCGGGAGGCATCCATGAATGTCAACATTTCGTGGCTGCGTGGCATCTACCATTGCATCGATGTGTGGTAGGGGAAATGGGTCTTTTGGGCAGGCTTTGTTTAAGTCAGTGTAATCTACACAGACTCTCCATTTGCCATTTTTCTTTTGGACGACTACCACGTTTGCAAGCCAGTCAGGGTACATCACTTCCCTGATCATTCCCATGTCCAGTAGCTTGTCAACTTCTTGGTTGATAATTTCGTGCCTTTCTGCAGCAAAAATTTTCTTCTCTTTTTCTTTGTACAGCTTAAAGGATTTGTCAATGTTCAACTTATGAGTAATAACATCAGCATCTATACCAGTCATATCAAAATGTGACCAAGCAAAACAAGACATTTTAGTTTTAAGAAAGCTGACCAGATTTGGTCTGATTGAGTCGGGTGCATCTGACCCTACAAGTACTTTCCTGTCAGGGGATTCTGGGTCTAATATGACTTCTCCTGTTTCCATCTGTGTTTGTGCTATGTACTCTTCCCTGACAGGTGACTTTAATTGCTATGCAAGAGACTTACCTGACTTTGAGGGTTTCAAAGCCTGAGTGTAACATTCCTGAGCAGTCCTTTGTTCTCCTCTGATGGTGGTTATCCCCCATTCTGTTGGAATTTTCACGCATTGATGATATGTTGATGGGATTGCTTTGACATTGTGGATCCATGGTCTGCCCAGGATTACATTATACGAGGATAAGCAATCCATTACTCCAAATCTTTCATATGAAGCCACGCCCTCCACATAGGTAGGCAGGCTGATTTCTCCCAGGGTGTTTTTTGTTTCTCCACTGAATCCAACCAGGACGCTGGATTTCTTTATGATCTTGCTTTCGTCTATCTTCATAGCTTTAAGGACGTCAAGCATCACCAGGTTGATTGAGCTTCCTCCATCTATCAGGATTCTTGATACTTTGGCTGTGCCGATTTGCATAGTGATTACCAGGCTGTCATGGTGTAGACCTGATATTCCTTGTAGATCCGAGTCATCAAAGGTGATAGCAGGCAATGACACGGGCTTGGGAGGAGGTTGAAGTCTGGATTCCCTGGATATCCTCTTGGCTGCAGAGCTGGTCAGACCACAGATTTCTGATCCTCCATTTATGAATTTAACTTCATAGATGGGAGGAGGAGGAGGAGGGTCTCTGCTGCTTCCTGGATCTCTCTTATTTTGTCCTTCATCTTTATTCTTTGACTGCTGGATTATATCCTTTAAGTAGCCTTTCTTTAGAAGATATGCCACTTGTTTCCTGAGCTGAATGCATTCTTCTGTGGTGTGTCCGATGTCCTGATGGAAGTCACACCATCTTGTTGGATCCTTCCTGGGATTGTCGGACTTCTTTGGCCATCTGACTGCATCTCCCAGGTTTTCCAGGCGTTTGATTAATCCTGCAGTATTAATAGAGAAGTTATATTCAGGAATAGTTGGGAGGCTAGAGAGGTTACCTTTATGTTCTTGTGCCATATTGACTTCGGATCGTTCAGGCCTGGAATATGGTGCTGATCTGGGATTGCTTCCTTTCTGGTAGGAGCTTTTCCTGTTAGTATGTCCGTAGCCCTTTCCTCCGGATGAGTTCGTCCCCGAAGTTGAGGTCTTCTTCTAATCTGACATGCTCTAAGGCGATGGATTGAACGGTGGCAAAGGTTGGACATGCTTTCTTGGTCGATCTGCATAAATATCACCATCGAGCGGGACTCCTTGCCTCAATGCTTCTCTACTGCTGTTTCTTCATCGCATCTTGGAATGGCCACCTTTTCTTTGACAAATCGGCCAGGAATTCCTTGAGAGATTCTTCGAAGCGCTTTATCCTGAACAGGTTGCTTGGTCTCTTGGCCATATCTCCGCTACTTGCGAATTGTTGATTGAAGGCATTGATCAATTCTGCAAAATTCTTGATACCTCCATTTGGGAGATTGATGAACCATTGTAGTGCTGCCCCATCGGGGTTGTGCCAAAGCCTTTGCACATACGGACTTGCCGAGTTCACCGGGTATTGAGGCAACCAACATTTTTTGTTTGAATATGGCAACATGATTTTGTGAATCGAAGTTCCATCATAGGTTCTCATGGATGGGACAAGAAATTTCTTGGGTAGATCAATCTTTGCAATTTCATCCGCAAAGGTGAATCCGCAAAGTCATTCAACTTCTACTTCACCACGGTCCGGTACTCCGGGTATATTTTCTATTTTGTTGTGGAGTTGGATTTCTGAAGCATAGCCATCATTATTGCGGCTTCAGTTTTGTTTGTCTCATCATTGGGGATAGTTGGAGTGCCGGATAATGTATCCTTCTCCGGGGTTCCAAAATTAGAGAAGTCTATGTTTTTGATGATGGAGGAGAATGGGGTTCCTGGTTCGAATCTGGTCCTGGAGCCCGAAGCCTGATTTTCCAATTTCTTCTTCAGGCTAGACTCAGACTCCTTGACTATCGATTTACCTTGACTGAGCTGCTTTCTCTTGGATTGTTTCCAATTCCTTGATTTTGGCAGAGCGCCGCTAGTTGTTGTTCAAATGGTGAGTTCTACCATTTTTGTGTGTGGATATTAATTGAAAGATAATAAGGAGAATTTTATTGGTTGAAGAACTAGATGCCCCACGGTGGGCGCCAATTGTTTTAGCAGGATTTTCCTGAAGGGATCCGGCTTAGTTATGTAGTGATCAGGGTATCTAGCTCTATAAGATTAGAATAGTGTAAATAAATGATAAAGAGAAAAATAAGTATAAAGTATAATGTTGTTATTATTTTGATAGACCTGGCACAATATTGTACGGATATCTGATTGCTCAAGAATAGATAGATAAAGTATATGTAAGATTGACTGATAATGAATCTCCTTTACAATTGTTAAATTCTCTTATTTATAGTTCTCTACCCCCTTCCCAACGTTACAATGAATAACGTTATAAATGCATAACGTTCTCCCCAAAGGTAGGAGTTGTTGCCGGAATAATAGGGCAATCTTCCTATTAGTTCGCTTGACCCGTTCCCAAATCAACCAATCCTTAGCTTCTTCTCCTCTTTCCGTCCAGATTCATGGATTAGATAGTTTTAGGTTTGGACTTGGTCTTCCTTGAGAATAGGGTGTGGTTATCTCGGCTTATATAATCGTATTTCTTGTTTATCTCGCTTAATCCAGTCGTTTTTAGTAATCCGCCAAGCTAGGATATACTTGACTATCGGCTTCTATTCCGAGAATTAGTAGTCTTCTTGCCACAATACTCTTCAAATACTAAATAGTGGTCAGATTTGTCCGGTTCTTGTCTTGATCAATCAGCCTTGTCGAGTCAGGCCAGGTTATGGTCAGACCAGGCTAAACTGGGCCTAACAATTATTATTATTATTATTATTATTATTATTATTATTATTATTATTATTATTATTATTATTATTATTATTATTATTATTATTATTGTTATTTTTATTATTATTATTATTATTATTATTATTATTATTATTATTATTATTATTATTATTATTATTATTATTATTATTATTATTATTATTATTATTATTATTATTATTATTAATATCCGGGTTGTGGTTCAAGTGGTTGAAAAACCGTGACCCACCCTGCACCCCCTTTTTCTTCTTCTTCATTCGAAACCAGCAACAACAACATCCCTGCAACAACACAAAAATGGACCAAAGCACCATTTTCGTCACCCCCAACCTCAGATCCCGTCTCCTTTCTCAACCAAATTCGAAAAATTTTACACCAATAGCCTCCTCATCTCGTCCTCCTTCTCTGTATGTAAGAAAGAGCCAACCTTTCGTCCTATTTCAGAACGACCGTCTTACAAGGGATTCGGATTTTGGTCTACTTTCTTTCATTTTTGGGTTTAAAGTCATCCTTGGGCAATTCCTCAATCGTTTAGGAGAGCAAAAAGGTAACGGTGATAGGTTACTCGACAAATGTCGAAATTTCTGTCTTTTGTGTCATTTTATATGCTCTTGTTTGATAAAGTTTGATCCTATATGTTTTTCTCATTTGTATGATAAATTCCATCTCAAAGTAAATGTTTGAATTAGGCTGTTTTTATGCGCTCTTCTTTTAGACGGATTTTGTGCTGAAATTTAGTTGAACACGAATCAAGTTGAGCTTGTCGCAGGGATTTCATTGTCTCATACTCTAATCTGTCCAATTGTAGCAAGGAAAGAGCTGACTCTTGGTTTCACTAAACCGTATCGCTGCTTGTTCTCGCTGTTCTTAATGTATTTCAGAAGTTGTATTCAATTTAGTTTTGATTTATTTTGGGAGTACTGTTGAGTCTGAGGATGAATAGGGTAAGCTTAAGCATCAAGGCATAAAATTATAATGACAACATCGGTTTCCATTATCCACAATTGAGTTGGTAGAAAAAAAGGCACATCTTTTCTTTTACCACAACTTCTTTAGACGGGGCAAGATGATCATTTTACTACATTAGATTTCTCGAAACGCAATGAATTTACCAGTTGCTTTATACTGACTTTCATCCTGAAATTTAGCCACCTTTTTGGTGCCAATATGGGACGGCTCATTACTTTATTTTGGGATAGCTTTGGGTAAGTTGTTGGGACTGTTTTTAGGTTGTCCTTGAGACGCTTTTATAGGGCATTCGGGACTGTTTTTAGTTGTGAAAATGGTACCTTGTTGGGACAGGTTTTGGTGCTTAAAAATACAGGTTTTGTGATGAAATTTTGAGACGACTACATGCTGAGTTTTGGGACCTTTTGTGTGTGTTCATTGGACCGTTTATTGGGACTGTTTTGGCACGGGTTCTAGGCAGAAATGTGGGTTGTTTTGAGACAGTCGAGCATGGGTTTAGGTGGCTGATTCGGGTAGTTACATGGCTGAGTTGGGCAGTTTTTCAGTTATGGCCTGGCCGTGGCCTACTGTTGGCCTGGCCGTGGCCTGCTGTTGGCCTGCTGTGGCCTGGCAGCAGCCTGACAATGGCTTGGCAGTGGCCTGGCTGTGGCCTGGCAGCGGCCTGGCCGTGGCCTAGGCAGTGGCCTAGCTAGTTACGGGTTGAGGCCGCGTGTGGTGTTGTGAGGTCGAGTTGAGGTTGCCATAATAGCTCATGAGTCATGGTTATAAATTGTTTTTGACGCTAGTTTGGTTTATTTAAAATATGATTAAATAACCGTCTCATGTTTTATATAACGTAATCCGTTAAATATAGTTTATTTATATATTTTTCTCACATGAATTATAATTATGGAATTCATTATTTGATCATCTCATTTATATATATAATGACATGCTTTCATCATAATACGCATCTAATTCAATTATTTATGCTTTGTAAGTAGTAAATGGTCTATCTTACATTTGAGTAATTTATAATTAAATTCTTGCTTTGCTCATTATAAATGGTTCATTTCCGTTTATTTACATTTTTATTCAAGTGACAAATATTGAAGAGATGGGTTACTTATTCATGTGCATGAATATACTTTAGCAGGAAATGTCTTACTTGGATTATCATCGGTTCATTATATGTAGTAGTCTCTGTCCAAGTTGATTCGTATCGCTTGGTTGAGTCGTAACCTTATGATATACCTTTACGTCTTACTTGTGCCCTTCTGCCAAGTATTGGTTTACGCCGCTCTCGTACCGTTCTGCCGGGAGTTGGTTGGTTTAGGTTTACCCGCCCCTTTCGGACTGTTCTGCCGATTGCGGGTTACCTCATATCGTATTCTGGTGACAAGGCCTTTATGCTATACATTTTGCTTGACTTGTCTTTACGCCTCTTTCGGACTGTTCTGCCGATTGTGGGTTTAGCTCATATTTTTCGCCTCTTTCGGATTGTTCTGCCGATTGCGGGTTCTCGACTTCCGTTCTGTCGATCGAGTCTTGGATGCGGACTGTTCTGCCGCATGTCGAATCGGGGACCGTTCTGCCCTGAGTATCTGGCCAGATTTAGACTAGGACTGAGTCTTGGGAGTACCATTGTCGTCCTACCAGGGGAATTATATATTTATATATGAGTAGTAAAGGTCTTGCTTGGTTATAGATATCGGTGTTTGTCTTTCAAGGTAAGAGTTATGCCTAATGTTGTTTGTCTTGGTCCTATCGGATACTAGGGTTGAGCTATAAGCTCTCTAGTTGCGATATGATCGTCGGGATTGATGTTCCCATCCGTTCTTATGGTGAGATGCAAGCCATAAGTATGAATGTGACATTAGTAGCCACGTCCCGTGCAATGTTTGCTAAGTGGTTTTCCAAATAATGGCTACGATTTCTATTCTTGTAATTTGTATTCGTTGATCTCTTACTTAACTGCTTCACATGATTCGGATTCTAATCACATATCTATGTTGTATTTCCTTGAAATGCGTGCTTTCGTATAAATGACCGTATTCTTGTCTTTCATATTTTCTTAGTTGTCTCACATGATTAGTTGAATCTTTATCATGCTGATGTTATCTATCTTGTTCCATCTCATTTAATTGCCATGATTAATTATAAACTTGATAATCATATCTTTTGAAAGTATCTTACATGACTTACATGTTTTAGTTCTTTGTTATGTTCTTTTCGACATTTTGTGGCTGGGAGAACCTTGAGTTACTCCCCACTGACTGTGGCGTTCATGTTTACATGAATGACAGGTATTAGTGATGTATTCATGGGGTGAATACTTGTGTGAGCTAGCGAGCACTTTGGCCTAGAAGTTGGTTTCTTAGGATTGTTTAGACTCACCTTTTATTGTATTGTCATTCGAGGGATATATTTCCCTCACCTTGACTATCACGTTTGTATAATTTAAATCTTTATTTTCGCAATCTTTAATTGTGTTTTGGATTTTAATGAACTCGCGCTTTAAATTTTAAAAGTTTTAAAAAAAATTCCCATTTTTCCGCTTGAATTTATAAGTTATATTTTCCACTTTAGCGCGGGGTGTCACAGTTGGTATCAGAGCCTATGTTGCTCCCGACGCACACACGTGTACCCCAGATCTAAACTTGAACTTGACCTCGAATAATGAATGAGAGATGGGTAGAACTAAGGACCTAAGTTGGTAGTCTCTATGTGTATGCTTCGTGGTAGGTTCTAATATGTTTGTTGATTGTCATCTGTTTTTGTGGCCTTGGATTGACAAACCATGAGCTTACCCGTGTTGTGATCAAGACTAGGTGCCTATTGCCGAAGATTGAAGCTTTGTCCAAGTTTTCAAGAATGCTTTTTCTTCCTCGAAGATGTTCCTTATTCTTGGTGTATCTTGTCTTATTCTTTACCTCTTGGTGCCTATCCTTCTTCTAAACTCTCTTTTCTTCTTCCTTGGAAGTTACTCTTGTACTCTCCCAACTTGTTCTTTGTTCCTTACTTATCCTCCCTTAACGCCTTTTTGATAATTCTCCTTCTTTTGTGGGATGTTAGTCTTGGTTGGATATTTTGACTTTTGAGGAGATTGTTTGTGGTTGACCCATAACCCTACTTTTGAGAGGTTGTGATGTTGGGAAGACTTAGGTATGTGATGAGACATACTTAGTGATTTTTATACCTAATTCCTTGATAAAGTGAGTATATTTGATTGGTGGATTCTGTGTGTTAAGTGTAAGTTGCCTATGATACTAAGGTTTTGGAACTTGGCCTTATTGTTTATACTTGGAAGTTTGAGTCGAGCTCGAGATTAGCATAGGCGGTATATTTTTGGTGAGTGTTGTGATGGTTACATAGGAACCATGTTAGGCGAGAGTTGTTGCTAGTTTTAGAATCTCTTTTAGGTATCCACTTTGCGGTAATGAGGATTGGCAGCCAGAGTTCTTGAGATGTGATTATAAGTTGGGATCGATAGATATTGAACTGAGATGAGTTAGATGTTTTTGATAGCTGTCTCGTAGATCAGAGAATGTCACCGTTTAGGCTTTAGGTTTCAAGAGTATAACAAGATCTCTTTGGGATGATAGAATGTACAAAAGAATTTTTGAATTTGGATTTTTGATTGATGGTTTACCATTTTGAGAAACTCGTAGTTGACACTAGTTGGATATGAGTATAGCTTTGTTGGAAACCTTAACTTTGACCTTGTGGAAGTTGTTTGTGGATGTTTGAGGATTTAGAGTGAGGAGATCACACTTATTGTGGAGTACCTTGTTTCATGAAATGACTTAGGATGAAGTAACACGAGTGTTCTGAGAAAATCTTTTGGAGTTATGTGGTTATAAGTTTTGTTGTTAGGAAGCTTTCGGAACCGCTTAGGATGATGTTGTTGTTTGAGGTTTGAGTACTTGGCGTTTCCTTGTTGTCTAATTCCCTTTCTTCTTTGACCATAAACGTTACCGTTCATACCTCCCTTCCTCGCTTCATCATGCTCCTCCTTTAAGTTTGATACTCGTAACCTGTAAAACTCTATCTTTGACATCCTTGTTGACCTTACTTCGACACTTACCCCTAAGAAGTTCATCCTAGGTCTTTGGTTAGTTAAGTTTTGACTATCTTAGCGTACCTTGTATTTATGGTGTCTAAGTTACTTTTCATATCGTACAACTTTTAAACTTTCAAGTTATCATTTTTGGTTCATTGTTAAAAATTTACATTATTTTTTTCAAAACTTTACCTATTTTAAAAGGTTTGAAAATGAAAATTTGATTTAGTTCCCTATCTGTTCCTTGAGTGTAAAATTATTTATCATGAGTTTAATTGCTAAACCCGAGATTTCTTTAAATTTTATCCAATTTCTGTTAACTTTGATCTATTTATGATTTCTTTGTCAAAGTTTAATATTATATTTTCAGGAATTTAACTCCTTTTTGAGTTTAAAAGGTGAAACCTTTATTTCCATTTTGGCTTTTGCAAAAGGAAATTTGAATGGATTACCTTTTCTTTTGATTTTAACGTTGATCGGATGTTAGAACTCGTTATTAGAGACGTTTAATAACTTGTTCTACGCTTGTCGGCGAATGATTTTTGTTTGTCTTTGACTTGGAAAGTTAGCGTTCTTGTGTGCACGACAAGAGCAATTTCGTTCCATGAATGAGACTTGTACTTTTGAAAACTCTTCATTAATGTTTTTGAAAGTATTTTGATTTTCGATTTATACAAATGATTTGCCTTTTGACCTTATCATTGATTTGGAATGTGATGCTCTTGAATACGTAACGAGAACACTTTCGTTCCTTTGATGAGAATCTAGTTCTATCGAAAAATTTTATTTGAAACTTTTGAAAGAATTTTAATTCTTACTATTTGTAACCTTTTTAAATGCTTTGGTTACCGAATCCAAAATTCCAGTTTTATTTTATATAACTTTTCATTTCTACTTTCAAGTTTCGAGGACGAAACTTTTTAAAAGATGGGGTGATTGTAACACCCGCAAATTTCTCATTCTGACATTTAAAATTTATTTAACCGTTCGATTACTTTATTTCATATTTTTAAATTATTTAATTTAAATAACCTCCTTTTGAGCATAAATTTTATAAAAGTTACATTCTTACAAGCTTGTTTATATAAAATAAATATTTCAGTCGGATAATAACAATTGTGAAGATAATAATAGTTTTCCGTCTTAATTTATAGTCACATTTCCGTCAAGCAAAGATCGTCGCATTTCCCTTATAAAGCTATTTCAATTCGGACCAACCCGATTCCGACAACACTCACTCTTACACTCTAACTTAATTATTATTATTATTACTATTATTATTATTATTATTATCATTATTATTATTATTATTATTATTATTATTATTATTATTATTATTATTATTATTATTATTATTATTATTATTATTATTATTATTATTATTATTATTATTATTATTATTATTATTATTATTATTATTATTATTATCCGGGTTGTGGTTCAAGTGGTTGAAAAACCGTGACCCACCCTGCACCCCTTTTTTCTTCTTCTTCTTCATTCGAAACCAGCAACAACATCCCTGCAACAACACAAAAATGGACCAAAGCACCATTTTCGTCACCCCCAACCTCAGATCCCGTCTCCTTTCTCAACCAAATTCGATAAATTTTACACCAATTGCTTCCTCATCTCGTCCTCCTTCTCTGTATGTAAGAAAGAGCCAACCTTTCGTCCTATTTCAGAACGACCGTCTTACAAGGGATTCGGATTTTGGTCTACTTTCTTTCATTTTTGGGTTTAAAGTCATCCTTGGGCAATTCCTCACTCGTTTAGGAGAGCAAAAAGGTAACGGTGATAGGTTACTCGACAAATGTCGAAATTTCTGTCTTTTGTGTCATTTTATATGCTCTTGTTTGATAAAGTTTGATCCTTTATGTTTTTCTCATTTGTATGCTAAATTCCATCTCAAAGTAAATGTTTGAATTAGGCTGTTTTTATGCGCTCTTCTTTTAGACGGATTTTGTGCTGAAATTTAGTGGAACACGAATCAAGTTGAGCTTGTCGCAGGGATTTCATTGTCTCATACTCTAATCTGTCCAATTGAAGCAAGGAAAGAGCTGACTCTTGGTTTCACTAAACCGTATCACTGCTTGTTCTCGCTGTTCTTAATTTATTTCAGAAGTTGTATTCAATTTAGTTTTGATTTATTTTGGGAGTACTGTTGAGTCTGAGGATGAATAGGGTAAGCTTAAGCATCAAGGCATAAAATTATCCACAATTGAGTTGGTAGTAAAAAAGGCACATCTTTTCTTTTACCACAACTTCTTTGGACGGGGCAAGATGATCATTTTACTACATTAGATTTCTCGAAACGCAATGAATTTACCAGTTGCTTTATACTGACTTTCATCCTGAAATTTAGCCGGCTTTTTGGTGCCAATATGGGACGGCTCATTACTTTGTTTTGGGATAGCTTTGGGTAAGTTGTCGGGGCTGTTTTTAGGTTGTCCTTGAGACGATTTTATAGGGCATTCGGGACTGTTTTTAGTTGTGAAAATGGTACCTTGTTGGGACCGGTTTTGGTGCTTAAAAATACAGGTTTTGTGATGAAATTTTGAGATGACTACATGCTGAGTTTTGGGACCTTTTATGTCTGTTCATTGGACCGTTTATTGGGACTGTTTTGGCACGGGTTCTAGGCAGAAATGTGGGTTGTTTTGAGACAGTCGAGCATGGGTTTAGGTGGCTGATTCGGGTAGTTACATGGCTGAGTTGGGCAGTTGTTGAGTTATGGCCTGGCCGTGGCCTACTGTTGGCCTGGCGGTGGCCTGCTGTTGGCCTGCTGTGGCCTGGCAATGGCTCGGCAGTGGCCTGGCTGTGGCCTGGCAGCGGCGTGGCCGTGGCCTAGGCAGTGGCCTAGCTAGTTACGGGTTGAGGCCGCGTGTGGTGTTGTGAGGTCGAGTTGAGGTTGCCATAATAGCTCATGAGTCATGGTTATAAATTGTTTTTGACGCTAGTTTGGTTTATTTAAAATATGATTAAATAACCGTCTCATGTTTTATATAACGTAATCCGTTAAATATAGTTTATTTATATATTTTTCTCACATGAATTATAATTATGGAATTCATTATTTGATCATCTCATTTATATATATAATGACATGCTTTCATCATAATACGCATCTAATTCAATTATTTATGCTTTGTAAGTAGTAAATGGTCTATCTTACATTTGAGTAATTTATAATTAAATTCTTGCTTTGCTCATTATAAATGGTTCATTTCCGTTTATTTACATTTTTATTCAAGTGACAAATATTGAAGAGATGGGTTACTTATTCATGTGCATGAATATACTTTAGCAGGAAATGTCTTACTTGGATTATCATCGGTTCATTATATGTAGTAGTCTCTGTCCAAGTTGATTCGTATCGCTTGGTTGAGTCGTAACCTTATGATATACCTTTACGTCTTACTTGTGCCCTTCTGCCAAGTATTGGTTTACGCCGCTCTCGTACCGTTCTGCCGGGAGTTGGTTGGTTTAGGTTTACCCGCCCCTTTCGGACTGTTCTGCCGATTGCGGGTTACCTCATATCGTATTCTGGTGACAATGCCTTTATGCTATACATTTTGCTTGACTTGTCTTTACGCCTCTTTCGGACTGTTCTGCCGATTGTGGGTTTAGCTCATATTTTCCGCCTCTTTCGGACTGTTCTGTCGATTGTGGGTTCTCGACTTCCGTTCTGTCGATCGAGTCTTGGATGCGGACTGTTCTGCCGCATGTCGAATCGGGGACCGTTCGCCGAGAGTCTCGGCGATTTAGACTAGGACTGAGTCTTGGGAGTACCATTGTCGTCCTACCAGGGGAATTATATATTTATATATGAGTAGTAAAGGTCTTGCTTGGTTATAGATATCGGTGTTTGTCTTTCAAGGTAAGAGTTATGCCTGGTGTTGTTTGTCTTGGTCCTATCGGATACTAGGGGTGAGCTATAAGCTCTCTAGTTGCGATATGATCGTCGGGATTGATGTTCCCATCCGTTCTTATGGTGAGATGCAAGCCATAAGTATGAATGTGACATTAGTAGCCACGTCCCGTGCAATGTTTGCTAAGTGGTTTTCCAAATAATGGCTACGATTTCTATTCTTGTAATTTGCATTCGTTGATATCTTACTTAACTGCTTCACATGATTCGGATTCTAATCACATATCTATGTTGTATTTCCTTGAAATGCGTGCTTTCGTATAAATGACCGTAGTCTTGTCTTATATATTTTCTTAGTTGTCTCACATGATTAGTTGAATCTTTAATATGCTGATGTTATCTATCTTGTTCCATCTCATTTAATTGTCATGATTAATTATAAACTTTATAATCATATCTTTTGAAAGTATCTTACATGACTTACCTGTTTTAGTTCTTTGTTATGTTCTTTTCGACATTTTGTGGCTGGGAGAACCTTGAGTTACTCCCCACTGACTGTGACGTTCATGTTTACATAAATGACAGGTATTAGTGATGCATTCATGGGGTGAAGACTTATGTGAGCTAGCGATCACTTTGGCCTAGAAGTTGGTTTCTTAGGATTGTTTAGACTCAACTTTTATTGTATTGTCATTCGAGGGATATATTTCCCTCACCTTGACTATCACGTTTGTATAATTTAAATCTTTATTTTCGCAATCTTTAATTGTGTTTTGGATTTTAATGAACTCGCGCTTTAAATTTTAAAAGTTTTAAAAAAATTTCCCATTTTTCCGCTTGAATTTATAAGTTATATTTTCCGCTTTAGCGCGGGGTGTCACAACCATGTCAAAAGGTTCCACTTGGAAATTGTGGCTAAGAAGCTTACCAGCCAATTGAACTACATGCATGGTTAGATACTCAAACGGCAGCCCGCACACACGTACCTTAAGTTCAGCATAAGGGAAGCATATAGTGCGTGGGACAGTATTCGTGTACCACCGAGCAAACACCATAACAGCTCCATCAATAGTAGTGGTGCTTCTCCTTAACAAACCCTCTTTGTCATCCTCCTCATCACAGTGAAGGACATATATGTCCCCCATCTTACGAGCTTTGACCCGACCCTTCGTCTTCCATTTCTTTCTGATGACATCATTTAGCAAAGCAACTTCAAACAAACGATAATCAACTAAAAACCCCAAAATACACTTATCCCAATACTCCCTAGATTGACCCAAAGACCCAGGATCAATATTCATCACCCCCCACTACGAGGATAACGCCATAAGTTTGTATGCAAGGGATTCACAGGATTGAATTCTACATTTTGGTGGGGTTGATGAAAGGGTTGATGATTATAAATGTTTTGATGGACATCAGGCCCACCCTCCTGACCATCGCTTGTCATCCCATTAGCAAATCTCCCTAACTGAGTTTCAAAATCCATCAGGGTGATCTTTGGAGGAACGTTAAATTTTCTAGGTTTTTTAGAGATTGATTTTTTTGGTTTGATTTTTTTACTTAAACACAGGAAGATAAAAGAAGAGGGATGAGTTGATGAATAAACCCTAGCCATCGCAGGGTATTAATAAAAAAAAAACAGGGATCCCAGGCACCACACACAAACCCTTCAAATCCCCAATTGAAAATAAGGAACATAAATTGGATTGGGGATGGACGATTGGAATTCCCAAAAGCAGAAACCCCCAATGTTTAAATGGATAATGCAATGATTAATAATATTAAAGATAGATTTAGAAGCAATAAATCTTTTGTTTTTGCAGGTGGAAGATTTAGGGTTACTGTACACCCAATACATGAAAAGGGAAGGAATGATTAATTTTTTGGGGAAAAGGAAATAAGACGTGCTCTCACAAAAGAGAGAAAAAAGCTCTCTAGAACTTAGAGAGAGAAACAACTAGAAAAGAGAGGGGAGGTTAACTTTTTAAAAAATTCAAACCAAAAATGTCAACCTTGGTATAATAAATAGGATTATTTCATGGTAATAATCCATCATATAGATGTCCTGCAAATTACACTCCATCCTATCTATAATTCCAATTAAATCCATCATATTAACCTTTCTTCCCATAACAGACTCAGAAGACCGGAAACTTGAACAACATGGGAATCGTGTAATTTTTAGGTTATAATAGAAATGAAGTGTGTTCAACACACTTTAAACACACCAAACACACTCCATCTCTTACCTTTTCATCTCTTTGGCTGTTCATCTTCCAAAAACCCGCCATTCTTAATCTTCATTATTCAACTTGTAATTTCTCCATTAATCTTCATCAATATCATCAATTTACATTTGGTTGTTCGTCATCTTCTCTTTATCATCGGGATCTTCAGCAGCAATGGGTATTGTAAGTCTCTCCCTTACTTAAAAGACTTTTTTAATTTGATTTATTTTAAATGTTTAATCTAGTTATACTGTGTTAATAATGTATGTGTTAGTGTAGTATAATTTCGATGATACATTCTTTTATAATCAAATTTTGGTACCAATCTTCATCATTCAACTTCAAATTTCTCCATTAATCTTCATAAATCTAAATTCTTTTATGCTTATATTGTTTATTTCTCCAGTAGTAAAATCGGTTATTTTATTGTAATTTGATTTTTATGTTTATATTGTTTATTTAAGCAAGTCCTTGGGACATTGTTACACTGAAATTGTGGCATGGAGGTTCCATTAGGAAAGTTCAATTACATTTGATTTATGGCAGTAGGTCTTTTAGAACTATGGGTGTGGACCTTGACGAGGTTTGTTGGTTTACATTACTTGAAGAGGTTGAGAAGTGTGACAGGTTTAGGAGAAATGCATATGGTATTTTCTATATGCACCCTGAGATTGGCTTGTAGAAGGTTGAAGATGATAAAGATGTAGGGGTTATGACTAAAGTGGCAGTTGGGAAAAGAGTTGTTGAGTGTTATCTTGTTTCTGAGAGGGATATTCCTAAGGTTATGGAATTGATAAATGAGGGTATGTTGAAAACTATTATTCAATTACTACAGAAGTTCACACCAAGGAGGAAAGAAGAATCTAAGGGCATAAGGGTAAATGTTGTTGTACAAAAGAGACCACAAATGAAAAGCACTTCTTGTAAAGAAGGTGTAAATGCTCCTTAAACCCTAAAGACATGTACCACATCTAAACAAAGTGCCTCCTCCAAACAAGAAGCCCCATCCAAACCATCAAAACAAACCGCCCATAAAAACAAACTGCCCCCTTTCACAATTATACCACTAAAATAGTACCTGAAAAGCCATTTGAAGTATGCTCCATACTTCCTGAATCTTTTAAGCAACCCTCTGAATCATTCTATGACTACAATGACACAAGAATAACAGATCTGTTTGACAGCTATGAAGCTGAAGCTGACAATAATGTTGGGTTAAGTATATTTGATGAGGTTGAGTGGGCTGATTTGAGTAAGAGTGAGGATCCTGGATATGATCCTGGTGAGGATGATGTTAGTGATGTTGATAGTTCTAGTGAGGTCAATTTAACTGATTATGAGTTAATTGAAATTGAAGTCTTGAATGAGGAGGTAGAGAATTTTATTGAGAAAGAAATAGACTTAGATGGTGACTCTGATGAAGAGTTGCAGCTAGCAAGGGATAAGGTTAAGTGCTGGAATGTTAATGCCTTGAAGATTGCAAGGAAACTACAAATAGAAGCTGCCTCTATCTTGTTACCTGGACAAGAGAAGGAAGTTGAAGGTGAGAAAACAATTGCTGGTCAGGAGAGTAAGGGTGATGAAGGTAGGGTAAGTGACTACGATAATAGTGGTGATGAAATTGACAACCCTGCTGAAAGTCATGAAGATCCCATACCAGGTAAGAGAAAGAAGAAAAGGATACCAGAAGTTGATGATAAGTCTGACTTCAGCAAGCTAAGATGGTGTGTAGGCATCAAGTTTTCAAATAAGAAGTTTTTTAGGGATTGTGTGACCAGGTATGCTATAGCACAAGGTAGAAATCTTACATTTGATAAGAGTGACAAAGCAAGACGCCGAAGGCGTGGCGTGAGATGTGTTTCTGGTTGTCCCTTTAAGTTGTATGCTAGTTGGGATAACACAAGTGCATGTATGTTGGTGAAATCAGTTAACCCAAATCATACCTGCCACAGAAACATGGAAAGAAAAATAGGCAGATGAAGTTAACATGGTTAGACAAGCAATTCTTGGAGGTGTTCAAAACAAGGCCTCATTGGCTAGCTGCTGATATTATTGAGACATTAAGGAGGGCCAACAAGGTCCTCATCAAGAAAAATTTTTCCTACAAGGTCAAATATTTTACTCATAGAATGCTTCATGGTTCAATGAAAGAGCACTATAGTAAGATTGGGAGCTACATCCAAGTTTTGACTAATGAAGAGCCAAACAGTGTATTCAGCCTAACTACCATTCCTGGTAAAGTACCTGTATTTTAAAGGCATTTTTTTTGCTTTGATGCTCTGAAAAAAGGGTGGCTCGAAGGATGTAGGAGACTGTTGTGTGTTGACTCCTCCTTTCTGAAAACATTTTTAGGAGGTCAACTAATTGCTGCAACTGGTAGAGATGCTAATGAGCAAATGTATCCAGTAGCAAGGGCTGTGGTGGAAGGGGAAAACAATGACAGCTATGAGTGGTTCTTTAAGAAATTGAAGATGGTGATGGCTGGACTATTATATCAGATCAATATCAGGTATTAGCCACTTTATTAACTTGTGCATGTTTTTTAGCACTTAACTTGATCAACATCAGCTATAAACATCTTTATTTACTTGATTGTACTTGTGAATGCCAAGTATCCTCACAATGGTTGCACAGGAACTCCTAAAGCCAGACATAGACATTGTGCCAAGCATATCTTTGCAAACTGGCACAAGTCTTATAAAGGTGATGAAATGAAGATGATGTTCTGGAATTGTGCTAAATCATACAATCAAGCTGATTTTTATTAGGCTCTAACTGACATGAGAAAAGTTGATCACAAGGCAGCTGAAGCCTTCTTAGCTTATAATCCTACAGTCTTCTGCATGGATTTCATCAATACCACCACTAAAACTGATGTAATTGTGAACAATATGACAGAAACATTCAATGCATATATCATAGATGCTAGAGCAAAGCATGTGATATATATGGTTGAAGACATCAGGACAGCTATGATGCAAAGGTTGGCCTTGACAAAGGCTGAAATGTAGAATAGAGATTTGACAAACTATCATAGAGCTCGGGCCAGATTAGAAATTGAGAAGGATAAATTTTCTACCTATGAAGTCTTCCCTTCATCCACCACAAGGTTTCAAGTGAAACAACGCATAGATGAGGTCTCAGTTGACTTGGTTGGAAAGACAAGTACTTGCAGGAAATGGGACTTGACTGGGATCCCATGTAGTCATGCAGTGGCTGCTATCTTCAATGCTCATGGCCAGACTGAAGAATATGTGGATGATATGTATAAGAAAGATGCCTATCTAAGAGCATATGGTGGTTCAATTGCTCCATGTCCTAGCCAAAGACATTGGCCAAAGGTTATCCTTACTCTAAATCCACCTCCAATAAAAGTTGGTCCTGGTAGGCCAAGAAAGAAGAAGAGAAGGGATCCACATGAGGATCCAAAAAGGAGCGGCAAACTGACTAAACATGGGTTACAAGTGACTTGCTCAGTTTGCAAGTCAAAGACCCACAACAAAAGAAGATGTCCTGTTAAAGACAAGGTTGTTGAACCACCAACAAAAAGGGACAGGGGACGGCCAAGGATGAACAATGAAGTGACTGAAGGTGTGGCTTCAACATCTACCCCTCACCATACTGCTACTGCACATCCCACCGATCATGATCGTAAGTGAGTCTGTTATGGGAAGAAAGGTGAATAAGATGGATTTAATTATCCCATGAAATAATCCTAATAAATAAATCACAAATTTCACGAATATTCTCCTAGTTTAAGTCTAAAACAAGAGGAAAACTGATCAATTTGATGCTATGAAAGTTTTTTTTAGTGAACTTTAATTTGGTAGAAATACTCGTCAAGAAAAATAGTTTCGATTATAATTCTCGATTTTAGTAAAGTCAATTGACATTCTTCACTTTATATATAGTACATCCCATACGCAACAAATTATTCATTGTCCCAAAATTTCACTTTAGACGGACAGTGTCCGTCTAAAGTTGTAGACGGGTCATATATGTGACCACTTACATAATAAGACAAACAATAAGTGGGATGGTGGAGGTTACTTTTCATGCAAAATGAGATTATTTGACCCGTCTACTTCTTTAGACGGATATACCCACCTATAATTAGACTAATTGATTCATTGTAACTCATTGTCAGTTGTCATTGGTAATTTAAAATTATTTATTAATATGGCATGTAAGAATGTCATGGGGAGTTGTTTTATCTAGGCTTCGTGCACATAAAATAAGACTTGAAGAAAGACTACTCAAAGTCTCGATCATGCATTTTTTTTTTATCTTGAATATATAATTATGGCTCTATTTTTTTAGTCTGAATGAAACTGAACTAAACTAAATTAAACTAGAATGAGATGAAATGAATTGAAATTTGCTGCAATGAAAGCTAAAATGAGTTTAAGAACAATCAAACAAACCAGAGACGTAATGGACATCAACCCAAGTACCAAGTATACAGTTATACTTTCTCTGTCGCGGTCAATTATTATCCTTTGTCTTTTGCACGTTTGTCAATGTTCATTTCATTTCGTAAATATCTTTACTTATATAAGTGTGAAAATTATAAAAATTTGATATTCTTAGCGTGCCCATTAAGACTAATCAAACAAGATCATTTATGAATATATATTTTGTATTATGCATTAAAAATTATTTTAAGTATTTTCTTCTTTTATGAATAGTGGCCAAAAAGTAATTGACAACAATTGACTAACATGAAGAGAGTACATATTAATATTATTATTAGTTTTACTAACTATTTCCTTCTTTCCAGTCAATAATTTACACTTATTTTATTTCTTTCTCACAGAATAAAGCAAATATAAACTATTCGCTATAACCAAGGAAGTGGTTATCAATATAAAATGTAAGTAGGCAAATTGTTGGAAAGGTTAAGGAAAATGCCTAATAAACGTGGCCTAAGTCAATTTGGTTATTGTTGATATCATTTGATGTTAAAGATGACGTCGTTCGTGCTTACACACCATCGCAATACGTCACCAAAGGTTGTTGCACGGTTTTACTTTTCATTTTCTCACGTTGACGATTTTTGTCTCCCAAATCAAGTCTTGCGCTAAAGACAAAGCCTGTGTTTTTTTTTAAGTCAATGTTATTTCGCATGAATGGCTTTTATTTAACAATTCGAACAAGAGATCCTGATAATTTGATGTTAAAACTAACATGTAGACACTTCATTAGTTCCCCCCTTACTATGTAATGATACGAAAATTTTCATTTGGGGTGTAAAATTGTGGACGACATCTTAACCATCGTTACTTTGTTTTATAGCTACTAGTTGGTTTTCTTTATAACTCGTGAACATATTTAGGGATATTGCGTTAAGTATTTTCAAGAAAGGAAAAGGCAATGAAATTTTCACAATCCGTTTTTCTATTACTCCGTATTTGTTTACTACCAATTTGCATTCCCTTTATCCATTTTTCCAACAGGTTTACTCTTCATCCCCATTTCCTCCTTTCAACACCAAGACCCCACCACTTACACCACAAGTACACATCTGAAACATCCACTGACATCGCCAATTAGAAATCAATGTATGGGAAAGATTATTATTGTATTCTGATAAACTGTGAAAATAATGGTTGTCGAAAGATTGGCTCTGTGGCCGTATATTTCTGATAATGGAGAACAATATACAAGGCTAGGTATATATACAATACTACATATGATAATAGTCAAAGAACCCTAGAGAATATCCTATAAACAAGGAAACTAAATAAGCTAAAAGATACAAAGCTTAACAATAAGATAAACTAAGAGTATCCATAATATTCCTAGCATATCTCGAGTATAAGGGTCGATATATTTCCATACTCCCCCTTAAGTTGGAGCATTGGGAGCCCGAATGCCCAACTTACGTAGTAAATAGTCTAACGCATCTCCACCTAGAGATTTGGTAAAGAGATCCGCTATTTGCTCTTTACTTTGAACATGGCTTGCTTCAATATTTTTGCTCACCAAATGTTGGCGAATGAAATGACAATCAATTTCAATGTGTTTTGTGCGATCATGAAATACCGGGTTTTTAGCGATGTGTAAGGCAGATTTATTATCGCATAGGACACGCATGGGATGGTCATGACAAATGCCAAGTGAACGAAGGAAAAACTTCAACCATATGAGAGCTCACTAATTGTGACGGCCGCCATTGCTCTATATTCGGCCTCAGCAGTGGATTTTTCAACAATAGGCTGTTTTCGAACTTTCCAGGAAATTGGTGTTTGGCCAAGGGAGACAAAATACCCGGTTAAAGAGCGTCGTGTCAACGGGCAACGAGCATAGTCGGAATCCGAGTAACCATTTAATTGAAAAATTGTCTCTCTATTCATCACAATCCCCTTTCCTGGATCACCTTTCAAATAACGTAGGACTCGGAGTGCAGCATCCCAATGTTCTCGACGCGGTGTTTGAACGAACTGAGACAAAGTATGGACGGCATATAGCAAATCTGGTCGGGTGATGGTAAGGTAAACCAAACGGCCGACCATCCTTCTGTACGGCATTGGGTCATTTAACAGAGGACTAGATAAAAGAGCCAACTCGTGATTTTGAGCGATAGGTGTGCGAATTGGTCTGGCTCCTTCCATCTTGGCCTCCTTAAGAAGTTCCATGGCATATTTCCGTTGACAAAGAAACAAACCCGTTGCACCATGTGCCACCTCGATACCCAAAAAATATCGTAACCGTTCGAGATCCTTAATCCCAAATTTCTGGTCCAGGAAAAACTTCAGGTCGTCACTAGCTTTGACATCATTGCTTACTGATGGGGCATATTCTGCACCGCTGACCAAGTCAACATATTGAGCAAGGTCAAAGATACCCACAGCAGGTCAACGACTTAGACCGCCTAGCCGATACAGCCCATCGGCCTGTCAACCTGGGTCTCGGCATGGCAACCTGCCAGCCGGGACACATACCCGCGTACTCATATCCAAGACCCCTCGGCGGTGAGTCAACAGGGCCCGCCGGCCTGCCATAGGTCCCTCGGCCGAGGGGTAGATCAGTCTTTCCACCTGCTAGCCACTTGGCCACTTGGCCACTACGTGACAAAAGGTAAAAGCCTATAAATACTCCTCAACCTTCATTGAGGAAAGGATCCACAACTTAACCTAAATACACTATTCATCTGGTAATATCTTCCTTATCTCTCTACAATACATACCTAGCCAAGTAACACAACTTAATCCTTTAAGTTTACTGACTTGAGCGTCGGAGTGAGTACGCTTGGCACAAAGCCAAGCCCTCAGTTCGTTCATTGTTGCAGAAGAGGCCGAGAGGAACGATAAAGACAAGAAGGGTTCAACTCAAGACATTATTCTACAAGCCACGGGTGGTAACAATACTTGCTCTGAAATTACACCCGGAACAATTGGCGCCGTCTGTGGGGATCGCTACTAGAAGCTAGTCACATTCATTCCCAAACACACCCAAAAAGCTAAGAAGATGTCGAAACAACAAGACGCAGTCGTGACCGACGAAACCGCATTCTACCAAGATGATACCTTCAACAATTCTGGAGTCGTGCAGCCCTCCACCGGCGGAGTAATCCAACCGGAGTTCGGGATGCCAATAATACCAGACACGCCGCTGCCAGCCAACCAGGTCACCATCATGGGACATGTGGTTGACGTAGCAAAACTGAAAATGCTCCTGGACCTAATTAGTAATACGCCTGCTCACACTGTCACGCCGACAAGAGCGGCGAAAACCGTCCCAGGAGAGACCAGGGGCCCAAAACGTGACTCCGAGAAATTTGAACGGAGCACTAGGAGAAGCTGACCCAGTCAAGTCGCCGGGGGAGCCCAAAGTGGGCGCGGTAGACCTAAGTCCTTCCCGCACTCGTGGGAGGACAGCGTCCCCGCAGCACGAACGAGGCTTACCCCAAAGGAGCCAGAGGAGTCCGACTCAGCAGAGTTGGAGGAGAAGTCCGAGTCGAAGAAGGAGTCCTTCCCGCTACGAGGGGAGGAGCCGGATTAGGAATGCGAGGAGCCGATCGCCGCGTGTCGTTCGACACGTGGTCATACAGCCCCTCAACGCCTACGTCCTAGAAATCCAGGTGCCAACCAAGCTCAAGTTACCACATCTATCATACAAAGGAGATAGTGATCCAGCCGACCACGCTGAGGCTTTCGAGTCTTACATGTCGGTATGGGAGCAGCCCGATGAGGTCTGGTGCCGAGTTTTCCTAACAACTCTGCATGGAATGGCTCAAAGTTGGTACAAGGGGCTTCCCGACGGCTTGGTATACTATTACGCCGACCTAAGGGACGCCTTTCTAGCCCAGTACTCTTGCAATAAGAGGAGGGCCGTGGAGACGTCGGACCTCCTAACTATCAAACAGGAGGGGGGCGAGTCTCTACGAAGCTATGTGAAGAGGTTCGACGGAAAGGTTCAGCAGATTCGAGAAATTAATCCCGAATTGGCGGCTTTCGCGCTGATGAAAGGCCTCCCAAGGGGAGAATTAAAAAATGAGCTCATCAAGTGCGGAGGCCTGGGCTTGGACGCCGCCAGGAAGATGGCTGACCAAGCCATCAAGGTAGAGGACTATCACAAGACTTGGGTAGGCCCCAGCAAGGCCGAGCACTCAGAAAAGAAGAGCCGCCGGGAGGACAACCCGGATGAAAGACGCCGTGACAACAACGGGTCACGGTCCGATGAAAGACGCCGTGAGAATAATAGGTCACGGTCAGACAAGTCTGCCAGAAAAGAGCTCGGCGGATGCCGGGGGGAGCTCGGGAACGTACTACAAAAAACGGTACGATGATCACACCCCCCTAGTCGTATCGGCCGCCGAGGTCTTCGCTTTGAGCAAGAACGAGGGCCAGAAGTGGGAAAGACCCCCTAGGCCGAGGAGTGACGGTGACACGAGCCAGTACTGTGAGTACCATGGCCACACCGGACACTTAACCAACGATTGCCGACATCTGAAGGATGCCATTGAAGAACTGATCCGGAAGGGGAGCCTCGGCAAATATGTTGCCGGAGGCCAAAAACCAGATGTCGGCGGATCAAATAGCAAGTCCGTCTTTGAACGGATAGGAGTAATCCATGTTGTCATCAGGGGCAACGGGAACGATGGGTCCGCTCATGGGCACAAACGGCACCTGAATGAGCCATATCAGGCCATCAACTTTGTGCCCAACACAGCCACCCCCGCTCCCAACATCCCCGATATGACCATCGGACAGGAGGACTACGAGGGAGTCATCGCTCTTCATAGCGACCCACTTACAGTCCGCCTGGACATAGCCAACCACTTGGTGAAGAGGTGCCTGATTGACACAGGCGCCTACACGAACATTATGTACAGAGAATGCTTTCTCGGCCTCGGTCTCGGGGTTGAAGATTTGAGCCCCCGCACCAACCCGTTGTACGACTTTTTCTGGGCCGGTCCCGTACCCCAGGGTCGGTCAGTTGCGGTGAGGTTCGGCGAGGGAGGTGCAGCCAAGAATGTTATGTCTGAATTCGTAGTCATCGACGGCACGTCTGCCTACAACGTTCTCAAAGGTCGGGTCACTTTGAGCGAAATCGACGCTGTGATATCCATCCGGGCCCTGACATTGATATACGTCTCGGACCGGGGGGAAGCACATAAAATCGTCTTGAAGAACGAGAAGGATCCTGGCGTATGGGAGATACACACTAACGGCCCTTCCATGACGGATAGCTCGAAAGCCAGCATCATTATTTTTAGCCCGGACGGAGACGTGTTTGAGCACGCCTTGAAGCTTACCTCCTCGACCTCAAACAACGAATCCAAGTACGAGGCAGTGATAACAGGAGTCAAGCTAGCCAGAACCGCCGGGGCGGAGCATGTCGTGGTGAAAACAAATTCGCTCTTATTGACCAACCAGATCAAAGGAGAGTACAAGGCTCGGGACTATAGGACGACAAGGTATCTAGAGAGGGTGAGAGCCGGCGCTTCAAAATTAAAATCCTTCCAGATACAGCACACCCCCAGGTCCGAGAACAACCGAACCATCAGCATGGTTGAAGGAGCAGAGACAGAGGAGGTGGAGATTGATCCAGGCCGCACCGTAACCGTCGGTGTCAACCTGGAACCAAAATTCAGGGCCGAACTCCTGGATCTGCTAAAGAAAAATAAGGACGTCTTCGCCTATTCGGCGGCCGAGATGCCAGGCGTGAGCCGGGAAGTAATTATTCACAAACTAAACGTACTCTCCACCGCTCGCCCTGTCAAGCAGAGGATGAGGAACTCCTCAGTCGAGAAAGATGAGGCCATCAAGGCCGAGGTAGATAAACTACTCACGGCGGGCTTTATTACGCCTTGCACTTATCCTGAGTGGTTAGCCAATGTTGTGATGGTGAGGAAGTCATCGGGGGCATGGAGAATGTGTGTAGACTTTACCAACCTTAATAAAGCATGCCCCAAAGATTGTTACCCTTTGCCTCGGATAGATAGCTTAATCGACGCCACGGCAGGCTACACCATGCTGAGCCTGCTAGACGCCTTCTCGGGGTACCACCAGGTATTCATGGCTGAGGAAGACATGCCTAAGTGCGCATTCATCACCGCTAACGGCACATACATGTACAAAATGATGCCATTTTGTTTGAAAAACGCCGGCGCAACGTATACAAGGCTGGTGGACAAAGTGTTCCAAAATAAAAAAGGGCGAAACATTGAGGCCTACGTCGACGATGCTATTGTGAAAAGCAAGTCCGACAAATGAGCATCCGGCCGATTTACACGAAACATTTTGTTCACTAAGGAAATACAAGATGAAGCTCAACCCAATGAAATGCAACTTCGGTGTCCGGGCAGGTAAATTCCTCGGCGTACTTGTCAGTGCCAGAGGCATCGATGCAAATCCAGACAAAATCCAAGCAATCCTAGACCTGCCGGAACCAAGGAATCGAAAAGAGGTTATGATGCTTGACGGGAGAATGGCGGCGCTCGCCCGTTTCATCTCTCGGTCAGCCGACAAGAGCACCCCATTCTTCAAAGTGTTGAAAGGAAATAAAGACTTCAGTGGGGGAGGAACAGAGCACGGCTTTCAAGCAATCAAAGCTCATCTTGAGACTCTCCCAACTCGTCTGTGCCGATCTTGGGGAGACGCTATACCTATACATAGCGATTACCTCGGCCACGGTCGCCCGTGATCATCGGGGAAGAAGACAAACAAAGAACACCCAATCTACTTTGTCGACCATACACTCTGTTGCCCGCCGAGAGAAATTACCCACTAATTGAAAAAGCAGCCTTCGCCGTCGTCGTTGCCACAAGGAAGTTAAAACCCTACTTCGACGCACACCCCGTGACGGTCCTAACCGATCAGCCATTGGAGAAAGCTTTGGAAAAATTCGAACAATCCGGCAGGCTCATCAAATGGGCGGTGGAACTCTCTGGTTTCGGCATTAAGTACAAACCAAGGCCTTCGATAAAGGGGCAAGCGCTTGCAGATTTCCTGGCCGAATGCACATATCAGGAAGAGCCAAACCCAGGCATATGGGAGGTCTACACCGACGGCTCCTCCACGACGAACAGCTCAGGAGCCGGCATCCTTATCATCAGCCCAAACGGGGACGAGTTTGAGTACGCCTTGAAATTCACCTTCTCGGCCTCGAACAACGAATCCGAATACGAGGCGGTGATAACCGGAGTCGAGCTAGCTAGGGCTGCACGAGCGAGAACACATTGTGTTGAAGACAGACTCACTTTGTTGGTTACTAACCAAATCGAGGGGGGAGTTTGAGGCTCGGGACGACGGAATGGTAAGGTACCTAGAGAGGGTAAAAGCCGACATAGCAAAGTTGAAATCTTTCCAAATCCATTGCGTTCCCAGATCCGAGAACAACCGGGCCGACGCTCTCTCCAAATTGGCCAGCTCAACCATCAGGAATGTCAGCCGAACCGTGCTGGTAGATATCAGGAATGCGAAAAGCATCACTGAGACCGTCGGCATGGTGGGTAACATAGAGACCGAGACAACGTGGATGACTCCGATAATGAAATACAAACTTACGGTGAATTGCTTGGGAGGGCCGCAATCCCTCGGCCAAAATAAAAAGGATCGCCGCCGGTACTTGGTGTTCGAAGGGGAACTGTACGAAGATCCGTAATAAGACCACTCTTGAAGTGTGTCGGTCCAGTACGCAGAATCGATCTCGACAGAGATTCACGAAGGCATCTGTGGACATCACATGGGGGCAAGAACACTAGCCCACAAAGCTCTCCGAGCTGGCTACTTCGCCCACCATGCTTCAAGATTCCGAACAAAGACCAAGAAGTGCACGAATCGTCGATGCATGCCCCGGTGATACACGCTCCCTCCAGGGACCTACAACCGGTGCTTAGTCCCCTTCCTTTCGCACAGTGGGGGATGGACATTCTAGGGCCGTTCCCAACGGCCTCCGGAGGAAGGAAGTTCTTAATCGTCGCCGTTGATTACTTCACCAAATGGGTTGAAGCTCAGTTGTGCGATGCAGGCGAAGACCACGGCGACCGTCGAAAGGTAATGCTGGGAAAATGTTATAACTCGCTTTGGATTACCCCAAGTTATGGTATTTGACCACGGCCGAGAGTTTTGGAGCGACCTGATAATGAACTGGTTAGAAGAGCTTGGCATCAAGTTTGCGTACTCCTCCGTCTGCCACCCACGAGCAACGGGCGGCGGAGGCGACCAACAAAACAATCCTCAACGGTTTGAAGAAGACAGTTGAAGACCTTAAGGAAGGTGGGCCGATGAACTACCGGCGTCCCGTGGTCCCTTCCGACCACGGAGAAAGAAGCAACGGGGTACACCCCTTCCACCTAGTCTACGGTTCCGAAGCGATCCTACCAATTGAAGCAACGGTACCAACATTCGAACGGCTACCTTTAACCCGATTGAAAACGAGGAAGGCACAAAAGCCTCCCTAGACCTGGTCGAAGAAAGCCGAAATACAACACGCCTCAACTTGGCCGTATATCAAAACCGGATGAAGAGAGCCTACAACCGAAGAGTCCACAAAAGGGACTTAAAAATGGGAGACCTAGTCCTAAGGAAGTCGGCTGCCACCAACAAAGGAAATATTCATGGTAAACTGACGACCAACTGGGAGGGTCCCTACAAAGTGGTCGAAGAGATGAGGCCGGGTACATACCGGCTGACAGACATGGGAGGTGTGCCTTTGATGAGCCATTGGAACACCGATAACTTGAGAAAATACTTTGTATAGCGGCGGAGGTGTCCAAACCCATTGTGGACACCCCAACGCACGATCATAACAAACAAATGAATCGCCCAAGTTTTCCATCAAAGTTTTTGTCCCCTCCACAAATTGCCACCAGGCAGGAACTCAAAGAGAAGAATTGCTATCGAGCCATAACCCCGATTACCTCGGCCTTAGCCGAGAGCGACGGGGACACAATGACCGATACGCTAGAAGAATTGCTATCGAGCCATAACCCCGATTACCTCGACCTTAGCCGAGAGCGACGGGGACACAATGATCGATACGCTAGAAGAATTGCTATCGAGCCATAACCCCGATTACCTCGGCCTTAGCCGAGAGCGACGGGGACACAATGACCGATACGCTTGAAGAATTGCTATCGAGCCATAACCCCGATTACCTCGGCCTTAGCCGAGAGCGACGGGGACACAATGACCGATACGCTTGAAGAATTGCTATCGAGCCATAACCCCGATTACCTCGGCCTTAGCCGAGAGCGACGGGGACACAATGACCGATACGCTAGAAGAATTGCTATCGAGCCATAACCCCGATTACCTCGGCCTTAGCCGAGAGCGACGGGGACACAATGACCGATACGCTAGAAGAATTGCTATCGAGCCATAACCCCGATTACCTCGGCCTTAGCCGAGAGCGACGGGGACACAATGACCGATACGCTTGAAGAATTGCTATCGAGCCATAACCCCGATTACCTCGGCCTTAGCCGAGAGCGACGGGGACACAATGACCGATACGCTAGAAGAAATGCTAAAGACGTTACGCAGTTGAGATGTGCATTCTAACTGACTCGGCCATGCCGACGGTAAAAACGAAGGCACTCAATTAATAACGCAAGAAGATAAGTAAAGGATCGTGATCAGAGTCCCGGCCAAGCCGAGGACCAAAAAGATAAAACTTTATTGAAGATGATTGCAAGGAGAGTACAGACGACGGCCGTCCCCATAAGGATAGCCTAAACTCTACCTACCAAAGCTTTACAAAAAGCGAGGAAACAAAAAAACAAAAGGTTACAGACTTGGGATTTGAAGCGCCAAAAAGATGGCAGGGAGAGAAGGCTCAATAATTGGCCCCCGAACAGCTAAAGCTATCCGAGACGCCGGGTGAGTCTGGTGACGACCGCCCGTCTCCCTATGCCTGTTCTTTGCCCTCCGTCGATGGCATCTTTCGGTGGCCGGCTTAGGGGAAGGCTCAACATTTTCAAGTAACTTCAGCCTCTCACCCTCCTTCACCTTCGCATCGTAGGCCGCCTTGGCCTCAGCTATCTGAGCCGCCTTCTCTGCAGCCGCTGCCTCCGCAGCATCAGCCATCTCGTCCAGAAGCTGGTCAAATTTATCCCACGGAAAAGAGCCCTCGGGGACGAGTCTTTTTATTGCCTCCCTGGTCGCCTCCTCGGCCTGGTCCCGGAATTGGGCGCACATTTTAGGGAGAAGAACATCTTGAAGCATTTCAATATCCTTCTCCTTTTGAGCAAGGGCAGCCTGCGCGTCCCTGAGCGCCTCCGCCTGGTTGTGGAACAGATCCTTCCACTTTTCTCCCTTGGCAGCCACGGCGTCATAAGCACCCTTGTACCTGTCCCGCTCCTCCATCATCTTGGCAGTGGCGGCATCAGCTTCCTCAACTTTGGCCCTCTCGGCCCCTAGCAGCTTCTCAATTTCCTCCACGCGCTTCTTGGCAGCAAAGAGATCCAGTTTAGCCTTCGCGGCTTCCCCCTTTGCGGCAGAGAGATCAAGTTTAAGCTTTGCGATCAGTGGCGCAGCTTGGCCCATGGTCTTCTCCTGCTCCAAGATGTAGGAGCCGGCTTGTTGGGTCCACTTGGCCATCCTCTTATATAATTTCACACCCTCTGCCACAAGCTCGGAGGGAGGAATCTTCTGAGCCGAGGAGTCAACGATGACATTTCTGTCACCCCCCTTCTCAATAACCTTCTCAATAACCTTCTCAGGCTGCTTCCCTAATTGCCGTTCAGTGAGAACGGCGGCTGCCGAAGGAGGATCTACAAAAAATTTACACAGAGCATCTATGTCACCATGCATTGACACATCAGAAAGCCGGTCATCTGGGATGTCCAACGAACCAGCTAAATCCGAACCACAAGTTAGATCCGTACCAGTCTGGACCCTCTTCGTTTGAGGGCCGGCTGAGTCAGTCTTCTCCCCGGCAGCGATGGAAGCAGACGGAGGCTCTTTTCTCTTCTTCGAAGGAGAAAAGGCCTTAGCAACGGTCACCGCCCCATCAGCGATTTCGATGACCTCCACAGGCTCCTGAACCACTGGGGTCGAAGAGGGAGCTGGCACAGACGCCGCCGCCAACCTGGACGCTGCCTTCTTTGTTCTCTTTGGCACGCCCCCGAGAACCCTTGCCTGGGCCGCCGCCGGATCCAGCGACTTCAGCTGTTTATCCATGAGTTCGTTGGGAGACGGTCTACGATCACGCAAGTCAGCCGTAGGATGCTGTTCAACGACCTTCCTGTCCTTGTCAAGCCCTAACCTCTGCAAGGTCCTCTCAGACAGATCCTGGCCAAACCGGTCTGCAAGAAATCAAACAAAGGTTACACGAGAAGTAAAACAAAGCTCCAAAACAGAAACATAGCAGGCAAAGATGGGCCTCACACCGACCCCACTCACCCTGGTTGAGGGCCGGTATGAGGCCGACGCGGCAAAGCAGCTCATCTTGGAGAATAATCTGAGTCGGGGGCAGCCATCCCTTCCCAGCATCGAACAGTTGCATCGCCCGCTGCTCATCCGCAGTAAGAGGGACCAACGAAGCATCCATCTTTGCCTTACCCCGGGAGATACACTCCTCATACTCTTCTCGGTTCTCACACCGTAAGTAAACAGGGCTCTGGAAAGACCGAGGCAATGGGTAGTCCTCCGGCACTTGAACGTACACCCATCGCCGTTGCCAGTCTTTGCAAGAAGTAAGCTTGTTCACGGAGATATAGCCAGGCTCCGTCTGCACGCTGTACCACCCCACTTTACCGGCAATTGACGGCCGTAGATGATGAAGGCGGCGGAATAAGTTGACTGTCGGGATCTCCCCCCTAAAAAGACAGAGCCACACAAAGCCAACTATCGTCCTCATGGCCAGCGGATGTAGTTGGGCCACAGCAACGTTCATAGCGTTGATGATGGCCATGACATATTTATTCAGAGGAAACCGCAGCCCATACTCCAGGTGCCTGATATACACGCCGGTGTGACCCGGTGGAGGGCAACAGACCACCTGACCCTTCTTAGGGATAACGATCTTGTACCCCTCACCGAGGGAGAAATGGCCTCCGAAAAATGTCTCGCCGGAACAACTGGCGAACTTATGGGACTAAGCACGGTCAAGACCAGTCGTGCAGGGCTCGCCATGATCCGGGATAGACAGCCTCCCACCATCAGAAGGAGTCCTCTCATCCTCATCAGCATCGTCATCCTCATCCTCCCTTTCCTCCAAAATTGGTGGATCGACTACGGGAGAAGGAGACCTAGGGCCCCCAAACCTTATCGGGATGGCGTCTAGTATCCCCTCCCCATCAAGACGCGACGGGGAACCCTCCGGCGCAGAAGTGCTAGTTCCGGCGTCAGCAGAAGACATAATAGCAATAATTATTTAACAAAATAAAAAGTGAAGAAATTTGTTTGTTTACCTTGAAGAAAAACACTCGCCGGAGTAACAACTCTGAAAATTAGAAGACAAGGAAGCCCTTGAGAGTTTAGAGAGAAGAAAAATTTTGGAGAATGAAATTGGTGGCCAATTTCACGGAATAACTGCCCTATTTATGGGGAAAAGCCCATAAAGAAGGACCAATCAGCGAACAGCCCATGAAGCGTCAACCAATCAGCGTGCAGACACGTGTCGGACATGCAACCACGGGATGTCAATCGTTGCAACAGTTAGACGTCAATCAATGCAACAGTGACCAAGCGTCTTCAACACGCCCATTCATATCTCTCCGCCTATTCACCTTCCTCAACAAATTCTCAAGCATCTGTTCTCCGCCGGCCACATGATCAACCAAGCTAAGTAGCGCCGGCCTTGGGCAATCAAAAACAACCGGCACTCTCAACCCTGGTCTCGACAAGCGTCACTTTCTTTTCCACATCGGATGCCCTTTACACATCCATGTGGAGGGGGGATATGGTACGGCCTAAGAAAAACCAGGCCGAGGTAAAAGAAGCCGCCGCAGAAGAAGCCGATGCAGAAATTTTTTTACAAATTACTTACGCAGAATATACGCTCAAACGAACATCGAAGCCCATACCACGGCATAGACTACGCTGGGGGCAAATTGATGGGGCATATTCTGCACCGCTGACCAAGTCAACATATTGAGCAAGGTCAAAGATACCCACAGCAGGTCAACGACTTAGACCGCCTAGCCGATACAGCCCATCGGCCTGTCAGCCTGGGTCTCGGCATGGCAACTTGCCAGCCGGGACACATACCCGCGTACTCATATCCAAGACCCCTCGGCGGTGAGTCAACAGGGCCCGCCGGCCTGCCATAGGTCCCTCGGCCGAGGGGTAGATCAGTCTTTCCACCTGCTAGCCACTTGGCCACTTGGCCACTACGTGACAAAAGGTAAAAGCCTATAAATACTCCTCAACCTTCATTGAGGAAAGGATCCACAACTTAACCTAAATACACTATTCATCTGGTAATATCTTCCTTATCTCTCTACAATACATACCTAGCCAAGTAACACAACTTAATCCTTTAAGTTTACTGACTTGAGCGTCGGAGTGAGTACGCTTGGCACAAAGCCAAGCCCTCAGTTCGTTTATTGTTGCAGGAGAGGCCGAGAGGAACGATAAAGACAAGAAGGGTTCAACTCAAGACATTATTCTACAAGCCACGGGTGGTAACAATACTTGCTCTGGAATTACACCCGGAACACTTACAATGATCATATCATCTACGTAAACCAAAATACCAAGAAAAATACCTTCCTTGTTCATTGTAAAAAGAGAATAATATTCTAGTGATTGTGTGAAGCTATATCCCTTAAATGCATCCATTAACTTGGCGAACCAATTTCTCGATGCCTGTTTTAAACCATACAAAGACTTCAAAAGACGACATACCTTTCCTTTCCCAGTTGCTTCTAACCCTTGAGGAAACTTCATGTAGACTTCTTCATTTAAGTCGCCATGAAGAAAAACATTATTGATGTCGAGTTGAGCAATGTTCCAATTCTTAGCAACTGCTACTGCCAGTAAGAGCCTAACACTTGTCATTTTGGCCACCGGTGCAAAAGTTTCATGGTAATCCACTCCCTCAATTTGAGTGAAACCTTGGGCTACCAATCGAGCCTTGTATCGCTCTATGGTCCCGTCAGCCTTGTGCTTAATTTTGTAAACCCATTTGCACCCAATTGGCTTCTTTTCATTCGGTAAATCAACAATATTCCAAGTCACATTCCTTTCGAGTGCCTCAATCTCAGTTGCCATTGCTTTCCTCCATTCTTTGTTTTTCATAGCTTCGAAGAAAGTTCTGGGTTCTCGAACTTTGTCTATGGCCGCAAGGAAATTTCTGTGACACAAATAAAAACAACTACTTGTGACATGATTAATCATTGGATAACGAGTACCTGTCATGGATGACGGAGTTTGAGACGGGTGAGCAATCTTTGTGGGTAGGACACGAGTCGATTTGCAAATATAATGCTTTCGCCAAGCAGGCTCAATTTTTTTGTCTTTTCCCTCGTCCGAGTCTAGTCTCGTCATATACTGTGTGAGTCTCCTCCTCAATACCAACGTCATCATCAGGAGCGACATTAACATCAATATCGACCGAGACTTCCTCTACTTCCTGGTCGGATGTGTCCTGTACGGACTGGTCATCGCGTGGTCCCCTCTCATTATCAGGTGGGGATGAATGAGTAATAAATTCATCAACAAAAGAAGGAATGCTAGTGTCCACGTGCTCTAAAACATCATTATTTAAGGATGGTGTTTGAAGAGAATTGTCGTCATTTGTAATAGCATAAGGGTAAACATTTTCATAAAATTGGACATCTCTTGAAACGAATTATCTGTGTGTCTTTAAATCGTACATACACCATCCCTTTTGAGTTTTAGGATATCATATAAAAACACATCGAGTCCCCCGTTCCTTAAATTTATCTTTCGGTCTTTGCTTATTATGGGCATAAGCAAGACAGCCTAAAACTCGTAAATTGTCGAGATTAGGAGCATGACCATGCAATAGCTCATAGGGTGTTCATCCATCTAAAATCTTTGTAGGGGTACGATTAATAAGGTAAGCAGCTGTTAAAACACATTCCCCCCAGAATTTGATAGGTAGGCTAGCTTGAAAACGAAGAGCCCTTGCCTTCTCTAAGAGGTGTCTATGTTTCCGTTCTACCCGCCCATTTTGTTGAGGAGTGTCTATAGCACTAGTTTGAAAAAGAATTCCATTCTCATTGTAAAAATGTTTCAATGGTCCCGAAAGAAATTCGGTCCCACTGTCACTTTGAACGATCTTGACTTGTTTTCCAAACTGCGTGTAAACCATCTTGCAAAAATATTTGATTAAATCACATACTTCCCCTTTGTCTTTCATGAGATGAACCCAAACACTCATACTATGGTCATCAACGATAGTTAAAAAATAATCTGCCCAGGATAAGCTACTGGCATGATATGGCCCCCATATGTCACAATAAATTAAATGAAATAAAATCGCATGCCTTTTATTATTAAGAGCAAAATTTGAACGTGTTTGTTTGGCACGGCAACAAGGATCATAAATAAACTCGGAATCAAAAGATAAAGGTTTCTTAATTAAATTGCTTAAGAATGGATAAATATGACTGGAAGGGTGACCTAATCGTTGATGCCACATCCGTCCTTCATTAACACCAACACGGGCTGCCAATTCTTCGACTCGTGCCATGTAATATACTCCATCTCTCAGCTCACCCCGTCCAATCTCCGTCTTCGTAGACTGGTTCTGTATTATACAATAATTAGCATTAAAAGTCACGAAGCAATTATTTTCTCGGATGAGTTGAGGTATGGATATTAAATGACAGGTCAATTTTGGAACGTATAAGACGTCCCGTAACTCGAAAAATTTATGAAGTACAACTTTGTCGTGGTCCTTTGCTATGATGGTGGATCCATCCGGCAATCCGACGGTGGATGGTGCTCCTGCCCATGACTCCAAAAGTAATTCCCGACTACATGTGATGTGATGCAAATCACCACTATAAAACATCCATTCGGTAAGATTAACATGGTGCACACCTTTTAATTTTTCGTTACCTTCGGCTTTAGCAGTGAGAAGGCTTCTTAGCTGCTCCATCTCATCAAGGGTAAACTCTTTCTTTGACGGCTCTCCTTTGCTAGTGGATAAGGAATTAACAACCTGGTTGTAAGCATTACCAGGTCCCTTCCCACCTCGGCCTCCACCGCGGCCTCCATGCCTGCCCATGCCACGTCCTCTACTATTAATCCCTAATTTCTCTTAAAAGTTTTCCTCTGTGTGGTACCACTTTTTACAATGTGTGCACTTCGGAGGTTCGTATTCCTGTTGGTCTGGATTGGTGAAGTTTCCATGACCACGACCTGCTCCATTTCGAGCACTCATAGCCACTTCAGTTGACGGCTCTTCTCTAATACGGGTCACGGCTTTGTGGCGTTCTTCTCGCAGCACGAGGTCATATACACGGTTCAAGAAAGTCAGGTCATCGTCCATCAATAAATTGGAACGTAGATTATCGTACAAAGCCGTATTGAGTCCAATGATGAATTGATGCACCTTTTCCTCTTCTTTCTCTTTGAGAAATTCTGTGGCGGCTCCGCAAGTGCATGCAGGGACGTGACTGTAGGTAGTTAACTCATCCCACAGTGATTTTAGATCAGTATAATAATCAACCACAGAACGATTACCTTGCTTGCACTCGGCCAAGTCACTCTTGAGTTGATGCACTCGGGGTGCATTTCCTGTGGCATATCGTTCCTTAAGCTCTTTCCATATCTCGACGACAGTAGCATTGAAAGCTATGCTTGGATGCAGTTTTTCATCGATCACATTCCGCAACCAAGCCTTAATCATGGCGTTACATTGACGCCAGGCGACTACTTGGTAATTGTCTGCTTCGGATCCTTGGGGATCCTTCGGGTTTCTTCACGGTGCCATCAATAAGACCCAACTTGTTCTTTGCGTCAAGTCCATTCTTTACCGCATCAGCCCAAAGTTCGTAGTTATCACCATTAAAAATCGTGTGAGTCAGTTTAATACTCGGACTGTCGGAAGGATATAGGTATAAAGGTGATGACATGGGTATAACCATGATGTCCTTTACATTGCCTTTGCCTCTATCAAGACTACCGTCATCTCCAATCTTGGTCATTATATATAAAAGAATGAAATATATGAATTGCGGAAGATAAAAAAAACGATGCAAGGATCAAACCTGCTTCGATGATACCATGATAAAATGTGAAAATAATGGTTGTCGAAAGATTGGCTCTGTGGCCGTATATTTCTGATAATGGAGAACAATATACAAGGCCAGGTATATATACAATTCTACATATGATAATAGTCAAAGAACCCTAGAGAATATCCTATAAACAAGGAAACTAAATAAGCTAAAAGATACAAAGCTTAACAGTAAGATAAACTAAGAGTATCCATAATATTCCTAGCATATCTCGAGTATAAGGGTCGATATATTTCCATATATTCAAATATGAAGTTAGATTACACAATACATGGGGTATATATACAATAATAGAAGACAATATTTACGGGAAGAATATAAATTATTACATGAGGTGTGGTGTCATCTCACGGGGAGCCGAGCACAAGATCATAATGACAAACTTTCCGCCATTACCAATCCCGCGATCCGCCTTTTGACAAGATGTTTAGCTTGTTGGTTCTTATCCATGGGAGAGCCAACAAAAGTTAGCGATGCGGTGAGGGAGTGCATTTGGGCCATGCTCCCGGAAGGGAATGGTGTGCCGGATTGGGCAAGACTTTTTGTTGATTCTTGTTTGAAGCATAAGAAGAGGAGGGGAGGTAACATCAATAGTGGGGGTTTAATCACCCTTTTTGTGGAGAAGTTTGTGGGCTCGACGTCGGATGACCAACTCCCCGTTTGGGGAAATAATTTTTACAACACCCAAGGACTTGAGGAAACACACATGATCAAAGTCCTTGATAACGTGAATTTTCGATGCAATTGGTTGGGAGTGGGGAAAGCTCCTTACATGATTCTACCAAAGAATGGCCCGATTCCTCATGGTACCCATGCCATTCACTTTTATTGCCCACCCGACACGCTCGGTTGTCCATCTTGATAGTGAAGAGGGGAGGGAGATAGGGAACATAGAGCGTGACCCACCCATCCATGACACACCAATGTTTGAGGCGGGGGGGGGGGTGGGAAGCTCTAATCCACCAATTGCCCCATGGCAACAACAAATGCACGGAGACTCGAGGGACTTTGGAGGCAATTAGTGGGAGAGTTGATAGCTCTCATGCTTGGCAACAACAACAAACGCCAAGACTTGAGAGTTTAGATCAATGGAGGGTAGCTAGCATGGAGCACCAAAGATTGAGTGCAGAGGCCGAAAGGGCCCAAATGAAGATGATTCAAGAGATGGCTAAAAGGCAAGATGAGGCCTATGCTTGGCAACAACAACAAGCCAAGTACATGGAAGAACAACAAGCCATGTGGAAGGCCCAAAATGCGTGGAGAGAGCAAGCAATTCAACAATTTGGGGTGCAAAATGAGGGGCACCACCAATATGTTGAAGACTCCTTTGAAGATGCTCAAGCTCAAGAGGATTCTTTTGGGCTCATCCGTGGCCGTTTCGGCATGACCCTCCACCAAAATTACCCCCACTACGAACCAACCATCACTGAGCCACAAGTTGAGGAGGCCTATGAGAGGGCCAAGAGAGTGAGGCAAGCAAGAGACAGGAGAAGGAGAAATCAAGGGACATATGAGCAAGGGGAAGGCTCGGGTCCCTCCAACTACCAACCATGAGAGGATGAGAGTACTCCTCCACATTGAGGACAATGTGGAATCTAAGTGTGGGGGAGTAAGATGATTGAATTTGTAATATATGTACATTTATTTACGTTTCCATTGAATGTGTGCTAAAAAAAAAATGAAAATCCCGGCTAGGTGAAAACCCACAAGGGTGGGCGCCTAGGCAAGATTGGGAAAGGTGGCCGAGGACGGAATGAAAACCCGAAAGGGCATTCCTGGCAAAATGAAGAATCGAGTTGCGAGCCACCGATGAGAGGAAAGGAAAAGCTAAGGTGAAAACCCGAAAGGGCACCTTAGGCAAAATGAAGGATTTTCACCAAAAAAAAATTGAAAAATTGAAAAATTGCAACACCAAAAAGATGGAGGGATACGAAGGGAGCGATAAGGAGGATTTAGGAAGGAGGCTAGATATAGAATTTAATTTCTTTTTGAGTCAAAGAAAATTGTTTCAAATTGGTGTTTCGTGTTTGCTACTAAGTTGTTGATCTTTATTGGTGTTTGGCCAACTTAGTAGCATGACTTGCATTGCTTGGAGTGATAAGGGGGTGATATAAGGGGAGCATGAATGATTTGGAGGATTGTGTAGGTCACCTTGCTTTTGTCTTGGGATAAGGCAAGGGTGACCATTGCTATTTTGGAGAGACAAGAAGGGGGTGAAGTTGATGAGTCGGAGTTGAAGGTGTGTTGTATCTTGTTTAAAGGGATGACATAAGGAGGGCGTGTGAGAGAAGAGAGAGTGTGATAACTTTTAGTCTTTGTTTTTCTTTTCATAGGTGGTTATCAATGAGGAAGACATAAGAAGGTCGTGGTGAAGGAAGAGCGGTCATTTACCCTCGTACTCACCTTTGGGCTTGTGCAATTGCTTGTTTCGGGTTTTGCTCGGGACAAGCAAAAGTCAAAGTGTGGGGGTATTTGATAGTATCAAATAAGTCGTGTCTAGTATGATAATTTTAGGTTGTTTATTCAAATGTTGGAGCCAATTTATGCGTTAATCTCGGACATACCGGCTTACTCGATTTCTTTGTAGTTTGGGTCACAAAGGACTTAGTCTTGAATTGATCACCTTTTGAGGCAAAGGAAGCAACCGTATCAAAGAGTCAAGGTGAAGATTTCATGTTGTTTCAACCAAGATAAGAAGTCCGTCTCAAGCAAGCAATGATGAGTGAAGTTTGGAAAGTAAAGAAGCAAGCAAAACTTGGAAGTTGATAGGGGAGTCCCGAGCTGGGGCGCAGCCTGCGCCACATTCCTGCGCAGCCTGCGCCGCTACCAGAGTTTTCTGCGCCAGGTTATTTTAAAGACGGGCTTAGTTAAGCAAATCAGGTTTTGGGCTTGTTTTTGGAGGATTTAACCTAGAAAGGAGTGCACCCCTATATATACTCCTCATTTTGAAGACCTAGTTATCATCTAATTATTGAATAGTCTCTAGAAACTTGTAGTAGGAAGAACACTTTATTTTGGGTAAAAGTTGTAATCTTTTAGCTTTGGATGTTAATCTTTCTTCATTTCTTGGGTTTTTTCTAAGAAGATGGAAGGCTAATCTTCCCTTTGCTTGATGTAATTTGATCAAAGTATCCAACTTTGGTATTGTAAGACTCTTAAACCTCTCTTAATTTATCTAATGCTCTTTTCTTGTGCTTGAATTCTTATGTTGAGTAATTGTATGTTTGGTTTGATCATCCTTGCATGTTGTTTACTTGACTAGTGCAAATCCTAAGGAAATGGTTTAATTTAGTTGGGATTGTTGAAGCAAGTTTGTTGTTTGTTGATTTGGTTTAAAGGATTCATACAACAAATAGGAAAGTTCATGTCTTTTGCTCATTTGTTGTTGGAATATGTGTCCTCCGACAATAATGCGATCACAACTGTCGATCATGATGATCACATGTTTAAGTCTCATTTTAAAGGATACAATTGGGAAGTAATATTTTAGTGTCAACTGGTCCACACATATCGGTAATGATTGGCTGACTAGACTTTGACATTACTGTCGTGCGACGGTGGTGATCAGTTGATCCCCTTAGGTCATACCTAAACGGTAACACTCTTAATTGATTATTTAATGGATCGTATGACGATACGGGTCAATTAAATTACTTAAAATTGACGGACGATTTTGGAAGTAATATTTACGTATCTCATTATAATTTGATTAAATAAGATACGGTCTAAGTGATCGAATTGTTTTATTGCATAGATGAAATTATTGTTTAAAGAAACAATTGCATTTGAATGAATAATTTATTATAAACACAAGATGTTGTGATTTATAATTGGTAAATTATTTTGGTACAAGTGATTATGAATTACTAAGTCGATTTTGTATATGACGTATTTTTATTAATGCGTTGATTTTTAATATGTTAAAAATGCATAACAATTTTACATGACATGTGACATGTGACAAATTGACAAAGATAAAATGGAATCCATTTTATCTTAAAATGGACCGAAATAATGGGGTGATATTAGAAAAATATTATGTTGATTGATTAAGTGGAAAACATAATAATTTTTCCTAAACCTAGCCATGCAAACCTAGTGCCTCTTGTGAAGAGCACCTTGCTCATGCATTGGCCCCTTCCACCCCACCCTACCCGGTTTTTCTAGTAAAAGAGACCAAGGGTTTTCTTTTTTATTTTACCTTATACACTACATCAAATGTGAAGGTAATTATTCATTCATTCACCAACTAAAATATTGAGTTTTAGAGAGATAAAAACTTCTTCCTTCTTCTCCTTCTCTTAACCGAAATTAAGAGAACAAATAAAGATTTTTGGGTCAATTTTATTTAAATTAATATTGTTCTAGTATTAATAATATTATTTTATTAAGTGGTTACCTTGGGTATTATTCCTTGGGAGGGATTCTATACTTGAATCCTTTTGTTCATCCATTTTGGGGTGCTCAAGAACAAGTGAGTAGGAGAACTCACTTGTGCCCAATAATCCGAATTATCAATGTAAGAATGATGATTTCTTCTTAATATTTACTTATGTTTGCATGCATAAGATCTAATTAATTTTATGACTAAATTAATTTTGAAACATATATGAATATGTTGTAATAATGAGATATAGATTTCCAACAAGTGGTATCAGAGCCTTAGGTTGTTTGCATGCAAATCGGTTATAATTTTTCCGAGTTATACGATTAACATATAAAACTTATAAATTTGTGTTTATTATGATATATCACGAAATCATTATGCATGTTAAAGTTTCTGGTCCTAAAATGTATTTAGGATATTTTGGTTAATTTATGGATTTTTATTGTTCATTTTATATAATAATGGAATTAAAATGTGATTTTATGATAAAAATGTCATTTTCGGACTAAAATTAGCTAAACTTCGAATTTTTCTGTGATTTTTGGATATGTTTTCACATATTTTATTCTAAGATGACCTGTAAAGTTTCATAATTTTTTGAGTTCTTATGCTCAAAATATGGATTTTTCATGATAAAAATCGAATTTAAATATAAAATGGGTTAATATGAGAAATATATCGATTCTGATCATTGATATTTAGTATGTTGTCACATGAAATTTTATAAGATGTGTGTAGAATAATAGGCTATAATTAAGTCTTTATGCATGATTTATGAATTTTTGATTAAAAATAGCATAAATAGTGACTTTAATTAGTGAATAATTGCTAAAACATACATCATGACTAAGGAAAAACGTCACATGTTGCATTTTATCATATATTTCAGATCTAAAATTGAAAAGTTGATAAATATAATTTTTCTCATATTCTTATGATTATATTTGCTAAATCCGATAAACCGCAACATTGTTTTTCCCGATAAATTTTGAAATTTTTAACCTAAATTTTTTGAACATTATGAGTGTCATGGTATTTTTCCAGAATGTTCATGAGTTTAAATTTCAAATTTTGAATTTATTTGAAATTTTTATGATTTATTTGGTGTTTATGGTTTTTTTTTTTGTAATTTTGAGTCCATTAATGAACAAATTTTGAGAAATATAAGTTAATTATTGTCAATATATTAGTGGAGACTAATTTTGAGTCCTAAGTTGGTTAGGGTAATTAACTTGTGCATAAATATGATTTTATGTAATTTATTGTGATTTTAAAAGGTTGAATCACGCAAATCCTTATAAACCGTTTAATATACGATATTGGCTCCTTAAAGGCGATTTAGCATAAAATTGGGCATGTTCATACATATTATAATGCTGCATTTTATTTATGATTGTCATAATTTTATTTTATGTAATTTTTGAATTATGTAATTTTTACTTAGTATGGCCTTAGTTTTTTAATTGGTATTACCCGAAATGTATGGGAATATCGATTCGGTTGTAATTTATTGTGATCTCGTATCACCGTTTTGTAATTTAATGGATTTATCTTATTTTAATTACCAATGTATAATAGGAAATTATGTAATTTGTTATGTAATTTATTTATTCCGGAGTTTCTTGAAGACGGTGCCACTAAAGAAGGCGATACATTAAAGACGGTGTTACCTCGAGATGCGTGCCAAAACCGATGTTCAAGGGACCAATGGACTTGGTTTCCGAATATGTAATAGTTAATTAGATTTTTCCATTTTAAGAAGGCCATACTAGGATTTAATTTATGCTTTGCATTTTATTTATATGTCTCATGCATCGCTAAATCGCCATAACTAAAACATGCATCATCTTTTAATCGAGTTTATCGACCATGTCAATTATAATTATCGTAGTTCACCGCTTTAGTTCACTTAAAACGTGATAGATAATAAATTGACATGACCTCTCGCTAAAATAAACAATTGAGACATAGCCTTACCAAAAAGTAAAAACCATGAAAACCTATTTCGTGAGGGAGTGCACTCGGCTTTACTGGGGTACAAACCTTGTTACATAGGGGAAGTGGGTGATAAATGTCTACCCACCGAGTTTATAAAGATGAGGGTTGTTTTCGGCTTTACCGATGCCCAAGTTGATGTAAATTTGGATCATGGACACATTTATTCGAAATTTGGGTTGAACTCAACGAAAGTATTCTCGACGGTTGCCGGATGTGTTTCAGGCTAGAGATGAATTTTAATGTAAATTTATCGACCAAGAGTTCTAAAAGTAGAATCGATTAAAAAGTTAATCCACCGAGTTATATTGATAAGGGTTGTTTTCGGCTTTACTGATGCCTAAGTTAATATGAATTTGGGTCTTGGAATCATTTATAATAGTTGGGTAGAGGTCACTATATAAATGTTCATATCTTGTTAAATTTATTTACAAGTATGATTTAAAAAGACAAATGTTAATATTTCCTTTTCCTCCATACTTGTAGTTCATTACAATGAATCCATCAAACGCTACCGCACCGATAACTATTGAGTCATGTCACAATGTTTTTGACGACGTTTGCTTCAACAATGATTTCGACACTACTAGAGAACTTCATTTTGGGATTGGTTCGGATGGAAACCTAAACTTTATCACTTATTCTAATCCTCCTACAAGATCTCTTGTGAGCCGGTCTCAGGAAGACCGCCTCATAAAATCTATAAGATCTTTGTCTTTGGAAGATAAAGATGCCAAAACTAGTGGGAGCTCAAGCAATCAAGTTCTTGCTTCAAAGGGCAAAAGGTTCAAGAAGAAGGGAAAGAAAGGGAAAAACTTCAAGCAAGTTGAAGATGAGTGGCATTATTGCTATGGCATGGGACATTGACTTAGGAATTGTCCCGTATATTTGCGAAATATAAGGGAAGGAATCATCGTTCCAAAAGGTAAAATTCCTAAGGAAATTTATGTTATTGATATAAATTATACTTCCACTACGACATGGGTACTGGATACCGGTTGTGGTTCTCACCTTTATAATCATTTATAGGGTTTAAGAGACATGAAGAGGCTTAGCAAAGGAGATGTGGATCTACACCTTGGAAGTGGAGCTCGAGTACCGGCCGAATCCAAAGGAACTTATGTATTAGCTTTGCCTAATGGATTTGAGTTGTATTTACATAATTGTTTTTATGTGCCTACACTCTCTAAAAACATTATTTCTATCGCTATGTTAGACATGGACAGATTTTGTTTTGTCATTAAGAACAATCGTTGTACTATTTCTAGGAATTATTTGGTTATAGGCCAAGCTTCTTCCATTAATGGCATTTACATTTTAGAAACCTCGAATCCGACTAATGATATCTATAACATTCAATCAAAGAAACTCAAATCAAGTGACCCAAATGAATCGTTCATTTGGCATTGTCGATTAGGTCACATAAACGAGAATCGCATCAAAAGATTAATTTCGAGTAATGTGATTACACCATTTGATTTTCAATCATATGGAACATGCGAATATTGCCTGCTTGGCAAGATGACTGGTAATCCTTTTAGCGGTAAAGGAACACGAGCTAGTGAACTATTGGGACTCATACATACCGATGTATGTGGACCAATGAGTATCACCGCTCGTGGAAATTATGACTACTTCATAACCTTCACCGATGACTTAAGTAGGTATGGGTATATCTATTTAATGAAGCATAAAAGTGAAGCGTTTGAGAAATTCAAGGAATTTCAAAATGAAGTAGAGAACCAATTGAACAAAAGAATTAAGGCACTACGATCCGATCGTGGTGGAGAATATCTTAGCCTTGAATTCGATTCACACTTGAAAGGTTGTGGTATTATTTCACAACTTACTCCACCCGGAACACCACAACTTAATGGTGTTGCTGAAAGGAGAAATCGAACCCTACTTGATATGGTTCGATCCATGATGAGTCAAACCGAGTTACCAAACTCCTTTTGGGGATTTGCGATTCCAACCGCAATAAGATCCTTGAACAACTGTCCCACCAAAGCCACCGAGAAAACTCCATTTGAGATATGGAAAGGAAGAGTTCCTAATCTATCCTACATGAAAATTTGGGGTTGTAATGCTTATGTCAAAACCAAAAATGACAATAAGCTAACCCCACGATCTGAAAAATGCACCTTTGTAGGCTATTCTAACACCCGAGGTTATTACTTCTATAAACCTCAAGAAAACAAAGTGTTTGTGTCTTCTGAGGCTGTCTTCTTAGAAAGGGGTTTTATTTCTAAGAGACAGAGTGGGAGAAATTTTGAACTTGATGAAATTCAAGAGCCACAAACCGATGTAGAGACGCAAGAAGATGTTCCTTCGTCGTCTAGTGCGGTTGTCCCTCCTCCTCTTAGAAGAACGGGCCGAGTTATACGCCATCCCGATCGATATGTGGGACTTATCGAAGAAGATGGAACACTCGATGTGTTGCTTTTAGAAAGTGACGAGCCCGCCACCTACAAGGCCGCAATCTCTAGTCCCAATTCCTCCTTATGGCTTGAAGCCATGAAGTCCGAAATGGATTCTATGCATGAAAACCAAGTTTGGGACTTGGTAGATTTGCCTAAAGGAGCAAGACCTCTTCAATACAAATGGATTTTCAAAGTCAAGAATGGCATTGAAGGACATGATGATGTCAACAAAGCTAGGCTAGTGGCAAAAGGATTTACCCAAGTCCAAGGTCTCCATTATGATGATACCTTCGCCCCCGTAGTCATGCTAAGATCCATACGGATTTTGTTAGCGATTGCCGCATTTCATGATTATGAAATATGGCAAATGGATGTCAAAACCGCTTTTCTAAATTGGCATTTAGAAGAGGAGGTGTACATGATACAACCCGAAGGTTTTGTTGATTCTAAAAATCCTAACAAGGTATGCAAACTTAAGAGATCCATTTATGGACTTCAGCAAGCATCAAGAAGTTGGAATCATCTATTCGATCATTTGATAAAAGAGAATGGTTTCACTCGAAGTGTTGAGGAACCATGTTTATACATGAAATTTAGTGGGAGCAATGTTGTGTTCCTAATATTGTATGTGGATGACATACTACTCATTGGAAATGAGATTCCAATGTTGTCTTCTGTTAAGAAGTGGTTAGGTAACCATTTCCAAATGAAGGATTTAGGAGAGGCACAACGCATATTAGGTATCCGGATCCATAGAGATAGATCCAAGAGGATATTGGCACTAAGTCAAGAGTCTTATGTTGATAAGATTCTTCGACGGTTCAGCATGGACAAATCCAAAAGGGGATTTGTACCTATGGTAACTGGGATAATATTGAGCAAGTCTCAATCTCCCTCCGAACCCCATGATGTTGAACGCATGAAGATGATCCCTTATGCTTCCGCTGTTGGATCAATCATGTACGCCATGATATGCACACGTCCTGATGTCTCGTATGCCTTGAGCATGACGACTAGATATCAAGGAAATCCAGGTAAGAGTCACTGGATAGCCGTCAAGAACATCCTTAAGTACTTGAGAATAACTAAGTATTCTATCTTAGTGTTTGGAGGAGACACCAAGCTACGTTTTAATGGATACACGGACTCGAGTTTTCAAACGGATAGAGATGACAAGAAATCACAAGCTGGTTTCGTTTTCATGCTCAATGGTGGTGCCATTAGCTGGAGAAGCTTCAAGGAAGCTATGACTGCGGATTCAACAACGGAGGCTGAGTACATTGCAGCATCAGAAGCTGCCAAGGAAGCTGTGTGGATCAGGCAATTCACGGAAGGTCTAAGAGTAGTACCTACCGCCAATGATCCTATCACTCTCTATTGTGATAATAGTGGGACGATCTTCCAAGCGAAAGAGCCAAAGTCTAGTAATAGATCTAGACATGTACTTAGAAAATATCATGTAATAAGAGATTTCATTGAAAGAAAGGAAATTGCGATTTGTAAGGTTGGGACGGATGACAACATAGCCGATCCACTCACCAAACCTTTATCGCAGGCCAAGAATGATGGACATGTTGCGTCCATGGGACTTAAACGTGTACCAAGTTTATGTTAGATTTTGAAATGAAATAAAAGTGTTGTTTTTGTTCATGTTCATAATCGAATTTGTCTTTTATCTTTTCTTTATACATTGTTATATCCAAACGGGTTGTAGTGACAATTGAACCCCGTTAAAGTGAACACGGATTAGCATTGTATTCGCCCATAGTTACTTAGATGAGGTGACGTCTCGAAGTGACTAAAATGTGATGCGATTGATGGCAAGTTCAAGTGCCATGGATTCATATGAGAATGACTAGTCGATCACATAGGCAGACTGTTAGGAACACTTTGTCGGGCCTTATGACCGCTTATAGAGTTATGGCAAATTTATATAGCCTGGTCGTGGCGAGAGCTACTATAGTATTCTAATGAATCGATTCTTTTGACTAAAGACTGTTCGCCTAAGATGGCACAGTTTCAGATTAACTTTGATTTGTGTTACTGCGACCTTCGTAAATGGGGTCAAATGGGCACATTTTGGGTTATGATGGCTATGGCTAGTTGAAGGGAATGAGTGCGATAGGAATTGTCCACCCCTAGTCAGGGTTATAACAATATCTCAGTGCCACTCGAGGAGCAATGAACAGGAAATGCGTGGCCACGCTCGGAAGATATCTATGGTAGATAAATCCGGTCAATCAGTTATTCTCCAGATCGAGGAAACCACTCTCGATATGATCACTTGCAAGTACGGCCTGAAAGACACCTTGTATTGAGTGGGAGATAGTAATAGGACAAGAGAATTGGTGACGCACACTTGTCGAGGACAAGTGGGAGATTGTTGGAATATGTGTCCTCCGACAATAATGCGATCACAACTGTCGATCATGATGATCATATGTTTAAGTCTCATTTTAAAGGATACAATTGGGAAGTAATATTTTAGTGTCAACTGGTCCACACATATCGGTAATGATTGACTGACTAGAGTTTGACATTACTGTCGTGCGACGGTGGTGATCAGTTGATCCCCTTAGGTCATACCTAAAGGGTAACACTCTTAATTGATTATTTAATTGATCGTATGACGATACGGGTCAATTAAATTACTTAAAATTGACGGACGATTTTGGAAGTAATATTTACGTATCTCATTATAATTTGATTAAATAAGATACGGTCTAAGTGATCGAATTGTTTTATTGCTTAGATGAAATTATTGTTTAAAGAAACAATTGCATTTGAATGAATAATTTATTATAAACACAAGATGTTGTGATTTATAATTGGTAAATTATTTTGGTACAAGTGATTATGAATTAATCAGTCAATTTTGTATATGACGTATTTTTATTAATGCGTTGATTTTTAATATGTTAAAAATGCATAACAATTTTACATGACATGTGATATGTGACAAATTGACAAATTGACAAAGATAAAATGGAATCCATTTTATCTTAAAATGGACCGAAATAATGGGGTGATATTAGGAAAATATTATGTTGATTGATTAAGTGGAAAACATAATCATTTTTCCTAAACCTAGCCATGCAAACCTAGTGCCTCTTGTAAAGAGCACCTTGCTCATGCATTGGCCCCTTCTACCCCACCCTACCCGGTTTTTCTAGTAAAAGAGACCAAGAGTTTTCTTTTTTCATTTTACCTTATACACTACATCAAATGTGAAGGTAATTATTCATTCATTCATTATCTAAAATATTGAGTTTTAGAGAGATAAAAACTTCTTCCTTCTTCTCCTTCGCTTAACCGAAATTAAGAGAACAAAAAAAGATTTTTGGGTCAATTTTATTTAAATTAATATTGTTCTAGTATTAATAATATTAATTTTATTAAGTGGTTACCTTGGGTATTATTACTTGGGAGGGATTCTATACTTGAATCCTTTTGTTCATCCATTTTGGAGTGCTCAAGAACAAGTGAGTAGGAGAACTCACTTGTGCCCAATAATCCGAAATATCAATGTAAGAATGATGATTTCTCCTTAATATTTACTTATGTTTGCATGCATAAGATCTAATTAATTTTATGACTAAATTAATTTTGAAACATATATGAATATGTTGTAATAATGAGATATAGATTTCCAACATTTGTATGGTTTAATCTTATGAGGAATCGATCCTAGCTTCATCTTTTGGTAAATTCTTAATGCTCATGCTTAGTCTCTTTTCATGGTTTAATGATTTGTTGCTTAAGCTTGAAGGGTATATGTAGATGGTTTAATTTACATGTATCAACATCTTGAGGTGATAGTATTGGGCAGATAATTGTAAGAGAGTAAAAAGAGTCAAGCTTTACCATTGTTGGGTTACTAAGAGAGAATTACATCAAGTTTTCCCCTCTATATTGAATCTTGCATACTAGTTGTTTGTGAAATTGTCTCAATAGGAAGATCTTCAATCTTTACTCATATTCCCATGTTTGTTTCCCAAAACCAATCCTTTTCCATCTATGTTTCCTACTAGTTGATCTTTGTTAATAGCCATTGTGTGTGATTATTGCCTTTTGTTAAGTTTAAATTGTTATTAGGATCTTGATTAGTAGTAAAGACCTACTTAGTAGTCAATAGTTTACAATTCAAGTTTTTAGTCTTAAATCCCTTCTCTTGGGTTCGACCCTTACTTCCCTTTAGTACTATCCTTAAAAGCATAGTGTAGGGTTGAGTTTGGTTTATAAATTGTTAATTTGATAGGTTAATTCTAGTATTTTAACGACCTAGTTTTCACCGAGTCACACCACATAAATAAACAAGTTAAAAGTGTAAATTTAGGTTATTACAAACCAAGCTTAGTAAACGAGGGGAAAAGATATCCCACGAATAAACATGTTTAATAGGTGAGTCTAAGGGTAAAAATAGGCAAAACTAATCCGATGGTCAAGGTACTCGCTAGCTCACACGTGTCTACTCCCATATAAGCACCAACTGAATACCTGGTCGGTCCGATTTGAGCTTAGATTTCGGTTACTTGTCGTTAGGAGCACCTAGACCAAAACAATATTTATAACTTCACATACAACTCTACTATTAGTAAAGAGGCAATTAAAGGTCGGATCCCAAGGGACGGGTATTGATGTAGGATTTTCGATTGCAAGTAGCGGTGTCTAGGGGTGTCACAGTTTGGGTTGAGATAAGAAGATCACTAAACTAAATAGCAATTAAAGTAAACAAGCAAGATGATTAAAATGAGATGTAAACAATTGATTAAAAGCACTAGGGTGTCATGGGGTCATAGGGGATTCATGGGAATTGATCATACAAACATATTCTCAAATTATAAACAAGCAATTATTGTTGTGATAGGATCGAGTTGGTTTATGTCTTACAATCCTAGGAAGGTTTGGGTCCCGGAGCCGAATCCATTAGATTGTACAACACATACAAGTCGACTTAATCCTCCCTACTCAACTATATGCATGATCTAATGAGACTCGAGATGGTTTATGTCTTACAAGTCTCATTGAAAAGGTAAGTGATGGGTAAAAAATGCAAGGATTCATAGACTCGCATTTCATCAAACATAACATGTGCATAAGTTGAGATAACAACAAACAAGCAAATAAATTATGAAAATATATTAACTTAAGCATGAATCATCCCCCATGTTGGTTTCCCCTAATTACCCATTAACCCTAGTGAAGGAAACTACTCACTCATTATCAAGTTTAACATGTTAACAAGGTTGTCAATCATATTAACAAAGCAAAACATGATGAATAAATGAAGATGATTAACAATAATTAAAAAGAGATTAAGAGAGTTATACCTAATGATGATTTCAAAATAATAATGCAAAGAATAAAAGAAATACTTGATGATTGATGGAAGGTTGTCAATCTCCAAATAAACCCAAATAATCTTCAATTACCCAAAATAAAAGATGAACAAAAGAGAGATTAAGGAAATGAGATTTGTATTAATATTTGATTAGAAGTTGATTACAAGATTAAGGAGAGATTAGAATGATATAAACTACACTAAAGATTGATAAGATGAACATGATAACCTAATTAGACTAATGGGGTATTTATAGTGGGGATTAGGTGCACAAATCAGGGTTACTAAGGGCTTAAATGACGATTAAGTCCTATAGGAATCGCTGCTCTCAAGAAAAGATGTGGGTCTCCTTTTTGCTAGTCTTTCAAAAATATGCGCATCTTCAATGGAGGGAAGAAGAGGACATGTCCCGCTAGAGTAGAATCCGGGCGTCCAAGGGTCGGGAAAGGCGGATTGGGGAGCTGCTGAACGGGCGTCTGGCTTCTTGGACGAGCGTCCTGGGAAGCTGATGGACGGGCGTCCTGAGTGGTGGGACGAGCGGATCCTGGCTCAGCTTCCTTTTCTTCATTTCTTCTTCCAACAATCCTCCGGAATTTTGTCGGGGATGCAAGGATCTTCTTCATCATTGCCCATCTACTACATTATGTACAAAGGCCTTCCAGTCTTATCTTCTCTTTGATGCTTGGTCATTATATTCGATCAATTTAGCTCTATTTTGCCATGAAAATCCAAGGTTTGCACTCCTCTCCTACCAAGGAAACAAAACCTCAAAGAATATGCAAAACAAAGGACTAAAGATAGTAAATGATCCAAATATGCACTAAAAAGCATAGGAACGAGGCTAATTCGGGGACTAAATATGCTCAAATATTGATCACATCAAATATCCCCAAACCGAACCTTTGCTCGTCCCGAGTAAAGAGGTGACAAAACTAGGACCCTTATTTAAACTATCCTACTAATATAGCCGACATGAGACAATTAGCGGGTCACACTCCGCCCCTTCAACTCACAACAAGACAACCATGAGGTAGAATGCCTTCTTGCAAGACAAGGCCGGTCTTGCCAAAATGGCGACACATCCAAGCATTAAAGCACACAAAGTCAAGTAATGGATGCATCTACAAAAGAATAGCCACTTTCCTCATCTAAGTGGCGGAAATTATCTAAAGGGGAAGCAATTCAAGGGTACACACTCCTTCATAGATATGGTTTCTTCAAACTACTAAGCCTTGAAGGATACCAATAAATCACCTCCAAGTTGTGTCAAGCTAGGGTACCTTTGTCCACAATTGTTAAATTCTTTTGTCAAGAGTAGACTCCCTATGATGTTAGAAACACTGGAGCATCGCGGAATTCCCCTTCTTGCCTAGACAAGAAGAAGGGTCGTCCCCTCTCTACCATGCACAAAAGTGGATACGATGGATAAAGGGATCAATAGTATTTGAGTTTCATTTTGGGAGTTTGCTTTTGTTGTTATTTTCCCCTCAATTTCTTGTGGCATATAACATTTGGGAACACTTTTCCTTTTGCCCTTTCTTTTGATTTTTGGCATTTTAATACTTGACAATTTTAAACTTTTTGCCTTTTCTTTTGAACATTTTCAAAGTCACCCCATTCGTAGTGAGGGTGCTTATATTTGAAGCTTTATGAGTCTATTTTTGCTCCTCTTTTCTTTTGATGCAATTTGCAAACCTTTTGACTTTTCATTTCATTTCTTGAACTCAAATTTGAACAATTTTTGTGCCCATTCCATTTGATGACAAAATGTACGGTTGAACATGGATGAATGATGGTTGCATGGTTTCAAGGGTCACCTTGGAATAAACGGTAGCCAAGGAGTTATCACACCACAAGGTACTCTTGACTAGCCTTAATCAATGGGTCAAAGGATACTAGCATGACACATCCTAGGGTGTTTTACAAGTATTCTAACAAGCAAAGTCTTAAGAGGAAAAAGCATCTACTAGGGCCTATATACACTTGCCAAGCTTCCCAAATAGACGTTTTCACAATTTTTTTCTAAATGCAACTATATGCCATGATGCAACTAACATTTATACATCCTAATGCATATGCTTCTACCAACTAGTATGCCAAATAATCTAAATGCAATCCTAAATTCACATTGTTTTTACCGCATCAATCAAAATAAAGCCACATAGTCATTAACATAAAGAGGAAAAAGAAGATTGGAAAGATCATACCATACGGTCTTCAATATCCTCATGTCTCGGATGTGGCGTAGTCAATCAATGTGAACAAGGATGAACAAACACAATATATACAAAATAATATATACAAGTCTACACTAAAAAGGAATGAACATGTTTTTGATTTTTTCAATTTTTTAATTTTTTTTGGATCTTTCGAATTTTTTTATTTTTTTGGATTTTTAATAAAAGTCAAGTTAGAATTTCCCATCCCCACACTAGTATGGGCATTGTCCTCAATGGCCAATACGAGAGGAAATTATGCAATGAATATGCATGATTTCTAAACGAAATGCAAACTATACTAAGCTACATTACATGATGCATGTGTTTTTATTATGGCAGAGAGCATAATTTAAATTAGCTCCCAATGCATATGCATGAACTTCCCCAAACCAAAATAGACATTATTTCTAATGTCTTGAGTTTTGGGGGAGTTTATGCACATGGAATGCAATGCATGAAACTAAAGATTGTCATTTTGGATTTTACAAGTTGGGAACAAAGATAAAGAACACCTTAATGAAGCCAAGGTGTTAGTCCTCCAATGTTGCTAGGACTCCACAAAATGAATGATCAAGATAAAATAAAACAAGGGAAGTAGACAAACCATAATGGAGGTGTAAGAATGTAGGAGCCTCCAAAGTTTGCTAATTTTCACCCATCGTATCACCATCATCATCATCCTCCTCACTTGAGGTATCATCAACTTCCATAGATGTGGAATCATGTCCACTCTCACTTTCACTTGCTTGTTCTTCCTCACTTTCCTCTTCCTCTTCTTGAGCTTCTTCTTCTTGAACCTTTTCTTGAACCTCTTATTTTTGAACACCACCCTCTTCAACAACCATCTACTCTCCACCCGGTCTACTACCACTAGGAATGCTAGAAAAGAATACCTCCCTATCCGCCCAACTAGGCAAATGACAAGACGGATCAAGAAGTCCTTGCCTAGCTAGATATAGGAGGGGCGGATATTGGGCCTTGTAAGCATCCACTCTATCATGTAAGCTTGCTTTTGCATTTCCCTCATGAGTAGTGTCAAGTAATCATTTCCCACTTCGACATCCTTGGGTTTGGACTCTTGGTATTCAAATGGGTAAGGTGGGGTGATGATGGAGTAGGAGGGCTCGGCAATTTCGCCTCTTTGTTGTTAAATGATATACCAGGTCTCTTCGGAGAGTGGGAGAAGGTAGTTTGGTCGGTGAATATTCAATCGGCAAATTTTGGAAGGCAAGGTGAAAGATCTAGCTTCATTTGTTAACCACCCATATTTGTCGTCAAGAGTGTCGTGCTTGACCCACTTGAACTTGTGAATCATGGTGTCCATATCAACAATATGGCCTCCTTTAACCGACACATAGGTGTTGTTTTTGTTGAAATCCCGGTTAAAATGCTTAGCCAAATGGGTAACTAGTCCTCCATTTACAATAAAGGCGGTGCCTTCTTTGCCACAATCGACATTAAGCCATCGTTCAACCAAAAGTCTTAGAGCATTGTATGGCTTGGTAAATTCCCTCCCAATGGTCAAGGCCGACTCAAGAAGAATACAATCGAGTTTGGTAAGATGATTTGTGCCATTTCTAGCTATCAAAGTATTCCGAAGGACCTTATGCCATACTCTAATGCCCGGATGGTGGACTAAGAGAGCACGAAAATCATGAAAACGCACGAATTTCTTCCCGGAAATTTCCATCCAAAGAGGAGAGGGGTCATACTTGATAAGAGTCTTTGTATATTTCGGGTTATCACTAAGGCCCAATATCTTACCCAATTCGCCATAAGTTATGCGTCTATCAACATTTTTAAGACAAAACTCGATGTTGGTTCGAGTCTCCACCCTTGTGACTTTCAAAGAACTTAAAAACTCCAAGGTGAGGGAGGGGTATGTCAAGTATTTCATTGTAAACAATTTACCCAATCCCATAGACTCAAAGAAGGTTTTGGTTTGTTCAACAACACCCAATTTTGACAATGCATCTTCACAAATAAACTTAGTAGGCATGATGGTTTTCTTAGCAAAGAGAATGAATTTATCCCTATGAGAGTCGGAAGTGAAAGTTACCTCCGAATAATTGAATATTGTTCAATTACCGGAGTTGTTGATGTTGTAGATTCCACAGGGGGACCTTGTTGAACCTTTAACCTTGCCTCATGGACCACCAATGCCTTTGACAATTGTTTTGCTTGAAGAGCTTGTTGCCTTTTGGAAAGTGTCTTCTTTGGGGGTGCCTTGTTACCTCATTTAGTTCTTGCCATTCTCCTTTTCTTGATTACACTAATGAAAGATTGAAATCTTCAGTTTTTAGTGATACCCAAATCGATTTAGGATGAATTTTTTTTTGTGTCCTAAAAATTGACTCAAAGGTTGAAGATTTTGGTGTTTGAATCCCTTGTTGTTGTAAAAGGAGTGATTAATTTTTGTTGTGAGGAAGTTTGGATTTGATTTGATTGAATTTGGTTTAGGAAATTTGGTTTTGTTGATGGAGAGGATGAGGGTTTTTGGGGTTTTTGGGTTTTTGGGGTTTTGGGTAGTGGGTAGTGTTTGTAAGTTGATGAAATGAGAATGAATGGGAGAAAAGGGTTTAAATGAACCGTTATATTTGAAAACGCGGTAGAGGACGAGCGGCTTTGTCATCGGGACGGGCAGATTCTTCAATGTTTAACCCAGGAAAAGACGCCACAGGACGAGCGTCTTGCTTCTAAGACGAGCGGATTCTTCCTTGAGGGATGAGCGTCTTTTTGGGGGGACGCTCGGATTCCTTTACAGAGAAATTCCCAGACTTTTGCTACTGAAAAAGACGAGCGTCTTTTGTGAAGGATGGCCGTCCAGAATGAGACGAGCGGATTCTCAGCTGAGACGCTCAAATTCTCTTACAGACCATTTTTTTTGTATTCTGCAGCTCTACCAGACGAGCGTCTGGTGACTTTGGACGCTCGGGGTCTTCAGGACGAGCGAATTGTCTTTTTGGACGCTCGGATTCCTCCTTAACCCCACGGATTCAGGTCCATCCGTGGGTACATCGTAATCCGTGTCATTTTCATTCTTCAATTCTCGTTTTCTTCATTGTAGGGGCACTAAAAAGGCATGAATAGCCTAGGAAATTGCTATCCCCACACTAAGGTAAAGCACTACACATCAATAAAATCATAAGTCCCTCCCTCACTTCTCTCAAAATGATGAATATCTTGATCAAGGCACAAAAATAAATCCAAAATGACAAAGAATGCAATGTAATAATTGAAATACAAGTTAGGGAGTTAGAATATTTACAAATGGTGGTTTAAGGAGGACTCCACCAAACTCTCATCCAATGTGAGATGTCAAGGGGGCATGTTCAAGGTGTTGTTGATGTTACTCAACACCTTGAAGAAGTAGTCGAAAGCTTGTTCATTATCATGATAAAGGTCTTCAATAGATTTTTGCTCTTGTTGTGCTCCATGATGGTCTTGGTTCATAGCATTACCAATATAGGGATTGAATATCCCTTCGAACTCATCATCCCAAAGACAGCAAACTTCGTCTACTTGATCATTGAAAATTTCTTGAGTTGATAGAGACAACTCTCTTTCTTTCTTGTCTAGGCCAATGAGGCCATCTTCTTCACTTGTCATGGGTGAGCTTTTCAAGCTCTCATTGTTGCTATTTCCTTGCTCTTTTGATGGAGCATCATCCACTTTCTTTTTTCATTAAAATTCCAACTTCTTCCTATCATCCTTCCGGCTATAGTGATCAACCATAAAACATGGCTCATGCAATCGGGGAGCTCTCATGGTCTTGTCAAGATTGAAAGTGATGGTTTCATCTCCCACTTCAAGGGTGAGCTCTCCATGCTTCACATCGATCACCGCTCCCGCGGTGTACAAGAAAGGTCTTCCTAAGATAATAGGAATGTTGGAGTCTTCTTCCATGTCAACAATAACAAAATCCACCGGGATGAAGATTTTTCCAATTCTCACGGGAACATCTTCCCATACCCCTAAAGGTGTCATTGTTGATCTATCCGCCATTTGAAGCGTGATGTTGGTACATTTGAGTTCTCCCATCCCTAGCCTCTTGCTATATGGCATGACACTAACACTTGCCCCAAGGTCACATAAAGCTTTGTTGATTGTAGTGTCACCAATAGTGCATGGAATGGAGAAACTTCCCGGATCCTTGAGTTTTGGAGGAGAACTTCCTTGAAGGATGGCACTACTCACCCTAGTGAAAGCAATAGTCTCAAGCTTCCGGATTGATTTCTTCATCGTAAGGATGTCCTTCATGTACTTTGCATAGGCCGGAACGTCATTGATCAATTCCGTGAAAGGAATTGAGACTTCTAAATTCTTCACAATTTCCATGAATTTTCCAAGTTGGTCATCAAACTTAGGCTTAGCTTGATGACTCGGGAATGGAAGTCTAATCACAATGGGCTCCTTCTCTTTGGCCTTTTCTTCAGTTTTCTTTGAAACTTCTTGATTGGTGGGTTCTTCTTCCCTAGAGTTGTGCACAACTCTTTCCTTGTCCCTAGCTTCCACAACTTCATCCTCAACTTGCTTCTTTGGTCCTTCATATCTCGTACCACTCCTCAAGTGAATGGCACTAACCGTTTCATGTCTTGGGGGATTACTTTGAGGTGGTAATTGCCCCTTTTGTCTTTGAGAGTTTGAAGATGCTAGTTGGGTCATTTGAGTTTCCAACATTTTTGTGTGGGCTAGGATGTTGTTGATGGTGATGTATTTTGCTTGGCTATCTTTTTGCATTTGAGTGAAAAATTCTTGTTGATTCTTTTGCATTTGGAGGACCGCTTTTTGAACATCAAAACCTTGGTCATTTTGTTGATTGTATGGAGTTTTGATTTTGATAACCTTGGTTTTGGTTGTAAAAGGGTCTTTGATTTTGGTTTCTCATGGGAGGTGGGGTGTATGTTGGTTGAGGGTTTTGAACATTTTGGCTTTTGTATGAGAGATTTGGGTGGAATTTGGTGTTTTCATTGTAATAGTTGGAATAAGGGGTACAACTTTTGTATGCTTGAAAAGCATTCACTTGTTCATTTGTTCCCCTACATCCACTTTGGTTATGTCCCAAAGTTCCACAATTCTCACATATCCCACTTGGGATTGATGAAGATGCTATCATGGCATTAACATGATGCTTTGGTGATTTTGAGGTTTCTTCAAGTTTAGCCATGGCCTTCTCAAACGTTTTGTTGATGGTATCAATATGAGCACTAAGTTGAGCACCCAATTGAGTAATAGAGTCCACTTTATGCTTTCCTCCTCTAGTAGCCTTGCGAGGTCTACTATATTGTGAATTATGGACCGCCATTTCCTCAATTTTGTTCCAGTTTTGATTATCGTCAACTTCGGTGAACATACCATTTGATCCCATGTTAAGAATGTTTTTTGAGTCTTCATAAAGACCATTCCAAAATTGTTGTACCAAGAACCACTCGCTAAGTCCATGATGAGGACATGAGCGACAAATTCCTTTGAATTGCTCCCAAGCTTCATACAAAGATTCTTCCTCCTTTTGCTTAAAACCCGTAATTTGAGCTCTTAGCATGTTAGTCTTTTCTGGAGGGTAGAATTTTTTGTAGAAAGCTAGAGCCAACTTCTTCCAAGAGTCAATTCCAAGAGTAGCCTTATCAAGGCTTTTCAACCATTGTTTTGTAGTGCCAATTAGAGAAAAAGGAAATAAGACCCATCGGATTTGGTATTGAGTCACTCCGGTTTGTGAAATCGCATCACAATAGTCACAAAAGGTTTCCATATGGGAATGAGGGTCTTCACTAGGCATCCCCCCAAATTGGCTTCTTTTGACTAATTGGATAAATGCGGATTTTGCAATGAAATTTCCGGTTAAGTGTTGTGGTGTGGGAGTACCATTGGGTAGGTTCTCCTCGGTTGGTACGGAATATGATGAAAATTTAGGCATTGTGGGTTGATTGTGTTATTGATTTTGTGTTGGGTTCTCCTCACCTTCTCTTGCAAAAGGATTGATGAACTCAATAATTATAACAACCCGACCCACCACGGTCGTAACACAACCCAATAAGATGGGATACGTACCTTTGGGCCCATTACTTGTCCTCACTTAAGCCCAAAAGCACAAGGCCTTGTTACTAAGTGGTGGGTGGAATCGCTTATAAACATATCACAACCTCCTCAATTCCCCGATGTGGGACAACATTAATCTCAATAACTTGGGGTGTTACAATCTCCCCCACTTAAAGAACACAACGTCCTCGTTGTGCCTCCAACTTGACCGCAGCCAAGCCCATAATCCTCCCCCGCTAGGTGTGTGACCCGGGTACTCCCGACCACGGGCTCACCACACGGTCGCAGGGTCGCTCTGATAACATTTATAACAACCCGACCCACCACGGTCGTAACACAACCCAATAAGATGGGATATGTACCTTTGGGCCCATTACTTGTCCTCACTTAAGCCCAAAAGCACAAGGCCTTGTTACTAAGTGGTGGGTGGAATCGCTTATAAACATATCACAACCTCCTCAATTCCCCGATGTGGGACAACATAACTCTCAATAACTTGGGGTGTTACAATAATATTTGGTTGAATATCTACAACCTCACCAATACCTCTCGAAGTATTTCTAGCAAGTCTTCTATTGGTTATCAAAGTCCTTTCAATTTCGTGATCAATGGGTAACAAGTTACCTTGTGATCTTCTAGACATGCAAAATATCAAACAACTCGAAAACAATTAGAACAAACCTTGAGGAGCTTTACTTCCCCAAGGCAAAGAAACACACAACTAATAACAATCAAAGAAAATCAAATCAAGTTAACACCGTCCCCGACAACGGCGCCATTTTTGGTCGGTCCGCTTTGAGCTTAGATTTTGGTTACTTGTCGTTAGGAGCACCTAGACCAAAACAATATTTATAACTTCACAAACAACTCTACTATTAGTAAAGAGGCAATTAAAGGTCGGATCCCAAGGGATGGGTATTGATATAGGATTTTCGATTGCAAGTAGCGGTGTCTAGGGGTGTCACAATTTGGGTTGAGATAAGAAGATCACTAAACTAAATAGCAATTAAAGTAAACAAGCAAGATGACTAAAATGAGATGTAAACAATTGATTAAAAGCACTAGGGTGTCATGGGGTCATAGGGGATTCATGGGAATTGATCATACAAACATATTCTCAAATTATAAGCAAGCAATTATTGTTGTGATAGGATAGAGTTGGTTTATATCTTACAATCCTAGGAAGGTTTGGGTCCCGGAGCCGAATCGATTAAATTGTACAACACCTACAAGTCGACTTAATCCTCACTACTCAACTATATGCATGGTCTAATGAGGCTCGAGTTGGTTTATGTCTTACAAGTCTCATTGAAAAGGTAAGTGATGGGATCACAACAAGCAAGCAAATAAATTATGAAAACAAATTAAATTAAGCAAGAATCATCCCCCATGTTGGTTTCCCCTAATTACCCATTAACCCTAGTTAAGGAAACTACTCACTCATTATCAAGTTTAACATGTTAACAAGGTTGTCAATCATATTAACAAAGCAAAACATGATGAATAAATGAAGATGATTAACAATAATTATAAAGGGATTAAGAGAGTTATACCTAATGATGATTCCAAAATAATAATGAAAAGAATAAAAGAAGTACTTGATGATTGATGGAAGGTTGTCAATCTCCCAATAAACCCAAATAATCTTCAATTACCCAAAATAAAAGATGAACAAAAGAGAGATTAAGGAAATGAGATTTGTATTGATATTTGATTAGAAGTTGATTACAAGATTAAGGAGAGATTAGAATGATATAAAATACACTAAAGATTGATAAGATGAACATGATAACCTAATTAGACTAATGAGGTATTTATAGTGGGGATTAGTTGCACAAATTAGGGTTACTAATGGCTTAAATGACGATTAAGTCCTTGAGGAATCTCTCCTCTCAAGAAAAGATGCGGGTCTCCTTTTTGCTAGTCTTTCAAAAATATGCGCATCTTCAATGGAGGGAAGAAGAGGACGTCTCTTCAAAACCACAGTTGACGTCTCTTCCATTTATGGGCCTTGGATGGTCATGGGGGACTTTAACAATGTTTTAAATATGGATGAAAGGATAGGTGCTCCTATTACTATGGCTGAGGTAAAGGATTTCCAGGATTGTGTGGACTCTTGTGGCCTGTATGATCTGAGCTCCACTGGTGCCTACTTTACCTGGAACAACAAGCAAGAAGGAGATGAGAGAGTCTTTAGTAGGATTGACAGAGTCATGGCTAATGATGATTGGATCTTGAATGGTCCTGATGGTACCATTACTTTTCTGCCTGAAGGATTGTATGATTATAGTCCTTGTCTTATAGAGTGTCAGAATGTTCAGATTAGACAGAAATCAAGCTTTAAGTATTTTAATATGTGGGGTAAACATGAGCAGTTTAAGGAGATTGTAAAGAAAGTTTGGCAGCAAGATGTGTATGGCTGTAGAATGTTTCAAGTGGTTAAAAAATTGAAATGGCTGAAGCATCCTTTGAAACAGCTGAATAAAGAGAGTTATGGTGATATTGAAAATTCTGCTAAGGTAAGTAAGTTACTTCTGGAGGATATTCAAAGGCAACTTCATACTGACCCTACTAATTTCCTTCTCCAGTTGGAAGAAAATATTGCTTCTCATACGTTTAAGGAACTTGATGAGACTAGGATTGAGTTTTTGGCTCAAAAAGCTAAAGCTTATTGGTTTCAGAGTGGTGATGATAATACTCAATTCTTTCATAGTTCTTTAAAAGCTAGGAGAGCGCAGAATAAGGTGTTGCAAATTAAGGACATGAATGGGCAGTTATGCTCTGATAATTCTACAATTAAACATGCTTTTTTAGAATACTACACTTTGTTACTTGGTAGTTCTGCTCCTGTCACAAAGGTATGCCCTGGGGTTGTTCAGAGAGGTACTATCCTGACTGGTGAGCAGGCCAGGGATCTCACTAAGGAGGTGACTGAGGGAGAAATTAAGCAAGCTCTCTTCTCCATCCCTAAGGAGAAAGCTCCAGGCCCAGATGGTTACTCTTCTCAATTTTTCAAAGATGCTTTTGAGGTGGTTGGCTTTGATGTTGTGGCAGCTGTTAAGGAAATTTTTACCTCTGGGAAAATTTTGCAACAGGTTAATGCTACTGTCCTTTCTCTTGTCCTTAAGAAGAATGCTCCTGAATCTGTCCTTGATTTCCTTCCCCTTGCTTGTTGCAATGTGATATATAAGTGCATTTCTAAGGTGATATGCTCCAGATTGGCTACAGTGCTACCCAGTCTTGTTAGTATGAATCAAAGTGCTTTCATACAGGGTAGGGAAATTGTTGATAACATCTTCATTTGCCAAGACTTGGTGAGGCTTTATAATAGAAAGAATTGCTCCCCCAGAGTGATGATGAAAATTGATTTAAAGAAGGCTTATGACTCCATTGAATGGAGTTTTATTGAAGGTATGCCGAGTGCTCTTAGTTTTCCCCAGAAGATGGTCCAGTGGATAATGCAATGTGTCACCTCTACTTCTTTTCCCTTATCCTTGAATGGTAACTAGTTTGGTTATTTTAAGGGCCTTAGGGGGATTAGGCAAGGGGATCCTATGTCTCCCCTTTTATTTACTTTGTGTATGGAGTACTTGACTAGGATTCTGGACCTGGTCACTACTTCTAATGATTTTCACTTTCATCCCCTTTGTAAGAGGCTCAAGCTTTGTCATCTGTGCTTTGCAGATGACTTGCTTCTCTTTTGTAAAGGGGACCTTAATTCTGTTAAGGTTTTGATGAGGGGATTCCTTTCCTTTTTTGAAGCTTCTGGCCTCTGCTTTAATAAAAGTAAATCTGACCTCTATATGAATAGGGTTAATCAGATGGTAAGGGCTCAGATTTTGCAGATGTCTGGATTTTAGCAAGGGTCCTTCCTCTTCAGGTATTTGGGAATACTCATTTCTTACAAAAGACTTTCCAGTGCTGATAGCAATGTGTTGGTGGATAAAATTGTTAAAAAAATTCGGGGATGGGGCACCAAGAAGCTCAGCTATGCAGGACGGTTAGTCCTGGTGAAACATGTTCTTTCTCAAATGCATTCTTACTGGGCTAGGATTTTCTTGGTTCCCAAAGGATTGATTGCTAGAGTTGAGGCTATATGTAGGAATTATCTGTGGTCTCATGCTGAGAATTTTGCAAAAGTTCCTTTTATAGCTTGGGAACAATGTCGCTTGCCTCAGAAGTATGTTGGTCTGGGTATCCTTAATGCTGGACTTTGGAACATTGCAATGCTTGGTAAATATGTATGGTGGGTGGCTCAGAAGAAGGATTCTCTGTGGGTGAAATAGGTGAATCACAATTACATTAAGCATCAAAATTGGTTGGATTATCCAAGCTCCTTGTTACTCCAACTAGTCTTGGCGTCAACTGTGTAAAGTAAAGAGCAAGCTTTCACCTGGTTTCAATGCTGGTCTCTAGCCTGGCTATACTGCACGGGATGGTTATCAGTGGCTGCTGGTTTAGCCCCAGAAGGTTCAGTGGTTTTCTTATGTTTGGAATAGGGTGGCTCTCCCTAAAGTCACCTTTATTAACTGGATGTTCATCAATCATCGTCTACTAACAAAAGATAGAATGGGCAGGTTTGGTATGTTGACTGATGGCTTATGCTTTCTTTGTGGGACTGCTGATGAGTCTAAAGCTCATCTGTTTTTTTTATTATGGGTTTAGTAGGAGATGCCTAAGTCTGGTTCAGATGTGGCTCTCTGCTCCTTGGCAACCTAATGTGGTAGAGTGGCTAATTCAGTGGAGATGCAGATCATTGTTGAAGAAGCAAGTGCTAATGGCTGCTATTGCTAGATTGATTTACCTGATCTGGGACAGTAGGAATATCACTCGAGTAGAGCACAGAGTGAGTAGACCTGAATGTGTGCTTAAGAAACTTCAAAGCCTTACAGCTTTAAGGGCGAGGGGCTTTGTGCAACTTATGGGTAGTCATAGGGAGCATGATTGGATTAAGAGTCATATTCTAGTCCATTAAATGTACTAGTTTGTTTAAGCATGGTTTGATGTATGGTGAACGTTAATGTTAATTGCCTAATTATTAATACAATTTTCACATTTCACCTAAAAAAAAGAAGAAGAAGAGGACGTGTCCCTCTGGGGTAGAATCCGGGCGTCCCAAGGGTCGGGACGGGCGGATTGGGGAGCTGCTGGACGGGCGTCTGGCTGCTTGGACGAGTGTCCTGGGAAGCTGCTGGACGGGCGTCCTGAGTGGTGGGACGAGCGGATCCTGGCTCAGCTTCCTTTTCTTCTTTTCTTCTTCCAACAATCCTTCGGGATTTTCTCAGGGATGCAAGGATCTTCTTCATCATTGCCCATGTACTACATTATGTACAAAGCCCTTCTAGTCTTGTCTTCTCTTTGATGCTTGGTCATTAGATTCGATCAATTTAGCTCTATTTTGCCATGAAAATGCAAGGTTTGCACTCCTCTCCTACCAAGGAAACAAAACCTCAAAGAATATGCAAAACAAAGGACTAAAGATAGTAAATGACCCAAATATGCACTAAAAAGCATAGGAACGAGGCTAATTCGGGGACTAAATATGCTCAAATATTGATCACATCAATACCTGTAATTTATGTAAACATGAATGGCACAGTCAGTGGGGAGTAACTCAAGGGTCCTCCCAGCCACTTTAAATCGATATGAATATAACAAGGAATTCAAATAGGCAAACACATGAATAAAATGTAAGCAAATTGGATTATAGAAGGCATGATAGCATACATGTTGACCAAATGAGAGAAAACACATTAGAATAATAAATAGGCAAATCATAGCCATAAGTAGATAAGATAAGAAAGCAAATAAGAACATAGGCATGATTACTTAATCACGAGCTCGAATTCTAATGGAACATGACAAATGTGAATATCCAAACAAAGCATGACCTTTACTACTCAATGATACCGTCGTTAGGTACCAAAAATAAATACCTAAGTATAACTAACAGAAGCTAGCGATAAGTAGGGTCGATCTCCACAGGGAGGCTAAGTATCTATCTGAAAGTACGTCTGTCTAAGTCACAATTGGGGGTTTTAATTTATTTTCTAAACTACTGAAGGCAAAGGTCAAGAGAAGTAAAGATAAAAGCAATAAAGCGAGAAAATAAAATATATGTGATCAGATAAAAGAGATATGTCAGGATTTCGGTTCACCATGGCAGTTTATTGACTCAGTCATAAATAGTCTAGATAATCTACTGTGAGAAGGGCAAGGGAAAGGTCCTTCCAATCCGCTATCCACCCTAGATTTCCACTAACAAAACTTCCGTCCTCATTAGGGTAGTCTACTGTTCATAGCAGGTCTGTTCATTCCAATCTTCCGATCCAGAAACGAAATTAACCAGATTAAAGTTATTTAGAAGCGTGCACTCAACTAAACATGTTACAGTTATATTGCTATGGTCACAGATTTTCACAAATAAATCATCTAGCCTATTCACAACATCGTCACTTTACTACCATGGCTCCCCTAATCCTAACATAAGGAGATTAGCTACTCATGCTATCGATGCAATCAACAACAATAAACATAAACATGCTAAGAAACATGATAGAGAGAATTAAAGGATGAATTGTATACTAGCAACAATAACAAAAGTAATTAAGAGACAATGAAATAAGGAGAACAATAATTAAAGCAAGCAAAAGTTTAGATTAAGATTAACAGTAGAGAAAGATTACAAAAGAGAGAATCCGGCAACAAGATCAAAGTCGCAGCAGAGATTAAGAGAGTAACAAGTTATGTAAAACGTAATTATGACCTAATGACGACATTCCTTATATAGGGAAGCATTTTTATTAACAAAATAAACCTAACACGGAACAATTAACCCGTGTAATCTAGTTAATCACTCGATCGAGGCTTTTTATTCCTCTCGATCGAGTACTTATCCAGCAAAGCCGTTCGATCGAGCAAAGGCAGCTCTCGATCGAACACTCCTAACTTAGCCACCTTCGATCGAGCAAAGAAACCACTCGATCGAACATCTGCAGCTGCCAAACCACTCGATCGAACATCTCCAGCTTCCAAACCACTCGATCGACCATCTAAAGCTTTCGATCGAGCAGATTTCCACTGAATAAGACTTGAGTCGTTTGGTTAGCCCTCCAAGGACCTCCATTCATGCTTCCCGAGGTTCGACTCCTGCTATAAATCTCCGTCTCCTTAAAATGCATGCAAAGTGGGACGACCAAGGCATGATTCCACTACTTTTAAGTCCATTTCTGCAATTAAGACAAAACAAACCAAAGTAACCAATTTGGGGCATTTTGCAATACAAAGCGATAGAAATGGCATAGAAATGCGTGCAATAAGAGGCTAAAAAGTCTATATAAATTGCACGTATCAAATCTCCCTAAGCCGAACCTTTACTCGTCCTCGAGTAAACTAAATGCAAACTAATGAAACGGATATGAAAACTCAGAACTAGCTATAACTCGTCCACTTAAACCATTTATTGCAATCAAAAATTAACAATTATAGCTACAGCAGTCAATACGCAAACGAGCTGTATGATGTGTATAAATAAGTTGACCTGTCGACCTTGCAAGACCTTTTAAAACCGGACTCTCACGATTCACTCTTCTCTCATGAAGCAAAGGGTGAAAGTATATGTGTAAGAGAAGAAGAGGAAAAATAGTCGTTCACCGAATCTGCGACCCACATAACATGCATGCAACAAAAATGATAGACGATTCCAATCACCGCACATACATTCCAACCAACAATGTCTGTCATAGTCGAGGGCTTACAAATGATATGGGAGAGTGAGGTTATAGGTAAGAAAAGATAAAACAGATGAAGGAAATGTGGAGGTAATTAAAGCGTCAAGCTAGCACCTAAACAGGACCATATAAGACTATCCAATTCTCAGCTGACTAGAAATCGAACACAAGTGCCCTTCTTTGACACAAAACTCACTAACCAATACACAATCTCCTCAAAAAGATATAAATAAAAACGGAGGAGTAAGACCGTCACAAAATTCCCTTTTTAATACTGTCTATTCTTTTCATTTTCAACTTCACGTTTTTTTTCTTTTCTTTCTTCTTTTTTTTTTTCCTGTTTCTCACGTTTTTTTTCATTTTCATTTTCTTTTTTTTTTCATTCTCCCCCATGCTTTTCTCATTTTCCTGCCTGCATTCCTTTCTTTTCTACCAACTCCATATAAACGAGAACAAACCAACTCGCAACAATAAGAATATACCACAAAAATTACACTAAACTAGCTTGACAGGCAGGCTTAATTTGGCTGTAGCTAATGGGTCAAAAGGCTATTTTTGGTTAATGTGGAGCTAAATGGGTGAAAATGAAAGAAAGGGGGAAATTGTAGGCACCTCCCTGCATGTGACACCAACCACAAACCCGAATGTATGCAAGCAAAAGGCAATCGAATTTCATAAAATTGCAAATATGATGAACATGCTATGCAAGGAGTACTACTCTCAATTCCTATATGAACTGGTCATGAATGACACCAGTTATACGACTCTAAAAACTTAAAAATTTTAAAGTAGTTTGCCAATTTTATCAGGTCAAGTCTATATAATCAGCTATATTTTTAACATTAACTCGTAGAGATGCGCATGACTAAGCTAATAACTGCTAATTAGATGCAAGGCTCAAGTGATATGACAAGTTAAAGTGCAAAATCATCAAAGAAATCTACCGTCACGACTCAACCAATATGCAAAATGAAACGTGAATTTTTTTATTTTTTAGAATTTTCTAATTTTTTTTTTTGGATTTTTCATTTATTTTTGAAATAAAATACAATGCAAGCAGAAAAATATAAAGTGAATGAAAAACAAATGCAAATGCAGACTCAAAGGATGCAATACCCTCCCCAAAACAAAACGGACAATGCCCTTGTTGTCCTCCAGCATACAACAGCAGTATATATAGGGGAATGGGATAAAACAACCAATAAATGAATGAATAAAATAAATAAATAAATAAATAAATAAATAAATAAATAAATAAATAAATAAATAAATAAATAAATAAATAAGGATATGAAAATAAATAAAAGAGCAAAAATACATACAAAATGACAAACTTCCCCAAACCAGCCAGAAAACTGGGGAAGTGAGTAGACCAGCAGCTACTCGTCACCTGGCTCTCTCCTCCTGCTCAGCTATGTCCGCCTCGCTCTCTGGCTGCAGGTACCCCTCCGCCGGGAACCGGTAGAAAGAAGGGTGTGGCCAGCCTTCAGGAATGGGACGTCCTCTCCTCATTTGATACTCGTACAGAGGAAACAAGGCAAGTGCCTGATCCCGCTCCACACGAGCCTGCCTGGTAAGAAAGTCAAGAATCAAACCGTCACGGCGCCCTTGGTCGATGACCTCGGATGCCTCAATGGGTGGAGGCGGAACAAAGTTAGCAGGGTAGACCGGCTGTGTAACAGAAGGACTGGGGATAGGGATCGGCGTAGGTTTAGGCGTGGGCGTGGAAGACTACCCAGCCTCAGTCGGTGTGGATCCCTCTCTAGTCTCAGGTCTCTTCCGCTTCTTGCATAGGTGGAGCGAGTGTAAGGTGATAGAAAGGAAAAGGTGGAGGTAACCTCCCCGTCATAGTGGTCAAAGGAGTAAGACGGGGTAGGTCGGGAAACAGAAGGGTCACGGACAAGGAACCACAAATCTTCTAAGTCTGCTAGTATGAAGCTAACCAAAACATTGCCAACATGGCAGAAACATCCAGGTACTTTTCCTTATCTACATGTGCCAAGTCACGAGGAAAGTCAGTGAAGATAGAACGGGCAAGGTAGGTGGCTATGCCTCCACAGGTAATCGCGCCCGTCTTCTTCTTCCCGACAGCATTAAAATGCTGAGCTGTCAGATAAGCAATATTAAAAACAAAGGGGCCCTCGCTATCAATGTTTAAATAGCCCCCTAAAATCGACAACTCAACATTGTTAATGTTGTTAGGTTCTTTACGGGCAAAAATCGTCCCTCCAAGGAGACGCAAAAAGTAACGGGCTGTGGGAAGGTGAACATGAGCCAACTTGCGCTCCTCAAAAGGGGTTTGTGCCAAGGTCCGCCAAAGTAAACGTAGGACCTTCCTTGGAGGGTCCAGCGCACCGTGGGAAGACAAACCTAACCTACTCCCAAACTCATGTAAGGTCCAGGTGATAGTCTGGTTAAACAACCGAAAGCAGACACAAGGGCTCTGCGGGTCTGTGTCATAAGTGGCAGTTGAAAAGGTAAAGAAGCAGAAAAACTCAAGGGTCAGCTCCGCATAGGTCAGTGTACTCATGGTGGTCAACCCAGTCATCCCCGTCCCGTTCAACAACTCAGCAACACTCTTGTAAATCCCCAGTCTCTCAAGGGTAGTCCGACACAAGAATTTTGTAGAAGTAATGTCACAACGCCCTAAGTTATAAAAACGAGTACGATGAATCGAGTTAACGAAACATACCTCAGGATAGTTAGGATGCGAGTCCAAGGAGTCATCGGCACGGAACGTGGCAGTGGCACATCCAGCAGCAGGAGTGCCTCTTCCTCGACCCCGTCCATGTCCAGTAGCACCCGAAGAAAAAGCCATTCCAGGAACTGGGCGGGGCACTAACGCAGACCTGTAAGCAGTTGTGACAGCGGGTGACGACGCAGCAGGGGTCGTCACCGAAGAAGGAACAGTACCAGAAGTAGTGGCAGCGGTAGTAACAGCAGAAACGACGGTGACAGCAGTAGGGACCACCGTCTCAGACAGGTATGGGGTAACAGTAGAACTAGTCAAGGGCATGGTGTTACTATCCATCCTAATCAATCAAATAAGTGCATAAACTGATCAAATAAGCAATTAAACACGATTTCCCCGAATTTTTATCAAATTTCTGAACCCTAATCCCCTAATTAGATCGAAAAAGCAATTAAACAACAAGAAAAAAGGGAAGATGACTTACTTGATTGAAAACCCACAAGAGAATGCAAATTAATCAACAAAAACGCAAGTAATTAAGCGGATTAAACCCGACTTCGAACAAACCCTAATTCTCAATTTGAACAGCAACAAGCACGAAATTGAAGGGAAAAGTAGAGGGCAAATGTCGAAAATCACACAATAGACACAATGTGGGAGTTGAATTTGGTATAAAGGGAAGAACAACGAAGGATTTGGGATTTTTAGAGGTTTTTATCGCGAAAATAAGGAGAGGGAGAAATAGAATGAAAAATAAAGAGGAAAAGAAAGTCTCCCTGCGTGTTTATAAGACATATTCATTCGATCGTGTGATTTGAAACCACTCGATCGAGAGCTTCCTTATGCATTCTACTCGATCGAGTGAAAAGCCCCTCGATCGAGAACTCCTCCTTTTGGGCAATTCGATCGAGAGCTATCTACTGTTTGATCGATCTTTTTTTCTGGGCAATCCTCTCGATCGAGTACAAAAAGCATTTGATCGAGGTATTTTCCTTTGGCACGCATCCCAATGCGATAAATCTTCCCCAAACCTGCATAGTAACACGTCGAAATACTTCCTCCAAATACCAAATCACAAAAATAGACAGTCTATATTCGGTTTTACGCTAAAACTAGCTACGCTATAGTCTAACAGTCTAAAAACGCAATTAAAATGTCTAATGGAAATTCAAAATTACAAGGTTTTACAACGGGGCATTCCCCGCTCATCTTCCAAAACACTATAGCAGCCCAAAAGAGGGCTTTTGACTGAAGGAGGTCCCTTCAGCATCGCGGACCGTCCTCTTGGATCACCATGAGCTTGAACTCGATATGATTGAAGGAGAATAGTTTGCGTCCACATACGCCTTCACTTTCTTCTTTCCTTTTGCATTCCTACCTTCATTGGTGGCATTCCCATCACTTAATTTGACCTTCACTGTACCATGACTGATGGCGTCTCCAGTATCCACTCTGTCTGTACCTGCAGTAAGGAAAACAACTGAATGGTCCTTCTTTTCGCTCTCAATCTGAGGCGGAGGTGTCACTATAGCAGTACAATACTCAATACTTTCAGCTGGAGTGTCTGTGTCTAGGTCAATAGAGGGTAAGGCATTGCAAGGTTGAACTTGCATATGTTAGAAATCTATATCTCATTACTTAACATATTCATATATGTTACAAATTAATTTAGTCATAAAATTAATTACAAATCTTATGCATGCAAACATAAATTAAAAGAGAAGAAATCATCATTCTTACATTGATATTTCGGATCAAAGGGCACAAGAGAGTTCTCCTACTCACTTGTTCTTGAGCTCTCCTAAAATGGATGAACAAAAGGATTCAAGTATAGAATCCCTCCCAAGGAATAATACCCAAGATAACCCCTTAAAAGATAAATATCATTTAACTAGAACAATATATATCTTACTAAAAATTGACCTAAAATATTTATATTGGTCTCCATTATTTCGGTATAGAGAAAAGAATTTTGGAAGTTTTTATCTCTCTAATTTCTCATAAGATGTAGAGAGGAATTTATTTTTCCTACACTAGAAAAATTATGTGTAGTATGAATAAAAATTAGAGAGTAAAAACTCTCTAAATTGGTCTTAGGAAACCGGTGGGAGGAGGGATTGGGGAGCCAATGCATGGGCTTAATTCTATAATCAAGAAATAGGCACGCAAGGCTAGGTGTTTAAAGTGTAATCATGTTGTTTCCACTCAATAATTAAACATAATTTAAACACCCAACTCCCTCCAATATTTCGGTCTACATGGGATAAAATGGATTCCATTTTATCTTTGTCAATTTGGCACATGTCACAAGACATGTAAAATTGTCATGTATTTTTAACATATTAAAAATCAACGTATTAATAAAATACGTCATGTACAAAATCGACTTAGTAATTCACAATTACTTGTACCAAAACACTTTACCAATTATAAATTACAACATCTTGTATTTATAATAAATTATTCATTCAGTTCAATTGTTTCCGTAAACAATAATTTCATCTAATCTATAAAAACAATTTGATTACTTAGACCGTGTCTAATTTAATCAGATTACAACGAGACACGTAAATATTACTCCCAAAATCGTCCGTCAATTTTCAGCAATTTAATTGACTCGTATCGTTATACGACCAATTAAATATTCAATTAAGAGTGTTACCCTTTAGGTATGACCTAAGGGGATCAACTGATCACCACCGTCGCACGACAGTAATGTCAAACTCTAGTTAGCCAATCATTACCGATATGTGTGGACCAGTTGACTGTAAAATATTACATCCCACATGTATTCTTAAAATGAGATTTAAACATGTGATCATCATGATCGACAGTTGTGATCGCATTATTGTCGGAGGACACATATTCCAACAATCTCCCACTTGTCCTCGACAAGTGTGCGTCACCAATTCTCTTGTCCTATTACTATCTCCCACTCAATGCAAGGTGTCTTTCAGGTCGTACTTGCAAGTGATCATATCGAGAGTGGTTTCCTCGATATGGAGAATAATTGATTGACCGGATTCATCTACCATAGATATCATCCGAGCGTGGCCACACATTTCCAGTTCATTACTACTCGAGTGGCCCTGAGATATTGTTATAACCCTGACAAGGGGTGGACAATTCCTATTGCACTTATTCCCTTCGACTAGCCACAGCCATCATAACCTAAAATATGCCCATTTGACCCCATTTACGAAGGTCGTAGTAACACAAATCAAAGTTAATCTGAAACTATGTCATCTTAGGCAAACAGTCTTTAGTCAAAAGAATCGACTCATTAGAATACTATAGTAGCTCTCGCCACGACCAGGCTATATAAATTTGACAGAACTCTATAAGTGGTCATAAGGCCCGACAAAGTGTTCTTAACAGTCTGCCTATGTGATCGACTAGTCATTCTCATATGACTCCATGGCACTTGAACTTGCCATTAATCGCATCACACTCTAGTCACTTCGAGACGTCACCTCATATAAGTAACTATGGGCGATTACAATGTTAATCCGAGTTCACTTCAACGGGGTTCAATATTTCTCTACAACCCGTTTGGATGTAACAAAGTATAAAAGGAGTTTTCAGATTTTAAAAACTCGAACGACAAATGTGATTATCACATATGAATAGTCAATACCTGATTACTATTCATATTCTATAATCCAGTTTGATCTTGAATGTAGTTGTTCATCTCAATTCAATTGAAATGACATGACTCATCATGTTAAGCCTATGAGAAGGCTTTCGTTAGTAGGTTTTATCAACTTCTTGTACCTTACTCAACTTTACTACATACTCGTTTTCCTTTGTAATGTATACATTTGCATTACAAAACTTTCTGAGTACGTGTCGAGATCCAATCAAGACATAGGCCCTCTAGCCTTAGAATAGCTCCCACTGTTTTCACAGTGTGAGGGACTCATCCTTCTTGCACATCTCATGATTGCAAGTGTACTCAATTTCCGTAGTAAATATTTCTCATTGTTCTTTATTGCCTATAACGATTCTAGAAAATCTATTTCTTAGATAACATAGCCACAATGGTATCTTAACCATCCTAATGTGTTTTGATTATGGTTTTGTCGGAAACCATGCGCAATCTCAATTGTCAATTGTCACTTGTGTAATACCCTTACACAAAATTGCATCAAAAAACACTTTGCATTACATCCTTAATGCTTCTGCAAGCACTTAAGGGTAATCTTTATGACTTACTTGGTAATGATTACTTAAATTCGATTTGAAACAATTCATCATACTCAAAGTATATGAAGTGTTATACATCATTTTCTATTTAATTGATTCGGCAGCGGAAGCAAATTGAATCAATCAAATATGTTCAACTTGATTGAACTAGTCATGAATCTTATCAACATAAGACTTCTTATTTGACGCTAATATCATGTGGATTTATCTACATAAATCTGGATATTAAAGATGTATTATATTATTCCAAAAGTCTTAAATCATTCCCAATGATCAATATGTCATCCACATATAAGACTAATTAAAATTTCCGTAACTCCCACTAAACTTCATGTATAAACACAACTTCTCGACTTATCGGGAAAATTTTTATACCATGATCAAATCATTGATTCCAACTCATTGATGTCCTACTTAAGACCCTCTCTTAAGTTTCACATTATCTTAGGATTGTAAGAATCTACAAAATTCATAACATGTATTGAATACATTCCTTCTAATTGAAGAAGTAGGTTTTAGATTCACTTGCTATATGTATATCATCATAATGAAACACAATCCCTAAGAAGATCCAAATAGACTTAAGTATTTTAACTAGTGCAAAACCCTTGCCACCAATCAAGCTTTGATATCTAACTTTATTAGTGTAAAACCCTTTGTCACTAATCAAGCCTTTTATTTCGGATTTTCATGGCTCTAAGCCTTGTATTGAGTTGTGACTTAAACACTCTCATGTAAGTCATATGTTCATTACTTTCCAGAAGTAATCAATTTGAATCAAACAAATTCATTGTAAGTTGTAAGCTCTTTACTTTCTTAAAAGTAACATGAATTCATCATTTTCAACAAGTGACGACTTTAACCTTCTAGGTTTTGAAGAAACAACGTTTTGCACAAAACGTCTCATGTAGCCAAGAAAGACCAGTTTCTCGCAACATAACATTCTTTGTGGCTCTTGAATAATTTCTCCCACTCTGTCTTCTAGAAATAAACTTGTATTTTAGAAAGACAGCTTCATGAGCCACAAACTCGTTGTACTCGTGATTATAGGAAGGAAAAATGAACATTTGTTTCTTGTGAAAACTTACAAGCATGGTACCCTACCATATCATATCTCATATGATTCGTTTTAGATTTAGTGGAAAAATAATTTAGACAAAATGATAAAATCCCCAAAAGGATAAAGTAACTCAAAGTAACTTGATCGAAGTCCAAACCATATCGAATAGCGTTTGATTTCTTTATCCAACCACACATTATCCCATAATGTGTGCTAAGAGAGATGAATTTGTGATACTATATCACATTTCATTTGGCTTGCATCAAGGTCTTCACTTGATAATCCCATCACGACTAAATCGTGATTCCTTGAACTCTTTGAACTTCTTCAAAGATTTCTCTATTTACCTTATTAAGTGAACACATTAGTGTCAACTTAAATCGTTGGTAAAAGAAAATGATCAACCTATTTTGGATCAATGATTTACAACCTCGATCTCCTTTTCAACCAAAAGGCACGAGACATCTTGCTTTGAATACAAGATACGCATATACCATAAGATCTAATGGTTTCAAGAGTACTCGATAACTCTTTGCGTTCATCATTCCAGAATCTAAGGTTTAATCTTGGGTTACCAATTTGAGTCTTGCATCATCTTCATGATATATCATTCTAGTTTGTTTTAGAATATAATCACCTTGATAATGGGCTAGCCATACATCAAATCATGGTGTATAGGGTCACAAAAGTGAAACCTCTTTTGTATCTTAACAAAATTATATTCTTATTTAGGGTCCATGTACTTAATATTCCTAATTAAGGTACAACTTTAAACCCAAAACTAGATTGAGTACGCAATGACTCTATCTCTCAACATTATTGTTGCTAGTCGTCATATTCTAATCATTCTATGTATCGCATACAATGATGAAAACCATCATCGGTTTCTAAAATTGACGAAATGGTACTAGCAAAATTATGTCAATCAAATAAACATTTAAAGAAGAAGATCCCATTAGATGTCACACAACTAATTTGTTGATCCTTCAAAAATTTGGGGTAGTTTCCTTTCTGGCGTCCAACAATTAAGACAATGGAAACTTTATCGGTCGGGATTGATAGGTTAAGTATTGTTATTCTCAATAACGTCACTTTTAACATTACCTTGTATCAATTCCATTCTAATTTTACTTCTTTAAAACCTTATCCTTTTCTTAACGGTTTAAGAGAATGCTCCCACTCATTTCAATGAATCTTTGCTTAGAGAAGCAAAATTGAATTTCATGAAGATTACTCTTCATTCGTTTGTTTAGTCTTAAAACTTTCATTGAAGTGGTTGCGGTATTTTGGTCTATTACGATTTCCGATAAATCTAATTACCAAAACAATTTATCGCTTCAAGGTACTTAATTTAATTAAGTATATTGAAAACAATCCATTGTAAGTAGATGTGTTAGTCAAGAATCAAAAACCTGTTTGATAATGAATAACTTTTATCTATACTTTTCACAGGAGATCCTTCCAATGGATAATTCGAGGTTTTTAGAAGAAAATTCAAATTTTGTCTTTAGTTGCGATGTTTTAATGGAGATTTGAATTAAAATCGAAATGATATCGCATATGAATTGTGGTAAAGAAATAGAACAATATAATAACGGAATAGTGGAAAACTTAACATTTATCGTTTTATTAATACTTGTAAATAACAAGTAAAGCATTTACATAGTGACCTCTACCCAACTATGATAAATGATTCAGAGATCCAAATTCATATTAACTTGGGCACGGGATAGCCGATGAAACCCTTATCAATATAACTCGGTGGACTAACTCTTTAATCGATTCTACTTTTAGAATTCTCGGTCGATAAAATTACTCTAATATTTATCTATAGCCCGGAACACATGCGACTACGGTCACGAATACTTCCGTTGAGGTCAATCCAAATTTCAAATAAATGTGTCCATGTTCCAAATTCACATCAACTTGGGCACGGGATAGCCGATGAAACCCTCATAACACGAATTCGGTGGATAGACATTTATCACCCACTTCCCCTACGTAACAAGGTTTGTACCCCGGGATGGCCGAGTGCACTCCCTCGCGAAATAGGTTTTCATGGTTTCTACTTTTTGGTAAGGCTATGTCTCAATTGTTTATTTTTAGCGAGAGGTCATGTCAATTTATTATCTATCACGTTTTAAGTGAACTAAAGCGGTGAACTATGATAATTATAATTGACATGGTCGATAAACTCGATTAAAAGAATGATGCATGTTTTAGTTATGGCGATTTAGCGATGCATGCAACATATAAATAAAATGCAAAGCATAAATTAAATCCTAGTATGGCCTTCCTAAAATAGAAAATCTAATTAACTATTACATATTCGGAAACCAACTCCATTGGTCCCTTGAACTTCGGTTTTGGCACGCATCTCGAGGTAACACCGTCTTTATGTATCGCCTTCTTGAGTGACACCGTCTTCAAGGAACTCCGGAATAAATAAATTACATAACAAATTACTTAATTTCCTATTATACATTTGTAATTAAAATAAAATAAATCTATTAAATTACAAAACGGTGATACGAGATCACAATAAATTACAACCGAATCGATATTCCCATACATTTCGGGTAATACCAATTAAAACTAAGGCGATACTAAGTAAAATTACATAATACAAAATTACATAAAATAAAATTATGACAATCATAAATAAAATGCAGCATTATAATATGTATGAACATGCTCAATTTTATCCTAAATCCCCTTTAAGGAGCCAATATCGTATATTAATCGGTTTTTACGGATTTGCGTGATTCAACCTTTTAAAACCACAATAAATTACATAAAATCATATTTATGCACAAGTTAATTACCCTAACCAACTTAGGACTCAAAATTAGTCTCCACTAACTATTTGACTATAATTAACTCATATTTCTTAAAATTGTTCATTATTGGACTCAAAATTACAATAAAATGCTATAAACTTCAATTAAATCATAAAAATTTCAAATAAATTTGAAATTTGAAATTTAAACTCATGAACATTCCGGAAAAATACCATGACACTCATAATTTTCAAAAACTTAGGTTAAAAATTTCAAAATTTATCGGGAAAAATAATGTTGCGTTTTATCGGATTTATTAATTATAATCATAAAAACATGATAAAAATTATAGTCATCAACCTTTCAATTTTAGATCTGAAAAAGATAATAAAATACAACATGTGACATTTTTCCTTAGTCATGAAGTATGTTTTCGCAATTATTCACTAATTAAGTCACTATTTATGCTATTTTTCATCAAAAATTCACAAATCATGCATGAAGACTTCATTATAGCCTATTATTTTACACACATTTTGTAAAATTACATGTGACAACATACTAAATTTATATGACCAGATTCGAAATTTATCTCATATTAACCCATTTTTCAATTAAATTCGATTTTTATCATGAAAAATACATATTTCGAGCATAAGAACTCCAAAAATTATGAAACGTTACAGGTCATCTAAAAATAATATATGTGAAAACATATCCAAAAACCACTTAAAAATTCGAAGTTTAGCTAATTTTCGTCCAAAAATGACATTTTTATCATAAAAATCACATTTTAATGCCATTTTATATAAGATGAACAATAAAAATCCATAAATTAACCAAAATATCCTGAAAACATTTTAGGACCAGAAACTTTAACATGCATAATTTATTTCGTGATATATCATAATAACACAAATTTATGAGTTTTATATGTTAATCGTATAACTCGGAAAAACTATAACCGATTTGCATGCAAACAACCAAACGCTCATGATACCGCTTGTTAGAAATCTATATCTCATTAATTAACATATTCATATATGTTACAAATTAATTTAGTCATAAAATTAATTACAAATCTTATGCATGCAAACATAAATTAAAAGAGAAGAAATCATCATTCTTACATTGATATTTCGGATCAAAGGGCGCAAGAGAGTTCTCCTACTCACTTGTTCTTGAGCTCTCCTAAAATGGGTGAACAAAAGGATTCAAGTATAGAATCCCTCCCAAGGAATAATACCCAAGATAACCCCTTAAAAGATAAATATCATTTAACTAGAACAATATATATCTTACTAAAAATTGACCCAAAATATTTATATTGGTCTCCATTATTTCGGTATAGAGAAAAGAATTTTGGAAGTTTTTATCTCTCTAATTTCTCATAAGATGTAGAGAGGAATTTATTTTTCCTACACTAGAAAAATTATGTGTAGTATGAATAAAAATTAGAGAGTAAAAACTCTCTAAATTGGTCTTAGGAAACCGGTGGGAGGAGGGATTGGGGAGCCAATGCATGGGCTTAATTCTGTAATCAAGAAATAGGCATGCAAGGCTAGGTGTTTAAAGTGTAATCATGTTGTTTCCACTCAATAATTAAACATAATTTAAACACCCAACTCCCTCGAATATTTCGGTCTACATGGGATAAAATGGATTCCATTTTATCTTTGTCAATTTGTCACATGTCACAAGACATGTAAAATTGTCATGTATTTATAACATATTAAAAAATCAACGTATTAATAAAATACATCATGTACAAAATCGACTTAGTAATTCACAATTACTTGTACCAAAACACTTTACCAATTATAAATTACAACATCTTGTATTTATAATAAATTATTCATTCAGTTCAATTGTTTCCGTAAAACAATAATTTCATCTAAGCAATAAAAACAATTTGATTACTTAGACCGTGTCTAATTTAATAAGATTACAACGAGACACGTAAATATTACTCCCAAAATCGTCCGTCAATTTTAAGCAATTTAATTGACTCGTATCGTTATACGACCAATTAAATATTCAATTAAGAGTGTTACCCTTTAGGTATGACCTAAGGGGATCAACTGATCACCACCGTCGCACGACAGTAATGTCAAACTCTAGTCAGCCAATTATTACCGATATGTGTGGACCAGTTGACTGTAAAATATTACATCCCACATGTATTCTTAATATGAGATTTAAACATGTGATCATCATGATCGACTGTTGTGATTGCATTATTGTCGGAGGACACATATTCCAACAGCATAGGTGCCCTACGAGCTTTGGACTGATAAAATGTCAGCTCCTCGTCCCCTACCTGGAAGGTAAGGGTCTTCCCCCCGACATCAATTAATGCTCGAGTAGTAAATAAGAACGGTCGCCCTAAGATAATAGGGGTATAAGAGTCTTCGGGTATGTCTATGACCACAAAGTCAACGGGAATAAAGAATCTCCCGATTTTCAAAGGTATGTCCTCTAAGACACCTAGTGGTCGTGATATGCTACGGTCGGCCATCTGAACAGTCATATTGGTACAATTAAATTTGGTCAAACCCAGTCTCTTAGCGAGAGACATAGGTAAGACACTGACGCTAGCCCCTAAGTCATATAGCGCATTGTCAATTAAGTGGGTTCCTATATGACATGGAATTAAAAAGCTACCCGGGTCTGATTGTTTGGGTGGTGTCTTATTCTGAACTAAGGCGGACCCTACTTTAGTCAAAGCTACCGTTTCATGGTCACTTATATGCCTCTTACGCGTTAAAATTTCTTTCATGAACTTCATGTAAGAGGGTACCTGGGTAAGCAGTTCGGCGAAAGGAACGTTGACATGAAGGCTCTTCAGGATATCAGCAAATTTCTCGAACTGTTGGTTGGCCTTATTATTCTGCAATCGCCTTGGAAAGGGAACCGTGATAGGAATTTCTAACCCTTTATTTCTTTCTGCCAAAGTCTCGACAGGAGCATCATCTTTTCTGCTCGATCGATCTCTTTTTCCTCTCGATCGAGGTCTTTCAGCAACATTTTCATTCGATGAAACATCATCAGCAACTCGATCGAAATTCCCTTTATCAGCATCATCTGATCGAGAATGGTTTTCACTCGATCGAGCATTTTTGTCAGCAAATTTATTCGATCGAGGCATTTCCTCCTCTCGATCGAAATCTTGATTATCAGCCTTACTCGATCGATCACCAACATCACTCGATCGAGTACTATTTCCTGTATTTCTACTCGATCAACCACCAGAAATGAGTCGATCGAGGATTTCCTTGGATTCAGCATTGTTTCGTCCTCTGACAACTGTTCACGGCCTACAACAGTGCTTTTCGGGTCTGATATGTCCTCATCAGTCGACATCTTGGGTCGTTCATAAGAGTGACCGCTTTGCAAATTTATCAGGTTAATCGTCTCATGTTGGTTCTTATCAGGTTGAGAAGGTAAATGACCTGGTTTCGTTGAAGATTGGTTTGTCGCGAGTTGAGTAATTTGAGACTCAAGTGACTTTATCGACGCATCTTTCTGTTGGTCACTCTTCTGCAACTGTATAGTCAATGATTGGATCATCGACTTCAACTCTGCCATTTTACTTACACCACTTGACGAAGCTCCTTGATTCGGCGGTGGAAAAGATGGAGGCTTTTGAAAGCCTTGTTGAGCCTTGTGAGGAGGGATGTAAGGTTGTTGCTGCTGCGGTGGAGGTGAAGGGTTTAACACATTCTGACTAGTCCATCTCAAACTGGGATGGACTCCACTCTGATTGTTATAATATGAGCCATGTTGCCTGTATTGCTGAAAGGCAAGAACCTGCTCCTTCTCAGTTAGACAGTCAACAGCAGTGTGACCGTCATTACTCCCACACCTCTCACAAGAAACGGTTTCTTGTCCAGTCAACAAGTGAATCGTCTGTTGATCACCAGCATTCTGCAATTTCAACCTATCGAAACGGGCACTCATGGCTTCAAGTTGAGCCATAACTGCATTATCAACAGAATTAACTGTCCGAATACCATCTCTCGGGTTCCCATACTCAGCACAATGGGTAGCCAACTCCTCTATTATTCCTCATCCCTTGTCATCATCGTCATTCTTCTGAAATCGCCCATTTGATGAGGTGTCTAAGATAGCACGGTGGTCGTCATACAACCTATTATAGAACTGGTTGCACAAGAACTACTGATCGAAACCATGATGAGGAAGAGACCGCACCAACTTCTTAAACCGGCACCAAGCTTCATAGAAGTTCTTATCTGGTGCTTGCTTGAAACTTGTAATTTTTCTTCTCAGCTGATTAGTTTGTTGTGAAGGAAAATACCATTTATAGAAGGCAAGCGCCAGGGTCTCCCAGTTGGTGATCCCAGCCGCAGTTCTGTCCAGATCTGTGAGCCATTCTCGGGCTCCATTGGACAAGGAGAAAGGAAATAAGACTTCCTTGATCTTGTCCTAGGTCACTCCCTTAATAGCGGGAATAGTAGGGCAATAGTCAGTGAAAACCTCCATATGTTTACGAGGATCTTCACCCGCCACACCTCGGAACAGGTTCCGTTCAACCAGATTGATGTAGGATGGTCGGATGTCAAAAGTATTGCCATCCTCGGTCGCAAGCTTGAAACCGTTAGTGATTAAGGCAGCTGTGGGCTCTGAGTGACTCGCGATATTAGGCATTTTCACTGGACTTACGGCAGAAATAAATTTGTCCTCTTCACAATCGGGTCTTCTGCAAATAAAAAATGTTCTAGCTTGGGTTCAAAAGTACTCAAGGCTTCCTTTTGAATCTTCTTCAGCAGTCTTTGTCTATGACGAAAGGTCCTTTCTAGTTCAGGATCAGCTGGAACTAACTCTGACCTGTTAGACCTGGGCATAAACAGCACTGGGGAAATAAATAAGAACTGTCTCAAGGAATAAAATATCCCTGAGACGGAAAGACAAACGAAACAGAAACAGACAAATAGACTATTGCCTCCCCGGCAACGGCGCCAAAATTTGATACCGTCGTTAGGTCCCAAAAATAAATACCTAAGTATAAATACCAGCAGATAGCGATAAGTAGGGTCGATCTCCACAGGGAGGCTAAGTATCTATCTGAAAGTACGTCTGTCTAAGTCACAATTGGAGGTTTTACTTTGTTTTCTAAACTACTGAAGGCAAAGGTCAAAAGAAGTAGTAAAGATAAGAGCAATAAAGCGAGAAAATAAAAGATATGTGATCAGATAAAAGAGATATGTCAGGATTTCGGTTCACCATGGCAGTTTATCGATTCAGTCATAAATAGTCTAGACAATCTACTGTGAGAAGGGCAAGGGAAAGGTCCTTCCGGTCCGCTATCCACCCTAGATTTCCACTAACTTAAATCCCATCCTTATTAGGGTAGTCTACTGTTCATAGTAGGTCTGTTCATTCCAATCTTCCGATCCAGGAACGAAATTAACCAGATTAAAGTTATTTAGAAGCGTGCACTCAACTAAACATATTATAGTTATATTGCTATGGTCACAGATTCTCACAAATAAATAATCTAGCCTATTCACAACATCGTCACTTTACTACCATGGCTCCCCTAATCCTAACATAAGGAGATGTTGGAATATGTGTCCTCCGACAATAATGCGATCACGACTGTTGATCATGATGATCACATGTTTAAGTCTCGTTTTAAAGAATACAATTGGGAAGTAATTTTTTTCACAACGGTCAACATATATAGGTAATGATTGGCTGACTAGAGTTTGACATTACTGTCGTGCGACGGTGGTGATCATTTGACCCCCTAGGTCATACCTATAGGGCAACACTCTTAATTGATCATTTAATTAATCGTATAACGTTACGAGTTAATTAAATCACTTGAAAAATTGACGGACGATTTTGGAAGTAAAATTTACGTATCACATTGAAATGTGATTAAATGAGATACGGTCTGAGTAATCAAATTGTATCATTACTCGGATGAAATTATTGTTTAAAGAAACAATTGAAATTGAATGAATTATTATAAATACAATTTGTTGTGATTTATAAATTGGTAAAATATTTTGGTACAAATAATTATGAATTACTAAGTCGATTTTTGTATGTGACGTATTTTTAATAATACGTTGATTTTTAATATGTTAAAAATGCACAACAAATTTATGTAACATATGACATGTGACATAACTCAAAATTGACAAAAATAACATGGATCCCATATTATAAGTGTACCGAAATTAAGAGGGAATTAGGCTAAATATTGTGTTGTTTAAATTAGTGGAAAACACAATCATTTGTATTATAGCCTAGCTATGCAACCCTAGTTTGCATTGTGAAGGCAAACAAGAGCATGCATTGAGTCTTTTTCTTCCCTCCTCTTCCCTCCTACCCGGTTTCACCATAGAAAAGGCAAAAGGATTTTTGTCTTATATTTTGATATACACTACATGCATGAGTGTGTAATTCATTCATTCATTCCAACTTATCAAAAATAAAGATTTTAGAAAGAGAAAATCACCTTCCATTCTCCTCTCTCTCAACCGGTTTTTTTTTTAGAGCAAAACCCAAATATTTTTGGGTCATTTTTCTACAAGAATTAATATTATCTAGTACTTATAATATTAATTTTAATTAAGAGTAAGCTTTGGGTATAATTCCTTGGGAGAGATCCTACACTTGGGTCTTTGTTCATCCAAAAGGAAAGCTCAAGAACAAAAGAGAAGGAGATCTCTTTTGTGCCCATAAGAACCGAAATTACAATGTAAGGATGATTTCTTCTTTGTTTTGCTAAATAGTTTGCATGCATAAGACCTTTATTAATTTTATGACAAATTAATTTAAAACATATATGAATATGTTAAGTATTTAGATTTACTTTTTTCCTTCAATCGGTATCAAGAGCCATGGTTGTTTCCATGCAAATCGGTTAAAAGTTTTTCCGAGTTATAAAGATTAACATATAAAACTTGTAAAATTTGTGTTATTATGATATATCTCGAAATTAATTCATGCATGTTAAAATTTCTGGTCCTAAAATGTTTTAGGATATTTTGGTTAAATTTACGGATTTTTATTGTTCATATTATACAATAATGGCATTTAAATATGATTTTATGAGTAAAAATGTCATTTTCGGACCAAAACTAGCTATACTTCGAATTTTCCAGTGATTTTTGGATATGTTGTCACATATATTATTTTGAGATAACCTGTAAATTTTCATAATTTTTGGACTTGTTATGCTCGAAAAATGGATTTTTCATTATTAAATTCGGATTTAGGTGAAAAATAGGTTAATATGAGATAAATTTCGAATCTGGTCATAGAAATTTAATATGTTGTCACATGCAATTTTACAAGATGTGTGTAAAATAATGGGCCATAGTGAAGTCTTTTTGCATGATTTATGGATTTTTGAAGAAAAATAGCATAAATAGTGACATTATTAGTGAAAAATGAATAAAACATAATCTATGACTAAGGAAAAACGTCCAATGTTGCATTTTATTATCTTTTTCAGATCTAAAATTGAAAAGTTAATGAATATAATTTTTCCCATGTTTTTATGATTATTTTAGTTAAAACCGATAAACCGCAACATTGTTTTTCCGGAAAATTTTCGAAATTTTTGACCTAAGGTTTTGAACATTATGAGTGTCATGGTATTTTTCCAGAATGTTCATGAGTTTAAATTTCAAATTTATTTGAAATTTTGTGATTTATTTGAAGTTTATAGCTTATTTTTGTATTTTTAGTCCATTAATGAACAATTTTAGAAATATGAGTTAATTATGGTCAAATTATTAGTGAAGACTAAATTTTGAGTCGTAAGAGGTTAGGGTAATTAACTTATGCATAAATATGAATTTATGTAATTTTTGTGATTGTAAAATGTTGAAATCACGCAAATCCGTAAAAATCGAGTAATATACGATATTGGCTAATTAAAGGCGATTTAGCATAAAATTGGGCATGTTCATACATATTATAATGCTGCATTTTTTTTTCTTTATGATTGTCATAATTTTAATTTATGTAATTTTTGAATTATGTAATTTTACTTAGTATGACCTTAGATTTTAATTGGTATTTCCCGAAATGTATGGGAATATCGATTCGGTTGTAATTTTATTGTGATCTCGTATCACCGTTTTGTAATTTAATAGATTTATTTTATTTTAGTTACAAATGTATAATAGGAAATTATGTAATTTATTATGTAATTTTATTCATTCCGGAGTTCCCAAAGACGGATTTCTTCTAGAATGGCGATACATAAAGACGGTGTTACCTCGAGATGCGTGCCACAACCGAAATTCAAGGGACCAATGGAGTTGGTTTCTGAATATGTAATAGTTAAATAGTTTTTATATTTTAGGAAGGCCATACTAGGATTTATTTATTTTATGCTTGCATTTTATTTTACGTCACATGCATCGCTAAATCGCCATAACTAAAACATGCATCTTCTTTCATCGAGTTTATCAACCGTGTCAATTCGAATTATCGTAGTTCACCGCTTTAGTTCACTTAAAACGTGATAGATAATAAATTGACATGACCTCTCGCTAAAACAATTAATTGAGACATAGCGTTACCAAATAGTAGAAACCATGAAAACCTATTTCGTGAGGGAGTGCACTCGGCCACACCGGGGTACAAACCTTGTTACGTAGGGGAAGTGGGTGATAAATGTCTATCCACCGAATTCATGTTGATGAGGGTTTCATCGGCCACACCGTGCCCAAATTAATATGGGTTTGGATCATGGACACATTTATTCGAAATTTGGATTGAACTCAACAAAAGTTTTTCGATAAGGGTTTTATCGGCCACACCGTCCCCTTGTTGAATGTGTTTTGGGCTAAAGATAAATGTTAATGTAATATTATCGACCAAGAGTTCTAAAAGTAGAATCGATTAAAGCGTTAATCCACCGAGTTATATTGATAAGGGTTTCATCGGCCACACCGTGCCCAAGTTAATATGAATTTGGGTCTTAGAATCATTTATGATAGTTGGGTAGAGGTCACTATATAAATGCTCATACCTTGTTAATTAATTACAAGTATGATATTAAAAGACAAATGTTAATATTTCCTTTTCCTCCATATTTGTAGTTCTTTACAATGAATCCATCAAATGCTACCGCACCGATAACTATTGAGTCTTACCACAATGTTCTTGACGACGTTTGCTCCAACAATGATTTCGACACTACTAGAGAACTTCATTTTGGGATAGGTTCGAATGGAAACCTTAACTTCATCACTTCTTCTAAACCACCTACTACTACTAGACCTCGTGTGAGTCCGTCTCAGGAAGACTACCTCATACAATATATAGGGTCTTTGTCTCTGGAAGATAAAGATGCCAAAACTAGTGGGAGCTCAAGCAATCAAGTTCTTGCTTCAAAGGGCAAAAAGTTCAAGAAGAAGGGAAAGAAAATCAAAAACTTCAAGCAAGTTAATGATGAGTGCCATTATTACTATGGCATGGGACATTGGCTTAGGAATTGTCCCGTATATTTGCGAAATATAAGGGAAGGAATCATCACTCCAAAAGGTAAAAATCCTAAAGAAATTTATGTTATTGATATAAATTATACTTCCACTACGACATGGGTACTAGATACCGGTTGTGGTTCTCACCTTTATAATCATTTACAGGGTTTAAGAGATGTGGAGAGGCTTAGCAAGGGAGATGTGGATCTACGCCTTGGAAATGGAGCTCGGGTAGCGGCCGAATCCAAAGGAACTTATGTTTTAGCTTTGCCTAATGGATTTGAGTTGTATTTACATAATTTTTTTTGTATGCCTACACTCTCTAAAAACATTATTTCAATCGCTATGCTAGACATGGACGATTTTTTTTTTGTCATTAAGAACAATCGTTGTACTATTTCTAGGAACGACTTGGTTATAGGCCAAGCTTCCTCTATCAATGGCATTTACATTTTAGAGACCTCAAATCCGACTAATGATATCTATAACATTCAATCAAAGAAACTCAAATCAAGTGAAGCGTTCATTTGGCATTGTCGATTAGGTCACATAAACGAGAATCGCATCAAAAGATTAATTTCGACTAATGTAATTACACCATTTGATTATCAATCATATGGTACATGTGAATATTGCCTACTTGGCAAAATGACTCGTAATCCTTTTAGTGGTAAAGGGACACGAGCTAGTGAGCTATTGGGACTCATACACACCGATGTATGTGGACCAATGAGTATCACCGCTCGTGGTAATTATGACTACTTTATAACCTTCACCGATGACTTGAGTAGATATGGGTATATCTATTTAATGAAGCATAAGAGTGAAGCATTTGAGAAATTCAAGGAATTTCGAAACGAAGTCGAGAACCAATTGAACAAAAGGATTAAGGCACTACGATCCGATCGTGGTGGTGAATACCTTAGCCTTGAATTTGATTCACACTTGAAAAGTCGTGGTATTATATCACAACTTACTCCACCCGGAACACCACAACTTAATGGTGTTGCCGAAAGGAGAAATCAAACCCTACTTGATATGGTTCGATCCATGATGAGTCAAACCGAGTTACCAAACTCGTTTTGGGGATTTGCGATTCAAACCGCAATTAGATCTTTGAACAATAGTCCCACTAAATCCACCGAGAAAACTCCATGTGAGATGTGGACGGGAAGGGTTCCCAATATATCCTATATGAAGATTTGGGGATGTGATGCTTACGTCAAGTCTAAGAATGACAACAAGCTTGCCCCAAGATCCGAAAAGTGCATCTTTGTAGGTTACCCCTTAACCTCACGAGGTTACTACTTCTACAAACCTCAAGATAACAAAGTGCTTATGTCTTGCGAGGCTGTCTTCTTAGAAAGACAATTTATTTCTAAGAGACAGAGTGGGAGAAATTTTGAACTTGATGAAGTTCAAGAGCCACAAACCGAGATAGAGACACAAGAAGATGTTCCTTCGTCGTCTAACGCGGTTGTACCTCCTCCACTAAGAAGAACGGGTCGAGTAATTCGCCATCCTGATCGATATGTGGGACTTATCGAGGAAGATGGAACACTCGATGTGTTACTTATGGAAAGTGACGAGCCCGCCACCTACAAGGCCGCAATCTCTAGTCCAAATTCCTCCTTATGTCTTGAAGCCATGAAGTCCAAAATGGATTCTATGCAAGAAAACCAAGTTTGGGACTTGGTAGATTTGCCTAAAGGGGCAAGACCCCTTCAATGCAAATGGATATTCAAAGTCAAAAATGGTATAGAAGGACATGATGATGTCTACAAAGCTAGGCTAGTGGCAAAAGGATTTACCCAAGTCCAAGGTCTCCATTATGATGAGACCTTCGCCCCCGTAGCCATGCAAATGGATGTCAAAACCGCTTTTCTAAATGGGCATTTAGAAGAGGAGGTGTACATGATACAACCCGAAGGTTTTGTTGATTCTAAAAATCCTAACAAAGTATGCAAGCTTAAGAGATCCATTTATGGTCTTAAACAAGCATCTAGAAGTTGGAATCATCGATTTAATCATGTTATAAAGGAAAATGGTTTCACTCGAAGTGTTGAGGAGCCATGTTTATACATGAAATTTAGTGGGAGCAATGTTGTGTTCCTAATTTTGTATGTCGATGACATACTACTTATTGGAAATGATATTCCAATGTTGTCTTCTGTTAAGAAGTGGTTAGGTAACCACTTCAAAATGAAGGATTTAGGAGAGGCACAACGCATATTAGGTATCCGGATCCATAGAGATAGATCCAAGAGGATATTGGCACTAAGTCAACAATCTTATGTTGATAAGATTTTTCGACGGTTCAGCATGGACAAATCCAAAAGGGGTTTGGTACCTATGGTAACCGGGACGATATTGAGCAAGACTCAATCTCCCTCTGAACCCCATGATGTTGAACGCATGAAGTTGATCCCTTATGCTTCCGCTGTTGGATCAATCATGTATGCCATGATATGCACACGTCCTGATGTCTCGTATGCTTTAAGTATGACGAGTAGATATCAAGGAAATCTAGGTGAGAGTCACTAGATTGTCGTCAAGAACATCCTTAAGTACTTGAGAAGAACTAAGGATTCTATCCTAGTGTTTGGAGGAGACACTGAGTTGCGTGTTAATGGATACACGGACTCAAGTTTTCAAACAGATAGAGATGACTTGAAATCACAAGTTGGTTTCGTTTTTATGCTCAATGCTGGTGCCGTAAGCTGGAGAAGCTTCAAGGAAGTTGTAACCGCGGATTCTACAATGGAGGCTGAGTACATTGCAGCATCAAAAGCTGCTAAGGAAGCTGTTTGGATCAGGCAATTCACGGAAGGTCTAAAAGTAGTACCTACCGCCAATGATCCCATCACTCTCTATTGTGATAATAGTGGGACGATCTTCCAAGCTAAGGAGCCGAAGTCTAGTAATAGATCTAGACATGTACTTAGAAAATATCATGTAATAAGAGATTTCATTGAAAGAAAGGAAATTGCGATTTGTAAGGTTGGGACGGATGACAACATAGCCGATCCGCTCACCAAGCCTTTATCGCAGGCTAAGCATTATGGGCATGTTACGTCCATGGGACTTAAACGTGTGCCAAGTCTATGTTAGATTTTGAAATGAAATAAAAGTGTTGTTTTTGTTCATGTTCATAATCACATTTGTCTTTCATCTTTAATTTATACATTGTTACATCCAAACGGGTTGTAGTGACAATTGAACCCCGTTAAAGTGAACACGGATTAACATAGTATTTGCCCATAGTCACTTGTATGAGGTGACGTCTCGAAGTGACTAGAGTGTGATGCGATTGATGGCAAGTTCAAGTGCCATAGAGTCATGTGAGATGACTAGTCGATCACATAGGCAGACTGTGAGGAACATTTTGTCGGGCCTTATGACCGCTTATAGAGTTCTGGCAATTTATATAGCCTGGTCGTGGCGAGAGCTACTATAGTATTCAAATGAGTCGATTCTTTTGACTAAAGACTATTCGCCTAAGATGGCACAGTTTCAGATTAACTTTGATTTGTGTTACTACAACCTTCGTAAATGGGGTCAAATGGGCATATTTTGGGTTATGATGGCTGTGGCTAGTCGAAGGGAATGAGTGCGATAGGAATTGTCCACCCCTAGTCAGGGTTATAACAATATCTCAGGGCCACTCGAGGACTAATGAACTGGAAATGCGTGGCCACGCTCGGAAAGTATCTATGATAGATAAGTCCGGTCAATCAGTTATTCTCCAGATCGAGGAAACCACTCTCGATATGATCACTTGCAAGTACGACCTGAAAGACACCTTGCATTGAGTGGGAGATAGTAATAGGACAAGAGAATTGGTGACGCACACTTGTCGAGGACAAGTGGGAGATTGTTGGAATATGTGTCCTCCGACAATAATGCGATCACGACTGTTGATCATGATGATCACATGTTTAAGTCTCGTTTTAAAGAATACAATTGGGATGTAATTTTTACTGTCAACTGGTCAACATATATCGGTAATGATTGGCTGACTAGAGTTTGACATTACTGTCATGCGACGGTGGTGATCAGTTGACCCCCCTAGGTCATACCTATAGAGCAACACTCTTAATTGATCATTTAATTAATCGTATAACGTTACGAGTTAATTAAATTACTTGAAAAATTGACGGACGATTTTGGAAGTAAAATTTACGTATCACATTGAAATGTGATTAAATGAGATACGGTCTGAGTAATCAAATTGTATCATTACTCGGATGAAATTATTGTTTAAAGAAACAATTGAAATTGAATGAATTATTATAAATACAATTTGTTGTGATTTATAAATTGGTAAAATATTTTGGTACAAGTAATTATGAATTACTAAGTCGATTTTTGTATGTGACGTATTTTTAATAATACGTTGATTTTTAATATGTTAAAAATGCACAACAAATTTATGTAACATATGACATGTGACATAACTCAAAATTGACAAAAATAACATGGATCCCATATTATAAGTGTACCGAAATTAAGAGGGAATTAGGCTAAATATTGTGTTGTTTAAATGAGTGGAAAACACAATCATTTGTATTATAGCCTAGCCATGCAACCCTAGTTTGCATTGTGAAGGCAAACAAGAGCATGCATTGGGTCTTTTTCTTCCCTCCTCTTCCCTCCTACCCGGTTTCACCATAGAAAAGGCAAAAGGATTTTTGTCTTATATTTTGATATACACTACATGCATGAGTGTGTAATTCATTCATTCATTCCAACTTATCAAAAACAAAGATTTTAGAAAGAGAAAATCACCTTCCATTCTCCTCTCTCTCAACCGGTTTTTTTTTAGAGCAAAACCCAAATATTTTTGGGTCATTTTTCTACAAGAATTAATATTATCTAGTACTTATAATATTAATTTTAATTAAGAGTAAGCTTTGGGTATAATTCCTTGGGAGAGATCCTACATTTGGGTCTTTGTTCATCCAAAAGGAAAGCTCAAGAACAAAAGAGAAGGAGATCTCTTTTGTGCCCATAAGAACCGAAATTACAATGTAAGGATGATTTCTTCTTTATTTTGCTAATTAGTTTGCATGCATAAGACCTTTATTAATTTTATGACAAATTAGTTTAAAACATATATGAATATGTTAAGTATTTAGATCTACTTTTTTCCTTCAGGAGATTAGCTACTCATGCTATCGATGCAATTAACAACAATAAACATAAACATGCTAAGAAACATGATAGAAAGAATTAAAGGATGAATTTTATACTAGCAGCAATAACAAAAGTAATTAAGACACAATGAAATAAGGAGAACAATAATTAAAGCAAGCAAAATTTTAGATTAAGATTAAGAGTAGAGAAAGATTACAAAACAGAGAATCCGACAATAAGAGCAAAGTAGCAGCAGAGGTTAAGAGAGTAAAAAGTTATGTAAAACGTAATTATGACCAAATGACGACTTCTCTTATATAGGGAAGCGTTTTTATTAACAAAATAAACCTAACACGGAACAATTAACCCGTGTAATCTAGCTAATCACTCGATCGAGGCTTTTTATTCTTCTCGATCGAGTACTTCTCCAGCAAAACCGTTCGATCGAGCAAAAGCAGCTCTCGATCGAACCCTCCTAACTTAGCTACCTTCGATCGAGCAAAGAAACCACTCGATCGAACATCTGCAGCTGCCAAACCACTTGATCGAACATCTCCAGCTGTAAAACCACTCGATTGATCATCGTCTAAAGCTTTCGATCGAGCAGATTTCCACTGAATAAGCCTTGACTCGTTTGGTTAGCCTTCCAATGACCTCCCTTCACGCTTCCCGAGGTACGACTCCTGCTCTAAATCTTCGTCTCCTTAAAATGCATTCAAAGTGGGACGACTAAGGCACGATTCCACTACTTTTAAGTCCATTTCTGCAATTAAGACAAAACAAACCAAAGTAGCTAATTCGGGGCATTTTGCAATACAAAGCGATAGAAATGGCATAGAAATGCGTGCAATAAGAGGCTAAAAAGTCTATATAAATTGCACGTATCACACAATAAATATAATTCCCTTAGTAGGACGACAATAATGATCATAATAACACAGTCCTAGTTTAAATCTGGCCAGACTCTCGGGACAGAACGGTTCCTGATTCGACATGCGGCAGAACAGTCCGCATCCAATACTCGATCGACAGAACAGAAGTCGAGTACCCACATTCGGTGAAATAGCACGAAAGAGGATGAAGAAATGAGTTAACCCAATACTTGGCAGAACGGCATAAGTAAGGTGTAAAGATAAGTCAAGCAGTAAGGCCTAGCATTATGGCATTTTCATAAGAATACGACTCATCACGAGTAAATATTTAAATAAAACCATTATTCATACTTGTAATATGATGGATGCATGTGAATAAGCAAGTGATATTCCATGAATGAGATTCACTAAGCCATTTCATACTTGCATGACATAAATGAGCATTTAATTTTATTTCTTTATGACACTTGAAACAAGTATAACAATGGACATGAATTATTTGTATCATGGAGAATATAAGATGGAACATAGATAACCATATGTGAATCGTTCATAAGTATACACCACGATTTAGGAGTCACCCAACATCCATAAGATATAAGCAACACTTAATTATAAGACAAGAGTTATACATAGAACAAGGAAGAGGAAAGCAAAGAGATGCACTTAGCCAAGCTAGCAACCAACACCGTGACCAACAAGGGGCCTAACCAACCATGACTAGGCCGCCAACCCACGGCCAGCTCCTGCCCAGCCTCACAGCCAGCTCTGGCCAACCCGCACGGCCACCTCTAGCCGAGCCCAACGCTACCAAGGACACGATCTAATACACACCCACAACAACTACTCTAACTTGCATTATCAATATGTAAATAACAAAGTAGATACACATGAGTATATATGTATGAGTCGGAAACCAAATAATGAGCTAATTACAACATCCAACATCCACAACAATAACAAATTACCCATTTAGCAAGGACATGTGAATTGCAAGAGTATATATATATATATATATATAGAATTAGGATCAAATGAGTCCCCTTAGATTAGATGAGTCCATGAGTCCTATTCTAAACCTTTGGATCAAAAAAAATGAAGGGCTAAGATTAAAACAAAATAAAAGAGTGACATATATAAACAACTAAACCCTAATCACTCACTACCTCCCATTTCATTTCCTCTCTTCATTTCTTCTCTCTAAATACTCACTCTCTTTCTAAACCCTAAATCTTTCATCACCATTACCCCTCTTCCTTTCGGCACCACCACCACCGGGCCTCCCCACCACCGCCCTCGCCATCACCACCGTCTGCCTCTCCTCCCGCCGCCTCATATCTGTCCTCTTCTGCCTCCCCCGGCCTCCACCCGACACAACCGATTGATTTCTGCCGTTTTTTTTTTTTTTTTTTTTCTTTTTTTCTTTTTTTCTTTCTAGATCTAAGAAAAAGAATGATTGTCGGTTGTTGTTTGCATGTGTGGGGCTGGTTGGTGTGGTGATGCCGTGGGGTGGTGGGTATGTCCGCCGCCTCCTCCTTTCATTTTTTTTTCCAGATTTGTTCTTAATTTGGTTTGTTGTTGGTGGTTGTCAGAGGTGGACCAACCACCACGCTACCGACTCACTCCCTCTTCCTTTTTCTCTCTTTTGTTTATAAAATTTCAGATTTGCAATTAGAAATTTGAGATCTTTCATTATTTTCGAAAATTTACTCGTTTTTTTTATTATCTTTTGTGTTTAAAAGTTTAGATCTTCAATTAAAAATATAAGATCTTCCATATTTAATCGAAAATTTAATTAAAATCGCCATTATAGCGACGGGGATGGTGATGCGGCGGGACGTGGTGGTCATGTCGTGGTCTTCCTTTTTTTTTTTTTTTTATAAAAGGTTGGGCGTGGTGGCGGTTGTTGAAGGGGGCACGTCATGGTGGCGAATGTGATGGCTGGTGGTCAGAGGCGGTGGTGGTCTGGTGGTTTGAGGAGGTGAGGGTGGTGGTTGTGGGTGGTTATTAATATAAAGTTTGACGGCATGATTAAAGTTACAACGCTATATGGACTAAAATTACGCTTATATGGACAGTTACGCTCTAATATGGATTAATTATACTCGCAAGGACTTAAATTACATAAATTCAAATTACTATAAAGTTACAATCATACCAAAAATAAAGTTTCAAAAATTATGACTAAAGTTACAATTGTATAATATTAAAGTTTCACTCATAAAATTAAAATATTTACATAAAGTTTATAAATTAGTAAAATTAAATAAATTCAAATTTTTATATGAAAAATTGTCTAAAAAAATTAAAGTTTCATTTTTTAGCATTAAAGTTTTACTCGTTAAACATTAAAGTTATATTTATAAATCAATAAAATTAAATAAATTCAAATTTTTATATTAGAAATTGGCTAAAAAACTTAAAGTTTCTATTTTTAGCATTAAAGTTTCACTCGTAAAACATTAAAGTTACATTTAAAAATTAGTAAATTAAATAAATTCAAATTTTTATATTAAAAATTGACTAAAAAAATTAAATTTTCAAATTTTAGCATTAAAGTTTTACGGAAAACACTAAAGTTATACTCAAAAATAAATTTTATATATTTAAAATATAATTTTATAACATAAATTTAAATTTTTATTTATAAAATGATTTTAAATATTAAAGTTATAATTGTAAAGAATTAAAGTTACACTCATAAATTAAAGTTTCATTTATAAAACATTAAAGTTTTCAATTTTAAAATCTCCACCATCAATCATAGAAGATCAATGGCTAGGATTAGGACTTAGTGGACTCACCATTTTAGGTGGACTCATTTGAACTTGGCTCTATATATATATATATATATATATATATATATATATATATATATACATACATACATGAGACAGAAGACAATAATTTACGTATACAACAAACAATTCATACACTACAATTTCTTAGCAAACATATACTCAAAACAGTCCCGAAAGACACCATTTTTGCGCCCAGAACAGTCCCAAAAAACTACATAAAACCGTCCCCACAAATAGTCCAATTTCTGTCTTAAAACAGTCCAATTTTCATCTTAAAACATTCCCGAAAATTTACACAAAGCCATGCCAAAACAGTCCAATTTCCATCACAAAACAGCCCCAAAGCAAGGCAATGTTAGATAACTCTTTAAGGCAAGCATAATATGAATTTCACAACAACAACAACCGATTTTATACATGTAACTAACCATGAAGCTAAAGACTCGATTTTTCTTCAAATAAGCACAAGCAAGAGGCAAGTGATACGGTTGTCGCAACCCTATCAAAAATAAACCTATCCGGCTCTAACTAATGTAGCAGAGGTAAGTCGGGTATCGTATCCACAGGGATGTGGTCACTATCTACTTGTCATCTAGTCTGTCTACGGTCACAAAATGGGGGTTTGACTGAGTTGTTTGACTAAACTAATGAATGGAAATAAAGGCAATAAAAGAAATAACAATTAAAATAGCAAGGGTGAAAAGGATTGAGAACAAATAGAGAGAAAGATGCCAGGATGTCGGTTCACCATGATATTACACGAATCAGCAAAAGGTAAGGTCACTCGGTCTAATGTGAGAAGGTAGTGGAAAGGTCCTTCCGGTCCTCTACCTGCCCTAGATTCTTCCCAAATAGCTTCCGCTCTGATTAGGGTAGTCTATTGTTCATAACAGGTCTGTTCATTCCAATCTTCCGATCTAGGTCTGAATTTAACCAGTTTAATTAAGTCAGTTGCATGTATTCAACCTAATAATTACTGTTATATTGCTATAAAACAATTCTCATAAAGAAAACCTCCTAAACTAATTATCGCATCATTGTTTTACTATCATGGCTCCCCTAATCCAAGCAATAAAGAGTTTAGCTACTCATGACGATAATTAAAACAATAACGATGAATAAAGCAATACTAAATATAGTAAAAAGATGTGCAAAAGAGAATTAAATTAAATAGAAAGTAAGTAAGGAGAGATTACAAAAGTTGAGATCCGGAAAATAGAAAGCAAAGTAACATCGAACTGAATGAAAGGGACCAGATCAAAACTGACTACCCAAACCTAATTCGGTATCTTCTTTTTATAGGAAAGATAATTATTAACCTAATACGTAACTTAGGAAATTAAATAAAAAAGTTTACACAAGAAAATCTCGCGTCAGATAACAAGTTACTCGATCGAGCAACTCCAAACTCCTCGATCGAAAAACTTCCAACAGAAACCTCTCGATCGAGTACACAAACTACTCGATCGAGGAACACCAATTTGTCATCACTCGATTGAACACAACAGTGGTTCGATCGAGGACTTCTCCTCATCACAAAGCTCTCGATCGATCAACTTAGCCAGCAAAACTACTCGATCGAACCACTGTCACTGGATCAGCCTTTGGACATATGATTTAGCTTCCAAGACGACTTCACGCATCACGAGACAGTCGGTATTTCCGCTCAAATAGTTCCATCTCCTAAATGCAAGCTAAAGGGACAGTAGAAGGCTTAATTCTGCTTCTTTCAGGTCCATTCCTAGAAATTAAAGCCAAACGAACCAAAGTAGACTATTCGGGGGATTTCGTAGCCTAAAACTACACGAATTACAAGGAAATGCGTGCATAAGAGGCTCAAAAAGACTATATAAAATGCACGTATCAAATATCCCCAAACCAAACCTTTCCTTGTCCCCAAGCAAACTATATGCAACTAACTAATGAAACGGAATAAAACTCAGAGCTATCTACAAATCGTCTACTTAAACCAATTTAATGCAAGAAAACTAACACTTATAGCAAAAACTGTCAAACGCAAACGAGTTATAGGATGTTTATAATAAACCTGAACCGTCGACCTTGCAAGACCTTTGATAATGGACTCTCACGGGTCACTCTTCTCTCATGAAGCAAAGGGTAAGCAATTATATGTAAGAGAGAAAGAATAAGAAGTCGCTCACCTAACTACGACCCACATAAACATGCATGCAAAATAGTATGAAAGACAATTCTAGATACCGTACACATACAATCCAACCAAACAAGGTCCCGTCACAGCCGAGGGCTTACAAAAATATGGAAAAGTGAGGTAATGGGTAAGAAGGGCAAAACATTTTTGGATATGTGAGGGTAATAGCCAAGCTAGCTACCTAAACAAAGCCAAATAAAACACATCCGCTTCTAATCCATCAAAATTAGGCACAATGCCCTTTGATTGGCATAAAAACTCACTAAACCTTATAACAAATAACTCCTCATAAGATATAGAAAAAGAATATAGGAGCAAAAACCGACATCGTTCAAACCTTTTCAATTCTTTTCTTTTGATTTCTCGGTTTTTTTCTGATTTTTTTCTTCTTTTTCTTTTCTTTTTTTTTTCTTTTTCAACTTCTTTTTGTTTTCATCATTCTCCTCCTTCTCCATATTACCAACTCCCGTCTTTGAATACAAACCAAATTCGGCTCAATAAACAATATACCGCAAAAACAATCACTAAACTAGCTTGACAAGGTAGGCTATGTTTGGGATGTAGTTAAGGGTCACAAGGCAAATTTGGCTAAATGTGGAGTTAATGGGTAAAATGGAAGAAAAGGGAATATAAGCACTTCCCTGCATGTGACATCAACCACTAACCCGAATGTATGCAGGCAATAAGCAATTGAATTTCATACTTTTACAAATTAATGATACATGTTATACAAGGAGTAACTACTCACAATCCTACATGAACTGGTCATGGATGACACCATTTTTAAGGCACTAAATCTTAGAAAATATGAGTAGGTTGCCAAAATTTCAGGGCAAGTCTATTCATTCAGCTAAATTTAACATTAACTCATAGATTATGCGAATGACTATGCTAAAAAGATAGTTAGTTCATGCAAGGCTTAACCAAAAAGACTAAATGTTGTGCAATTTCATCATTGAAATACACCGTTCCGACTCAACCTAAATGCAAAAATAAACGTGATTTTTTTTATTTTCGAAATTTTCGAAATTTTTTGGAATTTTTGATTTTTTAACTTAAGCAAAAGAACAATGCATACAGAAATTAAACGTTATAACAGAAATTCAATAAAAATAATGTGCAGAAATAGATAACAATGCATATATCCTCCCCAAACCAACCCGTACAATGCCCTCATTGTACCCAGGTATAAGGAAAGGAAATGCAAACTAAAATGAAGAGTGAAGCTTCGGAAAACTTACAAAACAACGCGAAGTAGGGACCTCCTGAAACCAGCCAGCAACATGAGAGGTCGCTAATAACGTCACCGAGCGCAAATCAAAATAAGCGAACTCGATCGAGAAAGCAAAGTACTCGATCGAGTACAAAGGAACGCGGAAATGCTCGATCGAGGGGGTCAAGCACTCGATCGAGTAGAATAGTGCTCGATCGAGAGCGCCCTAGTGCGCGAACTCCTAGGCATCATTCGAGGCACCTGCAAATACGCAAACAACGACCACAAATACTACCAAAATCCAAGTCAAAATTGTTTCGCAGTCTATAGTCGCGAAAACCAATTATTGAACGTGCAACAAAAACTGAAATGTTCGAAAATCAACTGAAACGTTTTAAACTCTGGGTTGACTCCCGGTCAGCGCTAGTTTCAGATAGGTCCCAGCTCGACCTTCTCCTCATCATCTTCCAAAGTAGCTTAATTGTCCACAACAAGGCGTCTGACTGAATGAAATCCCCTCGGCATCCATTAGCTTGACTTTAGGCCTCCACACCATCGCATCAACCGAAGAACAGGAACTTCTTGCCGCGACATTGCCTCCACCCTTGGCTTCCTTGCGTGCTTTCTTCTTATGTGGCACATCCTCTTCCAAACCTACACCGGAGTCAGTCTCCAAATTCAACGTACCATGCCCGCCTCTTGGGTCATTCAACCAGTCAAGACCTGTTGAAGAAGTAACAAAGGGATACCATTACACGGCATGACTTGCATGGGTGCCCTGCGTATACTAGACTGGGTAAAAACCAAGTCCTCTCCTCCTACCTGAAAGGTAAGTGTCCTAGTCCCGACATCTACAATTGCACCAGCAGTGTGCAAAAATGGTCTCCCTAAGATAATAGGGGTACGAGTGTCATCGGGTATGTCTAAAACAACAAAGTCGACAGGAATAAAAAACCTCCCGATCCTAATAGGTACATCTTCAAAAAATCCTAAAGGCCGTGATAAAGAGCGGTCGGCCATCTTCGTAACACCCCCATACCCCAAGTGCCTTACGAGGATCACTTAAGTCATGAGAATGCTACCATCTCGGTTACCTGAGTCCATGATAATCAAATAGACAATAACAAAACGTAATTTAATAATAATAAAGTTTAAAGCAATAAAACCAAAACCGAATTGATAAAAGATAATACAAAGGTTCTCAAATATTAAACCAACTAGCTAAAGAACAGCGTTCGACACATCGGAAGGCTTCTAAAACAGCTCGTGATGACTCAACCCAGCTATCCCATGCGCATCAATCATACCTGCTCAATAACTGCTCACCACTCCCGAATGAATCACCACAGTTTTTAAAACATTTAAACATGGTCAGTACTGATTACATAAAACAAATACCATTAAGGAACAAGCAGCTCAAACAGCTCAAACAAATCTCCAGTCTCCATCTCCAATCTCCACACAACTGACTACACACTAAAGTGTGTAGCCCTACTAGACTACCCATCACAACAAGTACTCCTCGCCGCCAGTGGGGGACCGTAGCCGTTCCCACCTAATCCCCGCTTATCTCCATCGAGCGATAAACCTAAGTTTATTAATGTGCACATCCCCCTTATGACGGGAACCAAAAAGGGCAAATCAAGGGTGTGAAGCAACTCCCGCAAGTGACTCCACTCAGCCAGGGACGCACCCCAAAGATCACAGATAGATACACAACTAATCAACAACCACCAAAATCAAACCAACAATATAATTAACCAACAATCACCATCAGAAACACCACACATTATGTAGCCAATACTGAGTAGGGAAACCCTACCTGGAAAGCAAACACCAACAGACGATTAAGCAGCTAAGTCAGAATCTCTCCTCAACGAATCCTCCTCCTATACATACATACATACAATTACTACCACATTCATATAAATCTCCCAAAACCCCCCAATATCACCCAATTAGGGTTCAACCAATCTTGACAAAACATAATAAAAGTCATATAAAACGCTTACCCTCGACACGAGGATCACAACGGCGTAAAGAACAATGCAATCCGACACTCCTAGCCTTAGGATTTGCTAATAATGCGGCGAGAACAATCAATGTAACTTCTAATCTTCTCTTTCAAAGGTTTTAGGGTGTAAAAGTGTTTTCAGAAAAGTGACAAAAGCTTTATATACTAATCCCGCATTATTAACAAAACGCGTCAAAACTCAGCCCGTAAACTCACTTACTCGATCGAGTAAGTGACTTACTCGATTGAGTAAGTGACTTACTCGATCGGGTAAGTGACTTACTCGATCGAGTGCCCCTTACTCGATCGAGTGCCACACGTACTCGATCGAGTACCCATCAGGCAGATTACTATTTCGTATAAAAATATACTTACTCGACAGAGTAAGTTCCACTCGATAGAGTACCCATAGACATAGAAAACCGTAGTATTACTGTCTTCCCTCCTTAAAAGGAACTTCGTCCCCGAAGTTCAACCCATACATAAAAACAAACATACTAACTCGATCAAGACACAACAACGCAACTAAGAACTCAAAACAAAACCCCAACTTATAAAACATGTACTCTTAACACCAACTCCACCAACTATTCCTACCTCCACAACATGGCTCACGATATCGTATCAACTATATTATAGTCTCTCTCGACACTAACTCCATACACTACCAACTACCATCCACAAACGATGCTAGCTCCGTTTCATTAACATATTATCCACTAGAAAATCCAATATCAAGACACTTATAAACATCAAACTGAATGTTCCATTCTACCACCCTTAAAAAGAACTTCATCTTCGAAGTTTACTCACACTCATAAACATCATCATCCCATTGTCATCACTCTCTAACTCCTAAACATCATCATCTAACTGTCAACACTATCGAAGTATTCTCCCATTCCTAAACATCTAACTACTACAAACACGGCCATGACCTTGTAACAAAATCAATCACAACAAAGATCCATCCTTTATGCTACACCAACACTCTACTTCCAAATATACTACAAAATGCACAACCATGAAACTCTCTTTTATCGCATCCTACTCCTCTTAAGACAAATGTTACGTCCTCGTAACTCACTAATACTAAATCCTTGGCTATATCTTCTCATTATCCTCATCACCACCGCATGTCAAAGATAACCGCCTATAATCTAAACACTCACCATTCCTATATCCAAGCCTCTCTTACTTAACAGTTCTCATACCTCAATTCACTCGGCACACCACCTAATCTATACCACAAAATGTTTAGCTTAACCAAAACTTCAACTGTTCCCTATTACCGCTAAAACGACATAGTCCTCTATACATGCACCTATCTCTATACGCAGAACTCACGATCCACAATTATTACACACACTCACACTAGGTCCTCAAGTTCTCCCTTTTATTACCACAAACTCATCCACAACTTACCATGATTCTAATGTCCAACACCTTTTACTCACTGTCTCAACAAAAAAATTATGGACCACCTGCAGCTTTCACATCTGTACAACACATGTTCCACGAATCACTTGCCATACTAAGTCAACCAATGCCTCCTTCAAAATAACATCACAAGTACTCCAACAATCTCTCGCAACCGTGTCCCATCAACAGGATATCACTATACCATGACAACAACGAAAACATACACAACTCTCTTCCATATCATACTCTACCCTTACTCCCAAACTAAAACTGGTAAGAAACATCAATAAACAAAACAACCATCTATTTCTACAACCCGAAACTCACAGGAAGCAACATCAAACAAAACAATAATCTATGTATAACTGGTATGTACTTTCCAAACTCAAATCGTAATCATCCCGCCTACTCCACTACAACCGGTGACGGCATCGCAACACCGCCACCAACAGCCGCACTGCAGCGCAAAAATACCCGCATCACAACACGAAGTACCGTGCCCGGACCACCACCCGAGGAACAACAACCACATCGATAGACATCAGAACCACATACAATTCCCATGAACACTGACTCAGTATAACGTTTTAGACAAGAAAACGTATTCAAAACTACTTTACTAGATTATAACACAACATATTATATGGAATAAAGAAACAAGAATCTCATGAATATCATCCATACCTTTTCACGGATAAACATATATCATGAATACACAAACAAGTATAACTAGTCATGCCAGATCACCCAAACTATCACTTTTGAACATCATTCCATTAAGTTACCGTATCCAACATATATTAAAGAACATTTAGATAACAACTTTATGATTATCACACCATACCACTTATCGTGAGGTCAGAACCTCACACAAACGTTTATACACATCATAGACCTATAATCACATCCAACTAGTCAATCCTGATCACGTAAGTTACCATTTGATAAAGGTTACCTCTCGCCCGACCTTAACTCGTATGCCCCTCATAACATATTCTCCCACTCGCATAACTATCACCTCCTGCCAAGTATAACCATACCATTAATATTCAACTACTAGCATCCGCCTCATATAACCACATCTTATACTTCCTTACAACCGTACATTTCAATCCGACCTTTACAAAATCAACCTCTTTAGAATTACTATCTTTCATATCCATCATCACCTTTAACCACTATTGATCACACCACAATACCACCACTGCTCGTATAACAATCTCTTACACTCACCTCTAAATATAACAGTTCATTTCCTATCTTCGGTTAACATTCCAAATAACGAACATCAAATTCATCAACAAAATTTACCCCAACATTCTTCCCAATACTACCCTTAATTGTATCGTCAACTAATTCTCCACCAAAATCTCATATCATGCAGATACTCTACCAACTTCTTACTCCCTTAATTCCTCGAAACTTATAACTAATCATGTTGTCCTGAAACTCCTATATAACCATTAACTAACATCCTCATGATAGTATCATACATCTCGACGATTCCTTACTTCTATGCCACATAACTCCGGTCAACATTTTTCTCAGCTTACTTTTATCCTTCTTTTCTCTTTACACCCAACAATACCAATTAATAGCTCAACTCCTTATTACTTCTACCTAACTCTTTAGTGCTCCGCTTACCTTCGCATTGCTCCAAAGCTCAAATTCCACTATTTCATATAAATATCATCTCACTCTTTCTTACCATGCTATCACTCACACTTATCACCATTCAGTTTTTTTTTTTTTTTTTATTAGGAATCCCAAAACTCATTTCATAACGTTACTTGCCCAAGGAAATCACACATTAGTTTCACATCTTGATACTACAAATTCCCAAACTCACTCACTATCTGCAAATCCACGTCGCGACATATCTCCATTAAGTTCACTATATACCACACTTCTCAATCCCTCTAAAACGACCTTTCACTACATATATTCTTAACCCACACGACCTAACCTCTTTCTCCATAATTCTTTACACATCTCAAGTTGCCACTATCCACATCCTTCCTTTCAATCTTTTCATTCTCACGTTCCTTAGACTCACATCATCCCTTGCCCACATTCACTTACTTTTACATTACTCAACACACAAACATATCACTCATCTCATCTCACAAACATGCTCCATGCCTTAATAATCCTTACCTATCTTCATTTTTCTTTTCCACTACCTATCATAACCACATATAACTCATGTCCTTCCCACTGAACTTATACTCACCACAGGTGCCACTCCTTACATCACAAGATTGGGTAACTTACGCATGAGGACCAACACATACATAAAACAATGCATAAGGAAGCAAAAGAACAACTTTGAATTAAACATATTAGGCAACGAAGTCAAAAGATAAGCATATGACCCAAAACAGGGATCACTAGATCGAGTACAGGTCACTCGATCGAGTAAGTGACTTATTCGATCGAGTACGTGAAGGTCAGAGACACGTAAAACAAATTACCAGGACTACTCGATCGAGTAAGGGTTACTCGATCGAGTAATAAGAGGTGCACTCGATCGAGTAAGGCCCCACTCGATCGAGTACCCAACGCATTTCTCAACACTGTCCAATTTTCGTAAAACGGTCATATCTCACTCGTTTCTTGGTCATTTTGAGCGTGTGACCTATCGTTAGAATCTTAACAGAACAAGATATCACCTCCAATTGGAATCATATCAAAATCATATATACATCTCAAGTTATAAAATTTTAAAGACAACCTCTCTATAATCGAAAAATACAACTACTTGATTTCTACTTCCAAACAACTTAAACGACAACAAGGTAAACAAAAACAACTCAGTACTCAAAAAACCAGTATTCCTAATCACATGTTACTATCTTCAAAAGCCAAGAAACAACATTCATCATGCACATAGATTATTTAACTTGTCAATCATGATTTACCCACATGCTTTTATTCTATAACTTTACGTACAACAATAACGTAATATATGACATAAAATCCCCTATTCACATGTTACTAACATAGCCAAAGTAGAAAATCCACTTCTATCACATATACATGTACTCTACATAAATTTCATATTCTCAAAAATTCCTTACTTCATCTTTTCAAACCAATGCAATTCCTTACTTCATCTTTTCAAACCAATTCATAGATCATATTCATACCCGTATTCATACAATTTATTCATCCAATCATATGCATATAAACAATAGTAACTAGTAGCGATCCCCACCACAATTCATGTTGTCATGAACAATTACCTTCATCTTTTTCACCACGCCTCCATTCAACCATATAACACCCATCCATCCAACATATTCATACAACACATCATCCAACATACGCAATAGAACATTAGTAAGCACATAGCGATCCCATGACACCCCTTAGTGACCGGTTTAAAGTTGTAGGGCGAGTTCGCGACTTTTGGACGTCTCCCAAGTCTTTGCATTAGCTCCTACAACTCCTACCCGGGTTCATTTTAGTTTGACTCCCTATGTTCATTAGGTTCATTGTTTATAGGTTTCAGGATCGTCGCTCTGATACCACTTTGTAACACCCCCATACCCCAAGTGCCTTACCCGGACCACTTAATGCATGAGAATGCTACCATCTCGGTTACCCGAGGCAATGATAATCAAATAGACAATAACGAAATGTACTTTAATAATAATAACGTTTAAAGCGATACAACCGAAACCGAAACTGATAAAAAAAAATACAAAGGCTCTCAAATATTAAAACAACTAGCTAAAGAACAACGTTCGACACAGCATAAGGCTTCTAAAATAGCTCGTGATGACTCAACCCAGCTATCTCATGCGCATCAATCATACATGCTCAATAACTGCTCACCACCCCCGAATGGATCACCACAGTTTTTAAAACATTTAAACGGGGTCAGTACTGATTACATAAAACAAATACCATTAATGAACAATATCACAAGCAGCTCAAACAAATCTCCAGTCTCCATCTCCAATCTCCACACAACTGACTACAAACTAAAGTGCGTAGCCCTTCCAGAGTACCCATCGCACCAAGTACTCCTCGCCGCCAGTGGGGGACCGCAGCCGTTCCCACCTAATCCCCTCTCATCTCCATCGAGCGATAAACTCAAGTTCATTAATGTGCACACCCCCTTGTGACGGGAACCACAAGGAGCAAATCAAGGGCATGAAGCCACTCCCGCAATGGACTCCACTCAGCCAGGGACGCACCCCGAAGATCACAGACAAATACATAACCAATCAAAAATATATAATCAACAACCACCAAAATCAAACCAATAATATAATTAACCAACAATCACCATCATAAACACCATAAATTATGTAGCCAATACTGAGTAGGGAAACCCTAACTGGAAAGCAAACACCAACAGACGATCAAGTAGGTAAGTCAGAAGCTCTCCTCAAAGAATCCTCCTCCTATACATACATACATACAATTACTATCACATTCATATAAATCTCCCAAAACTGCCAATATCACCCAATTAGGGTTTAACCAATCTTGACAAAATATAATAAAATTTATATAAAAAACTTACCCTCGACACGAGGATCAAAACGGCATAAAGAACAATGCAATCCGACACTCCTAGCCTTGGGATTTGCTAATAATGCGGCGAGAACAATCAACGTAACTTCTATTTTTCTCTTTGAAAGGTTTTAGGGTGTAAAAGTGTTTTAAGAAAAGTGAAAAAAGCTTTATATACTAATCCCGCATTATTAACAAAACCTGTCAAAACTCAGCCCGTAAAATCACTTACTCGATCGAGTAAGTGACTTACTCGATCGAGTGCCCCTTATTCGATCGAGTGCCACACGTACTCGATCGAGTACCCATCACGCATACTACTGTTTCCTATAAAAACATACTTACTCGACAGAGTAAGTTCCACTCGATAGAGTACCCATAGACATAGAAAACCGTAGTATTACAGTCTTCCCTCCTTAAAAGGAACTTCGTCCCCGAAGTTTAACCCATACATAAAAACAAACATACTAACTCGATCAAGACACAACAACGCAACTAAGAACTCAAAACAAAATCCCAACTTATAAAACATGAACTCTTAACACCAGCTCCACCAACTACTCCTACCTCCACAACATGGCTCACGATATCGTATCAACTACATTATAGTCTCTCTCGACAATAACGCCATACACTACCAACTACCATCCACAAACGCTGCTAGCTCCGTTTCAGTAACATATTATCCACTAGAAAATCCAATATCAAGACACTCATAAACATCAAACGAAATGTTACAATCCTAACGGTCATACTTGTACACTGAAACTTGGTTAAACCTAATCTCCTAGAAAGCGATAATGGTAAGACACTGACACTAGCACCTAAGTCACATAAAACATTGTCAATAAGATGGGTCCCTATATGACATGGTATAGAAAAACTACCCGGGTCAGCCAATTTAGGTGGAGTCTTATTTTGAAGAAGTGCAGAGCACTCCTCAGTCAAAGCCTCCGTTTAACCTTCATCTACATTCCTCTTACGTAGAATAATATCTTTCATAAATTTTGAGTAAGAGGGTACTTGGGTGAGTAACTCGGCAAACAGAATATTAAATTTAAGACTTTTCAAAAGCTCGACAAATCTGCCGAATTGTTGTTCCGCCTTTGTCCTTCGTTGCCGCCCTGGAAATGGAACTTGGGGCTTACAGGTAGTATCCTTATTAGCATATTTATCATCCAAATTAGATTTAGACGACAAATTTTTATCCTTAGTATTAATATTACTCGATCGAGTAACATAACTACGTGATCGAGGGGTTTTCTCACCAATACTGCTCGATCGAGCAGTTTGTGTCGCTCGATCGAGAGGCATGTTTTCATCACTGCTCGATCGAGCACTATTAACTTCTCGATCGAGTACTTCTTCATTAAATATGCTCGATCGATCATCAGAAACCAGTCGATCGAGTAGATCAGATGAATCCGTTACTTTTTCATCATAAGACGCCTTCCCCTGAACAGTAGCATCACCCTCCGAGTCTGAAAATCCAGCATCATCTAATGGAAACTTTGGTCCTTTACAGGGTGGACCGCTCCAGGATGAACAACATATTGCCTCTGGTTGCCTAAAACTTTGCTCGGCAATTACTTGAGCCAAATGGGTCCCAAGTCTCTTGATAACATCATCTTTAGCTTGCATAATCTCTTGTGCTTGCAGCGCAAGTGTCTTCACTATAGATGTCAATTCAGCAATTTCTTCCTTTTATCAGGAGGAGGAGTTTGTTGTTGCGGTGGCCAAACAAATGGAGGCTTTTTGAAGCTCCGTTGCTGAAACGGATGTGGCGGCACATATATCGGTTGTTGCGAAGGTGGGGTAAAGCTTGGGTAAGCCTACTGCGGTTGCCATAGGAATGTCTACCTTGTCTACGCTGCTTAAACGCATAGACTTCATCGTTCTCCGCCAGATAAATAAAAGCATTATGCCCCACAGCACCACATCTCTCACAGTAGACCACCTGTTGTGCCATAGTATGGAACTGAGGATGACCACTCCAAGATTGTCTACCCTCCAGCTTGTCAGATCTTGTATTCTGAGCTTCAAATTGTGCCATAATCCTGGAGACGTTGGACATCTTGGTAGAAGAATCAAAGGTACTCAAGCCTTCCCTTTGACGCTTTTCTTCAAGAATCCTGTCTAGTTAGGACCTACTACGACAACACTAGAAGAAAATATAAGAACTGCCTCAGGAATAAATTCCTTGAGGCTAAAGACAATAAAAATAGAATAAGTAAATAAAATAGTTGCCTCCCAGGCAACGGCGCCAAATTTTGACACGACTGTCGCAACCCTATCAAAAATAAATCTAACCGACTCTAACTAATGCAGCAGAGGTAAGTCGGGTATCGTATCCACAGGGAGGTGGTGACTATCTACTTGTCATCTAGTCTGTCTACGGTCAAAAAATGGGGGTTTGACTGAGTTGTTTTGCTAAACTAATGAACTGAAATAAAAGCAATAAAAGTAATAACAATTAAAATAGCAAGGGTGAAAAGGATTGAGAACAAATAGAGAGAAAGATGCCAGGATGTCGGTTAACCATGATATTACACGAATCAGCAAAAGGTAAGGTCAGTCGGTCTAATGTGATAAGGGTAGTGGAAATGTCCTTCCAGTCCGCTATCCGCCCTAGATTCTTCCAAATAGCTTCCGGTCTGATTAGGGTAGTCTATTGTTCATAAAAGGTCTGTTCATTCCAATCGGCCGATCTAGGTCTGAATTTAACCAGTTTAATTAATTCAGTTGCATGCATTCAACCTAATAATTACTGTTTTATTACTATAAAATAATTCTCACAATGAAAACCTCCTAAACTAATTATCGCATCATTGTTTTATTATCATGGCTCCCCTAATCCTAGCAATAAAGAGTTTAGCTACTCATAACGATAATTAAAACAATAACGATGAATAAAGCAATACTAAACATAGTAAAAAGATGTGCAAAAGAGAATTAAATTAAATCGAAAGTATGTAAAGAGAGATTACAAAAGTTGAGATACGGAAAATAGAAAGCAAAGTAACGTCGTACTGAATGAAAGGGACTAGATCAAAACTGACTACCTAAACCTAATTCCGTCTCTCCTTTTTATAGGAAAGGTAATTATTAACCTAATACGTAACTTAAGATATTAAATAAATAAGTTTACGCAAGAAAATCTCGCGTCAGATAACAAGTTACTCGATCGAGCAACTCCAAACTCCTCGATCGAACAACTTCCAGCAGAAACCTCTTGATCGAGTACACAAACTACTCGATTGAGGAACACCAATTTGTCATCACTCGATTGAACATAACAGTGGTTCGATCGATGACTTCTCCTCATCACAAAGCTCTCGATCGATCAACTTAGCCAGCAAAACTACTCGATCGAACCACTGCCACTGGATCAGCCTTTGGACATATGATTTAGCTTCCAAGACGACTTCACGCATCCCGAGATAGTAGGTATTTTTGCTCCAATTCTTCCATCTCCTAAATGCAAGCTAAAGGGACAGTAGAACGCTTGATTCTGCTTCTTTCAGGTCCATTCCTGCATTTGAAGCCAAACAAACCAAAGTAGATTATTCAGGGCATTTCGTAGCCTAAACCTACGGGAATTACATGGAAATGCGTGCATAAGAGGCTCAAAAAGACTATATAAAATGCACGTATCAGCAGGATACACACTTTATAACATTAAGACACTAAACACAATATATAACACATAAAATCGACTCAAAGTCGAGTAACCCTATCACGATTACCTTATATCTCCTTCAATCTTCAAGTGAGTGGTCCATAATGTAGAAGTCTCCCTCCGGGTCTTCAAATCTTTCACCTAGCAACCATAAAACACGAAATTGGCTACAAAAAAAACGCAACACCCTTAAGACGGGTCGAGACGAAAACTCTACAAGACCACATCTTTCTTACCTATAAAGATGGAGGAGGAAAAGGGGAAGAATTTGGCGCAAGAATTATTGAAATTGGTCGAGAAACGAAGGAGAAATCTTGGTTTTAAGATTGGAAGTGTGTGTTAATGGTGTTGTTGTATGTGTCCGTCTTCTCAGCAAAATCAAGAGGAAGTAGGAGGTTTGAAATGTATGGATATGAATAGGGATGGGTTTTGAGTAATAAAGAAATAAGGCCATTAGTAAACTAGGCCTAAACACAATTTTTGAGTCGAGTTCTATTAAAAACTCGCCTCAAGGCCAACTATAACCTTAAGATAGAAATTATTATTATTATTATTATTATTATTATTATTATTATTATTATTATTATTATTATTATTATTATTATTATTATTATTATTATTATTATTATTATTATTATTATTATCATTATTATTACTATCCGACTAAAAGTATATACTTTTATATAATTTAAGCTTTTAAAAATATAATTAATGAAATTAAGCAATTTAAGATATTTTAAAGCTATATACAAAAAGAGCGGGTGTTAAAATCATCCCTCCTTTTAAAAAGTTTCGTCCTCGAAACATGAATGTAGAAAATGAAAATTGTAAAGATCAAGTCAGATTTTCGATGCCGACAACCAAAACATTTTTACGAGGTTTGACATCATAAAATTTAGGATCCTTTCAAAAGTTTGAAAAAGAATTTCTAAAAGCACTAATTTCTCGTTAAAGGAACGAAAGAGTTCTTGTTGTGCATCCAAGAACACCAAGATTCCAAATCAAAGACAAGGTCAAAGATAAAATCGCACGCCGATAGGCGTAGAACAAGTCACTAGATGTCTCCAGTAACGAGTCCTAACACGAATCAAATGTTTAAAAACCAATTAAAAGGGATGAACCATTTCAAATTTTACAAAACACGCTAAATTGAAAGTGGACTTTCATTTTCAAACCATTAAAATAGGTAAAGTTTTGTAAAATTAACATAAATTCTTAACAACGAACCAAAAATGGTAGCTTGAATTGTATAGAAATTGTACGATTTGAAAAGCAAGTTAGACATCACGACTACAAAGCACGCTAAAAGAATCCAAACTTAACCAATAAATGGGATATGACGAACTTCCTAGGGGTAAGAGTCAAAGTAAGGTCAACAAGGAGGTGGAGAATTATAGTTTATATAAGCCACAAGATTGAAAACCAAAGAAGAGGCACAACGAAAAGAGTAGAAGGGGCATGAAGGAAAGAGCTTATGGTCGGGGGTGGGGGGGGGGGGGGGTGTAAGCATCAAGCGGTGAAAAATAAGGCAAAGTTGATCAACGATGGAAAAACACACACGTAAAGATATCGGGATGAGCGGCGGCTGTAACACCCCCATACTCCAAGTGCCTTACCAGGACCACTCAGGTATGAAGATATTACCATCTCGATTACCCGAGGCAATGATAATCAAATAAACAATAAAGAAACAACGTTTAAATAGAAATACTTAGTTAAGGGTTACAATTCTCGAAACCAAAACCAAAAGTATAATACATGTTCTCAAACGATCATTTCTTGTTATAACAAAATGTAAAGAAACTACTAAGCTACAGCGGAAGACTTCTATCATCATATCATGGCAATCCCAGCTATCCCAGTACTCATCTCATACCTGCTCACTATCTGCTCACCATCCCCGAATGGATCACCGCAGGTTTCCAAAACAACAACCGGGGTCAGTACTAATCACACAACTCAATATATAACAACGATAAGATAAACAGACAGCTTAACTGTCACACACACAACCACACCAATTCCAACAATCTCAATCACCGACTCTCCACCGGACCCGATCCCCGCGGTGGGGGACCGCACCGTACCCACCAAATCCCCGCTCCTCATAATGAGCGATAACCCTGTCCATTAATGTGCACATCCCTTCTGTGGCAGGTTCCACAGAAGTCGAAACTAGGGCGTGAAGCCACTCCCGCAAGTGACCCCACTCAGCCGAGGACACGCCTCGAGAACCATAGACAACAATCACAATCACAATCACAACCGTCACAATACAATTACTATATCAAACAATCAATCTCAACACATCATCAATCATCCCATTATGGGACTAATACGAGTAGGAAATCCTACCGGAAAGCACACTATCGACGGTCTCTCTTTCTTTGTATCAAAAAGCTTCCTCTACGAAACCTCCTCCTATCATACAACATACAAATGCTAACAAATCACATACTACTCAAAAACCCCCAAATCCCTATATTAGGGTTTAACCAAAACAAAGGAAAGACAACAAAAAGGGTACATAGATCTTACCCTCGACGCAAGGATCTCAACGGTATAACCAACGATGAAAACCGACCTTCCAAACTCCGGGATTTGCTAACGATGCGATTAGGATTAAGAACGTACTTGCTTTCTCTCTTTAACAGTAAATTATGTTTTGCAAAAGTGTTTAGAATAATGACGACGAAGGTTATATATCTTAATCGCATAACTAACAAAACCCGAGAAAAACTCCCCGTAAACCGGCTACTCGATCGAGTACCCAAGGTACTCGATCGAGTACCCCCTTACTCGATCGAGTATCCTAGTTACTCGATCGAGTACCCAACAGGTCAGAAACTATTTTAAAACGCAACTTACCCTTACTCGACAGAGTAAGGCCTACTCGATAGAGTACCCAAAGACTCATAAATATGGAGTATTACAGTCTTCCCTCCTTAAAAAGAACTTCGTCCCCGAAGTTCAAACCACTACTAAATAAAGGTACTCCCTCAACACTTCCAACTCTACAACCAAAACAAAACTCAACATAAAACATGTTACTAACCCAACTCATCCCGATACACATACCGACACAACATACAAAAAGGGTATAAAACGGTTAAAACTCTTTGCGATCATCTCCTACCCCCCTAAAAGAAACAAGGTTACGTCCCCGTAACCATACATACCTGATCAAACAGAAAAGGGTATCGCTCTTTCATAGCTTCCTCTGGCTCCCATGTAGCTTCCTCAGTCTCGTGGTTAGACCAAAGGATCTTAAGCAAAACTGTCTCACCACTCCTAGTCTTCCTAACCTTTCGGTCAAGAATCTGCTTAGGCATCTCAAAATATGATAAGGACTCATCTAGCTCTAAGTTCTCTGCCTCTAACACATGTGACGGATCACTCACATACTTCCGCAGCTGCGATACATGAAACACATTATGCACTCTCTCTAACGCAGCTCAACTCACTCTAATATCTCATAAGGCCCTATAAACTTCTGACTTAACTTGCCTTTCTTCCCAAATCTCATAACCCCATGCATAGGAGACACTTTCAAAAGAACCTTGTCCCCAACCTGAAACTCTATGTCCCGGCGATGTAGATCTGCATAACTCTTTTGCCTATCCTGAGCTGCTCTCATCCGTTCCCTGATCATCTTAATCTGTTCCACCATCTCATGCACCATCTCTGGTCCTAAAACCACTGCCTCAGCACTATCGTCCCAAAAAATCGGACTCCTACATCTCGTCCTATACAAAGCCTCAAACGGTGCCATACCAATACTAGTGTGATAGCTGTTATTGTAAGAAAACTCTATTAAGTCCAACCTCTGTTCCCAGCTACCACCAAAGTCCATCACACAAGCTCGCAACATATCCTCAAGTGTTTTGATTGTTCTCTCAGTCTGCCCATGTGTCGCAGGATGAAATGCTGTACTCATCTTCAAAGTTGTTCCCAACGATTCCTGCAACTCTTTCCAAAACCTTGATATAAATCTCGCATCTCTGTCAGACACTATGTCCTTAGGGACTCCATGTAACTTAAGCACGTTCTTTCGATAGGCCATAGCCAATTGTGCTTTAGTCCATGTATCTTTCATTGGAACAAAGTGAGCTAACTTGGTCAGTCGATCCACTATTATCCAAATCATGTTGTTACCTTGTTGACTCTTTGGCAAACCCACGATAAAATCCATGGAAATGGATTCCCACTTCCACTCAGGTACCGTTAAAGACTGAATCTTACCTTGTGGTCGTCGTTGTTCCCCTTTAACTCTCTGGCATGTCAAACAACGGGACACAAACTCAGCTGTCTCTTTCTTCATCCCAGGCCACCAAAACGTGTTCTTTAAATCCTTGTACAATTTGTCTCCACCTGGATGAACTGAATATGGTGTGCAATGTGCCTCTGTCATGATAGTCTTTTTCAACTCCTCATCATTAGGAGTACACCACCTACCATCAAACCTCAAACTACCATCTGTATGAATGGAGAATCGAGACACTGTCCCTTTTTCTACTCCAGCTCTCCACTCAATCATCTTAGGACCCAATGCCTGCTTACCTCGAATGTCATCATAAAACTCAAGCTGCACTGTCATATCACCCATGGCATCTCCTTTCTGCATCATATGTATCCCAAACCTTGCTACCTCATCTCTCAGCCTCATCAAAGATAGAGCTGTACACAGAGAATGTACACTCTTCCTACTCAAAGCATCATCAACTACATTGGCCTTCCCTTCATGGTAGATAATTTTCATGTCATAATCGCCAATCAGCTCCATCCACCTCCTCTGTCTCATGTTCAACTCCTTTTGAGTGAAAATATACTTGAGACTCTTGTGATCAGAAAATACCTTAAAGATTGCTCCATAAAGGTAATGTCTCCATATATTAAGAGCAAACACCACCGCACCCAACTCCAGATCATGAGTAGGGTAGTTCTCCTCATAAGGCTTCAATTGCCTAGAAGCATAGGCAATCACTTTACCGTTCTGCATCAACACACATCCCAACCCATTCTTTGAGACATCTGTATAAACCTCAAAGTTCTCGATCCCTTCAGGCAATGCTAAGACAGGAGCTGTGGTCAAACGCTCCTTTAATGTTTGGAACGCCGTCTCACAACTCTCATCCCAACGAAACCTGTTCTCTTTCCTCATCAACGCTGTCATAAGTCTAGCTATCTTGGAGAAATCCTTCACGAACCGTCTGTAGTATCCAGCTAAACCCAAGAAACTCCTAATCTCAGCAACATTCTTTGGTGCTTCCCACTTTGTCACTGTTTCTATCTTTGCCGGATCCACAGCTACCCCATCTTTAGAGATCACATGCCCCAGAAAAGCAACTTTCTCTAACCAGAACTCACACTTGGATAGCTTAGCATACAACTCATGCTCCCTCAAAGTTTACAACACAACCCTCAGATGCTCCTCATGCTCCTCCTTAGTCTTGGAATACACTAGGATATCATCGATAAACACCACTATAAACTTGTCCAAAAACTGCCTAAAGATCCTATTCATCAAATCCATAAACACTGCCGGTGCATTAGACAACCCAAACGGCATCACCACATACTCATAATGGACATACCTCGACGTGAAAGCTGTCTTTGGTATGTCCACCTCTCTAATGTTCACCTGATGGTACCCCGACTTCAAATCAAACTTAGAAAAGACTGATGCACCACACAACTGATCAAACAAGTCATCTATCCTTGGCAAAGGATACTTATTCTTCACCGTCACTCGGTTCAACTCTCTATAGTCTATGCACAACCTCAGACTCCCATCTTTCTTCTTCACAAAAAGAACTGGTGCTCCCCACGGCGATACACTAGGTCTAATGTATCCCTTCTCTATCAGATCATCCAACTGTTTCCTAAGCTCCTCCATCTCCTTAGGACCCATACGGTACGGTGCCTTAGAGATTGGCCCCGTCCCTGGTTTCAACTCTACTGTGAAATCTATCTCTCTTCCCGGCGGCAACCCCGGAATCTCCTCTGGAAACACATCCTCAAACTCTCCCACCACCGGTATCTGATCAACTGTCGGACCCTCTATCCGGTCATCTCTCACATGGCACAATATCAAAGGGCATCCCTTCCTCAGATATGACTTCAAAGTAACAGCTGCAATCAACTTAACTTTGGGTTTGACTAGAAACCCACGATAAGACACACTAACGCCCTTAGGACCTCTTAAAGACACTTTCTTTTGATGACAGTCTATCTTAGCTTTATACTTTCCCAGCCAATCCATCCCAACTATCATCTCAAAACCGTCAAAAGGAAACTCTAACAAGTCTACAGGGAAATCAACTTGCCCAACTATCATAGGTACATCCCTATATAACCTCCCACAAGATACAGACTCACCCGAAGGTATAAAAACTTTCTCACTGACACACTCATACACCCTTAAACCCAACCGTTTAACATGACTCGAAGATACAAACGACTGAGAAGCCCCCGAATCAAACAAAACAAAGGTATGAATACCATTAACAAGAAAAGTACCGGTGATAACGTGTGCATCCTCCTCACTCGCTTTCTTTCTTCATCATGAATAACTTTCCATCGGTCTTCTGTCCACCTCCCGGACAAGATCTTGGCCGATGTGGTCGGCTTAGCACCCGACCCTTGGTGGTTGTTGTTGTTTGTTGGTGGTTTCTGATAAGAATTACAGCAGTTGCGGTTGCCTCCACTCTGGTAACTCTGAATTCCCCGGTTTGGCCATGACCCAGCCGGTCTATTACTCGCATAGCTCTGCGCAGGTCTCTGGGAAGTTCCCGGCGCACTTGTGCACTCATGTCTCTTGTGGCCTACACCACCACAGCTATAGCAGGTCACTCCCCAACTACCACTAACACTTCCACGGCCACGCCCAAAGGAAGCCCCAGCACTGAACCCTGACCCAGAAGAAAACCCTTTAGACTGATTGTGGTTGCCTTTCTTGTGATTAGATTGGCCACCACCCTCTCTCTCAGACTTCCTTTTCTCACCACCTGACCTCTCCTGAGCCATCTCCACCAACCTCTCAGCTCTTCCAGCCCTCTCATAAGCTTCCTTAACATCGAAGGACTCCCACCGTAACTTATCCATAATCTTAGGGGTCAACCCCTCTCAAACCTCGCGCGATTCTCCTCACTCAAAACCATATCCTCAGCATACCTAGACTTATCATTGAACTGCCTGTAGTACTCGGCCACAGACATCTCAGCGGTCATCTTAAAACTGTCAAACTCTTCCCTCAACTTACTCCTCACATGCTCCGGTACAAACTCTTTTCTCATAGCTCTACGAAACTCTTCCCAAGGTATAGCAGGTAAACCTTGGTTCACATACAACTCCTTAGCACTCACCTTCACCGTATCCCACCACTTACCACCGCCTCCCTCGGATAGAATGCACTGTTCCACTCTCATCTCATCAGGACAGTGAACCAAATCTAATATGTTCTCGATCTCTCTAAGCCAGCTATCAAGAAGGTTAGGCTCCCCAACCCCCTTGTACTCTTTCGGGTTAAACCCCGCTATATAGAGGCTGATTTTAGAGTGATCAACCTCTTTCTCCTTATCCTTATCCTTATCTTTTCCCACGGTCTTTAAAGCCTCAATAAGAGCATCCTGATGATCCAACATCTTAACGATGTCATCTATGTTCATAAGCTCAGCTCTCGCATACAAATCAGTCTTCTTAGGCGGCATCATGAAACTATATCAGAAAAGGGGTGGATATAAACATACGCACGAAACCTCAAAACACGAAAACAAGCTGCCCAGACCCTACTCGATCGAGTTCCCAAACATACTCGATCGAGTAACAAGCTACTCGATCGAGTGCCCAACATACTCGATCGAGTGCCCCCAACATCAGACCCCAACAAACCTTCTGATCTCTAACATACTCGACCGAGTAGCTAGGCTACTCGATCGAGTGACCTCCTACTCGATCGAGTGCCCGAGGTACTCGATCGAGTGCCCAAAAACACGACTCTGGACTCAAAATCGTCAAAAACCCACCCGATCGAGTCATGCTAACTCAGAAACGCTACCCGCATGCTATATCGTATGCTAACATGCTAAAAACTTTATAAAACCAACATTATATCATAACTAAGCATATAATGCTACGCATCTTTTCATACGATCTACGAAATCATTATGTCATGTTATTAAATGCCACATTGTAACACCCAACATGTTTTCATTCCAACAACAAGTCTACATATATCATCAACCTTTCTTTCATATTCTCAGCTTCCTACCGCAAACACCCAATGGTTACACACACTTCATCACATTCACACACAAGTTAACCAAACAACACATAAGACCTTGACATACACCCCCCATGTGACCGGTTCAAAATTGTAGGGCGAGTTCGCGACTTCAGGACGTCTCCCAAGACTTTGCATTAGCTCCTACAACCTTTACCCCGGGTTCATTTTAATTGACTCCCTATGTTCATTAGGTTCATTGCTTACAGGTTTCAGGATCGTTGCTCTGATACCATTTGTAACACCCCCATACTCCAAGTGCCTTACCAGGACCACTCAGGTATGAAGATATTACCATCTCGATTACCCGAGGCAATGATAATCAAATAAACAATAAAGAAACAACGTTTAAATAGAAATACTTAGTGAAGGGTTACAATTCTCGAAACCAAAACCAAAAGTATAATACATGTTCTCAAACCGATCATTTCTTCGTTCTAATGAAATGTAAAGAAACTACTAAGCTACAAATGAAGACTTCTATCATCATATCGTGGCAATCCCAAATATCCCAAAGTGCTCATCTCATACCTACTCAATATCTGCTCACCATCCCCGAATGGATCACCGCAGTTTTCAAAACAACAATCCGGGGTCGATTAATCACACAACTCAATATATAACAACGATAAGATAAACAGACAGCTTAACTGTCACACACACAACCACACCAATTCCAACAATCTCAATCACCGACTCTCCACTGGACCAGTCCTGCCAGTGGGGGACCGTAGCCGTACCCACCAAATCCCCGCTCCTCATAATGAGCAATAACCCTGTCCATTAATGTGCACATCCCTTCTGTGGCGGGTTCCACAGAAGGCAAAACTAGGGCGTGAAGCCACTCCCGCAAGTGACCCCACTCAGCCGAGGACACGCCTCGAGAACCATAGACAACAATCACAATCACAATCAAAATCGTCACAATACAATTACTATATCAAACAATCAATCTCAACACATCATCAATCATCCCATTATGGGACTAATACTAAGTAGGAAATCCTACCTGGAAAGCACACTATCAGACGGTCTCTACTGCTGTATCAAAAAGCTTCCTCTATGAAACCTCCTTCTATCATACAACATACAAATGCTACCAAATCACATACTACTCAAAAACCCCCAAATCCCTATATTAGGGTTTAACCAAAACAAAGGAAAGACAACAAAAAGGGTACATAGATCTTACCCTCGACGCAAGGATCTCAACGGTATAACCAACGATGAAAACCGACCTTCCAAACTCCGGGATTTGCTAACGATGCGATTAGGATTAAGAACGTACTTGCTTTCTCTCTTTAACAGTAAATTAGGTTTTGCAAAAGTGTTTAGAATAATGACGACGAAGGTTATATATCTTAATCGCATAATTAACAAAACCCGAGAAAAACTCCCAGAACCTGGCTACTCGATCGAGTACCCAAGGTACTCGATCGAGTACCCCCTTACTCGATCGAGTATCCTAGTTACTCGATCGAGTACCCAACAGGTCAGAAACTATTTTAAAACGCAACTTACCCTTACTCGACAGAGTAAGGCCTACTCGATAGAGAACCCAAAGACTCATAAATATGGAGTATTACAGCGGCTTCGACTCGACTCATGGCATAGATAGTGCCTCGTGGCTTAGCTTTTGGAAAAAGAGTAGGAGTAGGAGTAGAAGCATTATTCTTCCTTTCGGGGCACTGATTGTAGCGATGTCCGGGCTTCTTACAATGATAAAAAGTCAAGAGTCTATTGTAGCATCCAACTCCCGAGTGTAAAGCTTGCTTACAATCGAAGCACTTGTGGGACTTCTCAAGATTGAGGTTGTTGTTGGTCGGGAAACTTGTCCACTTGGCTCTTGCACTCTTGGGTCTTGATTTCTTGGTAGGGACCTCTTCTTGTTAGCAAATTCCGACGAAGATGAGGGCACAAATGGTTTCTTGCCATGGAAGTTAGGGTGATAACAATTAGAAAAGGAACGAGGCGTAACATCATCTTCAATGGACTTTAAGGAATTCTCTGCCCAATGAGCATTATCATAGACTGCCACAAAGGTCGTGGAGTCTCTTCTCACCATACTTTCCAACTTGGGATTCAACTTGCTCTGTAGAAGTAGACACGCTCATCTTCATCTTTCACGAATCTTGAAGCATAATGAGCAAGATCATTGAACTTGTCGGTGAAAGCTTTTACGGATAGTCCTCCTTGCTTGAAATCAATGAACTCCTTCAACTTTTCTTGCTTGAGCTCCTTAGGATAGAAGCGGGTTTTCACAAGATAATTGAAGTGGTTCTAATCAAAAGTGGGGTCTTGAGTGACGGAAGGTCCGGTTATAGTCCACCACCTATCGGCCTCCTTTACAAGGAAATGAGAGGCAAGCTTCACTTTGTCTCGATCTTGGACATCATAAAGAGAGAAATTCTTCTCCATGTCACGAAACCACTCCGAAAGCTCAATAGGATCCACTTCACCACCATAGGTTCTAGCCTTGTTTCTTGCTAGTTGGCTTGCAATCCAAGCAAAACTTCCTGGACGATCTCCTACTTGTGGAGCGGGATTGGCTTGAACATTGACATTGGCATCTTGTTGATTTTTGAGAATTTGAGTAAGGGCTTGCATGATAGTATTCTCCACATTGGTTGGTCGCACCATCTTCTTAAGGCACAAACGAAATCAAGCAAGTTAGTACCTAACAAATAGCATACACAAGGAAACTACCAACTTAGGTCCTTAGTTCCACATATCTCTCATTCATTATTCTAGGTCAAGTTCAAGTTTAAGTTTGGGGTACACGTGTGTGCGTCGGGAGCAACATAGGCTCTGATACCAACTGTGACACCCCGCGCTAAATCAGAAGACATAACCAATAAATATGCAGTGGAAATCATGAGGATTTTAAAACTTTTTAAAACTTTTATTGCAGATTAATGCGTGGCATCACCACATCAATAAACAAGTGTAAAAGAGTAAATTTAGTTTATTACAAACCAAGCTTAGTAAACGAGGGGAAAATATATCCCACGAATAAACATGTTTAATAGGAGAGTCGAAGCGTAAAAATAGGCAAAACTAATCCAATGGTCAAGGTACTCGCTAGCTCACACGTGTCTACCCCATATAAGCACCAACTGAATACGTGTCATTCATTTAAACATGAACACCACAGTCAGTGGAGAGTAAGTCAAGGGTCCTCCCAGCCACTTTAAATCGATATGAATATAACAAGGAATTCAAATAGGCAAACACATGAATAAAATGTAAGCAAATTGGATTATTAGAAGGCATGAATAGACAAATCATAGGCATAAGTAGATACGATAATAAAGCAAATAAGAACATAGACATGATTACTTAATCACGAGCTCAAATTCTAATGGAATATGACAAATGCGAATATCCAAACCAAGCATGACCTTTACTACTCAATAAATATAATTCCCTTAGTAGGACGATAATAATGATCATAATAAATCAGTCCTAGTCTAAATCTGGCTAGACTCTCGGGACAGAATGGTTCCCGATTCGATATGCGGGAGAACAATCCGCATCCAAGACTCGATCTACAGAACGGAAGTCGAGTACCCACATTCGGCAGAACGGTACGAAAAAGGCGGAAGAAATGAGATAACCCAATACTTGGCAGAACGACACAAGTAGGGTGTAAAGATAAGTCAAGCAGTAAGGCATATCATTATGGCATTTTCATAAGAATACGACTCATTATGAGTAATTATTTAACTAAAATCATTCATACTTGTAATACGATGGATTCATGTGAATAAGCAAGTAATATTTCATGAATGAGATTCACTAAGCCATTTCATACTTGCATGACATAAATGAGCATTTAATTTCATTTCTTTTGACACTTAAAACAATTATAACAATGGACATGAATTATTTGTATCATAGAGAATATAAGATGGAACATAGATAACTATATGTGAATCATTCATAAGTATACAACACGATTTAAGAGTCACCCAATATCCATAATATATAAGCAACACTAAATTATAAAGCAAGAGTTATACATAGAACAAGGAAGCGGAAAGCAAAGAGATGCACTTAGCCAAGCTAGCAACCAACACCGTGACCAACATTGTACCCAACCAACCGTGGCTAGGCTACCAGCTCCTACCCAGTCTCACGGCCAGCTCCGGCAAACCCCTACGACTACCTTTAGCCGAGCCCAACACCACCAAGGACATGGTCCAATACACACCCACAACAATTGCACTTGCATTATCAATATGTAAATAACAAAGTAGATACATACACACACACACACACACACACACACACACACACACACACAGATATATATATATATATATATATATATATAAGTCGGAAAACAAATAATGTGCTAATTATAACATCCAACATACACAACAATAAGAAATTACCCATTTTGGCAAGGACATGTGAATAGCAAGAATATATCATATATATATATATATATATATATATATATATATATATATATATATATATATATATATATATATATATATATATATATATATATATATATATATAAGACGGAAGATAATAATTTACGTATACAACAAACAATTCATACACTACAATTTCTCAGCATACATATACTCAAAACAGTCCCATATGCACATTTTTTGTCCCTAAAATAGTCCCGAAATGCATAGCAAAGCCGTACCAAAAAAAATCCCGGGAGACGCCATTTTCGCGCCCAGAATAGTCCCGAAAAACTGCATAAAAGCGTCCCCACAAACAGTCCAATTTTCGTCTTAAAACAGTCCAATTTTCGTCTTAAAACAGTTCCGAAAACTTACACAAAGCCATCCCAAAACAATCAAATTTCCATCTCAAAACAGTCCCAAAGCAAGGCAATGTAAGATAACTCTTTAAGGGAAGCATAAGATGAATTTCACAACAATAGCAACCGATTTTATACATGTAACTATCCATGTAGCTAATGACTCAATATTTCTTCAAATAAGCACAAGCAAGAGGCAAGATACACACTTTATAACATTAAGACACTAAACACAACACATAAAACATAAAATTAACTCAAAGCCGAGTAACCCTATCACGGTTACCTTATATCTCCTTCAATCTTCAAGTGAGTGGTCCACAATGTAAGAGCCTTCCTCCGGGTCTTCAAATCCTTCACCTAGCAACCAAAATACACGAAATTCGCTACAAAAAAATGCAACACCCATAAGACGGGGTGAGACGAAAACTCTAGAAGACCGCATCTTTTTTCTAGAAAGATGGAGGAGGAAAAGGGGAAGAATTTGGCGCAAGAATTACTGAAATTGGTCGAGAAACGAAGGAGAAATCTTGGTTGTTGTATGTGTCGGTCTTCTCAGCAAAATCAAGGGGAAGAAGGAGGTTTGAAATGTATATAAATGAATAGGGATGGGTTATGAGTAATAAATAAATATGCCCATTAGTAAACTAGGCCCAAACACAATTTTTGAGTCGATTACTATTAAAAACTCGCCTCAAGGCCTATTATAACCTTAAGACGGAAATTATTATTATTATTATTATTATTATTATCATTATCATTATTATCACTATCCGACTAAAAATATATACTTTATATAATTCAAGCTTTTAAAAATATAAATAATGAAATTAAGGAATTTAAAATACTTTAAAGCTCTATAGAAAATGAGCGGGTGTTACAATATTGATATATATTTTTATTTCTCTAATTAATGAATATTAATTTTTTTTTCAATCATCTAATTAATTAAATCGAAATTAAATACGACATAATTATTAGGGATATTGAAAACGGTATAATTAAATACGAATATAAATAGTCAAAATCGACACCAGACCAAAAACCGACTCAAAAATTCAAATCCCGGCTCCAACAACGAGTCAAACCGAGTCAAACACAAAAAACAAACCATTCAAAGGCTTCCATGTTAAGATTTCCCGGATTCATGTATGGTCAAGTACCAAACATGTGCATACAAATCTTAGGATAGAACAAATCATGATTGCATATGTGTGAAAGCGACAAGACACCTCGAAGACCTGCGACGTGGCTCGCGCCTCTTTGAGCAGCCCAAGTGGCCACGTCGCTCAAAACTCACACAACCACTCATTCTCCTATAAATACCCCTCAAATGACACCATTTGAGAACTTACGCGAGTGTCCGCCCCCTCTTTCTCCCTTAAAATTCTAGACTCGAGTTCCTAAGTCACAATACGACGCGTATTTACGACTTACCGATTGTAAATACATGGCTTACACATTGTTTGGTACCGTCATCGTGCATTAAATCACTTGGCAGACCATCTCGACCACTACACCATAACTAAACTTAATAAAACACTCTTTTTACTTACTAAAACGGTATTAAACCGAGCCTTTTCCGACCAAACGAGTTGATACACTTACGTTGGTTTCTTGCCATAACCAAGCATGTAAGTATGAGGGTGTAAAAATCCTTCTTTTATCATGTCTTTACTTGTTTCATGACTACAACATGCTAAATCATGCATAACACGATCCAAATATAGGTTAGACGAGGCTAAACTGAGTTTTGGCTTGAGACAGAAGCCCCTTGTTATGCACAGAGGCTCGCGCCTCAATGGGGTGTCCTGGTCAGACTCAACCGTGTTTGTTCTCTTCTTTCCTTTTTAATTTATTTTCACATTTGTAATCGGTTTTTACCATTATTTCAAATATTTTCAAACCCTTTATATTTCCTTTTTACAAGTTTTAACCATAAAACATTTTTCACCTTTGGTTCTTAATACCATGACGGTTTAATCCGTATTTCGGTGATAATATTTGGTTAATTACATATAAAAGGTATTTTAAAGCCTTTTATTTCATTTCTTTACATTTCCAAAATAAATGTATTAGTCACAAACACAAAGTCATCCTTGGTTCTACATACTATGTCGGATTTTAACCCGAGTACGATAATGAGTATTGACTAATTATATTCAAATGAACTTAAAAAAATTAGTTCATAATTATTTTCAAAACTATTCATGTCAAGCTTGTCAAGTCGAACCCGACACCGAATATCATCAAAATAATGATGATTATTTGAGTCTCGTTCCTCAAATCAACAAATACGGTCTAAACGACTCTTTCAAACCAAAACGGGTTCAAATACCCATTTTTCAACACGTTTTATAAACGTTTTTCAATGGTCGGAATGCGTCTTATATCGTTGACTGACCCACGCCTAAACAGACCGTTTCTTCTCCTATTTTCAAACCAGGGGAGACCCCCTTATATCGCTAATAGGCTCGCGCCTCATCTGGCTGCCTGGTGCAGGGTCTGTTCCCCTTCCAGCATTAGTCTAGGACGATCCCGACTCCGGTTAACCCGGATATAGGATGGATCAGACGACTAATTTGCTCATTCAAAAATCATATTTCCAAAACGTCTTACAAAGACAAATGGATCATGTTATGCACCATAAACCTAATACGGTGAATGGATGTTTAATTTCCGTCTTGCATGCAAATCAATCATAAATCCAACTCGACATCTTATACTTGATACTTGGATTAAATCAACCGACTTAGAAAGCTCTCACATGTTAGGTTTAAATTATTGGATGTGCATTCATGCATTTAAACTGTTTTATCAACTTTTGCATTCAACCAACCAAGATCGATCAGTAGAGGCCGCTACCGCGGGCGGGATTGGGTGTCTGATTAAAGGGCTTCCCAATACGTACCTTCACCTCTTACTCATAAACTTTGGATAGTGGACAACCTTATCCAGGGCGTACGAGAGTCATTCTAGAGATAGGATGCTAAAGAGGGACGCTTCCTTATCTTTAGTACCTATGTCAAGCACTGCTTTATGCTTCGTTTGACCGAGGTATAAAGTGGACTCGAACGGGTTCCAAGCATCCCAAAAATGCTTGGTGGCGACTCCGAACATCTCTAATCGTTTCGAGACCCTTACCGAGACGAAACCGACAGATCTAAAGCGATCCGGTCGAAACCATTTTTACGCCGCCGAGTGTGGATTTCAAGAGACCGCTATACGTCCGACAAATCGGCTCGGCGTGTAGGTGGCCATGTCCACGGATTGGCGACTCCGCTGGGGAAAACTAGGACACTTACGTCTTTGTGATCCCTAGATGGTGAGACTCGAATGAGGTCTTGGTTGGAATGCATTAATTGATATTACAGTCACGGTCGGGTTCCTTGTCCGGGCCCACAACCTAACCCTTTTCGACCAATCGGCTCGCCTCGTCGGCGTGCGTTTTCTCATCCCCGCATTTTGAATCCAGATTGAGTCAAGCATACCGTTGACGTTACACATTTCTGTTTCGTCAAAGAGCTTTCATCACTTTCGAGCACAAGGCTAGGGCACCCTCCTTACACATTTTGTTTGGATTGGTATCCCTCTCGCAAATCGGGGTTTGATTTCTTGGTGTGTAACCCACCCTTTTCAGCCAAAACCCGTGTCAGCATTATGCATAATATAATGAAACTGTGAGTTCTTATGTGCTACTTGATCATAAGTCCTTCCGTGTCATTTTCAAACTTTCAAAAACACCTTTTTGCGCCATTATAATGGCCATTTCAAACCTCGGTCTTTCGCCGACCGTTGCACGCCTTTCTAAGCCGTCGTAATGACGATTTTTAAACCCAGTTTTTATAACCCTTTCAACACGTCTTTCTAGGCCGTCATAATGACGATTTTTAAACTCGGTTTTTACAACCAATTCAAATCACCTTTTTATGCCGTTATAATCGCCGCGTCTAGACATGGATTTTAACCCGTTTCGCGCCGACAATGGCTCTTTCAAAACCCGGGAAAACCACACACCCTTTTGTCGAGACACTTTCGAGATCCCGAGGACCATGCACCCTCCCCGAGACCTTCTCAAACGTTTCAAAACCCGATTTTGCAAACATACAATTTTGAATTTCAAAAACCGTCTTGGGAAACAGTACATCGTTTTCCGAGCCGACTCAAACTCAAAACCGTCTTTTGCAAATAAACTTAAGACAATCCTTTCGACTAACCGACTTCCGGATATCCCTGTCTTCGGAAGCCGTCCATAAAGCGATAAATGAATCTTTTTGAAAATTTCTATTTTCGAAAACTCCAGTCCACAATTCCAATTCCGCCTCGTGTCTATCAAGTCGAAGCAAACGTACTTATGGGTCTTTACTTATGAGTCGTCTCACCACGAGACTCGTCCAATGGCGTCACGCCGCAACATCGGACGAGTGTCAAATTTTCGGTCAACACCGTCATGTCATAAATCGAGTCAACACTGAGGTATCACACACGGTCACCCTCGTCTTGTTGAGTCTGATCTTTATCCCTCACTTTGTGTTGTCTGCGTTCAGTCTTTGAACCGTGTCGGATTGAGTTGTAATGTGAGCCGTTTTTCTGCCTCAGAACCATGGCCTCGTCTTCAACTTCGTCCAATAACAACAATGATAACAACAGAGATGTCACGACTGCTCAGCTATCCAGCCTGCTCACTACTCTTAAGGTCACTCTGGATCGTGTCGAGACCCGTATCGACACCCTGGAAAAAAAGGAGGCTGGAGAACACAACACTCCGCCTTTGACTGAAACTGAGAAAAGGCTCAAGCGAAGGTTGGAACCTGTTGGGGATCAACTACCCGACAACTTTACCCTGACTGATGTGCCCAAATTCAAATGAGTGGATGTTAGTTATTTAGACCATATTAATACTCATCTTAAGATATTAAAATTACAAATTAATTTAAAATGGTCTAAATCTACATGCATGCAAATAAAAGTATAAAATATGGTATTAAACCATCTTAAGGCAAAAGTTCCTTACATTGTATAAGGCAAGTTTTGGGCACAACTCAAGGACTCCTTCCTTGATGTTGTTCTTTGATGCGTGTCATTTATATGATGTTTTACATTCCATTTTACACGCATTTCAGAGCTCATTTATGTAGTTTTATGCTACTATTTGCCCCATTTCGTCTATTTTTGTATTTTTATGTAATATTGCAGATTTATGCGGAAATGAGTAGAAATTGAGCTAAATCCATCCCCGAGTATTTCGCATTGCATTTGACATAAAGTATTTACTCAAGGAAAGAGCTTGGTGCGCATTTCGAGGCCCGAAAGACGAATCCACGAGAAGTTAGAAGTCAAGTATTAGCTACTTCAGTCGATCGACCGCTGCCCTTAGTCGATCGACCAACCCACGAGTTCCAGTAGCTACTGTTTAGCGAAGAGTAGTCGATCGACTGCTTTGCATGGTCGATCGACCAAGCCGCTATTCTGACGTGAATAAGAAGATCGAGAATTCAGAAGCCCATTGTACATTAGGTTTTTGAATAAGAACTACGTTGTATTCCTATATAACGTAGCTTTAGCATTCAGAATAAGGGGGGAGTTTTCTATCAAGTTTTTATCATTCAGTTCGAAGATACAATTCAACATTCATAGTTTAGTTTGTTCTTTAATAAAGTTTCTGTTTTGCATTCGGTTCTGATCTTCCCTTCTCAATTCCTTTACACGGTATTCTTCTGTTCTTATTCAGTTCTATTGCTTCCATTCGTAGTATATAATTGCTAGGTTAGATCTCCCGAAACCAATTTATCGCTTTATGTTAATCGCTTGTTTAGATAATTTAAGCATGATTTCGAATGTTTTATTTGTTAAGTTTATTGTTGTTTTTATCATGAGTATGAGTTGCTAAATTCCCTGTGCTAGGATGTAGGGAATCTGTAGCGTAGGCGGCATTAGAATAGGACGACCTAGAGCGCGCCATGGTCGAACGACTGGGCTTCCTGGTCGATCGACTGGCCTTGTGAGATATACTTCGTTTTAATTAATTTAATTTCTATGTTTGACGAATCGAGTGCACGCGACTAGTTGAATGCCTAGGATTTGACCAACTTAATAAAGATCGAAAGATAGGGAAGGGAGATAGCCTACCTAATTAAGACGACTAGATTAACGAGATCGAAAGATAAGTTAGTTAGCCTTTTTAGTCACTTTTCAGGATGAAAGTTAGTATTAGTGATATTAGGGACCTGTAGCGAGATCGAAGGATGCTACCTGTGAGTGTGGACCGAGAGGACCTCTTATTTTCCCGTCTCACATGTTTGTTTTAGACCTACCTAGTATACTGCCGCCAAAACTATAGTGAACCGACCATCTTAGCACCCTTTTAATTCTTGATTTTATCCGTTTATTTAGTTTAGTGTCTTTTATTGCCTTAGCTATAGACCAACTCAACTCAACCCCCCCCCCCCCCCCCCCCATAATTTTTACCTTAGACTGAAATAAGACAACTAATAATTACATCTGCCTCTCTGTGGTTCGACCCTACTACCGCTATCTATAGTTGTAGTTAGGAATTATAAATATTATTTTTGGTGCACACAACGACGGGCATCAAATTTTGGGGCCGTTGCCGGGGAGGCAATTGTTCTAATTTTTAGTTGTTTCATTTTAGTTTGTTTCTTAGTTTAAGGGACATTCGTTCCTTAAACTATTCTCATATTCTTTTTGTAGTTTCTTCTTATGTGAAGGTCACAGGGTGGTGAATTATTACCGTTTAATCCTGAGATTGAGAAGACTTTGCGCGAGTTGAGACGAACATCTAGGACATTGCCGACAGAGGAAGAGCTGAGTACTCTGTCTAGTTACTATGAGAACGAGCTATTTGAGGAGGATCCACATTCATCTCCTATTTCTACTTCATCAGCTGAGACCGTCACTTCTCCAGATTTTCTAGAGATGGCTGAAGAAGCAAGCATAGCAAGTCACTCTGAGCCGACAGCTGCGAATCTATATAAGGGATTCGAATTACCGGGAGCAGATAAAAAATTCGAACCGAAGCCTTCTTATATTAACTTGGTTGAGAGGAACCAATTCGGGGGAGCTGCAAATGAAGATGCAGCCAAGCATACGGAGATATTTATTGACTATTGCTGCTCTATACCCCCACCGACTGGTGTGACCCAGGACCAGGTAAAGGAGACTATGTTTATATTCTCACTCCGTGATGCTGCAAGGGAGTGGTACAGAGACCTTGATCGAGCTGCTAATGGAATCACTGACTGGAATTCTCTGGCCTTAGCATTTTATAAGAAGTATTTCTCTGCCTCGAAGACTAATGCTATTAGAGCTCAAATAACGAGCTTTAAACAGGGTCCTGATGAGAACTTTCATGAGGCATGGGTCCGTTTCAAGAAGCTGGTGCGAACCATTCCGCATCATGGGTTTGAGAAATGGAGCCTATGCAATCAGTTTTATAATGGGCTCTATGACGATCAGAGGGCTATCCTGGATGCAGCAGCTAGTGGCGATTCCGGACACATATGGGAGAGACTAAGGGGTGGAAAATTATTGATGATTTGGCCACCCATAAAGCTGAGTATGGAAATTCCAGGGGAAATCAAAGGAGAGCTGCTGAATCTCCTTCTGTAGCTGCATTAGAGGCTCTCACGGAGAGATTTGATAAGTACGAGTTGGGAGGAGCTTCAAAAGGAGGGATCTATCATGTGAATGCTGTTTCAGATGGTCCTTTCGTCTATAAAAGATGTGGAGCTGAGGGACATGTTTCAGACAACTGTCCTAACCCCTTTGAGTCTTGTGCTGCCTTTCAACATTACAGGCAGACAAACACTTACTTCGAGCCGAATACCCATCCTAATTTGAGGTGGAGTAGCCAAAATGTCCTAAATCCAACTCCACCTCCACATCAGCAGCAGCAGCAGAATTATGTGCCCCCTCATAAGAAACAACAGTTCCAAAAGCCTCCATATGTTCCTCAGCAGCAGCAGCAATCCCAAGGTTCCGAATTTGCCGAACTGAAGAATTTGTTGCTGAAAGAGTCTCAAGCTAGAGAGGCCGGGATAAAGATGTTAGAGAGCCAAATTGCTCAATTGGCAAGCAAGAATACAACTCGAGCTCCGGAACATTTACCGACGCAGACTGATCAAAAGGAGACCCTTAATGCCATTACTTTGAGGAGTTGTTCTACCCTTGATGGGCCTGCTATGGTCGAGGATATTGCTGAAAAAAATGAGGCGGAACCGAGTAAGAAGAAGGCTGGAAGGAATAGTGGAAAGAAAAAGACGATTACCAGGTATGTCAGTCGATCGACTGACATACCCAGTCGATCGACCAGTCCGCGAGAAACAGTAGCTTCTGGTTCTGTAGAGGTCAGTCGATCGACTGACAACACTGCTGATGGTGAGTATTTTCTTCCTCCAATGCCCGATAAGTTGAGGAACCACTTGTTTCGGGGTACGACGACTCCGAAAATATTGAGGGAAGACCCGAATGCTGATGGGCTAGTCCCGGCTCCGAAGTACGACCCGATGTCGATTAATGGTTCATATTTGAGACGGTCTGAAGAAGGGTCAAGCAACAACAAGGACAAGGTGGTGGATATTCAGCCTAAATCCACCGATACCGGCATGAGAGATTTAGAGGAAAGGGCTAAGTTGCTTCTTACAGCCCCTTATCCGGAGAGATTAATGCCGACAAAGGAACAGGTATCATTTAATAAGTTTGAAAATGTTATTCGTAGCTTAAATGTACAAGTTCCTTTCCTTGAATTAGTTAATCAAGTGCCTACTTATATGAAATTTATGAAGCAACTTTTGTCTAAGAAGAAGTCACTTGAAACTTTGCATACTGTCGCACTAACTGAGGAGTCATGCTCTTACTTGACCCATACTGCACCCCATAAGCTAGAAGACCCAGGTAGTTTTTCCGTCCCATGTAGTATTGGCACCTTTTCCATTGAGAAGGCCCTATGTGACTTAGGAGCCAGTATTAGTGTCATGCCCTTGAGTCTTGCTAGGAAGTTAAAACTAACTAGGTTTGCAGTCACCAACATGACAGTACAGATGGCTGACCGATCTGCGGTCCAGCCTATAGGAGTCTTAGAGGACATTCCTGTGCAAATAGGAAAGTTCTTTTTCCCTGTTGACTTCGTTGTACTAGATATGCCCGAGGATGCCCACATTCCCATCATTTTGGGTAGACCATTTCTGCACACTGCTGGTGCAGTTATAGATGTTGGTTCAGGAACTTTGACCTTTAAAGTAGGGAAGCATTCTATTGTCTTTGCTCAGACAGCTAAGAAGAAAGACCTCATGTGACCAATAACTTGTAATACGGTTTCCGAAAAGAAATCTTATTTTGTGCTTTCCGATACGCCTCCCTCTATGCCTGTTTCTGCTATCACACCTCCGCCCCAGACTGGGAGCAACTTGGAGGAAGATTCTTCTGTTTTGGATTTTACAGGAGCTGGTTTGGGGAAGGAAGAGCCGCATATTGCTCCAGCTGTGCAGGAGCCAATCGTCTCAAGAGGCGGCTTAGGATGTCTTAGCTATGGCACTGATGAGGAGCTTGAAGATGAGCCAGTCAAAGTGACGGAGTCCGACTTGGATTCTGACGATCAAGAAGAGGTCGTTGCTTGGGAAGATGTAGAAGTTGTTGATCCGTTGAGTTCTGCGGATGTTGGAGTTGAGAAGAGTGCAGCTGAGAAGATGAGCACTATAGAGGCTACCTCTTGTTGCCAGAAGCCGACCAAGTGGGCCATTCCGTGGCCGTTCTTGATCAACTATTAGTTGATTGAGACTTTACATACATTTTATTGTTTTTTTAAGACTATTTACCGTTTTTTGTGTGCGCGAGACTTCGCATTTTAATAAGTTTGCTTAGGATTTTATATACTTTAGGATATTGCTTTGGGTTTTGCGCAATTTTGGGCGCGTTATTGTGTGTATTTGCAGGTTTATAGACCTTGATAGCTCAATTTATAGAGCTATTTCGAAGAAATCAGAAAGTTACAGCAGGTATTGCAGTCGATCGACTGGTCTGTGTGGTCGATCGACTAAGCTGCGATATCCAGGAGCTTCTGTTCCTGTTCACTCTGGTCGATCGACTGGGTTATGTAGTCGATCGACCGCTATCGCTGTTGTACTTGTTTTCGATCATTCCCCTGCTGAGTTTGGTCGATTTGCGGAATTGAGGGAGTCTTTCTCCGCTTTATTCTCCGTTTTATTTCTGTTTTCTTCCATTTTATCATTTTCGCACATAATTTTACCGTCCCAATTTTTGCTTTCTCGAAATTACGCGTGGTATTGTTTGCTTTGCAGGTACTTATTGGTAGCACTGTTGGCTACTGAAACCTCCTAGCTCACGCTGGTTTGGGGAGGTTTCCTTTTGCTGCGCTTAAAGTCTTGTGAGTTTCCGAGTTTTTACTTCATGTCTTATTTAGTTTATCGCAAAATCCCGTTTCCTTTGTTTATCTCATTACATGATTTTGCACAATGGGGACATTGTGCGATTTGGTTTGGGGAAGGGTTTTGCGTTGCATTTCATTTGCTTGCATTCACGTTTACATTTTGTCTTGCATTGTTGCTTATTTTCCTTATACAAAAATTTCAAAAAATTGAAAAACATTTCGAAAATTTCAAAAAACGACGGGCATCATTCTTGAGCTATGAAAATGGATGATCCTCCAAGACAACAAACCACCAAAATAGATGGTCTCCTAAGGAAGCACCCAAGAATCAACCCAAAATACTACTATAATACTAACTAGATCTATATAGTAGTAAACCTTGTTTATTTGTATTTTTGATGTACTAATTATATTATTACTTTGATAATATTATTAGTTTATTTTATATGTGTTTTAAATGTTTTAAGATGAAAAAAATAAGAAGAAAAAAATGGTCTTTAAGTAGTGTATATGAACCTAGACCAATTTTTCTTCAAATTTTTCCAACTAGAGAAATGGTGGAGTTTCAATGGTATTTATAGGCAATTTGAGGGGACAATTATAAGTGGAAAAATCCACCTAAAGGACACTTGTGATGTCCTCAAAAAACTAGTATATGTAGACTACTTTTGGTCCATTTCGGTTTTCGATATCTGCCCCACAAATGCTTATAAGTCTTATATTTAATTATCTTACATAATTAAATATTAATTTAGTTTATTTAACACTTAAATAATATAAATTAACTACCAATGACTACTTAACTATTAAGTAATCATAAGACCCTTTTATCAACATACAATGTGTCAATATTAACCCATTTAGCTAATTTAACAACCTCTTGTAAAATTTAATAGCTAATTAATTCCACCTCAAAACATATACACATATCGTATAAAATTAATTAATTAACAATTAATTAATACATTCTAATAAATTTATTATTTAAATATCACATAATTAAATAATAAATCTCCTTGTCTCGAGTTCGTAACCCGTCATCAAATAATACATTTATGTGACTAATTAAAAGTCAAATAATACAAGGAATTAATTATCTCGTATCTCATACAAACAATTAATTTATTCTATTTGGGCGTCATCCTATAGGTGTGACCTAAAGGGATCAGCTGATCACCGCCGTCACACGACAGTAATGTCAAACTCTAGTCAGCCAATCATTACCAATTAACGATGACCAGCTGACAAATAAATAAATAAATCCCTGATATTCCTTTTACGAGATTTATTATGTAAACGCACTTATTGTGGAGGACACTACTCCAACTGTAGAGGACCCACTCAATCACATTCGAGCCTTCAAAGACTATATGGCCATAAAAGGGGTTAAACATGAACTCTTCACCCGGATCTTCCCATCATCCTTGGAACTGATCCCTCGCCAATGGTACTACTCCCTTGACCCGAAGAATCTCACCACCTGGGATGAGGTCGCAGTTGAATTTGCTAAGCAATATGCCGACAATGTCGAAATCGAAGCCAATACCCGTACTCTTGAGGTCCTAACCCAGAATGACAAGGAGGGATTCACCGAGTTCTTAACCCGTTGGAGGAGGGTAAGCACCCAGTTGGTCAGCAAGCCGAGTGAGTCAACCTTGGTGGAAAAGTTTGTCAACAATCTCCGCCCAGCGTATGCCAATTTACTGAGGTATCAAAACATCAAGACGTTCCAGGATCTGCAAATCCTTGGGACACGCATTGAAGACGACCTCCGCAAGGGTGTCGTAGCCAAAACCACCGATAGAGGCTACCAGGGATCCACATCAACCGGATCTCGCCCCTATGGTCAGACGAACAAGATTGATGAGGTCAACCTCCTTGAACCAACCGCCAAGAAAGTTGAGCGCCCCCAAAGAGTGTTCACTAATATAGGGTCAACTTATGCAAGCACCCTGAAAAGGCTTATGGACCAAGGGAAACAACAACCAATCGGACCCACCCCAAATCCGTCTGATGCTAAGAAATCCCGCTTCTGGAACCCTAATTCCTACTGTCAGTACCACCAAGGGAAAGGGCATGACACGGAAACCTGCTTCAAACTCAAACACATCATCCAAGACATGATCGAAAAAGGGGAACTACCTTTGCCCCCACCAACTAAGCCAAACAAGAAAACCAACCCTTTCGGAATCCACGCCATCTCCGATGACGAGCCGACCCTGGACTGCTCACACCTCATCTCACCAATTGATGACGATGTGAATGCCTCGGTAAAGAATGCCTCGGACGAGGTATTTGTGTTCAGTGCCGCGACAATGCTTACCATGTTCCAACAGGTCGAGGAGGCTATAGCCAGTCTCTCCGAAAAGATAACTTGACTTGACGACGCTTACCACCATCTGATTTTCAGTCCTCCTACACCACGCCCGAGGGAGGGTCCCCCAAACACCCAAAATTACCATCACCCGGATGGATTGCTCCCGCGACCATTCTGGCATGCACCTTATAATAATCACCCTCACAATAATCACCCTCACAATAATCAACCTCACAAAAACTACCCTCACAAAAACTACCCTCATAATAATCAACCTCACAAAAACGTCCCTCACTAAAACTGCCCACCGAGGAATACCTCTCCAAGGTAGCCTAGAGATCTCGAAATCAATGGCATCTAGAGAGATGATGTTGAAGACGTCTATATTGTCCCACGGAAAGTGAAACAGGCGGAAGAGATCGGTCACCTTACCCGGTCGCCCCTATCAAAACCCGAACAATTCAACGGTCGCTCTAACAACGAATGACCAAGTTGTCCCGGACGTAGACTCTAAACCCAAGGCTCCCGAGAATTCGATTCTCAAACAACTGCAGAAAGCAAAAGCCGAAATCTCAATTTGGCAACTGATTGCCACATCCTTCGAGCACCTGCAGGCTCTACTACAAGCCTTGGGAAAATTGACTGTGCCCTCTACCTCCTCCTCGGAAGAAGTGGTGGCATACATGACAAGGGATGTCCCTGATTTGAGCAACCCGATCATCTTCTCTGACGAAGATATCCCTCCCTTCGGAGCCAACCATAACCTGGCCGTGTACATCACCGTACAATGCCTCAAAAAGAATGTGCCTATGGTCCTTGTGGATGACAGATCCACGGTGAATGTCATTCCCCTCAAGACGGCTCACAAACTGGGTATCAAAGAAGCTGATTTGGTCCCAACCAATCAAGGAGTACGCGCTTATGACGGCACTCGTCGTAAGGTCGCAGGACTTATCACTCTAACTGTCGCAACCGGACCACTGGAAAGGCAAACCAGTTTTCAGGTAGTCGACATCGACGCCTCCTTCAACATGCTTATTGGACGTCCCTGGAATCACACCGTCAAGGCAGTTACCTCAACTCTCCACCAGAAAATCAGGGTCCCCTTCAACGGGAAAACGATCACAATTTCTGCTTCCCCGATCAAAGCCGTCATAAAAAAGGGAATAGCCTCCCAAGCCATTGATGAAGATGATAATGAAATGTGGGGATTCCAAGCCATGAATGCCATAACTGATGAATCAACACCGTTTGATTGTGACCCGTTTTCCAACCTCACAGTCAACCGCATCCTGATGCGCCAGGGTTATTTCCCGGGTTTACCCCTCAATCCACTGAAGAGCACCTTACATCCCTTGAAACAGGCTAAGGTCCCCAACATCCCCTTCGTACTGGGCTATGAACCTACTGATGAACATATCCAAGAAATGAACTTCTTAGTTCGAAAGCGCAAGAAGCACGGAGTTATCCTCCGTCCCTATCACCTGACCCTCAATGGATACTTTGTTCCCGAGGGAGAGTCCGAACTCTACCATGGCTTTCCGGAGCCAATTTATGACTCTGTGGCCAAGGTCAGGTACCCGGGTGTAGAAGTCTTCCAGGACTGCTACTTCATCCCCGACAACACCGAAGCTGCATCAACCGAGTCTAAGCCGTCCTCATGCCTCGATGGACAAGCTGTCACTCTCCTCTTTGGAGAGGATAACGTCAAGCCCCTCGACTATGAGGACATCATCAACATCGCCGTGAAGGACAACCAATTTGACCCAACCGCCTTGATCTCCAACACTGACCCGGAGAAAGCTACGCAGGGCTGGAGGAAAACCGTCAAGTGGACCGATCATCAAGGCCGCATTCTGAAGATCACAACTGGAGAAGGCCCTATGTTCAAAGAGGGAGGTGAAGGAGAATTTGAGTCAAAGTCGGAGTCAGAGTCTGTCATAGCTCCTAACACTCCTGATGTCCCAGTCAAGGTCTACTAGGGTCACTCCCACTGCCGTGGAAGGTGACAACCTAGAGCCTGTTGCAGGGGCCACCTATTCCGCTGTGTCGCCTCTAACTGACCATGAGATGTCTGTCCTGTTCGAGCTTTTCGCTCGTGTCAACTTAATGAACGCTAAGTTTGCTTATGACTCATCTTAATTTAACTGAAATGCAATTCTGAATGACTATGAGGAATTTGACTTGAGTGACTACCCACCTCACTTAGCCAAAGAACTTGACAAACGGGCAACCAGAACCCCCATCATTGAGGAGACCGAACCTATTAACGTAGGAACCGACAATAGTTCCTTGACCTCCTCCACGAATACAAGGACGTATTCACCTGGTCCTACAGAGATATGCCTGGGATTGACAGTAGTTGTGCAAGAAGGATGAGTCCCGCACACTATGAAAATAGTGGGAGCTATTCTAAAGCAAGAGAGCCATGTCTAGATTGGATCTAGACACGTACTCAGAAAGCTTTTGTAATACAAGTGTATGCATTACGAAAGGAAAACAAGTGTGTAGCAAGGTTGAGCAAGGAGTTGCTAAAACCTACTATCCAATGCCTATTCATAGGCTTAACATGATGAGTCATGTCATTTCAATTGGATTGAGATGAACAACTACATACAAGATCTAAATTGGATTATAGAATATGAAGTAGTAATCAGGTATTGACTACTCATATTATAATCACATTTATCGTTTGAGTTATCATTAACTCATCATGTACTTTGTTATATCCAATGGGTTGTAGAGACAATCATGAACCCCGTTAAAGTGAACTGGATTAACATATTATTCGCCCCTAGTTGCTTATATGAGGTGATGTCTCGAAGTAAGTAGAGTGTGATGCGATTGATGGCAAGTTCAAGTGCCATAGAGTCATAAAGAGATGACTAGTCGATCACATAGGCAGACTGTGAGGGACACTGTAACACCCCCATTTATTTAGGAGCCTTTAGCAAGACATTCCTAATAAATTGGATCACATTACCATTTCGGTTGCGAGGTAAATGATCTGATTTAAAACAAACCAAAATACTTTAATAACTTTAATCAAATAATGGTTTTATTACATTGCCAACCGATTAAATATAAACCTTAACATTACAATTTACTACGCAAATGGAAATTACATAAATAAAGTTGTATAAGTCAACTAAGTGATCTAGACAGCAACTACGGTCCAAGTCGAGCTCACATCCCAATGCTCCCAAGTCAGCTAATCTTTAGTACCTGTCAAATCTGCTCCCCATTATGGTTCATCACAGGTGTTCACGAATACACGGTCAACCACGAGGTTGAGTAGGATTAAATACATTAAAACAACCAATCTCTCACAATTGTCAATATTCCAATCTCAACTGCTCACATGTCATATATCGACATCAACCATCCACGTTATCCACCAGAGACTAAGCCTGGGGCCTTCCAAATATTCACACACGTTATCCACCAGAGACTAAGCCTGGGGCAGTCCAATCATCACTCACGTTATCCACCAGAGACTAAGCCTGGGGCAGTCCAATTCTCATAAACCGTTCCACAATATAATTGTATAAAATATACACAACTCCAACAATTAACAAAGTTAATCACTCAATTAGCTTAATTAAATAAGCAATCATACACCAATCATCCTTCCAATAACATTCACGTATTAATAACGCAAACCAGATATAGTTGAGTAGATTATCCTACCTTTTCAGCAATACTCCAATTTACGCAATCAACTAAAATATTCTTCAGTAAACCCGTCTCACAAGTCCGTCACCTATAGATAAATAATATATTTATAATTTAATTATTAATTATCCAATACATTATCATAATTTAATCAATTATAATTTATTTATGTTATATTATTTTCTCGTGTAAAATATCACGTAACAACCCGTCTTAATAAATTAAACAAGTCAAGATTATAGTAACCCACTAACAACCACGACATATACCCACGCAACACTCCAAACCCAAAACCCCATACACGGTTGTATCTCGTGTACCCCAACCCCTTACATTCACCATACACGACACCACCGACCACCTAGCACCACCACACAACCCTCCACCTCCTAGCCCGCACCACGATGACCCCCGACAACCTCCTACTGACATCCCAACCATCCCCTAAAGCTTCCAAATTTCACGCCCTAGCCACGCCAGCCACAAACACAATTTACCGAAAACCCGTCTTAAACATTCACCGCGTGTAAAACACCTCACCAACTGTTGGGGTTGGTGTCCTTAACAGTTAGTGCAAGGACTTATAAACCTCTAAAAGGATCAAAGGGCATACTTTTGGTATTATTATCAGTTGATCCACGTTTATCAATAACGGTTGGCTTGCTAGATAAGTTTGACGTTATTGTCATACAGATGGCGGTGATCAACTGGTCCCTAAAAGTCACACCTATAGGATACGTTTGAGAGACGTGACGGTATGAATATACAGTCATGTAGATGCCAAATTTGACTAACCAGTTAGTCCGAGTTTTTGACTATTAATTAGTCAAAATGTGATGTTGAGATATTATATTTAATACGGATTAAATTATATGGGCTAAGGCGAATTAACCAGTTAATTCGTAAAATTAAATATAAGCGTTTTATATTTAATTAAATGTATATTGAATATTAATTATACAATATCGTCTTTGTCGGACATGTATTAATACTTCAACTAACCCGTGTTATTAGTTGATGTTTTAATAGCCGATAACCGATGACGATTTATAAAAACCGCGTCATATACATTTAGTCATTTGGGTACGGACTACGAGTTAAAATGAAGAGGAAATGGAAAAGCCCATTTCCTCTCCATGGACTCGGTTTGGCCGAGATTAGGAGAACAAAAGGGAGAGCTTCTCCTCCCTTCTGACCTAATCATCATTAGTGAAAAATAATTAGGGTTTTGGAGATTAATTTTCTCTCTAAAGCCGAGATCTCACATCTCGAGAAAACACACAACAAGTTCTCCCAATATTGCAAGGCAATCGGAGAACACGTTCTAGCACAAGGGCATATCTCGGACAAATCTTGGGTGCAACAATTAGGAGGGAATCTCTGTTGATTTCTGTTCTTTACGCCGTGCATCAAAGGACCCGAGGTTGATTCTTTATCTTTATCGTTTCTCTATTGTATTTATGTTTTATGACGATATTCGCATGTTAAATTTACGTTATAGTCCTATATTTAAAGGGTATTATACGGATATTTACCCACACCAACATCACCACAGCCACCACTACCACCTCTGGCCACCACCGTTGACACCTATGTCTCACGGTGACTCCAGGGGTGGTCCCTCATCCCCGGTATAGTCAGTAATGCGGCCACGAAATTCGTCTTAAAATAGCCACCACGCACGAACCCGTCCCCTGTTCTTCCCCTGTTTTCGCCACCAACCACCACCAGCCACCCTACCGACACCCCCACTGTGGTCGACCCAACCCCCTGAAACCAACCCACCACAACCCAGGTCAACACAAGACCGTTTAAGGGTTCGAATAAACCCATACAGACCCACGACCAATCCCGCAACAACCACGGCTAACACCCAATTCACCACCCCCTGGTTTCACGACGGTGGTCAAAGATAGGTCAGACGAGATTATGGTGGTCCCTAGTCCAGCTATGGTCAAGGTCGGGTCTCAAAACAGTGAGGTAAGGGGTATAACCGTGTAAGATTCACAAGGCAAACAACACAAACAACCACGTAAAACCCAAAGAATAACCCCTCCCCTGCCGGTCAAATCTGGTCACACGGAGTCCGATTAAATCCCTGGTGGTCCACGTCCAAGGTCACGGTCCTAGCTAGTCTAGAGGCGGTCTAAATTACGAGTTATATAAGTTATAAAATCAATACATTAAATTGTGAGACGGTCTTACCTTTTATCGCTAATTGCCTCTTCCGTCTTCTAAATCTCCTTTCTCTTCTTTTATGACTTACTTTTCAGATTTATTAAGTATTTATAGTCTAGGTTTGGGAGTATATGAGGCCAATTAGGAAATTATTGCCTTTTCCAATTATTATTAGAAATTACCAAATTATTATAATATTTATTATCTTATTATTAAATCCCGCTTTAAATCCCGACTACTCTCATACTAGGCCTAATATAATCAGCCCATTTATTCACAACACACGGCCCAAGACTTATTACTAGCTAAACCTAATTCCTGGCTTGCTTATTTATTTATTATTTAATTAACGTCTTTCTCGCAACTATTATTAGAAACCTCATTAATTATTATTAAATTACATAAATTATTCTCATTAATTATTATTAAATTTCGGGGTATTACAGTCTTCCCCCCTTAAAATGAACTTCGTCCCGAAGTTCGCCCATAACTACTAAAACAAACATTTATAAACATTTGCACAACTGAGTCTCATTCCAATTATGATCATTGCAACATAATTAACTTACTTAATCATTAGCAAACCATATTGTACTTATCAAAATGTATCACAAAACCAATTCAAAACATGAAAATGTATCACAAAATAAATTTAAAACATTAGGTGTCACATTCTACCCCCTAAAAATAAACTTCGTCCCGAAGTTTCGAAGCTACAATTACTTTATTAAATCACTAATAACGGAAATACTTATATAAATTATAAGTCTCTAATCCTCTCAATAAAACTAGTTACCCTTCTCTCCATTCCCTTGCACTGTACTAGCTGTACCAAAAGTCTTTCCACCATTACTCTGATCACCTCCATTGCCTTGCCTATTGTTGTAGCTCCTCTGGGTACTCCATTGCCCTGCATTTCTATTGCTGCCTATACTCTGTATTGGAGTTTGATAGTTTCTTTGGTTTTCATTTCCATAACCTCCATTTCCATTGCCACCTCCTTGCTTGCCCAAATTTACTCTACAATCTATGATCTTATGTCCCAACTTACCACACCTGAAACAACTACCAACAAAATCTCTACTAGCCACCGACCGACTATCACTCCCACGGCTCACTCCTCCCATCGGTGCACTATTAGCAAAGTAAGAGTGGTATTGGTTAAAATTTTGTTTCTTACTCCCAACATTCTCACTAGAAGACTCAACCTTTCTTTTCTCACTCTTTCCCTTCTTCTCCTCCTTCTCCCTCCTCTCTTCCTTTAACATATCTGCAATTCTCTCCGCATGCCCAGCTCGTTGATAAACATCATCCATGGTACTTGGTTGACCAGCTGCAAGCCTCTTCTTAATAGTGGTTGTTAATCCCTTTTCAAATCTGAGTGCCAACATCTCATCACTAAAATTCAAATCAGCTACATATTCTGACAATTCCATAAACCTGTTATAATAAGTCTCTACTGTCATCTCCTCAGTCATCTTGAAAGAATCAAATTCAGCTCTCATCTTACTCCTAATATGTTCTGGTATAAATACAGCTCTCATATTCTCCTTGAAACCCTTCCAAGTGATAAAAGGTTCATCACTCTCCCTCCAAGCTTCCCTTATGACCTCCTTACTACGATTCCACCACAAACCCGCTTTTCCCCTCAGATAGTAAGCAGCTTGGTCTACTTGCATCTCCGCAGGACATCCTAGGAACTCAAAAAGGTTATCAAACTCTCTATGCCAATCTCCTAGTAAGGATGGTTCACCTAATCCGTCATACTTCGTCGGGTTGTGCCTTGCAATACTAGCACTCATTTTTGCTGGATCCTGAACTGACCCCTTAGCCTTCAATGCCGCAGTCAAAGCCTCATTCATGGATATCAAACGGTCAATCTCCTCTTGGGACATGGTAGAGTATAAATACGTATCTTATTTTAATTCGATTAAATAAGATTCGTACTAAGTAATTAAATTGTTTTATTACTTAGGTTAGTTATTGTTTATGAAACAATTATAATAAGAGTGAATTGTTTATTATAAATACAAGTAGGTGTGATTTATAATTATATGACCATTTTAAGTAATTGTAATTGTGAATTACTAGTTAATTTTTGTATGTGATTTATTTCATTTATATAATGATTTTTAGTTTGTTAAAAATGCATTATTTAAATGACATGTCTAGTAACATGTCCAATTGTCACACAATACAAATTAACAAATTGACAAAACTTAAAATGGACCCATTTTATATAGGTGTACCGTGTGAGTGGAGGGAGTTGGGTAAGTTTAGGATTTAATTAGTCCTCTAATGAGAATTAGGCATAATGATTATGTCCTTTATAGACCTAAACCTAACCCTACACTATGTGTCTTGAGAAGAACAAATGTGTGCAAGTATTGGGCACTCTACTCTTGGCAAAACCGTGGCCTCCCCCCTTTATACACTCAAGTAGTGTATTTTCACTTACTAGTTCATTCTTATGAGTTTTAATTACAGAAAAACCAAAAACCTCTCTTGTTTTTGTTGTTGAACAAAATTGATAAACTCACATAAATCTCTTATATTATTAACATATTATTAGAAGTAGTAATCACTTAATATTAGTAATTTTAAGGGAACAAATATTAATTCAAGTAATCAAATTAATATTTGTATTAAGAGTGATTTTCTTGGTACAATCCTTGAGGAGAGATTCTAAATTGAATCTTGTTCATCCATTTGGAAAGCTTAAGAACTAAGGCCCTGTTCTTTTGGACTTCAAGTCACTTAATTTAAGTTAACTTCAGATCCTATAAGTTCGATTCGATTCGATCCTATAAGTTCGATTCGATCATGTAAGTTCGATTTAGTTCGAGATCCTATAATTTCGATTCGATTCGATCCTATAAGTTCGATTCGATTCGATTCGAGATCCTATAAGTTCGATTCGGATCCTATACTCACTTAATTTAAGTTCGATTCGAGATCCTATAAGTTCGATTCGATTCGATTCGATTCGAATCCTATAAGTTTAGTTCGATCCTATAAGTTCGATTAAGTTCGAGATCCTATAAGTTCAATTAAGTTCGATCCTATAAGTTCGATTCGATCCTATAAGTTCGATTCGATTCGATTCGAATCTTATAAGTTCGATTCGATTCGAATCCTATAAGTTTCAGTCCAAAAGAACAGGGCCTAAGTAAGGTAGGAGACCTTACTAGTGCCCTAATAGCCGAAAATACATTTGTAAGGGACCGTTTTTCTTCACTCCTGTATTTTGTTTTGCATGCATAAGATCTAGAATTAATTTTATGACTAAATTAATTTATCACATATTCAATATGTAAACTTATGAGATTGATGAATCCTACATAACCAATTTCCATCTCAATTTTAATATCGATATTGTCAAATATTCCATTAAAGGAACTGCTCAACACTTCAAGAATAACTCTAAGCTACTCACCCACGAGTCCATGTGAAAGGAAACAACAATTCAAACACAATACAAACAATTCATGATCTCAATCCTCCGTATACTACTTTTTTGGTTAAGGCGAAATAGCATGCTTTATAATTTCTTACAAACACCAACACCAACAAATGAATCTGCAAGCCTAAATTATTACTTGAACCATACGTATATCATCAAGGAATAATCTTCCATAACCAACTAAGACTCTTTACATTAAGATGCAGTAATAATTCTAATCTCTCGAAACAATTCTTGCCTCATATAAACTTCTAAACTTGCAGCCTTACACAAACAGAATATAACTTACACAACTACCCATCCTGCCTACATTAATACACCATCATAAATACATATATATTACTACTATTTCATTAATGAAAAATAAGTTACGCATCTAACTCATGAACACAATTTTAATTAACACATATCATACAACCTCGAATAATAGTACGTATAATAAGCACCGTAGAATCGTGTTACCTTAAATTAGAAAACTTGACCAACTACAGTCGAAAACGATCCAAAAACTCACTAGTCAAGAAGTGGATAATGAAAAGTGATGATTCGTGGTCAATAAAAATCACTACGCCGACTAGCGGAGACCCAGGACAGCAACACGTTATCATATAACAAGGGTATAGATAGGCAAGACTAATTTATATTTATATGAATGATGATGCTGCAAGATGGTAATTAAAGGAAGAATCATGGCATGAATAAGATGTCGGCTAAAAGAGTGATTAAAGGCAAGATTAGGAAAAGAGCCTAAAATTATAATTATGGTTAGGGGAAAACGAGTAAAACAAACACAAGGATTTATAAACCCTTTTTTTCCTTTTTTAAAAATATCATGTTAAAATAATTAAAATTAGTAATAGTTGGAAATATTAAAAATATTGGGATATTACATTCTTCCCTAAAAAGGAACTTCGTCCCTGAAGTTCGGACTTGAAGAAAATTGAAATGCTTTTGAAAAATTATTAGAGTATTATAGTACTGGTACTGTATGTGTTTGTGGGTCGTGCGTGAGTGGCCGCAGACGTGGATGGGGGCCGAGAGCCCAGACGTGAGTAATGCGGGAGATTGTTGTACTTTGATTTATGCAAAAGTTTTTTTTTTAAACCGTGTATTGTTGTTATATTTAGGAGATTTATATTTGAGCATGTAGTTGACTGTTGTTTGGTTTGTGTCAATTGTTACCGATTTTCGGGGTGACCTGTGTTGATCCATTCAATAATTTCCGATTAAATGGGGAGCACTTAATTAAGTAGGTCCATTTAGTAACTGTGGTGAATGCGGTGTTGGGGTCTTGGAAGCATGACGGGACAGAAGTCCAGTCTAGAATCATCATAATTAGTCTTCATTATAATTCATTTGAACATTGTACAGTTTAGTGGCTTAGTTGTATTTATTTGGTTGTCAAGATGATGTAAGATTTTGTAAAGATGGTTAAGACAGTTAATTTTTTAAGAGGAAAATTTCATACTCCCTCCCATTCAAAATAAACCTCCCTATTTCCTTTTCCGTCTATTCACAATAACCTCCCTATTTCCTTTTTTGGTAAGTGTTTGTGTGGTCCAAATTTAATTGTATGGTGGGGTAGTGTATTTGTGTGGTTCAAATTTAATTATATGGTGGGGTAGTGTGTTTCCTTAATATTTGTGCCAAAATGAAATGGGAGGTTTATTGTGAATGAGAGGGAGTATAAAGTACTTGGTTTTGTTTTATTTATAATCACTGCCTCATGAATTTGAGATGGTAACAGTCTCATTTGGTTGGGAATGTCTTACTAAAGACTCGTAACTAAATGAGGGTGTTATAAAGTGGTATAAGAACAAACGATTCTAAAGTCTAAACAAATGAACCCAATGAACATATAACGAGTCTAAAATAAAATGAACCCCGAGGTAAGAACTGTTAAGGAGCCCTCTTAGGGGGTGTTTGGTTGGCATCATTGGAATGGATTGGAATGGTTTGGATCCATTTCAATGTTTGGTTGGGGTATTTTGGAATGGAGTTAGATACTCAATGGATTCTAACTCCATTGCAAATCCTTAGAAATCTCATACCCACCTCTTCCCAATGGATTCAAACTTCATACCCTTACATTTATTTTTCCAATAAACCAAACAAGTTTTGAAAGGTATGGAGTTGGAACCCCATACTTCTATGGTTTCTCATTCCAATCCATTTCATTCCTAAGCAGTGAACCAAACGACCCCTTAATGGACCCCTTAATGGATTGGGCATACGTCTCTAGTCTGGTCCTTCCAGCTTTGAACCGTCACTACGATAAAGGGGAAAAGATAGGTAGATAAAGTGGATGATTATGTGATATTTTTCCATAAATGATGCATGATTATAAAGTATGATACATGAATGATGGAGTTTCATATATCATATGAAACAAGTTGTGCTAGAGGTCAGGGGTGTCTAAGGCCACGGGCAACCACGGGCGTGGGAACCGGGCCTCCGCTTTTGATCATCGTATTGTAAGCTTTTATTAACGAAATTCAATACAAATCTCGAAGTATAATATACTTGTGCATTTATTTTGGGGCCTCATTTTTTCCATGTCGCACTGGGCCTCCATTTGTTTTAAGACGCCCATGCTAGAGGTTGGAAATGAGAAGTATATGAGATAAAATTGTCGATGAATGACGAGAAGGGTACGATGGCGAAAGAATTGAAAGAATGTGATCGTATGGATAATGGGAGTTTATTATTTATGATAAGAAATGAGTAGGTAAGGAAGTGAATTAACCTTGTTAATATGTATGAATTACATAATGAGATGCTCAAGTTTGTGATGGTCTAATCTAAAGAGGTTTAATAAGCGTGATGCTTATGTTTATAGAACGAAAAGAGGAGATTAAACCTCCGAATTATTTGGAGAAATTGTATTCAGTTTAATTATCTTAAGTCTGTGTTGGCATGTATTTGGAAGGGGTAAGCACGTTAACATGTGATCTTATAGAGAGTATACATTGAATGCTTGACTGATTTCTTGGATTTTTACCCTCATTTGTATTGACTGCCATTTGCACGTGGTTAACGTATATGAACCAATTTTTAATATGTGATAGCCTCGCGTGTTAAATTTCATTTGCTGTTGGTTTCATGCTTAAACGATTTAGGGTTTAAGAGGAATAAATATTTTAGTGAGCAGTGGTCAGAATGCCACTGCGCAGTAATGGTTTCGACCTACAATTTTGTAAAATGTACCATTAAATATGTACTTACGAATACAATTGATTCCAACTCCATTGTTTAGAAGACACATCGGCGTTTCTAAATTGGTGAACCTCATTATATCGCGTTGTGTTATTATTTAATTATGATTTTTGTAAGTTAACCTTGATTCTTGACGATATATTGTTAGAAATTGGGTTGGACCAATTAAATTGTAAAAATCTTTGTAAATTGGTTATTCGTACTTTGGACCTAATTCTAACTCTCCCACTTTGATAACACTCGGTATTTTCTAAAAAGCACAATAACTCGGAATTTGGTTAAGTGGTTATTTATTGGTGATTTTTAGAAGTTGCAGCATGTTTTGTCGTACTTGCGAACGTGTGTTTAATGACAAGCTTCTAATAAAAGTTACATTATGGATTTCGAAGTTTTTGTTCCTATGTTTTGACAATATGTTTAGGTGATATGAGAAGTAGATTAACCCACTAGCATATGTGGAATATGTGATGACTGTGAAAGATTATAGTTGTCGTGACTTGTATGCTACTTATTACATGAAGATCTCTGCAAAATTTCCTGAAAACATTGTAAAAGGAAAATGTTTGCTTGTATTGAGAAATGTATTATTATAGGTCACTACGAAATTCAGAAGTAGTAAAAGGATTGTTGAAACCTTGTCATGAGACAGTATTTGGTGTACTCTGTGAATTAGGGGATAAACGTACTGGCTAGGACATATAATAGACGAGACCTGATGCCATTCCCATGATTAGAGCTGTTATCGGGACGGGTTCGGGCGGGGCATATCCGGAGCTAGGCCGGGCTCACCTGATTAGGCCCTGACCGGCCAGGGGGAGGGCGGACTTGGCCGAGCTGGGCATATGTCTCGCCCTGGCGAGGCCAGGGGCGCGCCAGGGCTAGTTGATCCATGTATTTTTTGTTTTTTAAAAAATAAAAATAAAAATAGTAAATCAAGAAAATAGGAGGTAGTGTAAGTGTGTTGTGACACCGCCGAATTTCTACGAAAAGAAAATGCAAACTTTGCACCGGAAAAGAAAAAGCGATGTTTTAAAATTTTGATATTGAAAACTGCGGAGTCACTATGAAAACCAAAAAGTTGAGTTTTAATAAAGTTTTTATACAAAATACAAGTTAGCAAGATGAGCGGGATCTTAATCCATAAATAAAACTCGAATATAAAAACTATGTACAATTCTAAACTACAACGGAAGGTCAATCGTTGTAAATGAAAGATCATAGATCCATATTAAACTCTCTAATAAAAATTAAATTATCTCATAATTTATCATTTTAGTGATCTATGTAACATGCATGCAAATATAAAAGCATAAAAATAAAAGCTAAGGAAAAATAATTTCCTTACATTAATTTTATGGTAATATGGGCACAAACTAGATCATCTACCTAGTTTGTTCTTGAGCTAAAAAGAAATGGATGATTCTCCTTGAAAAACCTTCAAAAAGAAAGTCTCCTTCAAGTTGCACCCAAGAACAAATCACCCAAATAATCTTACAAATACTAACTAGATATTTGTAAAACATACCCTTGATAATATTTGTAATATTACTACCACTCTTAGTAATAATATTTATTTTACTAACAACTTAATAAATGATTTTATTGGTTTTTAGAGAGAAATACCAACAAGTTTTTATTCACACATGCAAAATGGTGTACAAATGAAGTAGTAAATAAAAGAACAATGTGTTGGTCTATATGGAGGGGAAGAGGACGGGTGGAGTAGGTAGTGTGTGGGAGTTGATTTGTTTCAATATTGTCCAATCTTTTGTCACATGCACAAAGATGTTATGACAACTTATGGAACAAAACACAGGTAAAGTGAAATGATTATGATTATAATCATCCACTATACTCCATTTACACGGTCCAATCTCCCATTTACGGGTCCATTTTGGTTCTTATATTTGTCGCACAAATACGTGTATATTTTATTTAAACATCGTTTCATGTTTAAATGTTTCCAATTAATTTCGTCCAAATCACTCCGTAAATATACGTGTACCGCTGCACATATTATTTACGTACTAATATTAATCACATTAATCAATTAGTACAATTTTAGTCAATTAACAATTAATTAAATAAAACCCGTCTCCCAAAATTTATTATTCAATTATCACATGATTAAATAATAACTGTCGTGCCTTGGGTTCGCAACTCGAAATCTCTCTAAAATAATTGACTAACCATTTAGTCTATAAATCAAGGGACTAAATAAATTTTATCTCATACAATTAATTAGTTATCTATTGGGGTCCGTTCCTTTAGGTGTGACCGAAAGGGGTCAGTTGATCACCGTCGTCTCACGACAATAACGTCAAACTCTAGTCAGCCAACCGTTATCGATTTACGTTAATCAACTGACGAGGATCAAATAATTAAATATCTGATGATATTCCCTTAATGAGATTTATTATGTAAACGCACTATTGTGGAGGACACTAACTCCAACAATCTCCCACTTGTCCGACACAAGGTGTGTGCTACCAATTCTCTTGTCCGTTTTAATCTCCCACTCAATGCAAGGTGTCTTTCAGGTCGCACTTGCACATGAACATATCGCGAGTGGTTTTCTCGATCGGGAGTGTGACTACGTGACCGGAAAAATCTCTCACAGATTACTTCCGAGCGTGGCCACACATTTGTAGTCATTAACTCCTCGAGTGGCCTTGAGATATAGTTACCCAACGTGGGTAGACAATTCCTGTCTGCCCTATATATCCTAGTGCACAGTACAGATCACCATGATCTAGTAAATGCCCTTTGGCCTCCTTTCACGACACGACCTAGGACAAAAACCAAAGTCACTCGAAAACTGCACTTGCTCAGATAATAGTCTCCAGTCAAAAGACTCGACTCATAGGAATGTCTTAGAGATCCCTGCCATGACCAGGCGTCTATAATAGAACTTAGGGACTCTCTAAATGGTCACTGTCCGGCAAAGTGTCACACACTCTGCCTATGTAATCGACTAGTCATCACATATGACCTTATGGTGTTGAACAACCATCAATCGACTTACAGTCTAGTCACTCCGAGACGTCACCTCATTTAGTGACTAGGGACAAAATACAATGTTCATCTTGTTCACTTGAATAGTGTTCAACATTGTCTCCACAACTTATTCAGATAAACAAGGTATTCAATGTTTTCAGTCAAACTGAATAATTGAGTTCTTAAAGAAACTCTAACAATGAATGCGATCATCACTTTTGTAAATATCAATACTCTATCCAATATTTACATAACGATCTTTAGAAATTAAGCTATACTCCTCAATTCACATTGAGATGACATAACTATCATGTCTACCTTATGTCTACGGCTTTGGTTAGAGGATAAGCAACAGTTGCATCACTCTAATTTTCATTGCTATTTTCCTTTGTTCTATGCAATCTTTTCATCACATAGAGCATTTCTAAGTACACGTCTAAACAAGTTTTTAGACTCTGGTTCTAAATCCAGTCAAACACTCCCACTGTTTTCACAGTCTCTCGGGTGACGATATTCTGCTAACAGAACTACTCTAGTTCCATTAAATTCCGGATATCAACTGTCTCTTATACAACATCGGATGTTGTAATGTACTTAGCTTTCGTTCATGATTTATACATAAAACACTTATACAAATCTTTCATATGACATCTTTTATGTATGACTCCTCATATATATATATATATGTATAACTTCTTATACATTTTATTCTTTATGCACATAACACTTTTACATGCTAACCATTCCTTAACGAGGCCCATAACATCTTATAAGCATAGGAATGCTATCGTGTAACCCTTTTACACGAAATTCATAAATTCCTCCAAACTACAAGAGTAAATCCTCAGTGCTTCTCAAGTACTCAACGATGCTCTTGATAATCATCTAGTGACACTCACTAGGAAATGATTGGTAATTACTTCTCATATTCTCAATATGATAAGTCCCGACGAGAGAAGCTTTTAGCATATTTAATAGATCCTGCAGCGGAAGCACAAGAGATCATATTAATTGTTCAACAACTTGAACGAGTCAAGAATCTTATCACATAAGTCTCTTAACTAAAATGCTAATATCCATGGAAATCTATCTCATTAGATCCAGATGTTTAAGATGCGCCATGCTACTCTCAAATATTCATCCGAGAATATTTCTAGTCACTAATATGTCAAACACATATTTAGACTAAGAAACATCACCTTAGCTACATTTCTAGTCACTAATATGTCAAGCACATATTTAGACTAAGAAACTCACATTAGCTCCCACTAAACTCCATGTATCATCAGGGTACCTCGACACTCGAGTAATACCAGTTTGATAGACTATATGATTGAACCCAAAGTTCCAACTCTTTGACGTATATAGATCACAAAAGGGATCTTTCAAGCATCTGGGCTTCTTAGCATTGACAAGATCAACAAAATTTCTCCCAAGGAAAGAATTTTGTTATTCTTTTGCCGAATATCATCCTCATGAGAGGCTATATTGCTTAGAATATACGAATTGATAAAGGCATTTGGGTTGTCACAAACTCTCTATAACCAACCCAAATTTTAAACATCTTATGTAACCTTTACGACAAGATCAAGGTAACCTACCAAAGTATTCACCTTAAATCAAGTCTCTAAAACATCTCGTGTTTCCTTCCTTATCGCATCGTGTGCAAGAGATCAATTCGAATTGCATGGTGACACGCCATCACATAGAGTTCATACTACAAAAAAGCCTTTGATGAGGGTTTAAGATTTGTCACTTTTGAAAAGTAACGCAATATAATCGCAAAATTATCTCCTTATAACGACTGAGCCACAATAAAGAACGTATTCTTGCATTGTACTCACAACTGAGCCTCAATAAAGAACGTCTTCTTGCATTGTACTCAGTTTGTGGGTTTTGGACTTCCGTAAGTTCAAAATTTCTCCCACTCTGTCTTCCAGAAAATGAAAATCTTTCTGGAAAGACAGTATTATGAGCCACAAACTCTTTGTTCTCGTTTTGGAGGAGTAAAAACCAAGTGGTTCAATTTTGGATAACCCTCACAAATACACAAATTGGTTCTGAACATAAACATTTATGATCCCAAATGTATAAAAAGACAAGTTAGGGACTCTCCCTATCCATATCTCATATGGAGTCATTTAGGCTATTATAGTCGGGTTTTAAACTTTTAGTGAGAAATTAGCTTACAAAATTGCGAAAAACCTCAAACTATATCTCATAAAGTTCGACTTATATACTTGACTACACCATACTCTATGGTGTCCCAAGGAGAAGGTATTATGTGAACTGGTTCACAATCTTCTTAGTGATCATCAAGGTCATTACTTGATATTACCCATTTGACCTCCAAAGTCATTAATTTGAAACTTCCGATCAACATCCTGATCTTGACGTGCTTTTGGTTTACTACTTCTTTTTGAAAATATTCCACGTTTCAAAAATCACTTTTATGTCTTATTAAATAGATACGAGGTTTTCATATATACTTAACATTACGGTAAAAGTAACGAAGTATATATATATAACCAACTATCAGCCTTAAGCATCTGTATGTATATGGTCAATCACCTCACTATTGTGTTTCTTTTCTGCAAAAGAAAAACATAATACATGCAATCAAATGGTTGTTCAATGTGCTTTTCGTTTACTCGTTTGAAACGAATTTACTTGAGGTTTGATCAATTGGGTTCACCAGATTAGAGACTTTAAAATCTACAAGATAGTATAACATTTAGTTTTCATGAAGAATATAAAATTCCTCTAACTTAAGTGGTCTAAACCAACCACCAAGTTATCATAGGAGTAGGTACAACATTTTGTTTTAAATCACATGAGTGATGCCTTCTATGTATAAATATAGATGATTACATTCTTTTAAAACCAAATTTAGGTACATTTGTCCCTATCGAAATCATTGCTACTCTAGCACCATTTCGATACAAAAATGTCCTATACTAGACGTCTTACGTTTTGTCACTTCATGTAAACTTCTTTACAATGAAATGACCCGTACTTGGTATCTCATACCAAGATAGTGGAACTAGCCTATCCATTGAGTAGATGTCTCTTTCAACTTTTGTTCTATCGCATACATCTAGGGTTGATTCTTCTTAACTCCCACTCACTTTCACATTCCTCTTTGCTTCAATCAAGCAAAAAATGAATCTCATGAAGACCTCTCTTCATGTCATTCGTGACATTTTATACACTTAGTAAGAGTGAATTACTATAAAGTGAGTGCAACATGTGGCAAAATCTCAACTTCTTGCGAAATTGGACTACCTAACCGTTCAATTGTTATCATATGCCTAAACTCTTTAGCGCATAAACAATCGATTTGGCCTTTCTCGAAGTGAGCCATTTGACGGTATCATATTGGAGTATTATAAGTGTTTTTAAAAACTCTTTTCGCAAACTTTTGAATTACACTTGAGTAATTAAAACTAATATGTCATCATCATGACGGAGGTGTCACTTCCGAAATCAAGACTCTCTTGATAAAATGTGACTTCCTTTTAAACTCGTAATATGAGTTTGCAACATGAAACCCCTTTTTAATATGTATGGTCGTTAATTATGTTGTATAATAACCGCAAAATCGTTGTAAGCTTATGTAGGTGAATTGGTATATCATGTTACCAATCATTAATTCCTTCAAAGAAACCGCTTTCTATGAAAGAATGAAACAAGTATAACAATAAATAGAGAAAGGAGGATGAAGTGCACGATGTCATACATTTATGAGAATGAACGAAAAATAGGAAAAATTAACATTCAATGTTTTAATTTTACTTGTGAAACATCTTTAACAAGTTTTAACATTTATATAATGATCTCCCACTAAATTATATAAATGATTCCAAGACCCCAATATTAAACAAAAATGAGCATCGCTTGGGCGAAACATCCCATAATTGTGTAAATTCGGTAAGTCACGTTGACTAATTCTACCTCTAGAACTCTTGGTTGACGAATTTCCTTAAATCCATCTACTAGCCCCCGAACACAAGACCGTCTTATATCCCGTTGAGTCCAACCAATTTTGGCGTGTGATAACCGCTTACCACCCTACTTACTCAAGGTAAAAAGATAACACCGTGCTTGGGCGAGCGTGGCTCTAATGAACAAAAGATTCATAGGTGTTACTAATTGGTAAGGCTAATCTCAATTTTAGTTATGTGAGAGATCTTGTCAATTTAGTCATAAATTCCCTATAAGTGAACTAAGTCAGTGAATGTAAATGACGTGAATTGACAATCGCGAAGATAAAATGCATGTGAATGGCGATTTTGGCATGCGCGAAAATAAAACAAGCAAACAAGTAAGCATATGAATAAATCCTAGTATGGCCACCTAGTTAATAAAAACTAGTCTATTACATTTTGGAAACCAACTCCTTGGTCCCTTGCCTCTTCATTCCAAAAGTGGCTTCTTCTTGTGGGATTTGGAACACCTTCCAAAAATAGACTCCGTCTCGATGTAATCCGTCTTTTGGAAACGCCGGTAAAAATAACTATTACAAATGAATTACATAGCTATTCCTATTATACATTAATTAATAAAATAAATAAAACTATTAATTAATTACAAACCGACGATACGAGATCATATTTAATTACAAACAAATCGATATTCCCATTCATTTTGGGTAATAACGACTAAAATAAACTAGGCCATACTAGGTACAACAAGATAAATGCTTTAAATAAATGACAATCATTCATTCAACTTAAATAAATATGCTTAAAATGCTGTAAAATGATGCCAAAATCGCCTGATCCATCAATCGTTGGTATCCATCTCGGTGTTTGTGGATTTAATCGATTTTTAACATGTAAAAATCAATAATTTACTCTTAAATCTCATTTAAGTCCAAACTAATTCTCCAAACTGTTTTGGACCTCAAAATTAGTCCTCACTAATTTTATGATGAATAATTAGTTTGATTTGGTGATATTTTGCTAATTTAATCAGTAAAATCATAATTTTTAAGAAAAAATCCAAAATAATTTAAAAATTACCCAAAAAATTGAAACAAAATTTTTGAGTATTCTGGAACACTTCTAAGAACACCAAAATATTAGAAAAATTGCCCCAAAAATCCGGATAAAATTTATGAAGAAAAAGATCGATATTTATCGGTTTTTAACCACTAAAACCAATAAACATCAAAACAAGGTGAAAACACATTTTAATTTTCACTTTTAACCTTTAAATAATATTTTGAAATGTACATAAATTTATCAAGGGCATAATAAATCGTTTCAAAATTATGATTAATTTATTTCACTTTTATCGACTTTTATCTCATAAAATCAATAAACATGCAAACTTCAAACCAACTGATGCGGTCGTTTCTACACCAAAAATAAAATACCTAGAGTACTGCTAACAGAAGTCAGCGGCAAGTAGGGTCGATCTCCACAGGGAGGCGGTGTACTATCTATTTGTCTGTTTATCTGTCTAATGTCACTAATGGGGGTTTTGAATTGATTGTGTTGACTAAACTAAAGACTAAAGCAAGAGAAATAAAAAAAAAGAAATTAACAGAAGAAGAAGGGTAGTATGCTAAGAGTCGGTCCACCGTGGCAGCTATCAGATCTTATATTATCGAGAATACTAAGGCGATTAGACTATTGATAAGAAGAGCTATGGTCGTCACTTTTCGGTCCTTAAACCGCCCTAGAGCGTAAAACAAATTTAACTTTCGCCCTCACTGCAATACCCTATTGTAATTAAGCAAGCCTTTCCTTCCAATCTTTCGATCTAGGTCGGGGTTAACTAGATTTATGGTCTCCTCGCATGCATTCATTCGACCGGGATAACGCTTAAATTGCCTAATACAATTCTTATTGCAAGTCTAACCTATTTAATACAATTAAAGCATTGCTACCACGGCTTCCCTAATCCTAACATACTACGGGGAATTAGCTAGACATAATTAAGGGAGAACAAGAAATAAAGAAAGAACAAATAATAACATTAAATTAAATTAAAGAGGAAAAGAGAAGAAAGAATTACTGAATTAAGTCCTGAAATGAAGAAATAAAAGTAACAAAGAAAGTGACAGAAAAGAAAAGTAGCGAAGTGGAGTGTGTGAGAGAGTTTACAATGACAAACTGACTTCCTATTTATAAGAAAATAGGATTAGCTAAACCTAATGACGGAATTAAACCTAAAAAGCCCACCCAAACAATATCCACTCGATCGAGTAACTAAATCACTCGATCGAGCAAAAGCATAAAAGGAACTGGTCGATCGAAAGGAAAATTAGTCGATCGAATACTTATTCATCCTAAAACCACTCGATCGAGAAGAAGTGTCTCTCGATCGAGCAAATGGGCTCTCGATCAAACAAAATAGTTCTCGATCGAGCACTTCTCAAATACAGTAATTCCTGCTTCGCGCACTGAACTTCAAACGGCTTCCATTTCTTCGTTACTTGGGAAAATAGGGCGTGGTTGGTGGCGTTGGAAAGCTAAGAGGATAAGCTTTCACCTCCAACTGGAATGACCTTAATAGCTGTTGTAGAACTCGAGATATGGCGCTTACAAGCAGGAACTAGCAAATTGAAGCACTCTCTTGGCTCGCCTAACTTCCTTACTCCAATGCGCATCTCAAAATAGCTTCATTCCCGCTCCAAATTCACTCTTCCTCCGAATGCATGCTAAAAGGATGGTAAAAGGCTTGATTTCACTACTTTTGGGTTCATTCCTGCAAATAAGACAAAACAAACCAAAGTAGCATATTCGGGGCATTTCGTAGCATAAAACCACGATAAAAGCATAGAAATACGTGCATAAAATAGGCTAATAAGACTATATAAAATGCACGTATCAAATCTCCCCAAACCAAACCTTTACTCGTCCCCGAGTAAACTAAAATGCAACTAAAGGAACGGAAAAAGATAACTCAGAGCCAGCTACAAATGCCCACTTAAGCCAATTTAATGCAAGCAAACTAACACTTATAGCTAAACAGTCAAATGCAAACGAGTTGTAAGATGTTTATAATAAAGCTGAACCGTCGACCTTGCAAGACCTTTAATAATGGACTCTCACGGGTCACTCTTCTCTCATGAAGCAAAGGGCAAGCATAAATATGTTAGAGAGGAAGAAAAATAGCCGCTCACCTAGACTACGACCCACATAAACATGCATGCAACTAATATGATAGACAATTCTAGCTACCGTTCACACATTCTAACCAAACAAGGTCCTGTCACAGCCGAGGGCTTACAAAAATATGGTAAAGTGAGGCAATGGGTAAGAAAAGGCAAAACATGTTATGGGAATGTGAAGGTATAGGTGATCAAGCTAGTACCTAAACAGAACCATATGAAACATATCCATTTCCAACTCAATTATGAATAAATACATGCCCTTCAATTGGCACAAAATCTCACCAAACCAAACTGAACATACTCCTCAAATGATATAAGATAGAACATAGGAGCAGAAACCGTCTCATCAAACATCTTTTTTTTCGATTTTTTTTTCTTTCTATTTTTTTTTTTTTCGGTTTCTTTTTCTTTTCTTCGAATTTTTTTCTTTTTCGAATTTCTTTTTTTTTTTTTTCTTTTTCACGTCTTTTTTTTTCTTTTTCACGTCATTTTTCATCATCCTCCTTTTCCTCATAAATTACCAACTCCGAATCAATAGATGCAAGCCAAACTCGATACAATAGACAATATACCGCAGAAACAATCTAAACTAGCTTGACAAGGCAGGCTAAATTTGGATGTAGCTAAGGGTCAACAGGCAAATTTGGCTAATGTGGAGTTAAATGGGTAAAAATGAAAGAAAGGGAAATTATAAGCACCTCCCTGCATGTGACACCAACCACTAACCCGAATGTATGACGGCAAAAAGCAATTGAATTTCATATACGTGCAAATTGATGAACATGTTATGCAAGGAGTAACTACTCACAATCCTACATGAAACTGGTCATAAATGACACCAGTTTACACGGCTCTAAATCCTTAGAATTTATGAGTAGGTTGCCAAAATTCCAGGTCAAGTCTATTCGTTCAGCTAAATTAAACATTAACTCGTAGATATGCAATAAGACAAAGCTAAAAGATAACAGTTCAATGCAAGGCTTAAGCAAACGACAATCGCAGTGCAATATCATCATTGAAATCTACCGTTCCGACTCAACCTATATGCTAAAATAAACGTGAATTTTTTTGAATTTTAACAATTTTTTTTCAATTTTTATGGGATTTTTGAATTTTAACGAAAATAAACAACAATGCAAGCATAAAATTAAACGTGATAACTGAAATGCAGTAAAAACAATATGCAGACACAGATATGAATGCATAACCTCCCCAAACCAAACCGTACAATGCCCCCATTGTACCAAAACATGGAAAGGAAACGCAAACTGAAGGAGAAAGAGAGTAAAAGCGGAAAAAAAAAACTTACAAGATTGCGCGAATAAGGGGACCTCCCCAAACCGACCATGAACATGGGAGGTTGCTAAAGGCCCGGAAAACCGTCACAAGAAGCTAAGTCGAGCGATAGGCGTCCAAAACAGCTTGATCGAGAGGAACAGTGGTCGATCGAGTCAATTAGCGGTCGATCGAGTAAATTTTAAATTTTTTTTTTTTTTTTTTTTTTTTTTTTTTTTTTTGTCCTCGATCGAGTGACTCGTCTTGCTGCAGCTTAAGGATTTCCTGCAAAGACGCAAATAAAACAGCCCGTAAACTAACTAGACAAACAGACTGATAAAGTCTATGGTATAAAAACCATTTATTACAACTGGAATGAAATAAAAACAAAAATAAAATCGCCGGGTTGCCTCCCGGGTAGCGCTAGCTTCAGTCAGGTCCCAGCTCGACCTTCTTTTTCTTCGAGCCTCTACAGTTAATCACAATCAAAACAGCTCAAAGCGCGCAGCAACCTGTCAAATAGCTGCGCATGTGCTACACAACAGCATAAGTAGCACCAAAGTGGAATAACAGAATAGGAAATTAATACGTAAAACCGTTTAAGTCTAACAAATTTCCTATGTGAGCTCCTAAATTTATCCACCAAATAAAGGAGCGAGGGAGCAATTGTCAATATAGTAGGGCCCCGATTCAAATTAACAGTTTTGACATGATGAGGACGGTGAAAAATCTTTAAATTAATCGACCACATGTGAGGGGGTATAACTTTAAAAGAAATAGCGCGAGTCAAACGAGGCAAAATACCATTAGAACAAACAATAATAAAATTGTTGTTTACTACCTCAGATTGGTTGCTCTCGACCACGGAATTGCTGACAAAAGAATGTAATACCTCATCCGCGCTAGGAGCAAATACCGTCTCAGCTGCTTCTTCATCAACCTCCTCAGTGGAATCCATCCCGTAAATCGCAGCTTCAAGTGTATCCGACTCGGCCGTGAATAGGGAGGTTTACCGTAACCTTCATCATCGTCAGACTCGTCATCCAAATCAAACCAAAATGACGAACCAAAGCTCCCAATGGCCATTTCAGTCGATCGAGCAGAATAATCACTCGATCGACCACTTTCCTCCCGCATCTCACTCGATCGAGTAACACAACAATTCGATCGAGAATCATCCTCCTGCATTCCACTCGATCGAGTAAGAATACTACTCGATCGAGCAAGTTCTTCTGGAAAATCACTCGATCGACCAATAATTGTCACTCGATCAAGTGATACCTCCTGTACAGCGCTGAAATCTTCGCGTGGGGTAGTGAAATATGATAGGAACTCGTCGTCCGAGTCATAGAAGTCATCCTCATCATTGGGCAACACGGTTTCCTTACGAGAAAAATCGCTCTCAAAGAAGATAAACCTCTTCTTCTTGCATCTCACCGCTAACCGAGCTATTTGTGACTCCAGTTCGGGAATTCGAGCGTCCATATATCTATCACTCTCTTGCACTTGTGATACAAGCATTCTCATTAAATATATCGACTCCGCGATCTCTTCTCTCTCCATCTCACCGCTAATTGAGCAACTGCAGACTCGAGCTCATCAAATCGCGAGACATATTCTTGCACTTGGAATGCAAGTGCCTCCATCAAGGATTTCAGCTCCGCAATGTCTTCTTCTTGTATATCAGGGGAATCTTGTTGCGGTAGCCATTGATAGGGCGGATGTGGCGGCACAACTACAGCTGCATTGTGCTCAGCAGAACCACATCTCCCGTAGCAGATCATCGGCTGTTCCATATAATGGGACATCGGTGATGGGTCAAAGGTACTCAAGCCTTCCCTTTGACTGTCTTTCACCTAGAACTGTCTAGGTAGTACCTGTAAGGCCTATCAAAACAAAGACTAAACAAAAGATTAAAACGGCCTCAAGGGAAAAATCCCCGAGGCTAAAAAAAAGATAAAATTTAAACAAATAAATAAATAGATTGCCTCCCCGGCAACGGCGCCAAAATTTGATGCGGTCGTTTCTACACCAAAAATAAAATACCTAGAGTACTGCTAACAGAAGTCAGCGGCAAGTAGGGTCGATCTCCACAGGGAGGCGGTGTACTATCTATTTGTCTGTTTATCTGTCTAATGTCACTAATGGGGGTTTTGAATTGATTGTGTTGACTAAACTAAAGACTAAAGCAAGAGAAATAAAAAAAAAGAAATTAACAGAAGAAGAAGGGTAGTATGCTAAGAGTCGGTCCACCGTGGCAGCTATCAGATCTTATATTATCGAGAATACTAAGGCGATTAGACTATTGATAAGAAGAGCTATGGTCGTCACCTTTCGGTCCTTAAACCGCCCTAGAGCGTAAACAGCTTAACTTTCGCCCTCACTGCTATACCCTATTGTAATTAAGCAAGCCTTCCCTTCCAATCTTTCGATCTAGGTCGGGGTTAACTAGATTTATGGTCTCCTGCATGCATTCATTCGACCGGATAACAGTTAAATTGCCTAATACAATTCTTATTGCAAGTCTAACCTATTTAATACAATTAAAGCATTGCTACCACGGCTTCCCTAATCCTAACATACTACGGGGAATTAGCTAGACATAATTAAGGGAGAACAAGAAATAAAGAAAGAACAAATAATAACATTAAATTAAATTAAAGAGGAAAAGAGAAGAAAGAATTACTGAATTAAGTCCGGAAATGAAGAAATAAAAGTAACAGTGAAAGTGACAGAAGAAAAGTAGCGAAGTGGAGTGTGTGAGAGAGTTTACAATGACAAACTGACTTCCTATTTATAAGAAAATAGGATTAGCTAAACCTAATGACGGAATTAAACCTAAAAAGCCCAGCCCGTCAACAATATCCACTCGATCGAGTAACTAAATCACTCGATCGAGCAAAAGCATAAAAGGAACTGGTCGATCGAAAGGAAAATTAGTCGATCGAATACTTATTCATCCTAAAACCACTCGATCGAGAAGAAGTGTCTCTCGATCGAGCAAATGGGCTCTCGATCAAACAGAAATAGTTCTCGATCGAGCACTTCTCAGCGCGTAATTCCTGCTTCGCGCACTGAACTTCAAACGGCTTCCATTTCTTCGTTACTTGGGCAAATAGGGCGTGGTTGGTGGCGTTGGAAAGCTAAGAGGATAAGCTTTCACCTCCAACTGGAATCACCTTAATAGTTGTTGTAGAACTCGAGATATGGCGCTTACAAGCAGGAACTAGCAAATTGAAGCACTCTCTTGGCTCGCCTAACTTCCTTACTCCAATGCGCATCTCAAAATAGCTTCATTCCCGCTCCAAATTCACTCTTCCTCCGAATGCATGCTAAAAGGATGGTAAAAGGCTTGATTTCACTACTTTTGGGTTCATTCCTGCAAATAAGACAAAACAAACCAAAGTAGCATATTCGGGGCATTTCGTAGCATAAAACCACGATAAAAGCATAGAAATACGTGCATAAAATAGGCTAATAAGACTATATAAAATGCACGTATCACCAACCTTCAACATTTTGCATAAAATCAGTAGAACACTTGCATGAAACACCATAAAAATTCCATGACCCGAATCAACATTTAACTATTTTTAGTCAATTTATAACTAAAATACGGCATTTTGACTCGGTTTTCTACCAAAAATCATTAAAAATAGCAAAATAACTTCATAAATCACCAAACTTTACCACATATCTTTTGAGATCAGTAGGTGTGCATGTCCCAAAAATTTCGTGCTAAAACCTCTTCTAACACAATTTTTGAGTTTTTATAAATTATCACATAATTTATTAATATGCTTAAAATCAACATGTAAATTACAAACCTACGCTATGATACCACTTGAAAGATCATAGATACATATTAGACTCTCTAATAAAAATTAAATTATCTCATAAATTATAGTTTTAGTGATCTATGTAACAAGTATGCAAATATAAAAGCATAAAAATGAAAGTTAAGGAAAAACAATTTCCTTACATTGATTTTATGGTAATATGGGCAGAAACTAGATCACCTACCTAGTTTGTTCTTGAGTTAAAAAGAAATGGATGATCCTTCTTGAAAAACCTTGAAAAAAAAAGTCTCCTTCAAGTTGCACCCAAGAACAAATCACCCAAACAATCTTACAAATACTAACTAGATATTTGTAAAACATACCCTTAATAATATTTGTAATATTACTAACACTCTTAGTAATAATATTTATTTTACTAACAACTTAGTAAATGATTTTATTGGTTTTTAGAGAGAAAGACCAACAAGTTTTTATTCACACATGCAAAATGGTGTACAAATGAAGTAGTAAATAAAAGAACAATGTGTTGGTCTATATGGAGGGGAAGAGGGCGGGTGAAGTAGGTAGTGTGTGGGAGTTGATTTGTTTCAATATTGTCCAATCTTTTGTCACATGCATAAAGATGTTATGACAACTTATGGAACAAAACACAAGTAAAGTGAAATGATTATGATTATAATCATCCACTATACTCCATTTACACGGTCCAATCTCCCATTTACGGGTCCATTTTGGTTCTTATATTTGTCTCATAAATACGTGTAAATTTTATTTAAACATCGTTTCATGTTTAAATGTTTCCAATTAATTTCGTCCAAATCACTCCGTAAATATACGTGTACCGCTGCACATATTATTTACGTACTAATATTAATCACATTAATCAATTAGTACAATTTTAGTCACTTAACAATTAATTAACTAAAACCCGTCTCCCAAAATTTATTATTCAATTATCACATAATTAAATAATAACTGTCATGCCTCGAGTTCGCAACTCGAAATCTCTCTAAAATAATCGACTAACCATTTAGTCTATAAATCAAGGGACTAAATAAATTGTATCTCACAAAATTAATTAGTTGTCTATTGGGGTTCGTTCCTTTAGGTGTGACTGAAAGGGGTAAGTTGATCACCGTCGTCTCACGACAATAACGTCAAACTCTAGTCAGCCAACCGTTATCGATTTACGTTAATCAACTAACGAGGATCAAATAATTAAATATCTGATGATATTCCCTTAATGAGATTTATTATGTAAACGCACTATTGTGGAGGACACTAACTCCAACAGTAAAAACAACGCTCGTTAGCTCATAGGTGATATTCACCCCTAATAAGCAACACTATCGCTTGCCATTCATGTAAACATGAACGCCACACTCAGTGGAGAGTAACTCAAGGTTCTCCCAGCGACATTATATCAAAATGGACATAACAAAGAACTCAATAAATAAGGCAAGGCATAATAAATATGGGACACAATTCACTTGAACACATAAGCATGGGATCATTTATGTTAGAATACTAAGATAAAGCAATATAGAACATCAAATGAGCATGTCATAGGTATATTTAAATAAGTGAAGTAAAGGAGAGCACATAGATACGGTTAGTTAATCACAAGCACGAATTCCAATGAAATGTGACATATGGAACTATCCAAATTACACAAAACTAGTACTTAAGTAATGTGAGATTAATAAATAAGTGCTCAATCATCGCAATACATATAGATGAAAACCATAGCCATTACTTTGGAAATCTTCTAACAAACATTGCACACGACTTGGTTATTAACGTCACATGCGCACTTATGGCTTGCATCTCACCATGAGAATGGTTGGGAGCATAAATCCCGGCAATCATATCGCAAGTAGAAGGCTTGTATCTCACCTCTAGTGTCCGATAGGACCAAGACTCTTATATTCAACCACATAAGACGTAAACTCTCGTGTAGAAAGACATATGCCAATGACCATAACCAAGCAAGACATTTACTTCTCTTAGACTAAATTTTCCCTGGGTAGGACTACGATAATAATACGGTCCTAGTCTAAATCTGGACAGACTCTCGGAATAAATATTTTCCGATTCGACATATGGTAGAATAGCCCGTATCCAAGACTCGATGACAGAACGAAAATCGAGTATCCTAATCGCCAGAACAACACAAAAGTGGCGGAAAAGACTAAGATAAAACTCACTTGCCAGAATAGCACAAGTGGGCCAAACCCGTACTTGCCAGAATAGCACAAGAATGGCATAAATATAAGTCAAGCACGAAAGCATAGCATTATGGCATTTTCACAAGAATACGACTCATTACAAGTAGTTACTCAGAACAAATCACTCATACTTGAAATATGATGAAAACATGAAAAGGAGTAAGTAACAACCCATAAGTGAAATATACTATACCATTTCATTCTTTTATAGTATGAATAAACATTATGTATCATATATACATGTTACTTAAGCATATTATAAATAAACGATCGCAAATGAGTTAAGTAATTCGAAACACTAGGCAAAATGTAAACAAACTCAAACCGAAACACGTTTAAGCTTAACAACCAAAACTGATGTTTATCTTGTGAATGAGACATAAGAAAGGGGCTCCAATGATAAACAAGTGTCAACACACCATACACAAGTATTAGAGGAAAGGTTAATAAGCATACCCATCAAGAAACCAAAATCTCAATTCAAAACAACAAGTTTAGAACTCGATTACAACAAGGGTCAACTTCAAATAATCATAACTAAAGTTCTAGACATGCAAATAAGGTAAAACCGACTGGAGTGATAGCTTATCCTCTTACGGTTCTAACGGTAGGTCATAAGCCAAAAACGGACAAGTAACTAAGGAGTTATGGCCATTCTACAAAAACTGCTCCAGGTTGTGGCGCAGCCTGCGCAAATCACTGATTTGCACGACACAACAAATTCATCTTCATCCCCAAATCAGTTTTTATCATACCATTACCATCCCAATTCCATCATATATTACCCAAGTAACTTCATGCAAATATTAAGGGTTAAATCAAAGCATAAAAGAGGGACTAAAATACAAGATTTGATTCAAATTCAAACAATTCCAAACTAACAACTTCATGACATAATTAAACATAATTGTTAATCATGAATAAGACGGTTTCTTCACTAATTCATCCATGTAAACAAAAGAGTAGAAACTTCCTCAAACCACCAAGAGAGGATTCCACACAAAAACTAATTTAGCAACAAACAAGTAAAAACGTGGAAAGAATCAAACTTTAAGATACATATGAACAAACTACAACATATAAATACCCAAATTGACACAATGTCAAGTAACCGATTGTCGTTACCTTTTATCTCTTCAAAGGACATGATTCCGACTCAATATCACCCCGGAATGCTAAAGCTTCATCCTAGAACAAGTTTAAGGCAAAAAGGGTGAGAAAACTCATCTCACAAAAAAGTTGGATTTTTCTAAAAGATGCAAAAGGTTAGAACTCTCTTACCTAAAAATATGGAGGGCAAGGAGAGGAAGAAAATGACGCGAAATTCCCGAGAATTGGTCGATAAATGAGCAAGTTATGGTGGATCTAGTTTTGTATGAAGGTGGTGTATCAATGGTGTTTGTTGAGAGAAGAATTTCAGAAGAAAAATGAGGGAGATGAAGTTGTGAGGTGTTATGTGAGAGTTTTATGAAGAGAAAAGAGAAGGATAAAAGGCCATAAGGCATACTAGGGCCAACAACACTAGTTGAGTCGATTCTCGCTAAAAACACGTTCCAAAGCAAACTACATACCCTAGATGGTTATTATTATTATTATTATTATTATTATTATTATTATTATTATTATTATTATTATTATTATTATTATTATTATTATTATTATTATTATTATTATTATTATTATTATTATTATTATTATTATTATTATTATTATTATTATTATTATTATTATTATTATTATTATTATTATTATTATTATTATTATTATTATTATTATTATTATTATTATTATTATTATTATTATTATTATTATTATTATTATTATTATTATTATTATTATTATTATTATTATTATTATTATTATTATTATTATTATTACTATTATTATTATTACTATTATTATTATTATTTTTATTATTATTATACATATAAAATAACAATGTTATAAAGTTGGTTTAAAATACATGTAGAATAATGAAATAGCTAATTAAATTATAAATGCCAAAACGGGAATTTCGCGGGTGTTATAATCATCCCACCTTTTAAAAGGTTTCGTCCTCGAAACTTGAAAGTAGAAAACGAAAAGTTATAAAGATAAAGTCGTATTCTTTTGAAATCAACAACCAAAACATTTACAAGAACGAATATCGTAATTCTTCCAAAAACTTTTAAGAAGAGTTTTTCAAAAGTGTAAGTCTCCTTCCATGGAACGAAATAGCTCTTGTTGTGCACACAAGAACGCAAATATTCCAAGTCAAAGACAAGCTCAAATACAAAATTATTCGCCGATAAGCGTAGAAGAAGTTATTAGACGTCTCCAATAATGAGTCCTAACATCCCATCAACGTCAAAACCAAATGAAAATGATAATCCACTTAGATTTTCTTTTGAAAAAGCCAGATTGAAAGTAAAAGATCCATTTTCAAACACTAAAAGAAGTCACATTCTTGAAAATGTAACATTAAACTTTGACATTGAATCAAAAATAAACTAAAATTAGTTAGCAATCGAGTAAAATGAAAAGCAGCACGGGTATCATGATCACGGATCACGATAAAGAAGTCTACACACAACAATCAAAAAGCAACTAAACCGAACTTTTAAGAGTAGAGAGCCACGATAAGGTCAACAAGGAGGTTAAAGAACATAGAGTTTTATAGGCCACTAGCATCAATCTCAAAGGAGGAGCACAATGAAACGAGTAAGAGGGGTATGAACGGTAAGGCTTATGGTCAAAGAGGAGAGGAAACTAGGAAACAAGAAAACGTCGCACACTCAAAACACAAACAACAACATCATCCTAAACAGTTTCTAAAACTTCCTAATAAAATAGATCTCATAACCAAATTACCTCCAAGGATTTCCTCAAAACAACTTACGCCACTTTACATCTAAGCTATTTATGAGACAAAGTTCTTCCACAAAAACTAGATCAAAACTACTAACAAAGCTATCCTCATATACAACTAGTGTCAAAACACAACACCAATCTACATATAGTCATTAACATCCAAAGGGTGTTTCATTCAAAGCTCACATCATGAACCTTAATTACTTCATGTTAAATCCCAAAGCAACAACGCTCAACCTACCAAGCTTTCAAATCCCATACATAAAAAAAAAGCCAATGCAAGTTCTATAACCTTAGTAACATATACAACTCTTACCTTACACAAGGATTTCACCAATCAACCACACTCACTTCATGTCAAGCAACTAAGCATAAGAATCACTAAAGTATGTCTCATCACACTACCAAAGCTTTTCCGACAATACAAACTCTCAAAGAAAGGGTTAGGAGTCAACCACAAACAAACTCCTCAAAGCCAAATTATCCAACCAAGAATAACATCCCACAAAAGAAAGAGAAATATCTACAAAGCGTCAAGGGAGGATAAGCAAGAAACAAAAGATAAATTGGGAGGGTATAAGGGTAGCTTCCTAGGTAAAACAAAAGAGATTTTAGAAGAGAAATAAGCATCAAGAAGTAAAGAATGAGGCAAGGTACACAAAGAACGAGAAAGGAATCTTCGGGAAAGTAGAAGAATTCTTCAAAAGGTTGAACAAATCTTCAATCTTCGGCAATAGGCACCAAGACTTGATCACCACACGGGTAAGCTCATGGTTTGTCGATCCAAGGACACAAGAGTTAATTATTGACAATCAACAAACACGTTAGAACCTAACAAAGAGCAATCACAATGCGGAATACCACCTTAAATCCTTAAGTCTACCCATCTCTCATTCATTATTCAAGGTCAAGTTCGAATTAAGTTTGGGGTACACGTGTTGGAGCTGGTGTCCTCCACAAATTAGTGTGATAACATTTGTAAATCTCTTACAGGTTCACAAGGGTATACTTCGTATATTTAATCAGTTGATTAACGTTTACCTAATAACGGTTGGCTTGCTAGAAAGTTTGATGTTATTATCATACTGATGGCGGTGATCAACTGGTCCCTAAAGGTCACACCTATAGGACGTGTTTGAGAAATGTGGTTATAGAAATATAATTACATTGATGCCCAAAATGACTAAAAAGTTAGTCAATGTGTTGATGAGATAATTATTTAATGAAAATTAAATAATATTAAGATTAGACGAATTAATCAATTAATTCGTAAATTAAATATAATAAGTTATATTTAATTAAATATATATAAGGTTAGTTTGGACGAATTAATCTGTTAATTCGTAATTAAATATAATCAGTTGTATTTAATATCAACAAGTTGAATGTGTCATAGTGGTAATAGTGAGGGTACACATACCAAGAGGTCATGGGTTCGATCTTCACTAGATGACAATTCAACACATATTATATATTTTTGGAAACACCAAAAATAACGAAATTTTATTCCTTATTTCGGTCAACATTGGCCGAATATTAGGAGAGTAATATCTTTCCTAATTAATTTGGTAATTCGGTCTATATAAAAGAAAGGGAGAGAATTATTTCTACCCTAATGCTTTTTCTTGACCTAGCCTCCTCTTTCTCATCACAAGAACACAAAGACAATTAAATTTTACAGAAAATTTTAGATTGATTTCTAGCATAATCAAAGGGCATATCTCAGATCGTCTTGGGTGCAACTAATAGGCGAATATCAATTTTGATATTGTTCTTAGGCCATATTTGCTAGGACCGAAGGTTAATTCTAAATCTTTTTACTTATGTTTATGTATTTTATTTTATGACCTTAGATCATCTTTATTAAATCGTTATAATCCTTCTAGTTTAAGGGAAGTATACAGATTTATTTCCCACAACACGTGTGTGCGTCGGGAGCAACGTAGGCTCTGATACCAACTGTGACACCCCCGGATTTCTACGAAAAGAAAATTCAAACTTTGCAGCGGAAAAAAAAGCGATGTTTTAAAAACTTTGATATTGAAAACCGCGGAGTCATTATGCAAACCAAAAAGTTGGGTTTTAATAAAGCTTTTATACAAAATACAACTTAGCAAGATGAGCGATATCATAATCCCTAAATAAAACTCAAACATAAAAACTATGTACAATTCTAAACTACAACGAGGAAGGTCAATCGTTGTAAGTACAACGCTCGCTATCTCACACGTCTTCACCCCCAAGAAGCTACACTATCGCCTGTAATTCATGTAAACATGAACGCCACAGACAGTAAGGAGTAACTCAAGTTTCTCCCAGCCACATTATATCAAAATGGACATAATAAATAATGCAAATAAGGCAAGGCATAATAAATACGGGATACAATTCACTTGAACAAATAGACATGAGATCATTCATTTTAGAATAATAAGAGAAAGCAAGATATAACAGCAAATGAGCATGTCGTAGGTATATTTAAATAAGTGAAGTAAAGGAGAGAACATAGATACGTTTAGTTAATCACAAGCACGAATTCCAATGAAATGTGACATATGCAACTATCAAAATTACACAAAACTAGTACTTAAGTCATGTGAGATAGATAAACGAGTGGTCAATCAGCATAATACATATAGATGAAAACCATAGCCATTACTTTGGAAATCTTCTAACAAACATTGCACGAGACGTGGCTATTAACGTCACATGCGCACTCATGGCTTGCATCTAACCTTGATAAGGGATGGGAGCATCACTCTCGACGATCATATCGCAACTAGAAGGCTTGCATCTCATCTCTAGTGTCCGAGAGGACTAAGACTCTTACATTCAACCACATAAGACGTAAACTCTCGTGTAGAATGACATATGCGAATGACCATAACCAAGCAAGACATTTACTTTTCTTAGACTAAATTTTCCTAGGGTAGGACTACGATAATACGGTCCTAGTTTAAACCTGGCCACTCTCAGAATAAATATTTTTCGATTCGACATACGGCAGAACAGCGCGTATCCAAGACTCGATGACAGAACGAAAATCGAGTACCCCAATCGCCAGAACAGCAAGAAAGTGGCCGAAAAAACTAAGATAAAACTCACTTACCATAACAGCACAAGTGGGCCAAAGCCGTACTTGCTAGAATAGCACAAGTAGGGTGTAAATATAAGTCAAGCAAGAAGGCATAGCATTATGGCATTTTTATAAGAATACGACTCATTACAAGTAGTTACTTATAATAAATCACTCATACTTGAAATATGATGAAAACATGAAAAGGAGCAAGTAACAACCCATAAGTGAAATATACTATACCATTTCATTCTTTATAGTATGAATAAACATTATATGTCATATATACATGTTACTTAAGTATATTATAAACAAACGATCGCAAATGAGTTAAGTGATGCGAAACACTAGGCAAAATATAAACAAACCCAAACACATTTAAGCTTAACAACCAAAACCGATGTTTATCATGTGAACGAGACATAAGCAAGGGGCTCCAATGATAAACAAGTGTCAACACACCATACACAAGCATTAGATCCAAGGTTAATAAGCATGCCCATCAAAAAACCATAACCCCGATTCAAAACAACAAGTTTAGAACTCGATTACAACAAGGGTCAATTTCAAACGATCATAACTCAAGTTCTAGACATGCAAATGAGGTGACACCAACTGGAGGTGATATCGTATCCTCTTACGGTTCTAACGGTAGGTCATAAGACAAAACCGGAAAAGTAACAAAGGATTTATGGCCATTCTACCAAAACTGCTCCAGGCTGTGGCGCAGCCTGTGCCGAGTTGCGCAGCCTGCGCAAATCACTGATTTGCACGACACAACAAGTTCATATTCATTCCCAAATAATTTTTTATCATACCATTACCATCCCAATTCCATCATATATTACCCAAGTAACTTGATGCAAGTATAAAGAGTGAAATTAAAGCATAAAAGAAGGATTAAAACCAAAGATTTCATTCAAATTCAAACAATTCCAAACTAACAACTTCATGACATAATTAAACACAATTATTAAGCATGAATAATACGGTTTCTTCATTAATTAATCCATGTAAAAAAAAGACTAGAAACTTCCTCAAACTACCAAGAGAGGATTCTACACAAAAACTTATTCAACAACAAACAAGTAAAAACATGTAAAGAATCAAACTTTAACTTACATTTTAACAAACTACAACATATAAACATCTAAATTGACATAATATCAATTAACCTATCACCATTACCTTTTAGCTCAACAAAGGACATGATTCCGACTCAATATCACCCCGGAATGCTAAAGCTTCATCCTAGAACAAGTTTAAGGCAAAAAGAGTGAAAAAACTCATCTCACAAAAAGATGGATTTTTCAAAAAGATGCAAAAGGATAGAAATTTTTTACCCTATAAAGATGGAGGGTGAGGAGAGAAAGAAAATGACGTAAAAATCACAAGAATTGGTCGAGAAATGTACAAGTTTTGGTGGATCTAGGTTTGTATGGAGGTGGTGTATCAATGGTGTTTGTTGAGAGAAGAATTTCATAAAAATAAAGAGGGAGATGAAGTTGTGAGGTGTTATGTGAGGGTTTTATGAAGAGAAAAGAGGAGGAGAAAAGGCCCATCAGGCATACTAGGCCCAACAACACTAGTTGAGTCGATTCTCGCTAAAAACACGTCCCAAAGCTAACTACACACCCTAGACGGTTATTATTATTATCATCATAATTATTATTCTTATTATTATACATATAAAGTAACATTGTTATAAAAGTTGGTTTAAAATATAAGTAGAATAATAAAATAGCTAATTAAATTATAAATGCCAAAATTGGAATTTCGCGGGTTTTACATGTGTAACGTCAATTTGGGTGAAAATTTGCCAATTTGCTAGGACGTCTAATAAAAAAGAATGGAATAGAAAATAAGAAATTTCATATGTATTCCGTATTTGGTTTTAGAAACGACGTATATTCGATAACTCCGTAATTAAATTACATAATTATTTGATGTGCATAATGACGACGGAATAGATAATTGAAATTTGGAATGACTCGATTTAAATATCACGGTATAATTCACGAGTAATGCCATCGGCCTTCTTTAAATGACGAAACATGACGTCGTAGCCTCCAGTGGTCCTCCTTTTTTAGTCTTTAGTAATATTATTATCTTCACAAATTAAACCTTGCAAATACACTTGAATTCATTATACGTATTTGGAACGGAGATTTTGTGGAAGTTCCTCCGTACGAATATTTCCCGGTTTCCATTTTTTTTAGATATTAAATAACTTTAATTTATAGAAATGTAAAATAGATTAGATAGAGAGTTGAGAAAGTGTGAGGACTTAAAGGGGTATTTATAGGATTAGAATTAGGAAAAAAAGAAAAAAAAAATTCAAAAAACTAGTTGTTGGGATTCTTGGGATTGGGGGAGAAAAGAGATGTTGGGGGTGGGGTGTTCATGAATGTGGTTAATTATGGCTTTATGTGAAAAAAAGAGGGAAAAAAAATAAAGGGCTTGAACTTTCCTATTATAAATTTTTGAAGTAATTTTTTATTTTCAAAAATATATAATAATTAAGTTGCCTGCCTACGTATCTTCATCGGAAGAATGAAAGCCCATGTAGTTCTTTACTTACCTGACTTACCTGTTTTTGGGTTGGAGGAGGTTGGATGACTTTGACCTTCTTAGGTTGGAGAGCTCGTCCCGGATGACCCATTGTCGTAATTCATATGCTCGTCATCCCCTAATGGGTCGTACTCCTTTGCCCCTTGACGTCTTATCTTGGCTTGGTCCCAATCGTTTTTGCACTTACACAGCTTTACGGTCGAGGGTGCTAGACTCTATCCTCTGTCATCTAAAACTCTTCCACCTGCACTAAAAGCGAACTCAGACGCAATCGCAGAAGCGGGAACAACAAGCACATTTATAGGGATTTTTGATAGTAAGGTGAATTGGATGGAACGGGATTTCCACCGAAAAATGATGTTGAATTCCTTATCATTTTGTTCAACCTGATATAATAAATAATCGTCTAAGTCTTTTGTGGCGCAAATAGTAGTAGTGGAGGATTGTGTTGACGATCATCGAAATAAAATTGAATGAAGTTCGTTCTCAAATCGGGCGCTCTTTAGAGTCACAGGAGGGTTACTAGTACTAGACTCGTCATTAACCGTAGGATAAATTTTAGACAACTCACGTAAAACATTAGTACATTGATTAACATAATTGTGTGAATTAAATTCAACACCAAACAAATTATAATAATACTCTGTGCTATTCCTTAAACCTATATGTTTAACACACGAATCTAATATTCAAGATACACCATATATAAGCGGAAAAGTACTAAAATAATTCATCCATTGTTTTTTTATATCAGTGATTACGGGTATTAAACATGGTTCGGTCTTTTCAACCTTAGAAAAAGCAAGAACGATCTTTAAACATTCAAGTATAATTAAATGCACATTAGGTTTATACACATACAAGAGAGAAAATGTTGGTGGCATTGTAAAACAGTTTTAATAATTTACAAATATTTTTGACAATTATCCACATACTATTATCAAGAATTTCATGGTCGTAACGTTAGTGACTATTGTATAACTCATTAAAACGAGTTTATACTTTATAGCTTGGTTAAGTAATTTATATGTCGAATTCCACCTAGTAGGGCAGTCGGTGGACCATTGTTTGGGTTTTAACCCATATTGTTTACAGAATGTTTTGTATTGTATTTTCATCGATCTAGCATTTCTAATCCCAATTAATGCAATTTTGGATTGGTTTTAAAAGTGGTGCAAGAAAAGTAACTCCTTTAGCCGCCATGTTTACAATATGGTCACAACACCTAAAGCACAAGTTCGCCAATTAGCAATAAATTATCCATTTCAAAAACATGTTCAATACATTTAGTGTTAGCCGATGCATTGGAGGAAGCAACATGGATTAAGATACCAGAGCAATTTATAGGGAGCCTGGGAGAACTGGACCTGAAGAAAGTAGTGGCTGAGATGTATCCTGACTTCGACTTAAAACATAATGACGAAAACTACCTCAGAGAGAGAGCCATACTTACACCCTTGAATGAGACGGCAGATTTAATAAATAATTACATGGCTGGCCTGCTTCCGCGGGGTGAAGTAACGTACAGAAGTTGTGATGATATATGTTCTTCATCTACCGAGTGCGAAGATCACTTCACGTTGTACCCGACGGAGTATTTAAACAGCCTTGTCTTACAGGACGTGCCCCGTCATGAATTAAAGCTCAAAGTTTTTTTTTTGGGAAAATGTAAGTTCTCATTAAAATAATCAATAGTCCCATACAACCAATGTTCGAGCCTTACTTGAAACAGACTCAATTACAACGTATATGCTCTACCCATGCTAATACAGACGCATTTTTACTACGAATGCTACATTGTGCTAAACGACTTTGAACATCATGCTTCACCCTTGCTGCTATAACCTGAGGTCTAAAAACATACCCCTCTATCCTGCTACAATTCCTGCTATTCCAAATATGGTACATCAGACTAGCAAGGATCATGGCAATAATTTTCTTTTTACAAGCAGAGGCTTGTCTCCAATCAATCCACCACCTGATAAGCTGCTGCATAGGAAATCTGGAACAGCACCATTCAGAGACCATATCACTACAATGCCTGCTAAATGAACATTCAAGAAACAGATGGTTCAGGTTTTCCTCCTGCAACCCACATAAGAAACACTTGTTTTCAGAGATGATGTGCATCCCGATCACCTGTCTGTGTCGAAGCTTCTGATGAGCAATCAGCCAAACAATAAAAGCTTGTCTAGGAATCAACCACTTATTCAGCATCCAGGGGTACCATGGCACCAAATTCCCATCCGGCTTAAGCCATTGATACCCTGCTTTGATTGTATACTGCTCCAAACCAGATAAAGATAGGAAAAGAGGTTTCATAAGATGCTTGACTTGGCAAATTTTACGCCAAGCCCAGCTGCTGCCACTACCAGGTTCATAGTCCATCCAATTACAGTTTTTGATGTAAATAGAGTGAACCCACCGCACCCATAAATGGTCAGCTTTTTGAGCCACCCACCAGACATATTTCCCTACAGCTACAACATTCCAACAGTGAAGATGTTTAAAATCTAACCCCCCCTATTTGATGGGTTTGCAAGCATTCTCCCATGAAACAAGTGCAGGGCTTTCTTTTGAGTCACTGCCATGCCACAGGTAAGATCTACAAATTGCTTCAATTTTTGAAATCACAGTCTTAGGGAGGATAAAAATCCTGGCCCAATAACTATGAAGAGTGCTCAATACAGACTGAATCAAGACAGTCCTCCCAGCATAAGAGAGCTTTCTAGAGCCAAGCCCTCGAATTCTATCCACAACATTGTCCATAAGTCTGTTACAATCCATCACAGATAAGCGTTTAGGTGAAACAGTGACCCCAAGATAAGTGAAAGGGACCTGTCCTCTCTTCATCTCAGTGATAAGCTCCAAATCCCTGAGAACCTGATTGTCAACACCATTACAGTACAGGCTAGATTTACCCTTATTCATCACTAGCCCAGTAGCCCTAGAGAACATTAGGAAAGCTTTTATCATCAATCCCACAGAATCCCTGTCAGCTTTGCAAAAGAGGATAAGATCATCTGCAAAGCATAAGTGAGAGAGCTTGACCCTCTGGCAGAGGGGGTGGAATTTAAACCTTGTATGCTTTTGCACCACCATAAGACCCCTACTCAAATACTCAAGGCAAACAGTGAACAGGAGGGGGGAGAGAGGGTCCCCCTGCCTGAGACCCCTTCTACCTCTGAAAAACCCAAAAGACTCCCCATTCAAAGATATAGAGTAAGAGGGTGTAGTAATGCATTGCATCACCAAGCTGCAAATTTTCTCAGGAAATCCCAAGGCTTCCAACATATGACCCACAAAATCCCATTCAACAGAGTCATAGGCCTTTTGTAAGTCAATCTTCATCATGGCTCTGGGAGAACAACTCTTTCTCTTGTACAGTTTTATCAAGTCTTGACAAATTAAAATATTGCCAACAATATCCCTCCCTTTGATGAAGGCTCCCTGGGAAGGGCTAATAATGTCAGGCAAAACCATACTAATTCTATTGCAGAGGACCTTTGATATGCATTTATACACTGTATTACAACATGCAATAGGTCTAAATTGCTGAACAGTTTCAGGAGCATTCACTTTAGGCACCAAGGTAATTGTAGTGGCATTACATTGCTTCAATAATTTCCCATAGCAGAAGAAATTCTTGACAGCAGCAATGATATCCCCTCCAACCAAATCCCAATTATCCTTGAAGAATTGACTACTATACCCATCAGGGCCAGGAGCTTTGTTCCCTGGAATAGAGAACATAGCATCTCTAATTTCCTCACCAGTTATAGGGGAAGTTAACCTCTCACAATGCTCAGCATTTAAACAATTCCCATACTGTACAATTTTCCTATTAATAGGTCTAACATTCTTAGAGGTTCCCAATAAAGAGATGTAGTAGTTCTCAAAAGCTTGTTGGACTGTCTCAGAGGTAGAACATAACTGCCCAGTCATATCCTTCACTTGGAACACCCTATTCTTAGCCCTCCTACTCTTAATACTAGCATGAAAGAACGCTGTATTATCATCTCCCAACCTCATCCAATCCATCTTTGCTTTTTGTCTCAGGAATTGATCCCTAGCTTGTCTAAGATCCCCCACTTCCTTAGCACAATCCCTTTCAGCCTGACATATCTCAGGGTTCAAAGGATCCTGAACAAGCAAGTCCTGAAATTTACCCAGAGAAATCTCAGCAACATGGGTGAGATTCTCAATGTCCCCAAACTGATCTCTATTTAGCTTTTTTAAGCCAGCTTTCAAATCCTTCAACTTCTTCACCACACAGTACATAGGGGACCCATGGTAAGTTTTATCCCATCCAGTTTTCACTATGTCCTTATACCCAGGAGCTAAGGACCACATGTTGAAGTACTTAAAAGGTTGCCCCCTCCTCTGATATTGTAATTCAAAGTTAACAATACCAGGGCAGTGGTCAAACACCCCCTCAGGCAAAAAATGAGTGAAGCTATCAGGGAAGCAAAGAAGCCAATCAGCATTAATAAGAATTCTATCCAATCTGCTATACACTTTTGTCCCACACTCATGCTTGTTGTTCCAAGTGTAGAACGACCCTTTTGCACTTAAATCAGCCAACTGACAGTCATGAGTCACCTGATATAAGGGCCTCATCTCAGCATTAGTGACTGGTGCCCCACCAATCCTCTCATTACCAGCCATAATAGCATTGAAGTCCCCTCCAACCATCCAAGGGCCAGTGAGTCCACTGTGATACTTCCTCAGGCTAGCCCAAAGAGGTTCTCTATCAGCCAATTTGTTCATGCCATACACCACAGTGAACCAGAACTCCTTTCTCCTAACTTTATCAACCACTTTTGTGTGAATACACTGAACTTGAATATCGAACACAGTAACATCATAAGAATAAGGGTCCCACAGAAGCCAGATTCTCCCTCCCTTATGTAAACTAGAGTTTGTACAGACAGACCAACCATCACAGATATTAAGCCTTACATTGTTCCCATTAGTAGATTTTATTTTTGTCTCTAAAAGACCACACAATCCTACATTATTTTGCCCTAACAAACGTTTTATTTCTTTCTGTTTGCTAGGGTTATTCATACCCCTGATGTTCCATAAACAACAGCTACCCATATTGAGATTTGGTCTTACTAGTCTCCCTTTTCTCCACAATTCTCTGGTCCATAATCCCCAACCTAGTTTTCTGCAGTGATTGAGTTAGAGATTCCATAAACGACAACCCACCAGGTGTGAAGGTCCTCTTCTCTCCATTGTCATGCCTCATCATTTTGGTCAAAAACCTTCTGGGTAGTGAACTCTCTACCAAAGGAGTGTGTGGAACAAGAACAGGAGTTTGAACCACCACATTAGCAGGAGTTTGGACTACCACAGGGGTGTTTGGAACAACTGGTACCCTTGTGGTTGGTGCAACCACCTTTGGAGGGGGCCTAGCCTTTGGGACAGGTTTCTGAGCCACCACCTTGGGCTTCCAGACCTTCTTGGGCATAGGTTTAGGACCACCAATCCTACAATTCTCAGCAAGGTGGCCCAGCCCTTTACATTTGGTGCACAACAATGGTAACCAGTCATAGACAACACGTAGGTTCTGGGTCTTTCCTTGGTCATCCACAAAACAAATCTGAGAAGGAAATTCCTGTCCAATTTCCACCTCCACCATGAGACGTGCAAAACCAAAGAAATTCCTATGCAGGGTGTTCTCATCACAGCGTATGAACGTTCCCACTGCACTACCCAATTTCTTAAGACAATCATTTCCCCAGAATTTAACATCCAGGCCATACAATTTCATCCACAAAGGAATTCGTTTAACATCATGCTTAATCAACTCAACGTCAGGGGTCCACTCATTGACAATCACAGGCTTATTGTCAAATAGCAGGTGCCCATTCTGTAAAACAAATTGTTGCTGTTCCTTAGTTTTGAAACGAACTAGAAATATCCCATTTGGAAGGAAGGAAATTTTATCCACCCCCGAGCTTGCCAAACACGCTTAACAAACCCTGTAAGAACAGAGCTAGGGGGGTTCGCGCCAAGAACATAGCAAAAAACAGACGAAGACCAGAATTGAATCTCACCCGCCACATCCTCCGGTGTGATTTTGATCGACGGAAGAGGTTCAGGACAATCTATCGTAGGTTCCTCTTGTTCAAGCTCCTCCTCCTCTAGGATTACTTCTAGGTCATCTTCAAACTCCTGAGACGAGAAATCCAATTGCCGTTGATGCGATTTCCCCTTATTATTCGATTGTAATTGTAAATCATCTTGTTTTTTTGTGTTTTTTCCTTTTGATTGTGAAGAATTCTGCGAATTTTTATGGTTTTTCCGATTGCGTGCCATTGCTTGCGCAGTAAGAAAACCCTAAGAATTAGAGAGCGTTTATCTCTCTTCTTTCTCTCTCATTCGCATTCTTTAAACATCAAAATACTGTTGTATTAAAAGCTCAAAGTTGGAATGCTAGTTATGTTGCTAAGGAATATTAGTCCAGTAAGAGGGTTATGTAATGGAACCCGACTTATTATCACTCGCCTTGGTAAATTCATAGTAGAAGGGAAAATAATTACAGGCTCCAAAATAGGGCAAAAGGTAATGATTCCAAGAATAGTGATGACTTCATCGGATACAAAGATCCGTTTCGTCTTAAAAAGAAGACAATATCCATTAAGACCGTGTTACGCCATGACCATCAACAAGAGTCAAGGACAGTTACTAGACCATGTAGGGGTTTATCTGCCGAAGCCGGTTTTCAGTCACGGTCAGCTTTACGTGGCGGCGTCAAGAACAACGTCACCCGAGTGATTAAGGTTTTATATTGATGATCGGGACCAAGTGTACAAAGGACACACGAGAAATATTGTTTACAAGGAAGTCTTTAATAATTTACCAAATTAGAAAGAGTAGATAACTTTAATAAGAAAGCTAACCTTCTATCCAATATGATATAATACTTACTATACTTATGTTATCTTCTTTTGTTTGACATGAAACACAACAAATTTTCAGAAGTAAATTATGGGATAACATACAATCGGGATAATGAGCTACACCATGGATAGGGGTATAACCTTTTCAATAATATAATAAGATGATCATTATTATGGTTGATGCGTGTCATTTATATGATGTTTTACATCTCTTTTTACACGCATTTCAGAGCTCATTTGTGTAATATTTGTTGCTTTTCTCCCTATTTCCGTCTACTTCTGTATTTTGTGCTTTATTGCAGAAATGTGAAGAATTCGACGGGAAATCGGGCCAAATCCGCCCCCGAGTAATCTGCATTACAAATGACGTAAAGGAATCACTTAAGGAACGAGCTTGGTGCGCGATCCAAGGCCCAAAAGACAAGTCCACGAGAATAAAGATGTCAAGTAGCAGTTCATCCGGTCGATCGACTAGTCCCATCAGTCGATCGACCACCTATCGGATCCCAGAAGCCACTGTTGCTGACATTCAGTCGATCGACCATCATATTCAGTCGATCGACCAGATTTTGATTCCAGACGAGATTTAGAAAGCCCGTGAAGTTTAGGTTTTAGAAATAAGTTGTTGCGTTGATTGCTATATAACGTAACACCAGCATCTAGTTTTGAGATCGGAATTTTACATCAGAAAATACATTGAGTTTCACATTACAATAGTTTAGTTTATTCTCCGAGTAATTAGGGTTTGGTATATCGACTTGGCATTGGAATTTCTGCACTTTTGTTCTTAATCTTTCCTCTGGAATTTTCGGTATTTTATTCTGCCCTAATCTTAGTTTATTGCTTCGCTTTCAATATTAGCATAGAATTGATAGTTAACGCCCGAAAGCCAATTATCATATTTTCGTTATTGTTATTTACATTAAGCATGAATACAGTAATCGTTGTTAGTTTATTTGTTGTTTTTACATTCATCATGAGTAGCTAAATAGTTAGTGCTAGGATGTAGGCGATTTATGGCTAGGCGGCATTAGATTGAGCACGGACTGAACCCGCGTGTCAGTCGATCGACTGACATAGTTGGTCGATCGACTGACCTTGTAAGGTTACCCTTCGTTTTAATTGTTTTTAATCTTGTATTTAACGAATCGAATGCATGCGACCAGTTAGATACCTATTTTGTGACCGACCCATTAGACCGAGAGGTAGGGTAGGTTGCTTGACCGTCAATTAATTCGACTAAACTGTGCTAAGATCGAAAGATAGGTATAGTTTAGACCATTAGTCGCTTTTCAGGACGAAAGTTAGTATTAGTGACATTAGGGACCTTTAGCGAGATCGAGAGATGCTAATTGTTAGGAGTGGACCGAGAGGACCTCTTATTTCCCGCCTTACCTGTGTTTATTTCAGACCGACTTAGTTTGCTGCCGCCGAAGCTATAATGACCCGATCATCCTAGTACCCTTCTTTTATCTGTTTAAATTCGTATTTTAGTTTATTTTCCTTTTATTGCCATTAGCTATAGAACAATTCAAATCAACACCCATAATTGTTACCTTAAGACTTTCATTAGACAACTAAAGTTTACAACTGCCTCCTTGTGGATCGACCCTGTTACCACTAGCCTAGGTTAGTCTTAATAGGAGTTTATAAATTTTATCTTTGGTACTCACAAAACGGGTATCAAATTTTGGCGCCGTTGCTTCTTGGAGGCAATAGTCCTAATTTCGATTGTTTAATTTTCCGTCTTTCTTAGTTTAAGGAACATCCGTTCCTTAAACGGTTCTTATATTTTGTTGTAGTTTCCTCTTATGCGCAGTCACGGGGTGGAGAATTAGTACCATTGAACCCTGAGATTGAGAGATCCTTGCGCGAGTTGAGGCGAACACGACGAGTATTACCGACGAGGAAGAGCCGAGTACTGTCAAGCTATCACGAGAACGAATCGTTCAAGAAGACCCACATCTTCACCCGTTTCCACTTCTTCACCCGAGACCGTTACTTCTCCGAAATTCCGGTCATGGCCGAGGAAGCAAGTATAGCTAGTTTTTCCGAGCCGACACCGACAATTTATACAAGGGGTTCGAGTTACGGAGATGCCGGAAATTTGAACCAAAGCCTCGCTTACATCACCATGGTCGAGAGAAATCGGTTTGGGGAGCTGCAAATGAAGATACAGCTAGACATATGGAGACCTTTATTGACTACTGCTGCTCCATTCCCCCACCAGCTGGCGTGACCCAGGATCAAATCAAAGAGACCATGTTCATCTTCTCCCTTCGTGATGCTGCAAGGGAGTGGTATAGAGATCTGGACCGAGCCGCTCAGGAGATCACTGATTGGAATACATTGGCATTGGCGTTCTACAAGAAGTACTTTTCTGCTTCAAGGACGATCGCTATTAGAGCCCAAATCACGGGTTTTAAACAAGGGCCAGATGAGAATTTCCATGAGGCATGGGTCCGATTCAAGAAGTTAGTGCGAACCATACCGCACCATGGGTTCGAAAAGTGGAGTTTGTGCAATCATTTCTACAATGGGTTGTACGACGATCGAGGGCCATTTTGGATCTGCGACCAATGGGAGATTTGTTGAAAATTTGGGAGCAACCAAGGGGTGGAAGATCATTGACGATCTAGCTACCCACAAGGCCGAGTATGGGAATTCGAGAGGGAACCGAGAGGAGAGCTGCTGAATCTTCCTCTGTTGCTGCACTTGAGGCTCTCACCGCGAGATTTGATAAGTATGAGCTAGGAGGAGCCTCTAAGGGTGGGATATACCAAGTCAACGCTGTTTCAGACGGTCTCTTCCTTTGTGAAAGGTATGGAGTAGAGGGCCATGTCTCGAAGAACTGCCCTAGTCCCTTTGAATCTTGTCTTTGCCTTTCAACACTACAGGCAGAACAACACCTACTACGAGCCACCGCATCCGAATTTGAGTTGGAGGAGCCGAATGTTTTGAATCCAACTCAACCTCCGCCGCAGAGCAGCAGCCATATGTACCTCCGCATCAAAAGCAACAAAGAATACCAAAAGCCCCCTTATGTGCCGCAAAGAAGAACAAACACAAAACTCGAGTTTTCCGAGTCAAGAATCTGTTGCTAAAGGAGTCCCAAGCAAGAGAGGCCGGGATGAAGTTGCTAGAGAGCCAAATAGCTCAGTTGGCTAGCAAAAGTAACACTCGAGCTCCCGGACACTTACCCACTCAACCCGAGCAAAAGGAGACCCTACATGCCATCATCTTGAGGAGCGGGTCCACCCTTGATGGTCCTGCCATGGTCGAGAAAGCTGTTGAGAAGAATGAGGCAGATCCGAGTCCAACCAAAGTCGAACGAATAAATCAAAAAAGCAGTAGTCGCACAGTATTTCGATCGATCGATCGATATACCTAGTCGATCGATCAAACACGGGTTACAGAGCTTCGAATCAGGCAACCCAGTCGATCGACTGAGGAGGGTGGTCGATCGACCAATGTCACTGCTGATGTCGAAGAGTTTCGTCCTTTAATGCCAAATAATCTACGAGACCACTTGTTTCGGGGTACCACGGTCCCGAAAACTTTAGGGGCAGACCCGAGTGCTGATGGGTCAGTCCCGGCTCCGAAGTTTGATCCAATGACGGTTAATGGGTCTCATTTGAGACGGTCCGAGGAGGGGTCTAGCTTCAACAGAGAAAAGGTGACGGACTTCCAGCCAAAGTCCAAGGACACCGGCGCGCGCGAATTAGAGGAGAGGGCTAAGGTGCTCCTTACAGCCCCATATCCGGAGAGACTCGTGCCGACCAAGGAACAGGTATCTTTTAGCAAATTTGAGAAAGTTATTCGTAGCTTAAATGTTCAGGTACCCTTCCTTGAGTTAGTTAACCAAGTGCCAGCATACACTAAGTTTATGAAACAGTTGTTGTCAAAGAAAAAATCACTTGAACATGTTCATACTGTTGCGTTAACTAAAGAGTCTTGCTCCTACTTGTCTCACAATGCGCCCCACAAGTTAGAAGACCCGGGCAGTTTTTCCGTCCCTTGTAGCATAGGCACCTTTTCTATCGAAAAAGCTTTATGTGACTTAGGAGCTAGCATAAGTGTCATGCCCTTAAGTCTCGCTAGGAAGCTTAAACTGACCAGGTTTGCTATTACTGAGATGACAGTCCAGATGGCTGACCGATCTGCGGTCGAGCCCATAGGGGGTCCTAGAGGACATACCCCGTCCAGATAGGGAAGTTTTTCTTCCCTGTCGACTTTGTTGTCCTTGATATGCCCGAGGATGACCATATTCCCATCATTTTGGGAAGGCCATTTCGCACACCGCTTCTTTGGTGCATCATCGATGTTGGCCTAGGTACCTTAACTTTCAAAGTGGGAAAACACTCTATTGTTTTTGCCCAGCCGGCTAAGAAAAAGGATCCCATGTGGCCTGTCACCTGTAACACGGTTTCTGAAAAGAAATCATATTTTGTGCTTCCTGAATTGCCTGTCCCTACTACTACTGCTGTGTTAACCCCTCCGCCCCGAACTGGGAGCAAGAAGGAGGAGAAACTTGTTGTTTTAGACATTGCAGGAGCTGGTTTGGGGAAGGAAGAGCAGCTGGATGCTCCAGCTGAGACAGAGCAGATCGTTTCAAGAGGCGGTCTTGGATGCCTAAGTTACGGGACTGACGAGGAAGTGGAAGATGAGCCAGTCAAGGCGAGATGGTCTGATTTGGATTCCGACGATTCCAAGGAAGTCCTTGATTGGGGAGAAGACGAAGCTGATCAGCTGAGTTCTCCGACTGTCGAAGCTAAGAAGGGTGCAACTGATAAGATGAGCACCATTGAGGCTACCTCTAGTAGCCAGAAGCCGACGAAGTGGGCCATACCGTGGTCCTTTTTGATCAACTATTAGTTGATCAAGTTCGTTATAAACTTCATTTTATTGCTTTCGAACTATTTTATTGCTTTTGTGTGCGCGAAAACTTCGCTTTTGTTTCGTTTGCTTAGGATTTTTAAGTACTTTAGACATTCTTCTGGGTTTTGCGCAATTTTGGGCGCGTACTATTGTGCGTGTGCAGGTAATTAGAGCTTATTAGCTCAAATCATTGAGCAATTACGAAGAAATAAGACGCTGCAGCAGTATTTTCAGTCGATCGACTGGCACCATTGGTCGATCGACTGAATTGCAGGTTTACAGGAGCTACTGTTCACGCCCACCTGGTCGATCGACTGGGTGATGAGGTCGATCGACCACTGCTGCTGCTATGTTCATTCACGACCTCTCCCCTGCTGTGTTTGGTCGATATGCGGTCCTAAGGGAGTTTTCTACTCCACTTTATTTCCGTCGAATTGTCTATTTCTTCTATTGCCTCATTTATGCACAATATTTACGTTTCAAAATTGCTTTCTTCAGTCTTATGCGTGGTTTTTAATTGTCTTTTCAGGTCCTTATTGGTAGCACTGTTGGCTACTGAAACCTCCTAGCTCACGCTGGTTTGGGGAGGTTTCCTTGCTGCGCTTAAAGTCTTGTGAGTTCCCTAGTCTTTACTTTATGTCATTATGTTTTTATTTCCCTTTTCTCGCAAATTCCCTTTTCTCTTTGCTTTCACCACATGATTTTGCACAATGGGGACATTGTGCGATTTGGTTTGGGGAAGGGTTTTGCGTCGCACTTCATTCATTTGCTTGCATTCACGTTTAAATTTCCGTCTGCATTGTTTTATTTAATTTCCCATATATATACAAAATTCAAAAAAATTGAAAAATTTCAAAAATTTCCATAAAATGCACGTTTATCTTAGCATATAGGTCGAGTCGGAACGGTAGTATTTCTATGATGATTTTGCATTTGTACCTGTTTTGCCTGAGCCTTGCTTGACTTACATGTTATTAGTAGAATCATATAAGTGCATATCTACGAGTTTTCGTTACATTCATGCTAAGCCTGAGACTTGACTTTGAAAATTGGCAACCTACATCATATTTTCTGAGTTTTAGAGCTTATAACTGGTGACATTCATGACCAGTTCATCTAGGAATGTGAGTAGTACTCCTTATGAGACATGTTTCCTTAATTTGCATAATTATGAATTTGATCTACTTAATACCTGTATGCATTCGGTTTGTGGTTAGTTGACACATGTGGTAGAGGTTTCCCTTTCTCATTTTACCCATAAGCTCCACATCTGCCAAAAATATCCTTTTTTTTGTCCTATTCACTACATACTACACATAGCCTGCCTTTGTCAAGCTAGTAGCCTAGTTTTTGGGATTGTTACTCGTTTTTGGTAGCATTTGCTCATGTTTGAGATATTGTTGGGAAAATGAAAAGAAGGGAAAGAAAGATTGAAAAAGAAATAGAAAAAAAAAAGAAACAAAAGAAAAAGGAGAAAGAAAAAAAATGAAAATGATTCGAAAAAAAAGAGGTTCTGTACTGTTTAAGCAGTCGATCGACTGCCACACATGGTCGATCGACTGAGATTCGAAAGAAAGTCAATTCGCATGATTTAATCCTTATCCTTTGGCGATTTTTGCTCCCATGTTTCATTTATATCCTATGGGGAGTTTATTGATTTATTAGTTTGGAGCTTGTGAGTTTTGTGCTTGTTATAGCACCGTTTCGTTTGATTTTGAGCAAGAAGTTGGATGCTGCCATTTGGTTCCGTTTTGGTACTAGCTTGATCACCTGTACCTCCACTTTACCATAAATTGTTTTGCCCCTTCTTACCCATACCTCACATGTCCATAATTATACCTCGGCATGTGTCAATGGTCATCTGTTTGGTTGGAATGCATATGTATGGTCATAGAGGTCATCTTCATAATTTATTGCTGGCATGTTTTCATAGGTCGCAGTTAGGTGAGAGTCGCTACAAAATTAATTCTTCCTATCTTACATATATATCACCTGCGCTTATTGAGTGATTTGAGTGACCCGCGAGAGTCCAATTTGATAAGTCTCTATGGTTGACGGTTCAGCAGCCTTTTAACGACCTTATAATTCGTTTGCATGATTCACATTACTGATTGATTGTTGGTTGTGCATTAAATTGGTTTAGGCTTTACAGTTGTCAATTCGCTCTGAGATTGAACTCGTTCCATTAGGTCGTTAGATCGAGTCTAGTTCTTGCTTGGGGACAAGCAAGGTTTGGTTTGGGGAGATTTGATGCGTGTCATTTATATGATGTTTTACATCTCTTTTTACACGCATTTCAGAGCTCATTTGTGTAATATTTGTTGCTTTTCTCCCTATTTCCGTCTACTTCTGTATTTTGTGCTTTATTGCAGAAATGTGAAGAATTCGACGGGAAATCGGGCCAAATCCGCCCCCGAGTAATCTGCATTACAAATGACGTAAAGGAATCACTTAAGGAACGAGCTTGGTGCGCGATCCAAGGCCCAAAAGACAAGTCCACGAGAATAAAGATGTCAAGTAGCAGTTCATCCGGTCGATCGACTAGTCCCATCAGTCGATCGACCACCTATCGGATCCCAGAAGCCACTGTTGCTGACATTCAGTCGATCGACCATCATATTCAGTCGATCGACCAGATTTTGATTCCAGACGAGATTTAGAAAGCCCGTGAAGTTTAGGTTTTAGAAATAAGTTGTTGCGTTGATTGCTATATAACGTAACACCAGCATCTAGTTTTGAGATCGGAATTTTACATCAGAAAATACATTGAGTTTCACATTACAATAGTTTAGTTTATTCTCCGAGTAATTAGGGTTTGGTATATCGACTTGGCATTGGAATTTCTGCACTTTTGTTCTTAATCTTTCCTCTGGAATTTTCGGTATTTTATTCTGCCCTAATCTTAGTTTATTGCTTCGCTTTCAATATTAGCATAGAATTGATAGTTAACGCCCAAAGCCAATTATCATATTTTCGTTATTGTTATTTACATTAAGCATGAATACGAATGTCGTTGTTAGTTTATTTGTTGTTTTTACATTCATCATGAGTAGCTAAATAGTTAGTGCTAGGATGTAGGCGATTTATGGCTAGGCGGCATTAGATTGAGCACGATCGAACCAGCGTGTCGGTCCGATCGATCGACATAGTTGGTCGATCGACTGACCTTGTAAGGTTACCCTTCGTTTTAATTGTTTTTAATCTTGTATTTAACGAATCGAATGCATGCGACCAGTTAGATACCTATTTTGTGACCGACCCATTAGACCGAGAGGTAGGGTAGGTTGCTTGACCATCAATTAATTCGACTAAACTGTGCTAAGATCGAAAGATAGGTATAGTTTAGACCATTAGTCGCTTTTCAGGACGAAAGTTAGTATTAGTGACATTAGGGACCTTTAGCGAGATCGAGAGATGCTAATTGTTAGGAGTGGACCGAGAGGACCTCTTATTTCCCGCCTTACCTGTGTTTATTTCAGACCGACTTAGTTTGCTGCCGCCGAAGCTATAATGACCCGATCATCCTAGTACCCTTCTTTTATCTGTTTAAATTTGTATTTTAGTTTATTTTCCTTTTATTGCCATTAGCTATAGAACAATTCAAATCAACATCCATAATTGTTACCTTAAGACTTTCATTAGACAACTAAAGTTTACAACTGCCTCCTTGTGGATCGACCCTGTTACCACTAGCCTAGGTTAGTCTTAATAGGAGTTTATAAATTTTATCTTTGGTACTCACAGCGACGGGTATCAATGGTGATCTCTTCTTTTGTTTTACATAGATAAATAATTGCTGATCATGCATTAATATAGGATGATTCTTTTGAGCTACACCATGATTTCAAGCGTAACGTTTTATATAAGTTCAACAACAACGCGCCTGAAACTAAGAATAAACATACAAATAGAGTTCGACTAATTTTATAAAGTTTGAATAACAGAACACCAGCAACGATATGTTTTTATTCAACAATGGTTCGAAATTGCCGTCTTTTTTTTTTAATTCAAAATATATATCATATTTTTTGCCTCTTTTTTAAGCGAATTATATATACTATTTTAACAAATAAACTTGACGAGAGCCCCGTGCAAGGCACGGGCTTTCCAACTAGTTAGCAATAAATTATCCATTTCAAGAACATGTTCAATACATTTAGTGTTAGCCGATGCATTGTCAAATGAGATGCAGAAAATTTTGTTAGACAAATTAATTTTTTCTAAACATTTTTTAAGACGCAAAAAGAGGTTATAACCGGTGTGTTTTTCTTCCATGATATCAAAAGCAATAATACGTTTTTGTAAAAAATAATCATGATCAATCCAATGAACGATAACTCACATAAACGGATCATTTTGTTTTATAGTCCATGTGTCACTAGTTAATGCACAAATACTATCCTACAACGAGTTGTATAGTAGCATTGTACAACCGCCTCAAAGTTATTGAGCTCTTACACAAAGTTGTTGAGCTATTTTACAAGTTATTGAGCTATTTTACGAACTTATTGAGTTTAATAATTATTCTGTTAAGCTCAATAACTTTATATTATAGCTCAATAATTTTGTTAGTAGAGCTCGATAACTTTATAACAAAGCTCAACTACATTGAATAAGTTGTATATACAACTAGTTGTATAATACATTAACTGTAGTTAATGCCACTCGACCATCATAATTAGCAAAATATTCAATCAATTCTCTTTTTTGTTCTTTATATTGTTCCATAGTAGTACGTTTTAAAGTGTGACAGTTAACACGAGTAAAAGCGGGTTGTAATGCAAGCCTATTAAAATTTTCTAAATTAACACTTTCACCATAAATAAAAGGCAACTCTTGAAGATTAACGAAAGTCTCAATATGACCAACCATAGCCTTTTGGTTATAAAAAAAGATTTACCTCCACCGGCTTGTTTACTCATGAAACCGCTAAGATGCGTTTGAGTTTGGCTAGCAACACCACTTCCGGTGATACCATGTTCTTTACTCAAGTGACGACTCATACTACCAAGTCCGCTTCCAAATTTCCAAGCAAAATCTTTTTTTACTTTCTTCACAACACGGCAAACAGTGCATACAGAACGATAACTCCTTGGATCATTTGCGTCTTGCACCTTCTCGAAATAGGACCATACATATGATGTTTTATTTCCTTTTTGACTTGGACATGCTTCTTCTTCTTGAACATGTGCATAATGGGTAGAACCTACAAAAGTTCAAATAAATATGATGACTAAATTACTAAAATGCAAGATTAAAACAAAATAACACTAATTACAAAACAAAAGTAACACTAATTACAAAACAAAATTAACACTAATTAAAAAACGAATATAAAATATATTACCCTCTTGAGACACAAACATCGCTTTGACTTCTTCCGGAGTATAATCCCTTCCCCCTTCCATTTTTATATAATTATAATTTTAAAATTTAATATAATAATAATAATTAGTAAGTATTATAAATTTATAATAATTATTAATAAGATATTTCAATTATACTAGTAATCTAATATATTGTAACTTAAAATTAATTATTAAAAACTTGGTAACTTGAATTTATAGAAATGTAAAATAGATTAGATAGAGAGTTGAGAAAGTGTGAGGATTAATGTGGGATTTCGGTGGTAATTATAGGATTAGAATTAAGAAAAAAAAAAAAAAATCTTAAACTATCTCTTAGAATTGTAGCGTTGGAACAACAACTTTTTTGGAGCAACGACTCTTTTCGAGCTAGGTTTAAGTTTTGTGACCCAGGCCAGGCAATCAAGGGGAGGCGGGCTGGGCGGGCCGGGCTAAGTGCTGACAGTCCAAACAGGGCGGGGCGGGTCGGGTCGGGTCAGCCTATGCCGATGGCCAGCTCTACCCATGACATATAAATATCGCGGAAAAAAAATTATTAACGAAGTATATACGTATATTCTCTTGTGTCCCGACTTCTTTATAAATGTCCTTTTACTTAGGATGTATCTCCTACAGACTGATTGCGCAAAAGACTTTTACATGCATCCTAGAATAGATTTTGATATACATTGTCAATTGTTAGAAGAACACATAGAAACCTATGGGAAGCGTTGGGATAGTGAGTACCTGACTAATGCCCATCTGAGAGCATTTTCCTTAATTAGTATCCTTCCTGAGACTGGTCAACTAGGTGAAGCTAAAAATTATTTCATTAAACAGTATGTGAAGCATGATCAGCGTTTATTTGAGAACCTCGAATTTGAAGGTGGTCTTAGGCACCCCGCGGATATGACCTATGAAAATATGACGGGCAAGCTAGGGCAATAATTTTATTACTGGAAGAATTATCATGCTGCAAAACAGGTCGAACTTGGTTAGAGTAGTCGTGGAAACAATAATGTTGATCTTGAGGACACTGGTGAGACAACTAAGGTATAAGAGATTAGTAGTGATAACGAGGAAGACCTAAAAGAGAGCTCTGAATAATCCGAAATAAACGAACCAAGGGAGCAGTGTCACTCTAACTCTGACTCTAATTCTAGTAATGATGTAATGACCATAGGAGAGTCAAACACCCCTGGGGCTAATAACAAAAGGTATGGATGGGCACGCTTTGGAAACAGACTCAAGAGGGTCACAGATAGACGATGACCATAGTTAATACATTCATCTATTTATTCATCTATCTAATAAGTTTAGTTGGTTGCTGTTTAAACTAGTAGCATGTCCTGATAACGAACGATTAAGTCATAGTTGGATTTCATACTTTATAATCTGTCAATTTATGCGTATGGAGACAATTTAAAAACTTATGATTATTTTTAATACAGCTCAGTGATAATTTTATAAATCGTGAGTGTTGATATTATTTGTCATATCTACAGTTCTATTTGTATGCTGTGTTTATTAAGGAGACAATGACTTAAGGACCCATGTTGGTATACCTACCTCATTACAGTTATACATTTTGTAAGATATCGCCTTTTGTTATAAAAAAAAAAAAAAAAAAAAAAAAAACGTGTTGAATGCTGTCGGGCTTATGGGGTCCGCAAAATAAAATTTGGGTAGTAATGCGTGTTCGAAAGTGTGTGTATATGTGTAGTTACGCTTAATAATATGTTATGCTCCTATACCGGAATTTAATGTCAGTGAAGCATGAATAATGTGTTAATCAGACGTGTCGAAATATATATTCATATATACCACTAGACATATATATTCTTCCTCATCTAACAAATCACTTGTGTGAACGGTTTGTGAATACATGGTGAATATGCGGAGTTGTCTATATTGGGTAACCATTTTGTTGACTATTCATAAAATATGAAATGTAGTGAACGTGCTTTTATACCTTACGTAAACTGTGGGGATATGATGTAGAAATACGGGACGAGCTATTCTGTTATGTTCAATACTTGAGATATGTACTGTAATATCCCAAATATGTTTGGATATTTTAGATATTTTTTTTATTCACAGATTTTATAAAAGTGTGTTAAATTTACTCAAAAATTGTTTTATAATATTTTCTATGATCAAAGATACAAACTCTAGTTAATATAGAACTCTTTATTTTTAATTATCATTAAAAAAGTTGTTTGGTCCATGTTAGTCTAAGTACAATTTATACGTCTTTTATAAACCCTTATACTTATTTAATCCGTTTTTGCCTTTCCCATTATTCATCCACTTAATTTTGCCCTTTACCCAAACAGCCGTCTTCTATCATCTAATTATAATATTGCTTCATCATCACTCACTATAACCCTTGGAATCCATAAACGTGATCTTGCCCATCACCATCTATATTTGCTTGATAATTAAACCTTGATTTTTGTCTTACTCTTCTGATTATTCCACTAATTCGTACGGTGTACTTTCGCATCATCACTTTTACCCTTTTCTTCATGATTTGTGAACTTTCGTGGGTAATTTTCCGAGCAACTTGTATATAATTATTGGATGGATCTCCCGATTTAAGGTAACAGGATTCTACCGATCCTATTATTATTACTCTTGTTTGGAGTTGTATGATTTATGTGCTAGTTTCTGTTACTATTTGGAACTTATGCGATGAAATTTGTTTTAAAATATGATAATAATTGTTGTTATTAAGTATAATAGTAATAATATTTTTTGTCATTCGGTTTGTGAGATGGGTACAATTTATGTGCTAGTTGAGATTGATTATTTAGTCGGAAAGTTAAAGATGGTGAAAAATATGGGTTTGATGAGGAAAAAGGAAATCCAACGCTGAAAGACAACCTAGTGTTGTAAGATATTTAGTCTTCTATATGCATGTTTAATTACTGAAATAAACATACAATAAACTAAATAGCGGAAGCGATAAATAATGATCGAGAATTAAACCTCCAACAATTGCTTATCGGTATTCCTGAACAGTTTTACCCAAATAAAGAAATAAACCCGTTTCCGATATAAACCCTGCTGCTGTAAACCCGCCTGCTTTTCTTTTGATTTCAGTTCCGAACTCTCACACTCATAATATAGATGGTGTATTTCTTAATGGAGAGTGTATTCAGTGACCTTTATCAATGAAGTAATGTTTTCTTATATACAACTCTTGCCATCAAAGAGTTGTTAAACGTGAGATGATGTAGGGAGTGGTTGCTGTTAATGGGGAGAGAATTATGGACAGTTTTAGTCCATAGTTTGACTGCCAGAATAAATGGGCCACATAATTAGGCTTTCATTAACTGAATTAAAATTAAAATTAATATTATTTACTTAATATAAATAAAAATCTAACATTCTCCCTCTTGGCCCATTTAAGTAAGAGAAACTTCATATACGAATCATAGCGACGAATTCTCTAGGGCGAGAATTAATCTTCCATGTATTACGATACACTTAGTCTCTCACCACTCACACTTAACTTAATCAATAAACCATATGTTTACTCTAGGTCAAAACATAATGATATTTCTCAATAAAAATAAATAACCAAAGTATGTACGTACATAATCCGAAATGAGAAAATATCTAACTAAATGAAAAATTTCAATACAATAAATAAATGTATCACATTATGGAACCAAGTCCCATATTCACTACATGACCCTTGAAACCTTTAGGTGGCATGCCTTTAGTCAAGGGATCAGCAATCATTAATTCAGTGCTAATGTGTTCTATGATCACTTTCTTTTCCTGAACACGCTCTTTTATGGCCAAATACTTAATGTCGATCTGTTTACTTCGACTTCCACTTCTATTATTCTTAGCAATAAATACCGCAGCTGAATTATCACAATACATTCGAATTGGCCGGGTAATAGAGTCAACGACTCTTAGCCCAGATATGAAACGTTTCAGCCATACATAATGTGAGGTAGCCTCAAAACAAGAAACGAACTCGGCCTCCATAGTACAAGTGGTTGTCAATGTCTGCTTAGTACTCCTCCAGGATACAACTCCGTCAGTTAGCAAAAACACATATCCTGATGTGGATTTTCGTGAATCAATGCAGCCAGCAAAGTCTGAGTCGGAGTACCCCACCACTTTAAGACTATTAGCCCGTCTATACATAATAAGCATGTAATCTTTAGTACCCTGAAGGTACCTCAACACTTTCATTGCAGCCTTCCAGTGATCGGTGCCTGGGTTATTCTGATATCTGCCTAATACTCCAACAACATATGCAATGTCAGGTCTGGTACAGACTTGAGCATAAATAATGCTACCAACAACTGAAGCATATGGAACATTTTTCATTTGTTCCCTTTCAAAATCATTTTGGGACACTGGTCTAAACTGAATCGGTCACCCTTCACAATAGGTGCTACACTTGGTGAACAATCTTTCATTCTGAATTTTTCAAGCACTTTGTTGATATAGGCCTCCTGAGATAGGCCTAAAATGCCTCGGGATCTATCTCTATGGATATTAATGCCAATGACATAAGATGCCTCGCCCATATCTTTCATATCAAAGTTATTTAAAAGAAATTGTTTCACCTAATATAAAAACCCCTTATCATTGGTTGCTAGCAAAATGTCATCCACGTATAACACAAGGAAACAAATCTTACTCCCACTAACCTTAAGGTATATACATTGGTCAATGATATTTTCTTCAAAACCGAATGAAGAAATTACTTCATGGAACTTCTTATACCATTGACGGGAGGCTTGTTTCAAACCGTATATGGATTTATTTAGCTTACAAACCAAATGCTCACCGCCCATCTTTTATGGAGAATCCTTCAGGTTGTTTTATGTAAACCTCTTCCTCTAAATTGCCATTGAGAAATGCCCTTTTTACATCCATCTGATGTAGCTCGAAGACAAAATGAGCTACTAATGCCATGACCGCTCGAAGAGAATCTTTCTTTGATACAGGAGAGAATGTCTCCGTGTAGTCGATACCTTCCCTTTGAGTGAACCCTTTAGCAACGAGTCTTGCATTATGTCTCTCGATGTTCCCAAGTGAGTCTTTTTCAGTCTTAAAGTCTCACTTACATCCAATGGTTTTTACACCATCACGCAACTCGACGAGATCTCAATTTCGATTAGACGCCATAGAGTTAATCTCATATTTCATAGCATCCATCCATAAGTTTGAATCTGTAGAACTTAGGCTTGTGAAAATGACATAGGATCATTATCAGCTCCAACATTACAATCCGATTCTTTTAGATATACTTCATAGTCATCAGGAATAGCCGATCTCATTTCTCAAATAGCTCTTCTTAATGGAATTTGTTCAACCTCACGGTGAACTTCTTCCTCATTTTGATCCACCCTATTTTGATCGCCATTTTGTGGAATTTTTGTATTTGGTTGTTGAACCTGCGGTCGAACTTCAGGACCTTGAACAATAACCAACCTGTCACTTAAAACAGAGGGTGAAGCTTCATGTTGATCCTTTTTAGGTTAAAACTTCTATAGTACTCCCTCTGATTAAGTCAGTCTCTAGAAATTTTGCATTTCTAGATTCCACAATCTTGGTACGATGAGACGGACAATAGAACCTATAGCCTTTGGACTTTTCGGCATATCCAATGAAATGCCCACTAATAGTCATTGGGTCTAGTTTCTTTTCCTGTGGGTTGTAAATTCTCACCTCAAATGGACATCGCCAAACGCGTATATGTTGCAAACTCGGATTCCAACCTTTGAATAACTTAAAAGGCGTCTTTGAGACGGCCTTGGAAGGAACCCGATTTAATATATACGCAGCCGTCTTTAGTGCATCAACCCACAAAAATAAAGGAAGTTTAATATTACTTCTCATACTACGCACCATTCGAATTAATGTCCTATTCCTTCTTTCTGCTACACCATTCTGATCCGGAGAACCGGGCATAGTGTATTGGGCAACAATCCTATGCTCTTGAAGGAATTTAGCAAAAGGACCAGGTGCTTGTCCATCCTCAGTATATCTACCATAGTACTCACCACCTCTATCTGGTCTCACAATTTTAATGTGCTTACCACATTGTTTCTCTACTTTAGCCTTAAACAATTTAAAGGCATCAAAAGCTTCGTCTTTGGAACGAAGTAAGTAGATGTACATATATCGTGAATAATCGTTTATAAAGGTAATAAAGTATTTCAGATCATTAGCGTTCATGTCCGGACAACAAATATCCATATGTATGATTTCTAACAGGTCACAACTCCTCTTAGCACCTATCTTAGATTTGTTAGTTTGCTTTCTCTTAATGCAACTAACACAAGTATCAAAATCGGTAAAGTTTAAAGTACCAAGTACCCCTTCCTTTACCAATCTGTTAACCCTCTCAATGGAGATGTGTCCCAATCTCCGGTGCCATAACATAGAGGACTCCTCATTCATAATACATCTTTTTAAACCAGTATTAACATGCATAGTGTTTTGAGTGGTATCATTTTGTAAATAAAGACTATATAAATTATCAGACAAAATACCATAACCAGTAACTTTAGAATTACTGCAAATACTGAAACCACAATTCGAAAAAATAAAGGTAAATCCAAACGGTACAAGCCTTGAAACTGAAATTAAATTCCGAGCAAAATTCGGAACATAAAATGTCTTATCCAAGACCAAAACAACACCACTACTCAATACTAAACTTCATGTCCCTAAGGCCTCCACGTTCGAGCCTATCTGGTTTCCTGAATAGATAGAGCTTTCACTTGCCACTGGTTACCGCAGGTTGTCATACCCTGCAAGGTATTCGAAACATGGATTGTAGTACCAGAGTCAATCCACCAAGTATTATGAATAACATTAACCATATTAGATTCATAACAAACAAACGCATGAAAATTACCTTTCTTTTTAAGCCAAGCCTTGAACTTTATGCAGTCTTTCTTCATATATCCCTTCTTTTTACAGAAGAAACATGAAGACTCCTTCTGTTGGAGCTTGTGTCCTCCACAGTTAGTGTGATAACGTATATAAATCTCTTATAGGTTCACAAGGGTATACTTAGTATTTTATCAGTTGATTAACGTTTACTTAATAACGGTTGGCTTGCTAGAAGTTTGACGTTATTATCATACTGATGGTGGTGATCAACTGGTCCCTAAAAGTCACACCTTAAGGATGTGTTTGAGAGATGTGATTATGGAAATATAATCACATTGATGCCTTATATGACTAAAAGGTTAGTCCATGTATTTGACTAAACAGTTAGTCAATGTGATGATGAGACGATTATTTAATTCAATTATATAATATTAGCTGAGACGAATTAATTGTAAATTCGTAAATTGAATATAAACAGTTATATTTAATTATTTTATATAATGTTAGCTTAAACGAATTAAGATGTTAATTCGTAATTAAACATAAACGGTTATATTTAATAAGCAAATTATAAATATGCGATATTTATAGTTAAAGTATATATTATACGAGATTGTCATAATAAATTATATTATTACAGACCGGTATTAATAAATCGACTACAAGCTGTTGTGTGTGGACTTATTAAATACGTGACGAAATAAATGACAATTGAGAAAATATACGCATTTTATACAATACAAAATGAACCGAAAATAAGGAGATTTCTCTCCTTATTTGGAGTCACTCGGTCAAACAAGAAAAACAAGAAAAAAATATCTTCCCTTAATCTCTCCTATTTCGGTTATAATAGGTGAGTAGGAGATCATTTTTCTAACCTAATTTTTGACCTAATTCTCTCATCACAAAACTAAAAACCCTAAAAATAATTATCAATTTTGGGGATCTCATTCTAGCGAATTGAGGGGCATTTCTCATAGCATCTTGGGTGCAACAATTAGGAGAATATCAATTAGATATTTGTTCTTAGGACATATTTGCTAGGACTAAAGGTTAATTCTTAATCTCCATTCTTTTTGTTTATGTAAATTCGTTTATGACTAGTTTTTCATATTTATAATTTCGTTATAATCCGAAATTTTATAGAGGAAGTATACCGATATTTCCCACAAGTGGTATCAGAGCATAGGCCACAAAATTATTTTATATGATTTTCATAAATGAATTAGAACAAAAAAAGGGGTTTCGAAAAAAATTTTGAAAAATTTTTCTGCCGAGAACTTTTTTTTTCAGCCGAGTTTTTTTTTCTGTTTTGTTTCCATTTAGATTCATTCATATTATTGTTTTAATAGGTTAAGATGATAATATGATAAATTTGTAGATGTTTTGATTTAATAAGAATTAAATTAAAATAAAAATGGAAATCATTTTGATTGTTGATGATTTGTTTTTGCTATATAGTTTTTGCATACAAGTTAATTTAATCATGTTCAAATCAATTGTGATGAATCAAATATGCGGATAATCGATTTAATCATAATTTGGATATTCATTTTAAGAGGTTAAATTGGATTATCTAGTTTGAATCTATTTTTGAATTAAAAGATCATATTTATGCCAATCTTGTTCTTGTAGCAACATTAAACAATTTGTTCATCAAAATGTTTTTTTTTTCGATAAGAAAAAAAATAGGCTGTTTTCGTTTTTTTTTTAAAAAAAATTCAGTCGTGAGCTATAAAGAAAAAAAAAACTGTTTTAATTTTTTTGCAATTGCCGTGAGCTGAAAAAAAAGGGGCTGTTTTTTTTCATTTTTGGCAAAGGCCGAGAAAAGAAAAAAAAAACTATTGTGATATAATTTTTGGCAAAGGCCTGAGAGATATAATTTTTTTTTTTTTTGTTTTGGCCAATTATTATTATACATTAAATTTATAATGTATGATTATTTGTTGTGAAAAGGTTCACAAATTTGAGATACCCAAATTATTTTAAAGAGGTTTAAAATAATGTTAGATTAATTCATATTATAGGTTAATGTGAATTAAGATTGAAATTATTGTGAGTAATTGAGGAATTGTCACATTATTTGATCATTTAAATAGGTGGTTTGGATAAATTACTCTACATAATTAAGGAATTATGTCTTGAATGTTTAATTTATAGTTGATGCATTTTTATTTAGTTGAATGTTTTGTTGAATGGTTTATTTACGTATTTTTGTAATCGGTTGTAATTTGTAATACCTAGTGTGGCCTTAGTTAATTATGTTTTCGTAATGATGGGAACATAATTTTTATGTAATTTTGAGATCTCGTATCTCCGTTTGGTTTTCTTTAAGTATTATGGTTTTGAAATTAGAATGTAAATAGGTCATTTTGTAATTTATTAATTGTAATTTTTGAGAAGACTAAAGATGGAGATTGGATTGCTCACTCCCGCTACGTGGACCAAGATGGAACATCAAGACAAGCTTCTCGGGTCTTAGGAAGGATTCCAAAGTTGTATTTATGTTCATTTTGGTAGATAGGCCACACTAGGACTTTGTTTTTGTTTTACGTTTTTCCATTCTTATTGCTTTTCTTCACATGATAGTTAATGCATCATATTCCGCCTAAACCAAATCACCTACTAATATGCATGAAAATTGACTCATATAGATTGTATGTTAGTTTTCATAGACATACAAATGTCACACAATTTTAAGCCATCATCTTAGTTTATTCATTCTCACATGCTAGATATTAGTTCACTTAAAATGAATTAAAATAAAGTTGATGGGATCTTCCTCTAAAACTGAAATTGAGACTAGTCTTTATAGGCCAAACAGCTATGAATCCCTTCTTCGTCGGTAGGCATATAGGACCTTACTCTCCATATGACCCCTTCTACGTTGGGTAAGTAGTTTGTGTTGACTTAGTTTACCTCAACATTATAATCCGAAGAGTTTCTCGTGATTATGATGGACTATAGATAGAATTTACAGAAATTTAACGACCAAGAATTCTAAAAGTAGAATTAGCCAAAAGGTTGGCTTATCAATTTACAGATAATTGAGTCTTGGGATCATTTATATAATTCTTGAGGGAGGTCAATTGTATAAATGCTTGAGTCTTCGCGTTATAACAATATTGCATTAGACTTAAATCATAACGATGAGTATGCTTATTATATTTTTCTTCTTTTCGTTGTGTAGAATACGTTTTATTTTGATAATACTGCTTACAACAAATGGCTGGAAATAATGATATCCCTATGCCAAGTGCCACACTTGGACGCGAGTCTTGGCTAAAAGTTTTCATGGACCATATGAATCAGTTCACACGACTGAAGAATGACGGGTCCAACTTTATGGACTGGGAGGCATCATTACGGAATGCTGCCATTGATGACGGTAAGCTCAAGTACTTAACTGAGCCAGTACCGCCAAACCCAGGCCCCAATGCAGGAGCTAACGAGTCAATTGCTTATAGTGACTTCGTTATGGAAGCGGGCGCGATAAAGAACGTACTTATTTTTGCAATGGAAACCAATTTGCACAGACGCTTCATTGCCTAAGGTGCAAACAAGATTTTCACCACCGTCACTAATGAGTTCTCAAAAGCACCGAGAATCGTTATTTATGAGCATACCTGTCGCTTCCTTGATGCGAAACTCCAGAAGGGCCAACCGGTTAGCCCACACATTCTTAACATGATTGAGAATGTCGAGAAACTGGAGGCACTTGATTGCAAAATCAGTGAGAGCATAGTCATTGACCGTATGCTTCATTCACTTCATGATGGTTTTGCCCTCTTCAGGGCAAATTACTACATGAATGACATGAAGAAAAGTCCTCATAAGCTACACTCACTTCTCGTACAGACCGAGAAGGATATAAAATTAATTGGGAGTATGAAGCAAGATGTTCTCATGATTTCCAACAAGAATAAGGGTAAGGGCAAAGTTCACGGCGACCTAACTGTAGGAAAGCCAAAGTTTAAAAAGTTAGGAAACGGTAAGAGTGGGCCTGGTGAGACTAGTGGCTCACAAGGCAAGGCAAAGAGCAAGGGCGGTGACATTGAGGGCCACCATTGTCACAAGACTGGACATTGGAGGAGGAACTGTCCCGTGTACCGTGAGGACATAAAAGCAGGCCGCGTCACTCCTGTTGGTGTGTCATCCTATATTCATATGATTGAGATTAACCATGCAAGTTTCGGAACTTGGGTACTTGATACTGGTTGTGGTTCTCATCTATGTAATCATTTGCAGGGCCTAAAAAACATCACACCTCTCGCAAAGGGTGATGTGAACCTGCGAGTCGGGATTGGAGCTAGAGTTGCTGCAGTCTCAAAGAGAACATACGTAATCCAACTCCCAAGTGGTTTTGAGTTATATTTATATAACTGTTACTATGTACCCAGTTTATCTAAGAACATTATTTCTGTTTCCGTACTTGATAAAGACGGTTTTTCATTTTCAATAAAGGATAATAGCTGTATTTTCTCTTTTAATGAAATGGTTTATGGCAAAGCAGTTTCCATGAATGGAATTTACATCTTAGATCAAACCACAGATATATTACATGTGAATAATAAGAAATTAAAGGTTGGTGACAAAGATCAAACTTATCTATGGCATTGTCGAATGGGACACATAAATGAAAAACGTGTAAAGAAACTCATCGAGAATGAGACTATTCCCGCATTCGATTTTTCTACATTTGGCACGTGTGAATCATGTCTTATCGGCAAAATGACTCGAATTTCCTTCAAAGGTGTTGGAATACGCGCTAGTGACCTATTAGGACTCATACATACTGATGTATGTGGACCTATGTCAATTACCGTAAGAGACGGCTATAGATATTTTATCACTTTCACGGACGATTTAAGTTGATATGGATATGTCTACTTAATGAAGCATAAAAGTGGGTCCTTTGAAAAATTCAAGGAATACCAGAACAAGGTTGAGAACCAACTGGGAAGAAAGGTTAAAGCACTCCGTTCAGATCGGGGTGGTGAATATCTTTCAAATGAGTTTGATCAACACTTTAAAGACTGTGGAATCGTTTTACAGTTAACTCAACCTGGAACACCTCAATTAAATGGTGTGTCCGAACGGAGAAATCGAACACTACTTGATATGGTTCGATCCATGATGAGTCACACGGTAGTACCTGATTCATTATGGGGTTTTGCTCTTTTGTCACCGCTTCTTATACTTAACAAGTCCGTCTAAAGTCATTGACAAGACTCCATATGAAATGTGGAAGGGAACGGTCCCTAACTTGTCCTTTATTCGGGTTTGGGGCTGCGAGGCTTATGTCAAGTGGAGACACGAGGATAAGCTTGGCCCGCGATCGGTCAAGACATACTTTATTGGTTATCCAAAAGGAATGTTTGATCATTACTTCAATTCGCCTACCGAACATCGAGTTTTTGTTGCGGCTAGTGCAAAGTTCTTAGAGAAAGAATTTCTCGAGAACAAGTCAAGTAATAGAACCTTCGAGCTGTCGGAGATTCAAGAACCAACAACCGAGGAACAGATGGAGGAAGTTGTTCCTTCAACTAATGATACGGTTAACATTCCTCAGGAACCTAGGAGGTCGGGTAGAGTCTCTAATCCTCCAGACAGATACATTGGTATAGTCGAGGAAAATGATGTTTTGCTCCTAGAGAGTAATGAACCCGTTACCTATAAAGGTGCCATGACCTTTTTCGACTCTAAGCTATGGCTTGAAGCCATGCAATCCGAAATGGACTCCATGTATGAGAATAACGTATGGGATCTTATTGATTTACCTAACAAGGTAAAACCTCTTCAGTGCAAATGACTTAACAAAATAAAGCATTCTGTAGACGGGCAAACATATACCTATAAGGCACGACTAGTGGCAAAAGGTTTCACTCAAGTGCACGGATTGCATTATGATGAAATTTTTGCACCCGTAGTTGTGCTGCGTTCCATTCGGATAATCTTAGCGATTGCCGCTTTTCATGACTATGAAATTTGGCAAATGGATGTGAAAACCGCCTTCTTAAACGGTTATTTGGAGGAGGAGTTGTACATGGTACAACCCGAAGGTTTCATAGATCCTGAAAATCCTAAGAAAGTGTGCAAGCTTAAGCGTTCCATTTATGGACTTAAGCAAGCTTCTCGGAGTTGGAATCATCGTTTCGACCAGGTGATAAAAGAGTATGGTTTCACTCGATCGGTCGAGGAACCATGCTTATATATCAAGTCGAGTGGGAGCAAGATTGTTTTCCTGATATTATATGTCGATGACATACTCTTGATTGGGAATGACATTGCTCTCTTTTCTTCGGTAAAAGGATGGTTGAAGAACCATTTCCAGATGAAAGATCTGGGTGAGGCACAACGCATATTGGGAATCCATATCTATTGAGATAGATCACGACGGATGTTATCACTGAGTCAGGAGTCTTATTTAGATAAGATTCTTGAAAGGTTCAACATGACCAACTCCAAGAAGGGGAACCTTCCAATGACGTCTGGGATGCATTTGAGCAAGTCTCAGTCACCCACGACACCTGAAGGGATTGAGCGCATGAGTCATGTTTCTTATGCATCAGCCATAGCATCAATCATGTATGCCATGATATGCACACGTCCAGACGTGGCATATGCATTGAGTATGACGAGTCGGTACCAAAATAATCCAGGTGAAACACATTGGATAGCTGTTAAAAACATCCTTAAGTACCTACGGAGGACTAAGGATTGGGCATTGACTTATGGAGGAGATACTAAGCTCTGCGCAATCGGTTACGCAGATTCTAGCTTCCAAACGGATCGAGATGATTCAAAATATCAGTCCGGGTTCGTCTTTACTCTTAATGGTGATGCGGTCAGCTGGAAAAGTTCCAAATAGGAAGTTGTAGCAGATTCTACTACTGAATCCGAGAACTATGCCGCTTCGGAAGCATCAAAGGAAGCTATATGGATGCGTCAATTTTTACAAGGACTAACCACAGTTCCTAGTTCGAATGACCCGATCACCATCTATTGTGACAATAGAGGTGCCATCTTCCAGGCTAAGGAGCTTAAGTATAGCAATAAGTCTAGACATGTACATCGGAAGGCTCACCTGATCCGTGATTACGTGGAGCAAGAGGAGATAGTGATTGACAAGTTTGCTTCGGATGACAACATCACGGACCCTCTTACTAAACCATTGAGATATGATAAGCATGAAGGGCACGTTATTTCCATGGGAATTAAACGTATTCCTGAGTTGTAGTAGTTGATTATGGATTCGATACATTATCTTTTTGATATATTATTTATAACTTCATCGTATTATTTCATATTTTGTTTTTCATGTGGATTGTACGACAACATTGAACGCCACAAAGTGAACTGAATTACATTATATTTGTTTTGGTCCATAATCGCCTACATGAGCTGATAACTCTGGCTATTATTTTGTGAAGTTGATTGATGATGGGTTCAACGAGCCATAAGTCAAACAGTTGGCTGATCGATCACAGATACGAGTTATAACGATACCTCGTAGGACAAATTGTGACAACGTAATGGAGTCCTAAATGTTTAAAAACATTCGGTGCTAGGTCGTGGATTGGACGTCCATTGTGTTCCTAGAGTCGATTCTTTTGACTATCGACTGTCTCTTGAGATTAAGGCAGTTTTTGGGTGACTTTGGTTTCTTTCTCATAGTCGACCGTAACAGAGGCTAAGCGATTTTCACCGGGTCATTTCATACTGTGCTTATATCTGCAGGATTCGAGTTGAAGAAAATATCCAACCTTTATCAGGTTTAGTTATTTCTCAGGGCCACTCGAGGAGTTGTAACTGAAATGCATGACCATGCTCGAATGATGATTAATTTATCAGTTAAGTTACTCTCTAGTCGGGAAAACCACTCTTGATATTGATCACTTGTAAAATACGACCTTTGTGAATACGGAATTTGCAAATTGTTTTGCATTGAGTGGGAGAAATTTTAGGATATGAGAATCGGTTATCGCACATACACTTGTGAGGACAAGTGGGAGATTGTTGGAGCTTGTGTCCTCCACAGTTAGTGTGATAACGTATATAAATGTCTTATAGGTTCACAAGGGTATACTTAGTATTTTATCAGTTGATTAACGTTTACTTAATAACGGTTGACTTGCTAGAAGTTTGACGTTATTATCATACTGATGGCGGTGATCAACTGGTCCCTAAAAGCCACACCTAAAGGATGTGTTTGAGAGATGTGATTATGGAAATATAATCACATTGATGCCTTATATAACTAAAAGGTTAGTCCATGTATTTGACTAAACAGTTAGTCAATGTGATGATGAGACGATTATTTAATTCAATTAAATAATATTAGCTGAGACGAATTAATTGTAAATTCGTAAATTGAATATAAACAGTTATATTTAATTATTGTATATAATGTTAGCTTAAACGAATTAAGATGTTAATTCGTAATTAAACATAAACGGTTATATTTAATAAGCAAATTATAAATATGCGATATTTATAGTTAAAGTATACTCCCTCCTATTCGGGGTTTTCTTCCCCTTTGATGTGGGCACAAGATTTTAGAAGATGATTAAAGAATGAATAAAGAAAGATGGTGGGGTTTGTGGATTGGAGAGAGGAATGAATAATTAGGAATTAAATAAGGAATTGTGAGTTAGGTGGGGTTTGGTGATAGGAGAGAGGGATGAATAAAATAAGAGTAAAAGTTGGGTGGGGTTTGGTAATAGGAGAGAGGGATGAATAAAATAAGAGTAAAAGTTTCCAAAATAAGAAAGAGGAAGAAAACCTGAATAATCCGTTTTAGGAAATAGGGAAAAAAATAGTGAATAGGAGGGAGTATATTATACGAGATTGTCATAATAAATTATTACAGACCGGTATTAATAAATCGACTACAAGCTGTTGTGTGTGGACTTATTAAATACGTGACGAAATAAATGACAATTGAGAAAATATACGCATTTCATACATTACAAAATGAACCGAAAATAAGGAGATTTCTCTCCTTATTTGGAGTCACTCGGTCAAACTAGAAAAACAAGAAAAAAATATCTTCCCTTAATCTCTCCTATTTCGGTTATAATAGGTGAGTAGGAGATCATTTTTCTAACCTAATTTTTGACCTAATTCTCTCATCACAAAACTAAAAACCCTAAAAATAATTATCAATTTTGGGGATCTCATTCTAGCAAATTGAGGGGCATTTCTCATAGCATCTTGGGTGCAACAATTAGGAGAATATCAATTCGATATTTGTTCTTAAGCCATATTTGCTAGGACTAAAGGTTAATTCTTAATCTCCATTTTTTTTGTTTATGTAAATTCGTTTATGACTAGTTTTTCATATTTATAATTTCGTTATAATCCGAAATTTTACAGAGGAAGTATAGCGATATTTCACACACCTTCTTAATGGTCGGCTCAACAAATATCTTACCCTTTCCCTTATCCTTATGGTGACCCTTCTTAAGACTAGATGATTCTTTATTAGTACTAATAGTTAGGTTCACCTTTTCGCTCTCCTCCAACAACAACCTCCCCTCCTCTGGAACACACATGGTCATTAATTCATTAAGAGACCATTTATCCTTATGTGTATTGTAAGAGATCTTAAAGGGGACATATTGTGCTGGGAGAGAACACAAAATGAAATGTACCAGGAAAGAGTCAGACATAATAACTTCCAATACCTTAAGTTGGGCTGCAATATCCCTCGTGCGCATGATGAAATAACGCACTCCTTTAGTGGCATTGAGCTTCAAGGAAGTAAATTTCATTATTAAGGTGCTCGCCAAAGCCTTATCAGAAGTTTCGAACTGCTCATCTCTTGCTTTAAGAAGGTCTCGAACTTTAGTATGCTGCTCGACGGAACCTCGGATACTAGCACATAATATTGTCTTTATGAACATCGTGCAAATATAGTTTGATTTCTCCCACTTTTCACGATGGTCTACTTCATCTGGTGTGCTAGTTTCCTTTACCTGAGCCGGTTCATCGTGTTGTATAGCATAATCGAAATGCGTGAATCCTAAATGCAATAGAACTCTTTCCTTCCACACCTTAGAATTATCACCAGTTAATTCAGGAACGTCTATTTTGATATGAAAGGAACTTCCAGGTAAACTTGCTTCAAATTTTAAATATACATGCTTAGTAACAAAAAAATTGAGACTTAACTTTATCACAACTTATCAATGTAAATTATGCTCATATGAATCTAGTGACATAAACTTGCCTGTGAGCTAAAGTCTACTCAAATTAGATGCATAAGAAATTAAACTTTATGATGAAACTATCAGATCATATTCATTTCTTAACTCATGTGGGTAGATTAAGAAACATAATTCAATATAACATCCTAATTAATCATACAAATATAATAAGATTCCTGTGGGTATGTCTCATCACATTACATATAATTAATTGCAATAAAATGTCTAGTTTCCACATGCGATTTAAAATAAAATTTTATCAATAAGAGATGTTATGGCTACTCCCTAACTAATAAATTTTAAATCACTTGACATTTAAACTATTAACTTCAATATATATACTTAACTCTATGTATATACGAAAACCATATGACCAAAAAAATTAATAATCTGTCCATTTAAGTAGTGCCAATAATATACGTGTATATTAAACAATCAAATTACACTAACACTACCGGTATAATAAGTTGTCTTGTGACGATTCCCGAAAATTTCCGATACAAACAAGAAATTTCTTGTTCAAGAGTAAAGTATGTATAGTCACATGCTAGGCAATAATCAAGCAAAGAAAAATGCAACTTGACTGACAACACCGCCTAATACCTTCATTATTATACAAAAAAAAAAACACTAGAGTTTGGCAAAAGGCTATATGATAGTTTAATGAAAATCAATGTCACAGCTAAAAAGTGATAACAATTTATCTATTATTAAATATCATTGTCAGAGGACCAAGGAGAACCATAACTGTCGTCCAGTAGTAACATGTGATGACAAAATATATACAACAATTATTAAATATCCATATAAAACTACACACAGTCAAACAAACCAGAGCAAATTGACGAGTCAATAATTGTTCCCCAAACAATAAAGGGACATTCATCCTCAACCTCTCCATAAACAATCAAAAACCCAGAAAATTCCAACACAATTTACACAAATATTTTCCAGATTTCAACGGCAATAACGGAACCAGATTATAAACAAGCCAATAAAAAGACTTTCAAAAGAAATACTCAGATTCCGACGAAAAATCGAAATTAGCAGATTCATATATCAAAGACGGAAACTGAAGATGGAAATTCAACAAGCAAGACAGAGGCGATATACTTGCTCTGATATCAAATGTAAGAAGTTTAATCTTCTATATGCATGTTTAATTACTAAAATAAACATACAATAAACTAAATAGCGGAAGCGATAAATAAAGATCGAGAATTAAACCTCCAGCCATTGCTTATCGGTATTCCTGAACAGTTTTACCCAAATAAAGAAATAAACCCGTTTCTGATATAAACCCTGCTGCTGTAAAACCCGTCTGCTTTTCTTTTGATTTCGGTTCCGAACTCTCACACTCACAATATAGATGGTGTATTTCTTAATGGAGAATGAATTCAATGACCTTTATCAATGAAGTAATGTTTCCTTATATACAACTATTGCCATCAAAGAGTTGTTAAACGTGAGATGATGTAGGGAGTGGTTGCTATTAATGGGGAGAGAATTATGGACAATTTTAGTCCATAGTTTAACTGCCAGAATACATGGGCCACATAATTAGGCTTTCATTAACTGAATTAAAATTAAAATTAAAATTATTTATTTAATATAAATGAAAGTCTAACATGTTACCATGGATTGTGATATCAATGTGCGTGATGTAATTAAATAATAACTTTGGGATTGGTTGAGGTGCTACATGCATAAGGTATGTCATCTCGTTATTTGGAGGTAATGAGGCTACGGTATCGACAGGCATTATTGCTATTGCCAGCATGTATTATTTAAGTTTTTGAATTGTATTTAAAATGTTTCTTTCTTTGATCTTGACTCGTGGATGAGTAGCTTAGAGTCTTACTCTAAGTGTTGAGCAGTTCCTTTAATGGAATATTTGACGATATTGATATTAAAATTGAGATTGGTTATTGGCATTGACTTACTGGGGCCTATGTGCAAAGTTATGTTTACGATCTAGTGTGACCATGGTAATTGTGTTATATCTTATGAGTTTGGTATCAATATTGAGATGGAAATATTGTTTTGCAGTTTCGCCGCTAGTTCACTCACCCCTTGTCCTGGTCTTAGGGTCGACGATGAGAATACGATATTTGGTTACTTTTGAGTATTATATTATGAGATAGGGTGATGAGTAAGACGGAGTAATAAGTTCAGACATGGTTAATTATAGAGAATGAAAATAAGCGATGCTTTAGAGGAATAAGACAGAGTTGGTTTGAGGTACTAGTTAGTAACCGGGGAGTGCTTTCATTATTCTTAATGTTTATTTTTATTTTTACGTGTGCATGTTTCCACGCCATGACGAAAATTAAGCTGCTTATAATGAGTTATTATCTGTTACTCAGCTCCCTGCTGACATATTTTCTCCCTTATGGGCTACTCGTCATGGGGGTAGTTTCTTTCTGTCTTCTGATCTTATTTTAAGGTGACTTCCGCTGTTGTTCAAAAGGATTTTAGTTCAAGAAAAGATTTATTTAATGAGTTTGTAAAAATTTTAGTTTAGTTTGTATATCTTATCTTAAGAGACATTTTGTAAGGAAAACTTTGTATATTAATTATAATATCTTTGTATTTCGGCGAGTTTTATAAGTAAAAATTGATCTTAATTTAGCCAAAAATCAAGGGTGTTACATGTGCAATTGTTTGAGTCCACTGGTTGGAGTCGTTTATCTTGGCTGAGTTTGGTATGGGACGGTAAGTGATGACTTGAGTAATGAGCAAACTGTGGATCATATTGATAATTATATTCAAGTGTCGTATCCTTTAACCGCAGCTCGTGGGTGAGTAATCTGAGATGCAAAACCAACATTTGACGATACCGATATTGAAATTCAGATGGGAATTGATTACTAGTGCTGAAAAGGAGCATATGCGCCAAGCTATTGCTACGGGTCAGGGGGACCAAGATTACTGAATTTACATTGACGTTGAGATGGAAATATTGTTTTGAAATTACCTTTAGCTCACTCACCCCTTGTTCTAGGTTTATGATCGACAATAAGAATACAATACCTGGTTAACTGAGAATGTTACGAGGACGTTTTGTTTCGAGGGTAGAGCATTGTGCTTATTCAGCAATGTGAACTTACGGTGAACGATGATCTATGTTTCAGACCTCTTATTCGGAAGTATGTGTTATATGTTTGAGTTGACCACATAGAATTGATTGAGTCAACTTCGAGGACGAAGTTTCTTTAAGGGGGGTGGAATGTAATACTACATGTTGGCTATGTGTTAATTACTATTCTCTTAAAAGGGGTGATACTCATTAGTAAGCTGTTGTTTTGTGAACGATGTGAACTTCGGGTCGAAGATCATTTTAAGGGGGAAGGCTGTAATACTCCGTATTTTTATACTGAGTTAAAAAAAAATACATATTTATATTTCGTATTGATATCTCACATATAACATTTCATATTTATTACTTTATAAATTATATTTATTATTTATATCCCTTAAATTTATGTCGTTTAATATAAATTGTATGAGCTCGAGTTAGTGAGTCGGGAATTAGTTAAATAGACGGGTTATGAGGTTGGGGCAAGAATGGGCCGAGAGGATGGTTTGACCGAGTGTGGTCCGAGCATGACTCAGGTCAGTTTAAGTGATTAGTTATCACCCGTACTATATATACAAAGCCTTATTTTACACACTACATTTTATTCATCTTAAAATAAACACAAGACAAAAACCTAAGTGAGAGAAAAGAGAGGAGGCCGAGAGAGACGGACAAACGGAGGGCAGCGCGCTTGGTTTTTGAGGAGAATTTGAGACGGTCTTCCACGAAACTCCATCTTGTTAATCCTTAGGTATACCTCGATGCTATCCTTTCATAAATTATCATTTAAATAGATGTAAAGTTTACGTTTTCTCATATTTGACTGAACCCTAGGATGAGAACTTTGGGGAATTGCCTTATGTTTGTGAGACGGGTTTATGTTGACGTACTTATGATGAGTTATATTATGTTTGGTTGTTGTGGGTCACGAGGGGATATGTGTAATGGGCTTGACCGAGAACACGTGAGACGGCAAGGGGGGGAGGGGGTTGTCGTGGCCACACGGGTCTGGCCGTGGTGGTGCGAGGTCACCGCGGGTCTAACCGTGTATATGGGACATGGTGGGGTGACTCGTGGAAGGGGGGGTTTGTAGATATTGTAATTGATTATGGAGTGAAATTGGTAAAAGAGTTTTCTTGCTATACAGTGATTATTTGTTGCGACGGACTACTGCTAAGGTAGGTTTCCCTACTCAACTCAAGTTAAATGTTTATTTGTCATACGTTAATGTGTGTAAATTGCTAGGACAGTTGTTGTACTGAGATATATGGTGATATTTGATGTGCAGCGGTCTTATACTGAGTTATACTGAGCCTTTGATGAGTATAATATGTGAGAGCGATGTTTATATAGAGCTTTTGAGTAATATTCTAGAATGTGATGGTCTTATATTGAGCTTATTATCTTGTGAATGGGAGTTCTGGAATTATTCTGTGGATATTATTATGAGCTATGCCTAAATTATTGTGAAATTGTGTTAGTTGTGTGCGGGGCAACATCGCTTGAGATATTAGTAGGCCAGACAACGCCGCGGTTGTGGACCTGATGTGATAGTAGGCCAGGCACAACTGCGGTTGTGCACCTGAAGAATTGGTAGGCCAGGCACGAGGAGGTAGAAGCGTTGTGGTCCTGATGACATGTGTGAAACAGTGATGTATACGACGTAGTGGTACTGTGTGTGGGGGCCATGCGTGAGTGGTCGCGGATGTGGATGGGGGCCGAGAGCCTAACCGTGAATCATGCGTGAGATTGTTGTACTATAATTTATGCAGAAGCATTTATTAAGACGTGTATTATTATAATTAGGAGATTTTTATTTTAGCATGTAGTTGACTGTTTTCCGGTTTGTGTCAATTGTCACTTATTTCCGGTGTAATCCCCTATAAAATCTAGTGCAAAACAGTGGCGGAAACACTGTTGAATGGGATTAAATAACACACTGATAAACTAAATATTCAAACTCGGATCATTATAAATAAAATCCACAAGAAATATTCCCGAAATGGTAAGTCAATACAACTGCCACTTTTGCTAAAAAGGGCTAAAAATTTAAAACCTCGAATGTGATTAACAAAATCCAATGTAAATAAAATAAAAGAGTAGAATCTACTACTCGCTAGCTCTCACTTGAACCCCGGTAAAAAAACCAACACCTATCATGTTATATACATAACAGCCATAATCAGCGGGGAGTAACTCAGGCATTCACCCAGCCACATTTCATTAAGTTAGACAAGCAATGGTAATATAACAAAATAGTTGAAAACTTAAAACAACATTATATCAACATATGATAAAAACATGATGAGTAATAAACATTTCAAAACACATTATTCAAACGATAAAGTAAACACAGTAAACCAACATCTCAATTTTTCTTGTGGAAATTAGCTTCGAGAATTAAGAGTTTGAAATAAATCAAAGTACTTGGCTCAGTGGCTACATTCAAAGAATGTCCAATGCTTGACACCAATGTGTCCGACTCAGAGGGTACCTTTAAAGCATATACAAGATACAGCACACAAGTATCTAGCTAACAGACTACCTTTAAAGCATGTCCAAGACATAACACATAAGCATCCGGCTCAGAGGCTATTTTTAAAGCATGTCCAAGATACCTAAGCTTGTTAATCTAAACCTTACACCTTACTTATTCCATAAGTTATTCAAACCCAATTCAAATGGTATTCATTATATAAATTCTTTAAAAGGAAACTTTCGTAAAAAGGCCACTTTCTAAACATGGAAACTTTCCAAAAATAGTAACTTACATATATAGTAACGTTGCAAAAATGGAAACTTTCTTAAAATAGAAAATTCATAAAAATAGTAAGTATTCGATATAGTACACCATTGAAACTAAGTATTATATCAACATAGTTAGGCCTTGAGATATATATTCTAATTCATTATATAAAATGTCGAATTTATTTTAAAGAGGACACTAAAAATTGAAATTCAATCCATTTATAAATGGCAAAGGCCGAAATAGTAAAAAAGGCTTAACAAACAAAATTTACAAATTTTCGAAAACAGAAATGGGCTCCTATAAAAATCATAACTAATTATAGAAAAATGTAAATGAGGCAAGACCAATTGGGTTGGATTCCTAAGACTCTTATCTATAACCTTTGTGAAATAAAATTTTTGCAAATGACGACCTTAACAGAAATCGTCGCACAAAATTTATTGGTTCATAAAACGAGTTTAACAAATCATTTTTGGGTAAAGCAAAATTCTAAAATATTCTAGACTCTCTAAAGTTTATGTACAAAAAGGACCCAAAATAGTTTCAAAGGATAAAATAGGTTTACGGGTCATTCTTTGAGCTACTGCCTGTTTCGCGAGTATTTGAGCGCGGTGTTCAAAAACATTTTACTGTTAACAAAAAACATCTACAAAACTTACGAAATTTTACAGGTAGGCTCTAGACTTAAAATGAATAGGAGTCTCTTTTCAACATTTTTGAAGACGGGGAAATTATAAAGGAGAAATAAATTCAACAATTTGACGAACAGATTCTAAACGGTGCTGAAACTTTATCAAACACATTAATAGGAACAACAAAAATTTCAACACAAATACTATAATATAGTCTCAGCCAATACTAATTTTTAAGAAAATACGATTATCATAATAAATTTATAACATCATAAATTACAACTTTTAAACATTTTCATAATGGATTTATAAAACTAAATCCAATCGCTCGAAACAATAATCGTAATAACAAAAATAGTAAAATTTCATTCTAAATACACTTGAACATGTTAAATCTCATAAAAAAATATATTAAAACATTAAAAATGATAAATAGAAATTAATAGTCTCAATCATCAATTTTCGAAATATATCATCGTCCTTAAAATCATATAAAACATTAAAATCATATAATACATGCAACTACTCATCCAACGTAATGAAATATCGAGTTAGCCATCACGCATTACCCTTTATCGAGAATTGACTCGATAGGATACTAGTCTTCAAATGGACCTCCTTTGTAACCTACAAAACATTATGAATATATGTAACATCCCCGTTTACCAAGGAGGCTTACAAAGGCCTACCTTAGCAAATTGAAGCAATACCATCTCGGTTAGCCGAGGTAGTAAATATCACTAGACAATAAAAGAACAAATTAAATAACTTTATTAACTTCTTTATAAAATTCTGATTACAACTCGATGCAAAACCAACTACCTAACACCGGAAGAGTGCAAACTAATAAAGCTACCGTCATCTGAACTAAGTGAATACTGCGGTGATTTGCTCCCACCAAGATCCCAGCCAAAGCTCAGCAATAATTAAAACCTGATAAGACTACCTGCTCACCATTTGCCGTCAATATCAAATGGATCATCGAAGACACATAACAGAAAGGAAACCACAACACAAAACCACACAAGGTTAGTAACAAGTATACTACTAAGCAGAAGTACAACGATACAACCACAACAATTCATACGAATAAACCCATACAACTCCATCAACTCCGATCCCCATAGTAACCAATGTCTCTCTTCGCAACGAGTATCCGGTTAACTTTGATCCACAACAATTCATTCACCCAATTAAGGTTTAAGCTATACTAACGAATCGATATAAAAACGGTACAAGGATCTTGTAATACTAAGATTTTCTGTACTATTGGGTACTCTATCGAGTAAGGCTTACTCTATCGAGTAAGTGAGTTTTATGTACGAAAAATTGTTCAGTCTGATGGGTACTCGATCAAGTAGGAGTCACTCAATCGAGTAGGGGGCACTCGATCGTGTAAGTTGGTTTTACGGGTTATTTTGCCGGGTTTTGATAGCAACGCGAGAAGAGTATATAAACACCTTTCGTCAGTTTCTTTTCAATTTTACCCAATTCTAAACTTCACAAAGATAAAAACAAAGTTATGTTGCTTCTTTCTTTCGCATTGTTATCGAATCCCAATGCTTGTGTCGTCGGAATCCAGAGTTCTTTACGTTGTTGAGACCCTCGCGTTGTGGGTAAGATCCTAGTATAGTTTTTATATTGTTTCTTTGATTTTGGTTTAAGCCCTTATTGGGTAGATTAGAGGTTTTGGGTGTATTGTTGGTTTAAATGATGATTGTATGATTACGTGATTGATAGAAGGTGATTTCATAGAGGAACGTTTCTGATTCGCTGTTTGACGATACTGGTTATTGCATTTCCAGGTAGGGTTTCCCTACTCAGTTATTGTTTACATGTATATTGTTTAATTGGTTGGTTGTTGATGGTTGATTGATGTTATTGATCTATATCGTATTGAATTGGTAATTGTTGATGTTTTAGTAGGTGGTTGTTATTTGTCTGTGGTTCGCGAGGTGCGCCCTCGGCTGAGTGGAGTCACTTGCGGGAGTGACTTCACGCTCTTGATTTTCCCCTTGTGGAACCCGCCACAAGAGGGGATGTGCACATTAAGGAACATGGGTTTTCGCTCGGTATTGATGTGCGGGGCTTAGGTGGGCACGACTGCGGTCCCCCACTGGCGATGTGGATTACTGGTTGCGGCCGTAATCTGGAAGGACTAGACCTTAAGGCTAGTCAGGTGATTGGTGATGTGACGGTGTTGGAGGATTGTATGTACTTTTGTTATTGCTTTATCATATATTATGTAATCAGTAACTGGCCCCGTTTAATTGTTTTAAAAACTGCGGTGATCCATTCGGGGATGGTGAGCAGTTATTGAGCAGGTATGATATGTATGCGCAAGGGATAGCTAGGATTGAGTCACCACCAGTCGTTTAGAGTCTTCCGTTGTGTTATCAGACTTTACGTTTGTTTAGTTAGTTTTGCATTTTTAGAACAATTGTATTTCTTTTGACAGTTTTGGTTTTGGTTATGTATCACTTTAAACTTATCTGTTAAAGTACGTTCTTTTATGGTCCTTTTGATATACATTGCCTCAGGTAACCGAGATGGTAGCACTTTCATGCATTAGGTGGTCTTGGTAAGGCACCTTGGTGTATGAGGGTGTTAAAAAGTGGTATCATAGCGATAATTTTGGAACCTGTAACTAATGAATCTAATCAACCTAGGGAGTCAAACTAAAATGAACCCGGGTAGGAGTTGTTAGAAGCTAATGCAAAGACTTGGGAGACGTCCTAAAGTCGCGAACTCGCCCTACAAGTTTGAACCGGTCACTATGGGGTGTCATTGGATCACTATGTGTTTACTAATATTCAATTGAGTATGTTGGATGAGTATGTCATATGAACATGTTGGATGAATGATTGTGGTGGAATGGAAAATGTGTTGGAAAAGGTGAAGTAGATGTAAAAGATAAAATGTTGTGGATGGCCATGTTGCATGTTGGATGATTTATAATGTGGCATAATAGTAGCATGTGAATAGGAATGTTGTGTTATATACGTATATTTTTTTGTAAAAAGTTATTAAGTTAAAGGCATGTGGATAGTTAGAAAGTCAGCATGACTCGATCGAGTGGGGGTAACTCGATCGAGTGGGCACGACTCGATCGAGTGGGTTTATGGTAAAGTTGAGCAGTATCTGCTGTTTTGTGCAGCTCGATCGAGTAAGAGGAGTACTCGATCGAGTGGGGGCTACTCGATCGAGTACGTAAGTGACTCGATCGAGTGCGTTTTTGTGTACGTTCTGGTCGGGTTCTGGAGTTGACGTACTCGATCGAGTAAGTGGGAAAATCGATTGAGTTGGTATAGTTACTCGATCAAGCAACTGTTGTACAGGTCGTATATGCTTTGAGCCGTAGGCTATGTGCTTATGTTTATCTCTCCTATTATAGCTCAAAGATATGCCGCCAAAGAGGTCTACCATGTATGCTAGGGCGCAATAGATGAGTGCGGATGATATTGCCAAGATGCTTGAGCATCAAGATGCGCTTACCGAGGCCCTGAAGAGATTCGGGAAAGACAAAGAGGTCGGGGTAGACTTTGCCAAGATGAGCACTACGATATCTAGCTTCAATCCAAAGAAATATAAGGGTACTGGTGCGCCAATTTTGCTCGACAATTGGCATAGGGAGATGAAGAATATCTTGGGAGTGGTTCATTGTCCCGAGGACTTCAAAGTGGAACAAGCTGCGTTCTAGTTGAGAGATGTTGCAGAGTAATGGTGGGACAAGGTTAGGGAGAGTGCCCTAGATCTTTATCTGAAGTAGGGTAAGTCAGCTATAACATGGGTTGAGTTCAAGAGAGCTATCCGCCGGGAGTTTGTTCTAGAACATAATCGTAGTAAGCTGAGGGAGGAGTTTGATTCTTTTAAGATGACCTCGGATATGACTGTGGCTGAGTACTATCATAAGTTTATTAAGAAATCGAGATATGTAGAGGACACGGGGCTGAGTCAAGAGAACTTGGCATTGCGGTTTGAGAAGACGTTAACCTATCAGATCATGGAGAAGTTACCGGTTGGGGTCCTTACAGATGTTAAGAAAGTTTATGAGAGGGTAGGGAGAGCTGAGAGATTGGTCGAGATGGCCAAAGAGAATAAGGAGAGGGGTCCGGAGAAGAGAAAGGCTGAGAGTGAGGGAGGTGGTCAGTCTAGCTATAAGAGGGGTAATCATAACCAGGCAAGGGCTTACTCATCAGGATCGGGTTTCAGTGGTGGAGCTTCTTATGGGCGTGGTCGTGGTGGTAGCAGTAGTAGCTGGAGTATCTCTTGTTTCAACTGTGGTGGTATGGGGCACAAGAGGCATGAGTGTACGAGTGCCCGGGGTAGAGGTTTTAAAAGGCCATCGCAAGGGAGCTTTTCGCAGGGTCCGACTCAGAACTATGCTAGCAACCAACCGTCTGGGTCATGGAATAACTAAGGAGGGCATGGTAACAACAACAGTGGGTCCAACCATAAAGGCGGTAACTCTTATCAGAAACCGGCGGCTAACAACAATCTGGGGTCAGCTGCCAAGCCATCTACTTCAGCGAGTACAGTTGAAGGAGGTGGGCAAAAGACCAGTGGCAAGTTATTCATGATGGACAAGAAAACTGTTGAGGATGATGCACACGTGATCACTGGTACCTTTCTTGTTAATGATATTTATACCTTTGTTTTGTTTGATTTGGGAGAATCACACTCTTTTGTATTGTCGGGTCATGCTAAGCTTGTGGGTATGAGAGAGTTTGAGTCTATAAAAGATGATGTTTTTATACCGTCAGGTGACTCAGTGTCTTGTGGGAGGTTTTATAAGGGTGTATCTATGATAGTTGGGCAAGTTGATCTTCCATTGGTTTTGGTTAGAATTTCATATGCATGGTTTTGAGATGATAGTTGGTATGGATAGGTTGGGTAAGTACCAGGCTAGAATAGATTGTTACCAAAAGAGAGTCTTTTTGAGAGGTCCTAAGGGAGTTAGTGTGTCTTATCGTGGCTTTATTGTCAAACCCAAAGTCAAAGTGATTGCTGCGGTGACCTTGAAGTCTTACCCGAGGAAGGGGTGTTCTTTGATTCTATGCCATGTGAAAGATCATAGTATGGTGGCGCCGACGGCTGATCAGATACCAGTGGTGGGAGAGTTTTTAGATGTTTTTCCGGAGGAGATACCAGGTTTGCCACCGAAGAGGGATATAGATTTTAGTGTGGAGCTGAAACCAAGGACAGGACCAATCTCTAAGGCCCCATACCGCATGGGTCCTAAAGAGTTAGCAGAGCTGAAGAAGCAGTTGGATGATTTGATAAATAAGCGATACATTAGACCTAGTGTATCGCCGTGGGGAGCATCAATTCTGTTTGTGAAGACGAAAGATGGGAGCTTGAGGTTATGTATCGACTACAGGGAGCTGAACAGTGTTACAGTGAAGAACAAGTATCCTTTGCCATGGATAGATGATCTGTTAGGCCAGCTGAGTGGGGCAAGAGTCTTTTCAAAGATTGATTTGAGATCAGGTTACCATCAAGTGAGGATTCGGGATGAGGATATACCAAAGACATCTTTTCGATCGAGGTATAGTCACTATGAGTATGTGGTGATGCCGTTTGTGTTGTCTAATACACAGACAGTATTTATGGATTTGATGAACCGGGTCTTCAGTAAGTTTTTGGATCAGTTTGTGGTGGTGTTCATAGATGATATCTAAGTCTATTCCAAGACTAAGGAGGAGCATGAGGAGCATTTGAGGTTGGTGTTGCAAACTCTGCGCGACAACCAACTGTTTGCAAAGTTGTCCAAGTGTGAGTTCTGGCTCGAGGAAGTTGCCTTTCTGGGGCATGTGATTTCTAAAGAGGGTGTGTCTGTGGATCCTACCAAGATAGAGGCGGTGTCTAAGTGGGAAGCACCAAAGAATGTGGTAGAGATCAGGAGTTTGTTGGGTTTTACAGGGTAGGATCATCGGTTCGTGAAAGACTTTTCGAAGATCGCCAGACCTATGACAGTGTTGATGAGGAAAGAGAATAGGTTTCGATGGGATGAAAGTTGTGAGACGGCATTCCAAGCATTAAAGGAGCGTTTGACCACAACTCCAATCTTGGCTTTACCTGAAGGGTGTGAGAACTTTGAGGTGTATACAGATGTTTCAAACAATGGGTTGGGTTGTGTGTTGATGCCGAATGGGAAAGCCTTTGCCTATGCTTCTAGGCAATTTAAGCCTTATGAGGAGAACTATCCGACACATGATTTAGAGTTGGGTGCAGTCGTGTTTGCTCTCAATATTTGGAGGCACTATGTTTATAGGGTGACCTTTAAGGTGTTTTCTGATCACAAGAGTCTAAAGTACATCTTTACTCAAAAGAAGTTGAACATGAGACAGATGAGGTGGATGGAGCTTATAGAGGATTATGACATGGATATTATATACCATGAAGGGAAAGCAAAAGTTGTGGCTGATGCTTTGAGCAGGAAGAGTGTGCATTCCCTATGCACAGCTAGGTCTTTGATGAGGTTCAGAGATGATGTGGGTAAGATGGGGATACATGTGATACAAAAAGGGGATGCTAGAGGAGACTTGACAATGGAGCCAGATCATTATGATGATATTCACAGGGAGCAGGCTCTTGATTTTAAGATTCGGGAGTGGAGAGCTGGAGTAGAGAAAGGGACAGTGTCTCGGTTCTTTATTCATTCAGATAGGAGTCTTCGGTTTGATGGGAGATGGTGTGTACCTAGGGACGAGGAGTTGAAAAAGATAATGATGACCGAGGCTCATTCCACACTGTATTCAGTACATCCAGGTGATGACAAACTTTATAGAGATCTGAAAAAGACTTTCTAGTGGCCTGGGATGAAAAGGGAAACAGCTGAGTTTGTGGCTAGATGTTTGACATGTCAGAGGGTTAAGGTAGAGCAGCGACGACCACAAGGTAAGATTCAGTGTCTTGAGGTACCTGAGTGGAAATGGGAATTTATCTCCATGGATTTTATAGTGGGTTTACCGAGGAGCCGGCAGGGTAATAAAATGATATGGGTGATCGTTGACCATTTGACTAAGTCAGCTCACTTTATTCCAATGAAAGATACATGGAGTAAGGTTCAGTTGGCTAATGGATATAGGAAGCATGTGGTAAGGTTACATGGGGTCCCAAAGGACATTGTGTTAGATAGGGATGCGAGGTTCATTTCACGGTTTTGGCAAGAGTTGTAGGAGATGATGGGAACTACCTTGAAGATGAGTACTGTATTTCATCCTACAACAGATGGACAGACAGAGAGAACTATCAAGACTTTGGAGGATATGTTGAGAGCTTGTGTGATGGAGTTTGCTGGTAGTTGGGAAGATAGGTTGGACTTGATCGAGTTTTATTACAACAACAGCTACCATACGAGTATTGGGATGGCTCCGTTTGAGGCTTTGTATGGGAGGAGGTGTAGAAGTCCGATTTGCTGGGAAGATAGAATTGAGGCAGTGGGTTTAGGACCACAGATGGTACAGGAGATGATAGAAGAGGTGAAAGTGATTCGGCAAAAGATGAAAGCGGCTCAGGATCGACAAAAGAGCTATGCAGACTTGTACCATCGGGTCATCGAGTTTCAGGTTGGGGATAAGGTTCTTCTGAAAGTATCACTGATGCATGGGGTTATGCGGTTTCGTAAGAAAGGGAAGCTGAGCTAGAAGTTCATTGGACCGTATGAGATTTTGGGTCGTGTGGGAGAGGTTGCTTACCGGTTAGCTTTACCACCAGCTTTGGATCGTGTACATAATGATTTCCATGTGTCTCACTTACGGAAGTATGTGAGTGATCCTTCCCATGTGTTAGAGGTGGAGAATATCGAGTTGGATGAATCCTTGTCTTATCTTGAGGTGCCAAAACAGATTCTTGATCACAAGGTTTGCAAAACTAGGTCCAAGGAAACAGTGTTGCTCAAGGTTCTATGGTCTAATCATGAGGTTAAGGAAGCTACTTGGGAGGCAGAAGAGGCTATGAAGGAGCGGTATCCGTCTCTTTTTTATAAGGTATGTGTAGTTACGGGGACGTAACCATGTTTCTTGTAGGGGGTAGGAGATGATCGCATAATGTTTTTGGTATGGTTTTATATTGGTTTAGATACAATTAGTGGTTGTTTTGAGTCGGTATGAGTTGTGGTTGGGTTTTGGTTTGAGTTTTTGGTTGTGTTGTTGTGTCGTGGTTGAGTTAGTGAGTTTGTTTTCGTCTGTAGGTTTGAACTTCGGGGTCGAAGTTCATTTTTAAGGAGGGAAGACTGTAATACTACGGTTTTATGTACTGTTGGGTACTCTATCGAGTAAGGCTTTACTCTGTCGAGTAAGTGAGATTTACGTACAAAACAGTGTTCTGTCTGATGGGTACTCGATCGAGTAGGGGGCACTCGATTGAGTAAGTCACTTACTCGATCGAGTAAGTTGGTTTTACGGGTTATTTTTCCGGGTTTTGATAGCAATGCGAGAAGAATATATAAACACCTTTCGTCAGTTTCTTTTCACTTTTACTCTTTGTGGATAGCGGGGGGCCCACGGGGCCGCTTGGGAGGAAGAGAACATGCGTTTGCATTTTTGTTGGAGTCGCCACCAATTTTTATGGGAAATTGGAACCGTGCGAATACCTCGTGCCATGTCAAGACACAAAGTAGAGACATGAACACTAAGCAATCGTTACCCTTAGCATTCTATGTCTAGAATGACTCTCGTGGATGCCAATGAACACGGATGTTCACAGAGATCTGGAGTAAGGGGTGAGGGTACGTATTAGGAAGCTCTTTTGATCGAACACCTAATCCCGCCCGCCTCGATAGCGGCCTCTACTAATGATTAGGGACATCATTTATACTTGATATATCGTCGGTTATATGCATGCAATGCAACATCCAAGTTTTAATCCTAACATGTGAAAAATCGGCTAAGTCGGTTGACACGTAATTAGCAAACAATTGGGTCGAAGTAGGATTTAATGTTCAATTACATGTGAAAACATACAAATGATACAAAATACAATAAATAAAATTACGATATTGAAAATTACAATAATTACAATGGATTAGGCGATTTATGTCGAAAATACCTTTAAAACGGATAATTTGAGAAAAAGAATAAAAGAATAAATTAACGAACAAGATCAGAAGGCGATAATACGATTAATAGTTAATTATACGTAAACTAATTAAACTAGGTCAAGCAACAACGGAGTTAAGACAGAGAACTCAACCTGGAACAGGCGCAGCAGGACTGCGCCCTCTGGAAGAGGCGCAGCAGATGCTGCGTCTGTTCCAAGGGTGAGTTCTGGCTGTGAAGCCGGAACTGCAAATCGTTAATGTAAATTGGTGATTTTAATGGTTAATTACGATACTTACTCGGATGCAAGTGATTATAAGGTTATTTACATGTGATTGATGGTCATAAAAGCAATAAACATCGATGAGACGGATGCAAACGAATTATTTACATGAAAGAATGATTGATTAATGACATAGGTGAACAAAATAGACTAAACATGATGAATTAATGACGAACTAATGACGAACATGCGATGAATATGACAATAAACAGATGAAAATATATCAAAGATCGAATTCCAGAAATCCGATATGAACAAATCGAATTCCTACAACCCGGATTGAATTTAATGACGAAAACCCGCAAATGTTGGATTATAAGGGATTTAAGTCGGGATTAACAATGAATTAAAATATGTTAATGATGAATAATGTACATGTGAAATTAACAAGTTATTATGTCAAAAGAATTAACGAAAACAAACGAAAACAAATAAGACGAACGAATTACAGAGGACGAAGGAAGAAGAAAGGAAGCAGGAAATGCGGCAGCCTCACAAAGAGGTGCAACGTGAACTGCGCTCCTTCGAAGAGGCGCAGCAGTTGCTGCGTCCTTTCTCGACGGTTTGTCTTCTGGAAATCTGTAAAAAATTGGTTTTAAAGCACGGTTTTAGAAATCGGTTTTAAGAGGTATTTTCGACATAAACCTTACATTAATGATACAAAAGGTAAATAACGATAAATAAAAGAGAGATTTACACCCTCAGACTTAAATGTTTGACGAAATGAGATGAACTAAGTTATCGATTAGTGATGCTCGACTCGAATGTAGCGAAAGTGCCCTCGTAAGAGGAAAAAAGACTAAGATTGATTAATGTTGATTGATGTGGAGTTGGTCAAATTGGTCGGTCATGCAAACGAGGCTGGTACTCAGAAAGATCCGAGCTTACGTGGTCGAATGTTCAAGCACGTAGACGCCAAAAAGTAAGAACAAAGGTCTAGAATGCAAAGGGAGAAGAGAAGGGCGGACACTCGCGTGAGATATATGAGGAGCGAAGGCTCCTATTTATACTAATCACATGAAGGAATTAGGGTTTCAGAGAGTCTTTGGAAGTGAATCTCGGAAAGATATGAAAAAGATACGAAAATTATGCAGAAAAGGACCTGGGAAGAGGCGCAGCAGCCACTGCGTCTCTTGGAAGAGGCGCAAAGACACTGCTGCGTCGTTCCCAAGTGGTTTCCTCCTGCGGAAGAAAGATTTCCGTGTTTAAGTTATGGAAGGATGGAATAATTTGGTTTTCCTTAATATTTTATGTGAATATTACGGGAAATTGTTTACCAAAGGATAAAGATTGTGAAATATTTATAAAATATGGAATAGAAATATCCGGAACGTTCCAGAACATTCTGACTCGGGATTTAACGGTTATCAGAAAAAGAAGACGGTTTTAGGCCCGGACTCCAAATGTACTCTAATTACTGTCAAAACGACCGTATCGGCACGTAGATGACAACTAAAAGGTAGACATTAGTATTTGAGCAATCACTTGACGATAAACTTACGAACTGTCACAAATCGTTCCGCGTAGCAAACATGCGGCCCAATCATCACCGGGTGGTTTGCGAGAGGTGCAGAAATGAGGTATCTACAGAGCCCCCACTTTGACTGAGGCTTGGACAAGGTGAAAGTCAAAGTATAGCCATCAGGTCAATCGAATATTACAACCTGACGACTATGGCGACGCGAGGCGGCTCAAGGGGTCTGAGCCAAGGACCAGTCGTTGGGAACATTTTAGAGTCTGTCGACTATCGGGGAGGGTCGTTTAAAGTCCATTAGACTACGTAAGGAGGCTCGCCAGCCATAAGAAGAGACCATACCTGAGACCTCTTTCTCGAGATGCTTCCGGAGTTACATAGGAGCTAAGGTTATAACCTAAAAGATATATGAGGGTTATGCTAGGGTGTGGGGCCCTAAAGGAAAGCATCGGAAGGAAGGAGGCCCGAATATAAGTTTAAACTAAAGGGTAATCAAGGTTAGAGTGTAGGAACTCTATTGGTTTGGGAACTTATGGAGAACGACACCTTCGTCGCACTCCGAGGGGAAGCAAGTAATGTTGAGAGTAGCAGGACACAGGCGGGAACTGCTGGGAGAAATTCGTTCGCGTTCAGCTTCGAACAAACTTCGGAAAGGAACAAGGGTTGATGTTGACCTCCATGTCTCGAGAGGGAAAGTATATCCGCTTACTCTCGTTGGGGAACATAATCGGGAATTAAGCTCCATGTCTCGAGAGGGAAAGTATATCCGCTTACTCTCATTAGGGAAATATAATGAAGGCGTGTCGAAACACCTGTGAAGGAATAAATGCTCGTTGCGACAAGCAAGGGTCTTGGAAGTAATAAATAATAAGCAAAAGTCTGCTACTGGCTTGGAAAATGCGGGCTGCAACGAAAGATAATCGTCAAACGAACCAAAAGGATAAAATAGCATCGGGGAAGAGGCGCACCAAAGATGGGCCCACAAATAACGAACTCGTAACGAATTTTTGAAAACTCGTATGGAGGAAACATCAGGAAGAGGCGCAGTGCCTGCTGCGTCTATTCCTGAAGGCGGCTTTTCTGCGTAAAAACGCGATAATCAGAGGGGTTTTATTCATTTGTTCGAAACATAAATCCTCTATTTCTCTCTCAAATCCTAACCATTTCCGCCAAGGTTTGATCCAAAAGCTTGCATTAATCATGACTAATCGAGGTATGTGTTTCATTCTTGCATTAATCTTCTGTATTTGTCCAATTTTAGATCGAAAAAATTAGGGTTTATGACCAAATTAATCGAAAATTTGGGGCTTTTCCCCCAAATGCATTTGCCTTGTGAAATTGACATTAGAAACGGGTAATTGGTAGTATAAGGAACATAACCATGTATTTGTTTCGAATTTTCGTTGAGTTTTGAGCATTTGAGTGAATTTGAGACGGTTTCACAGCTAAACCGTAAATTGTTTCGAAAATAGCCTTAGGATTGTCCATTTGCGATGAAACTTGATATTTGGGATCCTTGGATGATCGGTGGTAGTTGGGAAGATAGGTTGGACTTGATCGAGTTTTCTTACAACAACAGCTACCATACAATTATTGGGATGGCTCCGTTTGAGGCTTTGTATGGGAGGAGGTGTAGGAGTCCGATTTGCTGGGAAGATAGAGTTGAGGCAGTGGGTTTTGGACCACAGATGGTACAGGAGATGATAGAACAGGTGAAAGTGATTCGGCAAAAGATGAAAGCGGCTCAGGATCGACAAAAGAGCTATGCAGACTTGTACCATCGGGACATCGAGTTTCAGGTTGGGGATAAGGTTCTTCTGAAAGTATCACTGATGCATGGGGTTATGCGGTTTCGTAAGAAAAGGAATCTGAGCTAGAAGTTCATTGGACCGTATGAGATTTTGGATCGTGTGGGAGAGGTCGCTTACCGGTTAGCTTTACCACCAGCTTTGGATCGTGTACATAATGATTTCCATGTGTCTCACTTACGGAAGTATGTGAGGGATCCTTCCCATGTGTTAGAGGTGGAGAATATCGAGTTGGATGAATCCTTGTCATATCTTGAGGTGCCAAAACAGATTCTTGATCGCAAGGTTCGCAAAACTAGGTCCAAGGAAACAGTGTTGCTCAAGGTTCTATGGTCTAATCATGAGGTTAAGGAAGCTACTTGGGAGGCAGAAGAGGCTATGAAGGAGCGATATCCGTCTATTTTTTATAAGGTATGTGTAGTTACGGGGACGTAACCATGTTTCTTTTAGGGGGTAGGAGATGATCGCATAAAGTTTTTGGTATGGTTTTATATTGGTTTAGATACAGTTAGTGGTTGTTTTGAGTCGGTATGAGTTGTGGTTGGGTTTTGTTTTGAGTTTTTGGTTGTGTTGTTGTGTTGTGGTTGAGTTAGTGAGTTTGTTTTTGTCTGTGGGTTTGAACTTCGGGGTCGAAGTTCATTTTTAAGGAGGGAAGACTGTAATACTACGGTTTTTTGTACTGTTGGGTACTCTATCGAGTAAGGATTTACTCTGTCGAGTAAGTGAGTTTTACGTACAAAATAGTGTTCTGTATGATGGGTACTCGATCGAGTAGGGGGCACTCGATTGAGTAAGTCACTTACTCGATCGAGTAAGTTGGTTTTACGGGTTATTTTTCCGGGTTTTGATAGCAACGCGAGAAGAATATATAAACACTTTTCGTCAGTTTCTTTTCACTTTTACTCTTTGTGGACAGCGGGGGGCCCACGGGGGCGCTTGGGAGGAAGAGAACAAGCGTTTGCATTTTTGTTGGAGTCGCCACCAATTTTTATGGGAAATTGGAACCGTGCGAATACCTCATGCCATGTCAAGACACAAAGTAGAGACATGAACACTAAGCAATCGTTACCCTTAGCATTCTATGTCTAGAATGACTCTCGTGGATGCCAATGAACACGGATGTTCACAGAGATCTGGAGTAAGGGGCGAGGGTACGTATTAGGAAGCTCTTTTGATCGACCACCTAATCCCGTCCGCCTCGATAGCGGCCTCTACTAATGATTAGGGACATCATTTATACTTGATATATCGTCGGTTATTTGCATGCAATGCAACATCCAAGTTTTAATCCTAACATGTGAAAATTAGGCTAAGTCGGTTGACACGTAATTAGCAAACAATTGGGTCGAAGTAGGATTTAATGTTCAATTACATGTGAAAACATACAAATGATACAAAATACAATGATAAATACAATAAATAAAATTACGATAATGAAAATTACAATAATTACAATGGATTAGGCGATTTATGTCGAAAATACCTTTAAAACGGATAATTTGAGAAAAAGAATAAAAGAATAAATTAACGAAAAAGATCAGAAGGCGATAATACGATTGATAGTTAATTATACGTAAGCTAATTAAACTAGGTCAAGCAACAACGTAGTTCAGAGACAGAACTCAACCTGGAACAGGCGCAGCAGGACTGCGCCCTCTAGAAGAGGCGCAGCAGATGCTGCGTCTGTTCCAAGGGTGAGTTCTGGCTGTGAAGCCGGAACTGCAAATCGTTAATGTAAATTGGTGATTTTAATGGTTAATTACGATACTTACTCGGATGAAAGTGATTATCAGTTTATTTACATGTGATTGATGGTCATAAAAGCAATAAACATGGATGAGACGGATGCAAACGAATTATTTACATGAAAGAATGATTGATTAATGACATAGGTGAACAAAATAGACTAAACATGATGAATTAATGACGAACTAATGACGAACATGCGATGAATATGACAATAAACAGATGAAAATATATCAAAGATCGAATTCCAGAAACCCGATATGAACAAATCGAATTCCTACAACCCGGATTGAATTTAATGACGAAAACCCGCAAATATTGGATTATAAGGGATTTAAGTCGGGATTAACAATGAATTAAAACATGTTAATGATGAATAATGTACATGTGAAATTAACAAGTTATTATGTCAAAAGAATTAACGGAAACAAACGAAAACAAATAAGACGAACGAATTACAGAGGACGAAGGAAGAAGAAAGGAAGCAGGCAGCCTCACGAAGAGGCGCAGCAGGAACTGCGCTCCTTCGAAGAGGCGCAGCAGTTTCTGCGTCCTTTCTCGACGGTTTGTCTTCTGGAAATCCGTAAAAAAAGAGGTTTTAAAGCACGGTTTTAGAAATCGGTTTTAAGAGGTATTTTCGACATAAACCTTACATTAATGATACAAAAGGTAAATAACGATAAATAAAAGAGAGATTTACACCCTCAGACTTACATGTTTGACGAAACGAGATGAACTAAGTTATCGATTAGTGATGCTCGACTCGAATGAAGCGAAAGTGCCCTCGTAAGAGAAAAAAAGACTAAGATTGATTAATGTTGATTGATGTGTAGTTGGTCAAATTGGTCGGTCATGCAAACGACGCTGGTACTCAGAAAGATCCGAGCTTACGTGGTCGAATGTTCAAGCACGTAGACGCCAAAAAGTAAGAACAAAGGTCTAGAATGCAAAGGGAGAAGAGAAGGGCGGACACTCGCGTGAGAAATATGAGGAGCGAAGGCTCCTATTTATACTAATCACGTGAAGGAATTAGGGTTTTGGAGAGTCTTTGGAAGAGAATCTCGGAAAGATATGAAAAAGATACGAAAATTACGCAGAACCTGGGAAGAGGCGCAGCAGCCACTGCGTCTCTTGGAAGAGGCGCAGCACCTGCTACGTCTGTTCCCAAGTGGTTTCCTCCTGCGGAAGAATGATTTCCGTGTTTAAGTTATGGAAGGATAGAATAATTTGGTTTTCCTTAATATTTTATGTGAATATTACGGGAAATTGTTTACCAAAGGATAAAGATTGTGAAATATTTATAAAATATGGAATAGAAATATCCGGAACGTTCCAGAACATTCTGACTCGGGATTTAACGGTTATCAGAAAATGAAGACGGTTTTAGGCCCGGACTCCAAATGTACTCTAATTACTGTCAAAACGACCGTATCGGCACGTAGATGACAACTAAGAGGTAGACATTAGTATTTGAACAATCACTTGATGATAAACTTACGAACTGTCACAAATCGTTCCGCGTAGCAAACATGGGGCCCAATCATCACCGGGTGGTTTGCGAGAGGTGCAGAAATGAGGTATCTACAGAGCCCCCACTTTGACTGAGGCTTGGACAAGGCGAAAGTAAAAGTATAGCCATCAGGTCAATCGAAGATTACAACCTGACGACTATGGCGACGCGAGGCGGCTTAAGGGGTCTAAGCCAAGGACCTGTCGTCGGGAACATTTTAGAGTCTGTCGACTATCGGGGAGGGTCGTTTAAAGTCCATTAGACTACGTAAGGAGGCTCGCCAGCCATAAGAAGAGACCATACCAGAGACTTCTTTCTCGAGATGCTTCCGGAGTTGCATAGGAGCTAAAGTTAAGACCTAAAAGATATATGAGGGTTGTGCTAGGGTGTGGGGCCCTAAAGGAAAGCATCGGTGGGAAGGAGGCCCGAATATATGTTTAAACTAAAGGGTAATCAAGGTTCGAGTTTAGGAACTCTATTGGTTTTGGAACTTATGGAGAACGACACCTTCGTCGCACTCCGAGGGGAAGCAAGAAATGTTGTGAGTAGCAGGACACATGCGGGAACTGCTGGGAGAAATCCGTTCGCGTTCAGCTTCGAACAAACTTCGGAAAGGAACAGGGGTTGATGTTGAACTCCATGTCTCGAGAGGTAAAGTATATCCGCTTACTCTCGTTGGGGAACATAATCGGGAATTAATCTCCATGTCTCGAGAGGGAAAGTATATCCGCTTACTCTCGTTAGGGAAATATAATGAAGGCGTGTCGAAACACCTGTGAAGGAATAAATGTTCGTTGCGACAAGCAAGGGTCTTGGAAGCAATAAATAATATGCAATAGTCTGCAGCTGGCTTGGAAAATGCGGGCCGGAACGAAAGATAATCGTCAAATGGACCAAAAGGATAAAATAGCATCGGGGAAGAGGCGCACCAAAGATGGGCCCACAAATAACGAACTCGTAACGAATTTTTGAAAACTCGTATGGAGGGAACATCAGGAAGAGGCGCAGTGCCTGCTGCGTCTATTCCTGAAGGCGGATTTTCTGCGTAAAAACGCGATAATCAGAGGGGTTGTATTCATTTGTTCGAAACATAAATCCTCTATTTCTCTCTCAAATCCTAACCATTTCCGCCAAGGTTTGATCCAAAAGCTTGCATTAATCATGACTAATCGAGGTATGTGTTTCATTCTTGCATTAATCTTCTGTATTTGTCCAATTTTAGATCGAAAAAATTAGGGTTTCTGACCCAATTAATCGAAAATTTGGGGCTTTTCCCCCAAATGCATTTGCCTTGTGAAATTGACATTAGAAATGGGTAATTGGTAGTATAAGGAACATAACCATGTATTTGTTTCGAATTTTCGTTGAGTTTTGAGCATTTGAGTGAATTTGAGACGGTTTCACAACTAAACTGTAAATTGTTTCGAAAATAGCCTTAGGATTGTCCATTTGCGATGAAACTTGATATTTGGGATCCTTGGATGATGGGTGGTAGTTGGGAAGATAGGTTGGACTTGATCGAGTTTTCTTACAACAACAGCTACCATACGAGTGTTGGGATGGCTCCGTTTGAGGCTTTGTATGGGAGGAGGTGTAGGAGTCCGATTTGCTGGGAAGATAGAGCTGAGGCAGTGGGTTTAGGACCATAGATGGTACAAAAGATGATAGAACAGGTGAAAGTGATTCGACAAAAGATGAAAGCGGCTCAGGATCGACAAAAGAGCTATGCAGACTTGTACCATCGGGACATCGAGTTTCAGGTTGGGGATAAGGTTCTTCTGAAAGTATCACTGATGCATGGGGTTATGCGGTTTCGTAAGAAAAGGACGCTGAGCTAGAAGTTCATTGGACCGTATGAGATTTTGGATTGTGTAGGAGAGGTTGCTTACCGGTTAGCTTTACCACCAGCTTTAGATCGTGTACATAATGATTTCCATGTGTCTCACTTACGGAAGTATGTGAGTGATCCTTCTCATGTGTTAGAGGTGGAGAATATCGAGTTGGATGAATCCTTGTCTTATCTTGAGGTGCCAAAACAGATTCTTGATCGCAAGGTTCGCAAAACTAGGTCCGAGGAAACAGTGTTGCTCAAGGTTCTATGGTCTAATCATGAGGTTAAGGAAGGTACTTGGGAGGCAGAAGAGGCTATGAAGGAGCGGTATCCGTCTCTTTTTTATAAGGTATGTGTAGTTACGGGGACGTAACCATGTTTCTTTTAGGGGGTAGGAGATGATCGCATAAAGTTTTTGGTATGGTTTTATATTGGTTTAGATACAGTTAGTGGTTGTTTTGAGTCGGTATAAGTTGTGGTTGGGTTTTGTTTTGAGTTTTTGGTTGTGTTGTTGTGTCGTGGTTGAGTTAGTGAGTTTGTTTTTGTTTGTGGGTTTGAACTTCGGGGTCGAAGTTCATTTTTAAGGAGGGAAGACTGTAATACTACGGTTTTATGTACTGTTGGGTACTCTATCGAGTAAGACTTTACTCTGTCGAGTAAGTGCGTTTTACGTACAAAACAGTGTTCTGTCTAATGGGTACTCGATCGAGTAGGGGGCACTCGATCAAGTAGGGGGCACTCGATTGAGTAAGTCACTTACTCGATCGAGTAAGTTAGTTTTACGGGTTATTTTTCCGGGTTTTGATAGCAACGCGAGAAGAATATATAAACACCTTTCGTCAGTTTCTTTTCACTTTTACTCTTTGTGGACAGCGGAGGGCCCACAGGGGCGCTTGGGAGGAAGAGAACAAGCGTTTGCATTTTTGTTGGAGTCACCACCAATTTTTATGGGAAATTGGAATCGTTCGAATACCTCGTGCCATGTCAAGACACAAAGTAGAGACATGAACACTAAGCAATCGTTACCCTTAGCATTCTATGTCTAGAATGACTCTCGTGGATGCCAATGAACACGGATGTTCACAGAGATCTGGAGTAAGGGGTGAGGGTACGTATTAGGAAGCTCTTTTGATCGAACACCTAATCCCACCCGCCTCAATAGCGGCCTCTACTAATGATTAGGAACATCATTTATACTTGATATATCGTCGGTTATATGCATGCAATGCAACATCCAAGTTTTAATCCTAACATGTGAAAATTAGGCTAAGTCGGTTGACACGTAATTAGCAAACAATTGGGCCGAAGTAGGATTTAATGTTCAATTACATGTGAAAACAAACAAATGATACAAAATACAATGATAAATACAATAAATAAAATTACGATAATGAAAATTACAATAATTACAATGGATTAGGCGATTTATGTCGAAAATACCTTTAAAACGGATAATTTGAAAAAAAGAATAAAAGAATAAATTAACGAACAAGATCAGAAGGCGATAATACGATTAATAGTTAATTATACGTAAGCTAATTAAACTAGGTCAAGCAACAACGGAGTTCAGAGACAGAACTCAACCTGGAACAGGCGCAGCAGGACTGCGCCCTCTGGAAGAGGCGCAACAGATGTTGCGTCTGTTCCAAGGGTGAGTTCTGGCTGTGAAGCCGGAACTGCAAATCGTTAATGTAAATTGGTGATTTTAATGGTTAATTACGATACTTACTCGGATGAAAGTGATTATCAGGTTATTTACATGTGATTGATAGTAATAAAAGCAATAAACATGGATGAGACGGATGCAAACGAATTATTTACATGAAAGAATGATTGATTAATGACATAGGTGAACAAAATAGACTAAACATGATGAATTAATGACGAACTAATGACGAACATGCGATGAATATGACAATAAACAGATGAAAATATATCAAAGATCGAATTCCAGAAAACCGATATGAACAAATCGAATTCCTAAAACCCGGATTGAATCTAATGACGAAAACCAGCAAATATTAGATTATAAGGGATTTAAGTCGGGATTAACAATGAATTAAAACATGTTAATGATGAATAATGTACATGTAAAATTAACAAGTTATTATGTCAAAAGAATTAACGGAAACAAACGAAAACAAATAAGACAAACGAATTACAGAGGACGATGGAAGCAGGAACTGCGGCAGCCTCACGAAGAGGCGCAGCAGGAACTGCGCTCCTTCGAAGAGGCGCAGCAGTTGCTGCGTCCTTTCTCGACGGTTTGTCTTATGGAAATCCGTAAAAAAGAGGTTTTAAAGCACGGTTTTAGAAATCGGTTTTAAGAGGTATTTTCGACATAAACCTTACATTAATGATACAAAAGGTAAAAAACGATAAATAAAAGAGAGATTTACACCCTCAGACTTACATGTTTGACGAAACGAGATGAACTAAGTTATCGATTAGTGATGCTCGACTCGAATGTAGCGAAAGTGCCCTCGTAAGAGGAAAAAAGACTAAGATTGATTAATGTTGATTGATGTGGAGTTGGTCAAATTGGTCGGTCATGCAAACGAGGCTGGTACTTAGAAAGATCCGAGCTTACGTGGTCGAATGTTCAAGCACGTAGACGCCAAAAAGTAAGAACAAAGGTCTAGAATGCAAAGGGAGAAGAGAAGGGCGGACACTCGCGTGAGAAATATGAGGAGCGAAGGCTCCTATTTATACTAATCACGTGAAGGAATTAGGGTTTCAGAGAGTCTTTGGAAGTGAAACTCGGAAAGATATGAAAAAGATACGAAAATTACGCAGAAAAGGACCTGGGAAGAGGCGCAGCAGCCACTGCGTCTCATGGAAGAGGCGCAGCACCTGCTGCGTCTGTTCCCAAGTGGTTTCCTCCTGCGGAAGAAAGATTTCCGTGTTTAAGTTATGGATGGATGGAATAATTTGGTTTTCCTTAATATTTTATGTGAATATTACGGGAAATTGTTTACCAAAGGATAAAGATTGTGAAATATTTATAAAATATGGAATAGAAATATCCGGAACGTTCCAGAACATTCTGACTCGGGATTTAACGGTTATTAGAAAATGAAGACGGTTTTAGGCCCGGACTCCAAATGTACTCTAATTACTGTCAAAACAACCGTATCGGCATGTAGATGACAACTAAGAGGTAGACATTAGTATTTGAGTAATCACTTGACGATAAACTTACGAACTGTCACAAATCGTTCCGCGTAGCAAACATGCGGCCCAATCATCACCAGGTGGATTGCGAGAGGTGCAGAAATGAGGTATCTACAGAGCCCCCACTTTGACTGAGGCTTGGACAAGGCGAAAGTCAAAGTATAGCCATCAGGGCAATCGAAGATTACAACCTGACAACTATGGCGACGCGAGGCGGCTCAAGGGGTCTGAGCCAAGGACCTGTCGTCGGGAACATTTTAGAGTCTGTCGACTATCGGGGAGGGTCGTTTAAAGTCCATTAGACTACGTAAGGAGGCTCGCCAGCCATAAGAAGAGACCATACCTGAGACTTCTTTCTCGAGATGCTTCCGGAGTTGCATAGGAGCTAAGGTTAAGACCTAAAAGATATATGAGGGTTGTGCTAGGGTGTGGGGCCCTAAAGGAAAGCATCGGTGGGAAGGAGGCCCGAATATATGTTTAAACTAAAGGGTAATCAAGGTTCGAGTTTAGGAACTCTATTGGTTTGGGAACTTATGGAGAACGACACCTTCGTCGCACTCCGAGGGGAAGCAAGAAATGTTGTGAGTAGCAGGACACAGGCGGGAACTGCTGGGAGAAATCCGTTCGCGTTCAGCTTCGAACAAACTTCGGAAAGGAACAGGGGTTGATGTTGACCTCCATGTCTCGAGAGGGAAATTATATCCGCTAACTCTCATTGGGGAACATAATCGGGAATTAATCTCCATGTCTCGAGAGGGAAAGTATATCTGCTTACTCTCGTTAGGGAAATATGATGAAGGCGTGTCGAAACACCTGTGAAGGAATAAATGCTCGTTGCGACAAGCAAGGGTCTTGGAAGCAATAAATAATATGCAATAGTCTGCTGCTGGCTTGGAAAATGCGGGCCGGAACGAAAGATAATCGTCAAACGGACCAAAAGGATAAAATAGCAACGGGGAAGAGGCGCACCAAAGATGGGCCCACAAATAACGTACTCGTAACGAATTTTTGAAAACTCGTATGGAGGGAACATCAGGAAGAGGCGCAACAAGAGCTGCGTCTCTTGGAAGAGGCGCAGCGCCTGCTGCGTCTATTCCTGAAGGCGGCTTTTCTGCGTAAAAACGCGATAATCGGAGGGGTTGTATTCATTTGTTCGAAACATAAATCCTCTCTTTTTCTCTCAAATACTAACCATTTCCGCCAAGGTTTCATCCAAAAGCTTGCATTAATCATGACTAATTGAGGTATGTGTTTCATTCTTGCATTAATCTTCTGTATTTGTCCAATTTTAGATCGAAAAAATTAGGGTTTATGACCCAATTAATCGAAAATTTGGGGCTTTTCCCCCAAATGCATTTGCCTTGTGAAATTGACATTAGAAATGGGTAATTGGTAGTATAAGGAACATAACCATGTATTTGTTTCGAATTTTCGTTGAGTTTGAGCATTTGAGTGAATTTGAGACGGTTTCACAGCTAAACCATAAATTGTTTCGAAAATAGCCTTAGGATTGTCCATTTGTGATGAAACTTGATATTTGGGATCCTTGGATGATCGATAAACTTCCTACCATCTCGGAAGTTTGGTTTGTGACGGCTTTTTCAGGATACTTTTCTAGGGCATAATCGCCGTTATAACGAAATGTTGCCGAAATTTGACTCGAACCCGGAACTAGGCTTCAAATTAGGCTTGACTTGACCCAAATTACCACATGAGTGATTGGGCTTTTGAGAATATGGCCAATGATGACGAGAAAATAGCGGTTTCAGGGCTTCCGAAGGCTCGAAAATCCCTTAACCAAGGCTCGTCGTCACTTGACGCGGCCTAAATTTGCTTTAATGTTGCAGGTGATGAGGCTTCTACTTCTGGGAGGACTCCCATGGAGATAGACACTGCTGTGATTGAGGAGGCTTTAGAGCAGGCCTTCACCAAGGAGGAGGCTGTTGAGGAGGAGGAGGCCCCGAGACGGGCCAACGTTGGACGAGCAGGTCGTCAGCTAAGGGGAGCACCCGCGTGGGCTGAGAACTGGGAGAGTAAGCACTTGCTGTGGGCCATAGAGGGTCACCTGTCCTACAAGACGGTTAAGAGCTTGGTAAATAGGAATTCACTACTAATCACCCATCTTCTTTCATTCATCTGTTCATATCTCTTCCAATGTTTTTTTTTCAAAAACTAAAGATAGCTTTTGTTTCAAATCATAATAGGAGGCCGGGAACATCAGGTCGTTCTCGGGCTACACGAAAGTGATGGAGTGCTACGAGCGGATGTCGGCGGAGGAGCGCGCCATGATCGAGCGTGGAGCGTTCGGTGCCTTGGTGCAGGCCTAGAGAGATATCGTGAAGAGGAAGCTGCGGGCTAACCTTAGCCTGGTCCGCGCTTTCTTGGACCGATTCTGGGATACAACTTCCACGTTTCACATGCCTTTTGGTGAGGTGGGAGTCACTCTGGAGGACTACGGCATGATTTCTGGTCTACCGTGCGGGTCTGAGGCTGTGGAGTGGTCGGAGACTGCCATGAGGGTGGACTCGGCCGAGGGTAGGAGGTTGATCGGCTGAAACTTGTCGCCGAGGGCTGTCACAGTACCGGGTTTGGTGCCCAGCTCCTACGTTCGAGACTACTTTACGGGAAAGATCCCGGCGCTGGTGACGATTGACGGGAGGGAGACGGCTCCTCCTCCCTGTACAGCTGAGCAGAAGGTTCGGTTGTTGCTCTGGTGGTTTCTGTCTTCGATCTACCTCGGAGACAAGGGAGAGAGGCTGTCGACGAAGCTTCTTCCCTTCCTTTCTGACCTGAGCTCCCTAGGGCGTTGGGACTGGGTCACTGCTGGTTTTGCGGTCCTCATCCGCTTCATGAGGGCCATGGTTCGTCCGGAGTTGATGGAGAAGGGGACTTCTCCTGGCGCTGTCGGACCTGGACTACTGCTGGAGGTATGAACCTTCATTTAGACCAAAATTAATTCCTTTCTTTATCCAAACATGAAAGATCGTTATTGACTATCTTGCTTTACAGGCGTGGGTGTACTCCTATTTTCCGGGCCTCGCGCCCAAGAGGACGGAGCCGCTGGAGAAGGCATATCCCGTGGTGAGGGATTGGGTGATGTGCAGGACGAAGAGCAAGCGTTCTTCTCACGGTGTCTACCGGCGGGACGTGAACGCTCTTCAGCTAGACAGTGTAAGCATTTCACTTATATTCATTTGCTTCTATATTGCCTTTAAATTGATCATAAGAATGATTCCTTTGTTTATCTTTTCCCAGTGGGTGCCCAGGCCTTGGGCGGAGTACGCTGACATGCCTCCTTTTGTGGCTGAGGTCCTTCGACCTAGGAGCTCGAGCCGGCTGCTGTTGAGGACGTCGATGGGTCCTGTGTGGTACTTGGGCGAGCGCTTGGCTCGTCAGTGCTGTCAGGACGTGTTGACGGTTCCCGTTGATCCTCCTATGACGATGTTCCGGGAGCCTTCTGAGGCTGAGAGGGAGGTGGACTTGGCTGGCCCTAGTGGTGACGCCCTCCTTCTTCCTGGCGAGGACTACTCGGCGTTCCTCTACGGGAGGTTGGCGTACTGGCCGGTAGTGGTGAGTATCTCTACTCTCCTTCCTTACTTGGTTTTGAAACTACGATGAAAGATCACCGATTAAAGAGAAACATTTGGTTTTGCAGAAGGTTGAGGCGGCGGGCATCGAGCCCCCAGAGTACCCCGAGACCTTCGAGTACACTGACGCGACCGGGAGGACGACGATCTCTGAGCTACGCGACTTTGACGTGGCTGTGACAGATGCTAGCCTGGACGACTGGCAGCATCTGATTCGGAGGGTAAACCTCTAATTTTGTGTGATTTTTTTGTGTAAGAACACATTTGATTGAGTTTATTCAATTATTGAGGACTTCTTTTTGAAAATGCAGGTTACGCCGTCTCGGTTCGTGGCGTTATGGAGGGTGGCCAACTGGCTGCGAGCTACTGCCGTCGAGGCACTTGTCGTGGTCGAGGCCGTCAGGTATGAACCTTGTGCCTGTTTCATTTTTGAATTTTGATTTTCCAATTTTTTCTTGTAATTGCTTGAAACGATGGACATGAGCCAATTTTGTTGTTTACAGGGGGACAGCGAGCTGGAGCGAGAGTTGACCCAGTCTCGGGAGGAGACAGCTCGCTTGTTGAGGGAGCTCGAGGTTCGAGACGCCGAGATTGCTGCTCTTGCGGCAAGGGTTGCAGAGCTGGAGGGCGACCAGCAGTAGTTTTGTTTTAGTTTTTGTTTGTTTGTTGGCTGTATTTTGCACAGTTGTACATTTTGGACCTTCATTTTGAACATTCTGGACTTTATTTGGGGCTCGAGCCCCTAGTTTGTTGTACATTTCCCCTTTTTGGTTGTATATAAGATGGCCTGAGTACCTTTGTTGCTGGGTTGTGCTGCTTGTATCTGCAGGTTAGCTTTGAACAGGTTTGGTAGATGACGGTTTACGCCGTCATGCCGCCGAAATACATAAAAATCACGCAAAACATACATATGGCCTTGATTAGCGCAAAACGAGTGACTCAAAAGATTGCAAAAATGCAAAAATTTTGCCGGAAATGACCGGACGGTAGGGAGGGTTACCCCCTAAAAAAGAAAAAAATAGAAATCTATAAGTTAGAAATGAGATGATTAAAAAAAATGAAATAAGTTTAAATCGAAATGAGAATTATTTCTTAAAATGAATTATATCCAAATGAGAATTATTTCCTAAAATGAATTTGTACGAGTGTGGTGAAATGACGAAAATGTCGATGTCGTCTCGAAATGCATGCCCGCGGAAGTTAGGAAACCCGAAATATGGTAACCTCCACCTATTTACCAAAATAATAACCCGTAGGAATAGGAAATTATTCCTCATGGAATTAGGAAAGATCTAACGCGGAAAATCACAGAAGTTAAGCTGAGGAAGAGGCGCAGCATGAGCTGCGTCCCTTTGAAGAGGCGCAGCAGGTGCTGCGCCTGTTCCCAGGTTGTTCTGGCAGATTTTTGGAAACAGAAATTAGTATAAATAGAGACGTCGTTGGAGCTTTTGTTCACACAATTTTTCCGTCTCTTCTTCGTCTTATTACTTAAAATTCTTAATATAATCACTCATCATGAATACTTTGGAGATTCGCCTGAAAGAATGGACCAACGAATTTTCCAACATGGAGAAATATGATATGGGCGCCTATAATCTTGGATCACTGCTGAGTTTGAAGCTTATCAAGGTTGTCAAACCGTTCTTGGATGCTTGTCTCGATTATTGGGACCCGAATTACCATGTTTTTGCGTTCCCTAGAGGCGATATTTGCCCATTTCCTGAAGAAATTGCTGCGATTGGTGGGTGGGACCCTGAACACTTGCCTGCCATTCCCTCTACTTCGCAAGGGTACAAGAGCAAATTTAGAGACTTGCTTGGGTTGACTAGACTCGAGGTGGACCGTCTAGTGACCTCGAAGGGAGTGCGAATGTTGGACTTCATTGACCGATTTATTAACAGGGCTGACCCCACCGTTTCTTATGTTGTCAGTGAAGGAAATGTAGATCTATATACATACTAACATACTCATATATGTCTTAATTAATTTGTCATAAAATTAAATATGGATTTTATGCATGCAAACAATATGATAAAATAGAGGAGAAATCATGTTCTTACATTGGTGATTTCGGTTTTATTGGGCACAAAAGAAATCTCCTTTTCTTTTGTTCTTGAGCTTTCCTAAGATGGAAGAACAAGATCCAAGTGTAGGATCTCTCCTTAGGATTAATACCCAAAGCTTTCTCTTAATTCAAATTAATATTATAAGTACTAGTATAATATTAATCTAGTAGAAAATTGACCCAAAATTATTATGAACACTTAACAATTTCGGTATTATGGAGAAGAATAAGAGAGCTTTTTATCTCTCTAGAAATATTAATTTTTGGATAATAGTTGAATGAATAATACACTAACTAAAACTAAGTAGTGTATATGTAAAAATATAAGACAAAACCCTTGGCTTTCTTTCTTGGAAAACCGGGTGGGAGGAGGTGTTTAGGGGAGCCAATGCATGCCCACATTTGTCTTCACAAGGTTTAATAGGGTTGCATGGCTACTCTTGCTTTTTAATCATTATGTTTTCCACTTATAATATAAACACAATATTAAGCCTAATACTCCTCCATTTTCGGCACTTTAGTTAATATGGATTCCATATTATTTTTGTCAATTGTCAATATGTCACATGTCATATGTCACATAAATTTGTTGTGTATTTTAACATATTAAAATCAACGTATTAATAAAAATACGTCACATACAAAAAGCGACATAGTAATTTCATAATTACTTGTGCCAAAATATTTTACCAATTTATAAATCGTATTTATAATAATTCATTCAAATTTAATTGTTTCTGTAAACAATAATTTCATCCGAGTAATGATACGATTCATTTACTCAGACCGTATCTCATTTAATCACATTTCAATTTGATACGTAAATTTTACTTCCAAAGTCGTCCGTCAATTTTCAAGTAATTTAATTAACTCGTAACATTATACGATTAATTAAATAATCAATTAAGAGTGTTGCCCTATAGGTATGACCTAGGGGGTCAACTGATCACCACCGTCACACGACAGTAATGTCAAACTCTAGTCAGCCAATCATTACCGATATATGTTGACCAGTTGACAGTAACAATATTACTTCCCAATTGTATTCTTTATAATGAGATTTAAACATGTGATCATCATGATCAACAGTCGTGATCGCATTATTGTCGGAGGACACATATTCCAACAATCTCCCACTTGTCCTCGACAAGTGTGCGTCACCAATTCTCTTGTCCTATTACTATCTCCCACTCAATGCAAGGTGTCTTTCAGGTCGTACTTGCAAGTGATCATATCGAGAGTGGTTTCCTCGATCTGGAGAATAACTGATTGACCGGATTTATCCACTCTGGATACCTTCCGAGCGTGGCCACGCATTTCCAGTTCATTACTCCTCGAGTGGCCCTGAGATATTGTTATAACCCTGACTAGGGGTGGACAATTCCTATCGCACTCATTCCCTTTGACTAGCCACAGCCATCATAACCCAAAATATGCCCATTTGACCCCATTTACGAACGTCGTAGTAACACAAATCAAAGTTAATCTGAAACTGTGCCATCTTAGGCGAATAGTCTTTAGTCAAAAAAATCGACTCATTTGAATACTATAGTAGCTCTCGCCACGACCAGGCTATATAATTTGCCAGAACTCTATAAGCGGTCATTAGGCCCGACAAAAATGTTCCTAACAGTCTGCCTATGTGATCGACTAGTCATCTCACATGACTCTATGGCACTTGAACTTGCCATCAATCGCATCACACTCTAGTCACTACGAGACGTCATCTCATATAAGTAACTATGGGCAAATACAATGTTAATCCATGTTCACTTTAACGGGGTTCAATTGTCTCTACAACCCGTTTGGATGTAACAATGTACAAGGTGAGTTAATAATAACTCAAACGACAAATGTCAACATCACACTCGGGTATTCAATATCATATTACAACCTTGTGATGTATATCGTCAGTGTAAACACTTATTGATTGCAATAGAAGTTTAACATCCCATGTGTCCATGTGTTCAAACTTCTTACACTTGCAATTTCCTTTGCATTCATGTTCTCTCTTATAGCATGAATCTTACCAAGTACACATCAAGGTTCCCGACCTTGGTTTCGGTTCTTTAACTTGAAAGAACTTTCTTATCGACTATCACATAACGAACGAATTTGTGATGAATAATATAACTTGTACTGATCAAGTATTCCATCCACACACAATGCACTAGGTATGTGTTTTGTAGAATCTTGTAACAATTGACAAGATTATTTAGCTTAGCACTTCTCACAAGTCCTAGCTTTACTAGGAAAGATTAATTTTTGAATAACCTCTTATTCAACCAAGCATCTTTCCAAAACTTCTCATTTCTCTTTCTAGGCTTGAAAGTATTGGGATTCTCATAAATCCTCCTATGTGCTCGGATTTTCTATAATATGTGCAACCTCTTATCACATAATGGAGTATTCCGTCAAACACCGAAATCGCTCATCAGATTCTACTTGAGAATTCATGACGTTTCTATTATGGCTTACCAATCAATCATCATGCTCTTATGCATATGATTCATAATTGGACATGTACATGATTATTCTAATGGCGGAAACATTAGTTACTAATAATTATGAGATCAACCGTTCATAGGTTCAATGAACGACCATGACTGCTAATGGCAATTCCATTTTCATCTACATGAATAACCTATGTGAATGTTGATACGATGTGTATCTCTTAATACTAATCCAACATCCCTTGATGTAATTGGATTTATCATAGTCCATTTTCATCCAGAATTGAAAACTCAAAAGCTTCTTTATGAAAGAAGGTATTAGCTCGTCATTCTTTAATGAGTGATGAGTTGTAAATATTCAAAGGATGATAGCTCCCACTAAATTTCATGTCTTCACATGAGAATTTCCTAACTCCCACTCAATTCTACATATTTCGAAATTGACTTCTCAATCGAAACTTTTATTAAGAATTGAAATATAAATTGCATTGCCAAGTTATTAGGATAAAATCATATATGTTCCCATCATATCCTTTCAAAATACCTATTTTGAAGTGGTCTCATCTTAACCTTACGGAAAGAGATTTTAAATCTCCAACACACTCATGTCATAATGATGTGTAGTAATGTCATTATTCAAATATAAACAATATCTAGAATACGTCCTTCGCAAATACCCTTTTGGAAGGAGGTTTAACCATTTCATAGTGAGGTTAAGCAATGACATTTGCGTGGTTAAAACTTTGGCCATTGAAGATATCGGTATATCAATCTTTGCAACTCGATCATAACTAGTATGTTACTATGATTCATTTAGGCTCTTAAGTAAATCTCAAGGTTGAAACTATTGGTCAAATATTTCATAAACTTAGTCAAAAACTTGTTAAGACTTTTCATTAGTCATTTTTCTTCCAAAACTTTCTTTTGGTCTCCTCGTGTAGTTATCTTGAGAATATACTCTTATGATTACTTCACTTGGTCTCTTTAGTCATATAAAACTAACTTGAGACCATAGATCTCATCTATTCGGTATACTATGTAAATAGATATACCTTCATTCAAATCATTCTCTCTTGCGTAGATCTTTATTTACACAAGTACACAATTTTATCCTCCCTTGTGTGTTGTGTTCTCATTTTTCTCCCACTCTATCTTTAGAATAAATACACTATAGATTCAAAGATAGCATATGAGACACAAATTAATGATGTTGAAGTATAAGGAGAACTATCTCATAGATAGACTAATGGTTATTGATTTCATATGTGTTCTTGGTGATTGACATTCCTTTAAGAGAGTTCATAGACTCAAAATCGCTTTATAAATGATCATACACAAGCCTTAAGCATGTGGACATATAATGAAACCCGTCATTATATTTGTCTATTAGATCATTTTAAGTGAATAATCTATTTCAAAGTGCAAGCATTTAAAGATGAATTTTAGAACATTAAAAGGATAAATGATAAAACGGGTGACTTGGGTTGCAAACCAAGTCACCATCATCCAAAATACAAACCATTATCCAAAATACTTTTCCATGTCGAACACGGAAATTTAAAGTTCTAAAGATTCAAAACATAAATTAAAGTAAGACAATGAAAAGCAAAGCTCCATAAAAGCTATCCCTAGCTTCTTGATGGTTTCTCATGCTTGCTTTTCCTTTTCCTTGTCTTTGCTTGGTGGAGGCCCTATTTACAATAAAAAGGGAGATACATTATCACAACTTTGCATCATAATACCATAGTTGAATTAGAAACATAAAAGAAGGATAGTCATTTACCTACTGGAGTGATCTTTCCAGCTTTGATATCACCAAGGTATTTGGAACAATTTCTTTTCCAATGTCCCATGCCATTACAATAATGGCATTTATCAAGAGGACCCTTCTTGACTTTTGAGGTGCTAGCTTCATTAGGCTTAGCTTTGGTGAATGTGGGAGCTAGCTTCTTGCCCTTTCTCCCATTCTTCTTGAACTTCCTCTTACTCTTAGTGCTTATGTTAAGCACATCCTTGGGAGGGTTCACATTTAACCCCATGTCCCTCTCGGCTTGCACAAGTAACTTGTGCAACTCCTCAAGAGACACATCCTTGTCTTGCATGTTGAAATTCACCCGGAATTGCACATATGCCTTGACTTTGGACAAGGAGTGTAGAATCCTATCTACGATGAGTTCTTTGGGGATTTCAACCTTTTGAATTTTCAAGGTCTCGACAAGCTCCATGAGTTTGAGCACATGAGGGCTAACCTTTTGGCCCTCTTTGAAGTCGAGATCAAAGAATGCCGCGCCGCCTCATATTGGACGATCCGCGGAGTTTGTGAAAACATGGTCACAAGTTTGGAGTAAATCTCATTAGCATTGCCCATTTTAAAGGCTCTCCTTTGGAGGTCCGCCTCCATCGCAAATATCAAGACATTTTTCATTGCGGCGGACTCCTTTTGGTAAGCCTCATATGCTTCCCTAGTGGCCGCGGTGGACCTAGTGGAGGGTTCGGGTGGAGAGGCCTCGGTAAGGTAACGAAGCTTGTCGTCACCTTCGGCGGCTAATTTGAGTTGGGCATCCCATTCGGAGAAATTTGACCCATTCTTTTCAAGTTTACATCGATCCATAAAGTATCGGAGCCATGACGAACTAGCGAGAGGTGTAGCATTAGGAGTTGGTGTTGGTGTTGCCATTTGTTATGAAAAAGAAGTGGTCTACAAAACAAAATATAAGGAGTAAAACAAATGTCGTTTTAATAATAATACTCGTAAAAATGTATGATTTAAACAAGTTTTATGCATTTTTCTAGTGACCTCTACCCAACTAGATAAATGATTCCAAGACCCAAATTCATATCGACTTAGGCACGGTATGGCCGATGAAACCTTTATCAATATAACTCGGTGGATTAACGTTTTAATCGATTCTACTTTTAGAACTCTTGGTTGATAAAATTACTCTAATAATTATCTATAGCCCGGAACACATGCAACTACGGTCGCGAATACTTCCGTTGAGCTCAATCCAAATTTCGAATAAATGTGTCCATGATCCAAATCCACATCAACTTGGGCACGATATGGCCGATGAAACCCTTATTAACATGAACTCGGTGGATTAACACTCATCACCCACTTCCCCTACGTAACAAGGTTTGTACCCCGGTAGGGCCGAGTGCACTCCCTCGCGAAATAGGTTTTCATGGTTTCTACTATTTGGTAAGGCTATGTCTCAATTGTTTGTTTTAGCGAGAGGTCATGTCAATTTATTATCTATCACGTTTTAAGTGAACTAAAGCGGTGAGCTACGATAATTCGAATTGACACAGTCGATAAACTCGATAAAATAAGGATGCATGTTTTAGTTATGGCGATTTAGCGATGCATGTGACATAAAATAAAATGCAAGCATAAAGATAAATAAATCCTAGTATGGCCTTTCCTAAAATAGAAAAACTATTTAACTATTACATATTCGGAAACCAACTCCATTGGTCCCTTGAACTTCGGTTGTGGCACGCATCTCGAGGTAACACCGTCTTTATGTATCGCCATTCTTGAAGAAATCCGTCTTTTGGAACTCCGGAATGAATAAAATTACATAATAAATTACATAATTTCCTATTATACATTTGTAACTAAAATAAAAATAAATCTATTAAATTACAAAACGGTGATACGAGATCACAATAAAATTACAACCGAATCGATACTCCCATACATTTCGGGAAATACCAATTAAAATCTAAGGCCATACTAAGTAAAATTACATAATTCAAAATTACATAAATTAAAATTATGACAATCATAAAGAAAAATGCAGCATTATAATATGTATGAACATGCTCAATTTTATGCTAAATCGCCTTTAATTAGCCAATATCGTATATTACTTGTTTTTACGGTTTGCGTGATTTCAACATTTTACAATCACAAAAATACATAAACTCATATTTATGCATAAGTTAATTACCCTAACCTCTTAGGACTCAAAATTTAGTCTTCACTAATAATTTGACCATAATTAACCTATATTTTATAAAATTGTTCATAAATGGACCAAAAATTACAAAAATAAGCTATAAACTTCAAATAAATCACAAAATTTCAAATAAATTAAAAATTTGAAATTTAAACTCATGAACATTCTGGAAAAATACCATGACACTCATAATGTTCAAAATCTTAGGTTAAAAATTTCGAAATTTTTCCGGAAAAACAATGTTGCGGTTTATCGATTTTTTAATAAAATAATCATAAAAACATGGAAAAATTATTTTCACTAACTTTTCAATTTTAGATCTGAAAAAGATAATAAAATGCAACATTAGACGTTTTTCCTAAGTCATAGATTATGTTTTATTAATTTTCCACTAATAATGTCACTATTTATGCTATTTTTCTTCAAAAATCCATAAATCATGCTAAAAGACTTCTTTATAGCCAATTATTTTACACACATCTTGTAAAATTTCATGTGACAACATATTAATTTTCTATGACCAGATTCGAAATTTAACTCATATTAACCTATTTTTCACCTAAATCCGAATTTAATAATGAAAAATTCATTTTTCGAGCATAACAAGTCCAAAAAATATGAAAATTTACAGGTTATCTCAAAATAATATATGTGACAACATATCCAAAAATCAACTGAAAATTCGAAGTATAGCTAATTTTAGACCAAAAAATGACATTTTTACTCATAAAATCATATTTAAATGCCATTATTGTAAAATATGAACAATAAAAATCCGTACAATTAACCAAAATATCCTAAAACATTTTAGGATCAGAAATATTAACATGCATGGATTAATTTCGTGATATCTCATAATAACACAAATTTTACAAGTTTTATATGTTATTCTTATAACTCGGAAAAACTTTTAACCGATTTGCATGCAAACAACCATGGCTCTTGATACCGATTGAAGGAAATGTAGATCTATATTCATACTAACATACTCATATATGTCTTAATTAATTTGTCATAAAATTAAATATGGATTTTATGCATGCAAACAATATGATAAAATAGAGGAGAAATCATGTTCTTACATTGGTGATTTCGGTTTTATTGGGCACAAAAGAAATCTCCTTTTCTTTTGTTCTTGAGCTTTCCTAAGATGGAAGAACAAGATCCAAGTTTAGGACCTCTCCTTAGGATTAATACCCAAAGCTTTCTCTTAATTCAAATTAATATTATAAGTACTAGTATAATATTAATCTAGTAGAAAATTGACCCAAAATTATTATGAACACTTAACAATTTCGGTATTATGGAGAAGAATAAGAGAGATTTTTATCTCTCTAGAAATCTTAATTTTTGGATAATAGTTGAATGAATAATACACTAACTAAAACTAAGTAGTGTATATGTAAAAATATAAGACAAAACCCTTGCCTTTCTTTCTTGGAAAACCGGGTGGGAGGAGGTGTTTAGGGGAGCCAATGCATGCCCACATTTGTCTTCACAAGGTTTAATAGGGTTGCATGGCTACTCTTGCTTTTTAATCATTATGTTTTCCACTTATAATATAAACACAATATTAAGCCTAATACTCCTCCATTTTCGGCACTTTAGTTAATATGGATTCCATATTATTTTTGTCAATTGTCAATATGTCACATGTCATATGTCACATAAATTTGTTGTGTATTTTAACATATTAAAATCAACGTATTAATAAAAATACGTCACATACAAAAAACGACTTAGTAATTTCATAATTACTTGTGCCAAAATATTTTACCAATTTATAAATCGTATTTATAATAATTCATTCAAATTTAATTGTTTCTGTAAACAATAATTTCATCCGAGTAATGATACGATTCATTTACTCCGACCGTATCTCATTTAATCACATTTCAATTTGATACGTAAATTTTACTTCCAAAGTCGTCCGTCAATTTTCAAGTAATTTAATTAACTCGTAACATTATACGATTAAATAAATAATCAATTAACAGTGTTGCCCTATAGGTATGACCTAGGGGGTCAACTGATCACCACCGTCACACGACAGTAATGTCAAACTCTAGTCAGCCAATCATTACCGATATATGTTGACCAGTTTGATGATAATAATATTACTTCCCAATTGTATTCTTTATAATGAAATTTAAACATGTGATCATCATGATCAACAGTCGTGATCGCATTATTGTCGGAGGACACATATTCCAACAATCTCCCACTTGTCCTCGACAAGTGTGCGTCACCAATTCTCTTGTCCTATTACTATCTCCCACTCAATGCAAGGTGTCTTTCAGGTCGTACTTGCAAGTGATCATATCGAGAGTGGTTTCCTCGATCTGGAGAATAACTGATTGACCGGATTTATCCACTCTGGATACCTTCCGAGCGTGGCCACGCATTTCCAGTTCATTACTCCTCGAGTGGCCCTGAGATATTGTTATAACCCTGACTAGGGGTGGACAATTCCTATCGCACTCATTCCCTTTGATCGCATTATTGTCGGAGGACACATATTCCAACAGCCAGGCGAAGGGCATTTGGGTTTTGCTTGTTGCATTTGTATGTCTTCCAAGGGAATGTTGATGAAGACTTGAGAGGTGATCCCCGTCTTCTGGGCCTTATTGAGCAAATGGAGCTGCGCAGGAGCCCAGCTTGTTTATGCTTAGGAGAGATCTTGTTGGGCTTGGATAATAGGAGAGCCAATCGTGACCTACCGTATTTGGGAAGTTTCGTCATTCTGCAAGTAAAAGAACATTTCTTTCTTTTTTTTTTCTTTTCCTTTCTTTTTTTTTTCTTTCGTTTGTTTTTTTTTTTGTTTTTTTTTTCGTTTTTTTTTTCGTTGTTTTTTTTATGTCTAATACCCGCTTTTGGTAGGTTTGGCTTATGGAACGGCTTCGATTGATCGAGCCCCCAGTTCATGTTCCTTCTTATCATGCTCGGTCAATTGCCATGAGGACCAGGCTTTACATGATGGATTTCACCCGAGTCTGCAATTATTGGGAGAACAAACTGAAGAGTGACGATGGCCCGTTGATTAGGTGGATTGTGCCGTGGTGGCATCTCAAATCTGTCACCGGAGTGTCTTCTTTGGATCCTACTCGGTCCGTGCGCATTCCTGGCCTGGAATTTATAGTGTGCATTTTCCGGGAAAGGCTGATGAGACAAGTTGGACTAAAACAGACAATCCCGAAGCTTGATACTGTCTCGCTGACTGCTGTGGCGCTGACTACAGAGAGCCGAAGGGAGTGGGCCATTAAATGGGCTCAAAGAAATGTATGGTTCTTGAACTCTTCTGCTAATGCCTTATGGGTGTCAGATTCTTATCTGCGATGGAGGAAAGCTACTACTCCGGAAGAGCGCGAGAGATTGAGGAAGCGTGAATCCGTTGACTATAAGGCGCGCGAGGTGGAGAAAGAGAAAGTAAAGCATTTGACTGAGGGAGAGGAAGAAGCCGGGTTTCGAGTTGTTCGTCCTTCGAAGAAACCGAAGACTTCTCCTGTCGTAGAGATGGTGATTGGCAAGAATGGGAATTCTAGGCCTCGAGAAAGACCTTTGGTGATTAGGTCCAAAGTGGCGCAAGAACGTCCGGCTCGAGGTCGTGACAAGAAATATGACAAGAATGACAAGGGCAAAGGGAAGATGGAAGAATAGCCCGAGTCTTTATATATTTATTTATTATTATTATTATTGTTGTCATAAAAAGGTGGGGTTTTTAGAATCCTAGCCTATTCTATTTTTATTATGTAGCGTACTATTACTATTAGAAAATGAATGAAATAAAAAAGGTTAAGTGGTTATGAAACCGTTGTGATTTTCTATTTATTATTCTTGTCGAATTCCAAATGCAATGCAAATGTCCTTTTATTTACATTTTAAAAATAATGGGTTGTATCCTGTGAAGGATTGCCTACATATTCACTTAAAAAAATGAAATCAAACCCTTGCGCGTAGTTCGAGTAAATGTAAAAGAATAATTGTTCTAAGCAAGAGCTTGTAGTGAACTTAGAAAATAAGCATGAGCTTTTGCTTACTCTGAAGGTGCAAATTTAGTTTATTTGATGATATGAGGACGACAAAAATTGTCAAAGTGCAAGAGCAAAGTGACATTAGCTTATTTAAGCTTGGCCAGGGGCCGTTTATTTAGTGCCGCAAGAGCGACACGTGAGGTTACGCGAGGCGCGTTTTTTGTTCCTATTCTAGGCATAGTACCATTTTAGTTGGTCAAGGTTTGTCGGGTTGGAAAACTCATTCCCGTCTAGGTCTGTGATTCTAACCGCACCCCCTGGAAGTATGGACTTGACTAAAACTGGTCCGGCCCAATTAGGTTTGAATTTTCCCCGTGGGTCAACAGGTAGAAGAGCTCTAACCGATTTGAGTACTAAGTCTCCTTCCTTGATGTTTCTTGGCCTAACCCTTTTGTTGAAAGCTCGTTTGATACGTGCTTGATATGTTTGGACATTATGCAAGGCGCGTAGCCTACGTTCATCCAGGAGGATGAGTTCTTCATATCTATCCCTCTTCCAATCGGCTTCTGGGATTTGACTTTCAAGTAGAATACGCAAGGATGGTATCTCTAGCTCGACTGGTTGTACAGCTTCCATGCCGTTAGTCAAATAGAAAGGGGTAGCCCTAGTGGGCGTCCTAACAGATGTACGATATCCCCATAAAGCAAAGGGTATCTTGCTCAGCCAATCTCGATAGTTGTCAATCATTTTCTTGAGAATTGTGACAACATTCTTATTTACTGCCTCTACCGCGCCGTTAGTCTGTGGTCTATGGGGCGAAGAGTGGTGATGCCTAATCTTGTATTTGGCTAGCAATTGCTCAGTCTCAGCTTGGAAATGTGATCCATTATCACTAATGATCTCATGTGGGCAACCGTATCGACTGATGATGTTGTTTTGTATGAACTTTGCCACATTTTTAGCCGTAAGACTAGTGTAGGAAGCCGCTTCTACCCATTTGGTGAAATAGTCGATTGCCACTAGGATGAAACAAACCTCCTGTTCCTACCGGGGGGTTATCTTCCGATTATGTCGATTCCCCAAGCAGAAAATGGCCAAGGAGATGTCATCGTATAGAGCAATGAAGGAGGGACGTGTTGTACATTCCCGAAGATTTGGCAATTGTGGCAATGTCTTACGTATTTGATGCAATCGGATTTCATTGTGGTCCAATAATACCCCAGACGTGTGATTTTATTTGCCATCATGGGCCCACTCATGTGAGGACCGCATTCTCCATCGTGGACTTCTTCCATCACCTTTCGTGCCTGTGAATGATCAAGGCAACGTAGGATTACACCAAGAGGTGTTATTTTGTATAACTCTCCTTGCATGAGAACGTATTGGGAAGCTAGTAGGCGTATAGCACGTTGTCCCCTCTTGTCCATATCGGGTGGATAGGTACCGTTGAGCTTGAAATTCAGGATTGCTTGGAACCAGGGTTCCTGTGCGATTTCCTCTTCATCAGTGATTTGGTGTACATAAGCCGGCTCTGACCGTCGTTCGATGCACAAAGGCATTTCTATCATGTCATCTGGCATATTAATCAAAGTTGTAAGTTTTGCAAGAGCATCTGCAAATTGATTTTCTTCCTGAGGTAGGTGTAGATATGTCACGTGATCAAAGAATTGGGCAACTTGGTCTATTCTGGCTTGATAAGGTGCTAGGCTTTCGCTTCGAATTTTCCAAGATCCTGTAACTTGGTTGATGATCAGTGATGAATCCCCATGTACTCGGAGGTTTTTAATGCCTAAGCTCACTGCCGCTTGTAATCCGATGAGACAAGCTTCGTATTCGGCAGCATTGTTTGTCACCTCAAAGTCGAGTTTGACAGCGATTGGTGTGTGCTCGCCTTCAGAAGAAATGTGCAACACTCCTATTCCAAACCCTCTTAAGTTTGATGCCCCATCAAAGTAAAGATCCCAGGAGTCTACATCAGTTTGGAGTATATCCTTGTCCGAAAATGACCAAGTGTCTATTGTTTGTGCATCATTGATGGGATTTTCTGCGAAGAATTCGGCAACGGCGCGCCCTTTTATAACTTTTAGAGGCACGTATTTGAGGTCAAATTATGAGAGCATCAAAGTCCATCTTGCTAGGCGTCCGTTGAGGACGGGTTTCTCGAAGAGGTATTTGACTAGATCCATTTTGGAGTATATTTTGACGGAGTAGCTAAGCATGTAATGGCGTAGCTTCTTCGTCGCCCACAGAAGAGCGAGGCATGTCTTTTCGAGTTGTGAGTATTTGCACTCGTACTCCAAGCACTTCTTACTAAGGTAGTAGATAACCCTTTCTTCACTTCCTACGGTCTGAGCTAGCATGGCACCCATGGCTGTTTTAGTTACTGTGAGATATAAACCAAGAGGTTGATCTCGTTGAGGTGGCATGAGCACTGGTGGTTAGCCAATATTTCTTTGATTCGGTCCAATGCCTTTTGACAATCATCATCCCACATTGTGTGGCCTGTTTTCTTGAGCTTCTTGAAGATAGGCTCGCAAATCATGGTGAGTTTTGATATTAATCGACTTATTGATACGTGCCTAATGTATAGTCTTTTTGGCCTATTTCAGCACGTATTTCTATGCATTTATATACTGTTTTTATAGTATTTTGCCCCGAATTGGCTACTTTGGTGTATTTTGTCCTTTTTGTAGGGATAATCGCGGAAGTAGCGGAACCATACTCCTTTTCGTCCTTTTTGCATGCATTTAGAGGAGACGGGATTATCCCAGAGTGAGATGTTGCACTTAGAAGTGTCGTTGCACGCATTACGAGACATTTGGGTGAAGACGTGAGCTGAATTGAAGACCCAAGTGGTCTATCGAGCTGTTTGGTGGTCTATCGAGCTGATTGGTGGTCGATCGACTGGTTCCTAAGTTACCCAAGGCTCGATCGAGCTATTCCTTACTCGATCGAGTAAGCTGCATTTGACCAAGTCCTCGATCGAGTACCCTGCTGGTCGATCGAGGAGTTTCTGCTGAGATCTTGGTCGATCGAGTGGTTTAACCCACTCGATCGAGAGGCTTCCGACTCTATGGGCTTTAAGTAGTCCGTGTTTTAATTATTTCCGCAATAACACTTTGTGTTTGGCTATTTAACCTATGTTTTTACTAGGTTATTAGTCATCTTTTATCTACCATCTACCTTTTATCTACTCTTTTTATCATCTTTTTACTCTCTGAGTTTAGACATTAGACACTGTTACTTTCTACGTTGCTTCAACCTTCGACTGCTACTTTTGTTTCCGGAATTGCTTCGCTCGGATTTCGAGTTCTTTACGCCGGAATTTGCTTGGATTGTAATTCCCTTCCTTCTTTCAATAATAATTAACCTTCGTTGCATTAATTTCTTGTTGTCCTTATTTATTCTTCTGCCCTAATTTATTTATTAGCGAATTTTATTATTATTTCATTATGTCATCTGCTGGAAATTTATCTGCTGTTAGATTAGTTATGAGTATGAGTAGCTAAACCCCTTCATGTTGGGATTAGGGGATCTGCGGTAGAATAATGACGACGTAGTGAATGAATTAGACGAATTGACATAAGAGACTCTGTCACTATAGCAATATAACTGTAATTCTCGACCTAGTTGAGTGCACGCTTCTATGTCACCTATTAATCTGGCTACAATTAATCCTGGATCGAAAGATTGGACTAAATAGGCCTGCTATAAACAGTAGACTACCCTAATGAGGACGAAAGTTAAGTTAGTGGTATTTTAGGGTGGGAAGTGGACCGAAAGGACCTTCTAATATCCGTCTCGCATTAGTTCGTCTGAGTCATTTACTGCTAAGTTGTTGAACTACCGTAGTGAACCGAGTTCCCGACATGTCCCTCTCTTATTGATAGTTTTAATTCACTTCCTGCTTACTGCTCTTTGCTTATTTCTCTTTCCTTTTACTCCGTAGTTTAGAACCAAAAATTAATCAACACCAATTGTTACCATAGGATTAGAAATAGATAGCTGTAGTTGCATTCCTCCCTGTGGATTCGATACTCGACTGCCTCTACTACATTTTTAGTTGAGACCGTTAGGTTTTATTTTTGACAGGTACGCGACAGACGTGTCAAATTTTGGCGCCGTAGCCGGGGAGGCAATTGTTTAAATTACTAGCTTTTTATTTTTAATTCTTCTTTTAGTTTAAGGAACATCGTTCCTTAGACTATTCTCATATCTTGTCTGTAGTTTCGTCTTATGCGCAGGTCGCAAGGTGGTCCACTACTACCTTTTGATCCCGAGATTGAGAGATCTCTGCACGTAAAAAGGAGATTATTTCAAGAGCAACAGGCAGAGGAAGAGCCTAGTTCTCGTGGTAACTTTTACGAGAACGAGCTTTTCGAAGACAATCCACCGTCTTCTCTAGTTTCCAATTCATCAGTTGAGTCTGTCACTTTCCCAGAATTTCCCGAAATGGCTGAGGAAGCAACCATTGCTAGTCACTCCGAGCCCACAGCTGACAATCTCTATAAAGGGTTCGAACTGCCGGGAGATGCTAGGAAGTTCGAGCCCAAGCCTGCATACATCAATATGGTCGAGAAAAATCAGTTCGGGAGCTGAATCAAGATGCGGCTCAAAGATATGGAGACTTTCATTGATTATCGCTGCTCCATACCTCCTCCCACTGGCGTGACAAATGACCGATCAAAGAAACTATGTTCATCTTCTCACTCCGCGATGCTGCAAGGGAGTGGTACAGGGATTTGGACCGAGCTGCTCACGGCATAGTAGATTGGAATTCGCTAGCATTGGCGTTTTATAAGAAGTACTTCTCTGCTTCGAGAACCATAGCCATCAGAGCTCAGATAACAAGTTTCAAACAAGGGCCTGACGAGAACTTCCACGAGGCATGGCTTCGATTTAAGAAACTGGTGCGGACCATACCGCATCACGGTTTCGAAAAGTGGAGCCTGTGTAACCATTTTTACAATGGTTTATATGATGATCAGAGGGCTATATTAGATGCTGCAGCCAATGGTCGATTTGCTGACAACTTGGGAGCCACCAAAGGGTGGAAGATTATAGATGATTTAGCCACTCACAGAGCTGAATATGGGAATTCAAGAGGAAACCAAAGGAGAGCCGTTGAATCCTCTTCAGTGGCCGCGTTAGAAGCCCTTACTGCTAGGTTCGACAAGTATGAACTAGGGGGAGCTCTCAAGCCAGGGATGTACCAGGTTAATGCTATGACAGACGGTCCTTTCGTCTGTACGAGATGTGGGGTAGATGGACATGTCGCTGATTATTGTCCTAGTCCTTATGAGCAATGTGCTGCCTTCCAACATTACAGGCAAAACAACACTCATTACGAGCCGAATATCCACCCCAATTTGAGGTGGAGTAACCAGAACGTACTCAACCCCACCGCTCCTCCAAATCAGCAGCAGCAGCCCTACATTCCTCCACACCAGAAGCAACAAGGCTATCAGAAGCCTCCGTCTTTCAACCCGCCTAACCAAGGTGCTTCGTCATCTAGCGGGGTGAGTGAGATAGGTGAGTTAAAGTCCATGATGCAGTCCATTGCAAAGCAATTACAACAGAAGGACACGGCATTCAAGGCACTTGAGACTCAAGTTGCTCAACTGGCTGAAAATCAATCTTCGAGGAAGCCCGGTCATCTACCGACTCAAAATGACAAAAACCCAAATGAGACGGTACATCTGATAGAGTTGAGAAGCGGTCTCTCTTATGAAGGACCGAAGTACGTAAATCGGACCCGGGAAGCATCGGCGATGATGAACAGTGTTCTGTTAAGAGAAAGGGACTCACGACACAGGAGTTACTCGATCGACTGAAGTCTGATGCTCGATCGAGTGGAATTGGTGAGGAAAGCCCTCGATCGAGTAGTCTTTCTGCTCGATCGAGTGAACTGGAAGCTGAAGATGGTCGATCGAGTGGGGATGTTGCTCGATCGACTAAAGTTGCTAAGGATGGTGCTCGATCGAGTGAACACATTGCTCGATCGAGTGATATTGATGACGGGAAGCTTATTCGAGAGCCTGCTAGTGCTCGTTTAAGCGAGGAATTACCAGAAAGGCCTCGTTCGAGAGGTAAGAAGCGTCCAAAGGATACCGAACCTGCTCCGGAAGACACTTTGGAAGCGAGAAACAAGGGGCTCGAGATACCAATCACGGTTCCCTTCCCGAGGCGGCTGTAGAATACCAAGATTAATCAACAGTTTGGCAAATTTGTTGAGCTTTTGAAGAGTTTGGAAGTTTCCGTGCCGTTCACTGAATTGCTGACCAAGGTACCCTCTTATTTAAAATTTATGAAAGAGATTTTAGCACGTAAGAGGACCATTAATGATAACGAGACTGTAGCTTTGACTGAGGTGGGGTCAGCCCTATTTCAAAATAAGCTACCTCCTAAGCAATCAGACCCGGGTAGTTTTTCGATCCCTTGTCACATAGGTATGCAATTGATTGATAATGCGCTATGCGATTTAGGCGCTAGCGTAAGTGTTTTACCTCTGTCTCTAGCTAAGAGACTTGGTGTGACAAAACTGAGTTGCACCAACATGACTGTCCAGATGGCCGACCGTAGTTTATCACGGCCACTAGGTGTAGCGGAAGACGTACCTGTTCGGATCGGGAAGTTCTTTATTCCCGTCGATTTTGTCGTCTTAGATATCCCCGAAGATGTGCACACCCCTATCATTTTAGGGAGACCATTTTTGTCCACTGCCCGTGCAGTAATAGACGTCGGGGGGAAGACTTTGACTTTCCAGGTAGGGGACGAGGAGCTGACCTTCCATCAGTCCAAGTTCCGGAGGGCTCCCATGCAAGCTCAGCCTTGCAATGCCCTTTCTTCTGTTGACCCCATTATTGACACTCCAGATGAAAATTTGGAGAATATTGCTGTTATTGCTAACCCTCCGCCTCATACTGAGAGCAAAAAGGAGAAAAAATCGTCTGTTTTCCTTACTGCAGGTACAGATGAAGGCAAGAAAGGAGTTGTCAAAGGACGTGGTGCAGCCGTTATCAATCAAACTGGAGCAAAGGATGCCAAGGAAGATGACAGAGGGGCGAGAACGAAGACAGTTCGAACCTACATAGATTGGAACTATGTTCCTCCTCCTCTTGCAAACAGGAATTCAAGCTCATGGAAATCAAAGAGGACGGTCAGTGTCGCTGAAGTGACGTCCTCCAGTCAGAAGCCCACCAAGGGGCTACTGAAAGCTAATGGGAATTAAACGGGGAAATGCCCCGTGTAACAAATTGTAATAGATATTCGTTTGAATTTCTTTTGAATTTATTTATTATGTTTTTAATTAGGACAATTAGTTTAGACATTTTTTTAGCTTAGACTAAGACTATAGACTGTGTTTTCTGCGTTTTTGGTATTTTGGGATATGTTTGGATATGTTTTACGCAGGTTTGGGGAAGATGCACGCAAATCAAGGAAGAAAAGACGGAAATTCAAAGAAGTCTACACGAGGAAGTCCTCGATCGAGTACTTTTGTACTCAATCGAGTGGAAGTTGGTTCGATCGAGCTTGCTGGTTACTCGATCGAGGAAGGCCACAGAGGAATTGATCGATCGAGAGGACTGTTACTCGATCGAGGAAAAGGGACAGCAAAAGTCCTCGATCGAGTGATTAAAACCACTCGATCGAGTGAGATGAACAGGGACAACGGGAGTTTTCTTTCTTAAAACTCTTTATTTCCCTAATTTTATTTCATTTCATCCCTAATCCCGTCTAACCTCCCCCTTATTGCGATTTCCTTTTTCCCCCAAATCCCCATTTTTTGCCCAAAATCATCAAATCCACCACCAACATTCTATCACTAGCACTTAATTCTTCAATAGCCCCTTGTTTTCCCCTTATTTTGTGTTCGTTTTCACGGTTTTCAAAGGGAATTAGGGTTTTGCGGTTTTTAAATTAAAAATCCGCCTTTGTTGCTTGTTTTTTTTGAAGTTTAATTGCTTGTATAGAATCCTCATCATCAAGTAAGTGTTTCTTTCACACTCTTTGCATTTTATCTTTAATTAATTCGAAATTCTTGAGGTGATTGAATTAGGGTTCGAAAATTCCTTGCCTAGTCGAATTTATTCGATTATATTGTGTTTATTTGCCCTTGATTAGCTTGTTGATGATGTTTTCGCAAATCCTCACTGCTTTTGCATGCTAAATTCGAATTTGCGCGATTTCCGCGATTAGGGTCCCTGTGAGTCGAATGTGTCGACTGTCAGACGGTTTTCTGTTGCCTTGCTTGCTTAACTTCAGTCCATGCTTACTTATTACTGTTGTTAATTGCCGTTACCGTCCCCTATCGCCTTTATATGCTGTGAATTGTTGGGAAATCCCGTGCTGTGAGTAGCGATCTTTGACTGCCCGGAGTCATACATGCCCCCATTTTCGGTTTTCATGCCGTATTAGTCCTCTTGCAGTCACTGCTTTATCATATTATCACCACTCACATGCTGCTCTTCGAAATTTTTGAGGAATTGTTTGGTTTGATTGCTGTACGTCGATTGTTTCGACCAATAGGGCCATCCTTTTTGCTGTCACATGTTGGTTAGCGGTTGTTTTAACCACGGTTAGCAGCATCTTCTCTTATTTCGTGCCCTTTGATACTTTGCAGGATGGACGCGAGTTCCTTGCCTTCTACTAATACGTCCTCCAGCTCGTCCGTGAGCGAGTCAGTGGTCCCTGCTGTTGCCACTAGCTCTACCTCGGTCACCACTGCAGCACCAGTCCTACTTGTCTCAGCTGCGGGGGACGGTGTACGCCGCACCCGCTCGGCCGGGAGCTCGGTCCGGCTTCACCACCACTACTCCTAGGCCCTTCTCTCTCGCTGGATCGCGGATTCGAGCCCCGTTCCAGCGACTGGTATGCTTTGCCACCGAGGCCACACCAGCAGCTAGCCGATTAGCCATCACTTCCACCCTTCCGAGGTCACGTTGTTACGAGAGAGGGCGCTCTCACACCTTTACCGAAGATGCCCACGGTACGTTTCATAACCGAGGCTCACCGGAAACGGTTAACCGCTTTACTTCGTTGCCCTCTCTCCCTCACCCGTTTCCTTGCACGGACTGACCTAGAGACCTTAGGCATTTACGAGGAGGTCTGTAGTTTGTTGAACGGGACGGGTATGTCGGGTCTGATTACCATGCAGGAGGCTACTATTCGTACCTCTACTTACGAGTTTTTTAGCTCCTACTCCATTGACACCGACTCTTACGAGGCTGACCACTCCAGTTCCTGCAATCACGTTCGACTCCGCAATGAGTCGCACCACTGGACCTTGGCCAGGTTTGGGCAGGTTTTGGGACTAGTTAGTGACGGTCCCACCGCCCCACCTCGAGACCTCCTTCAGCCACTTTGGGCTGCTCTTTCTCACACCCCCTTCCAGGCACGGAAGGGAGCTCATGTTCACTTACCTGCGCCCCGTTACTACTTGCGTCCTCGTTAGGAGAGACCATCTTTGGGCGACCTGAGCCCAATAACGTGACCAACACCGAGCTAGCGATTCTCGCGGGGTACCTCAACATTGACTACGGTACCCCGTTTGTTCTAAACATTGCCTATCTGGTAGCTCAGCATTGGAACGGAATTGGGACTCGGGTCAAGACCGCTGTTGTCTGCGGCGGGCTGGTGACTAGGATTGCCCGCCACCTTTACCCCACTGAGCCTAGACTCACTGCACCTGATGAGATGGCTCACCTTGACCTGGATGCCATGGCTATCTTCGCCTGGTTCCCAAAGGCAAAGGGGAGTGCGAGGACGTGGAAGATCTGTGGTTCCACGTCTGTTACCTTGCCGTGCTCTACCCTTCCGCCACTTTCACCGCTCCCTACTGCTGCTGAGGGAGCGAGGCCACCTCCACCTACCTACCACCTTACCTTCACCCCTCCTTCTTCTTCTAAGAAGAGGAAGCGGGAAGCCGGAGCATCTTCTAGCTCTCAGGCTCAGACTCGAGCCCAGCCGGATCGACCCCCACGCCTCAGCCTACACCCACTCAGACTCATACTCCACCTCCACTTGACCCTCCTTCCGGTTCGGTTTTCCCGGCCAATTTTGTTTGCCCTCCTGTCTTAGAGGCGCCCGAGGTCATGGACCAAGGGCGTCGTGATGCCGTGCTTTTGGATATGTGCAGGTACATTACTGAGATGAGACGGGATATGGCTTTGGCTGTATTCCCGCTCTACGAGTTCCATATCCGAGCCCGGCGACTGATTCCAGAGGGGTGGCCGCATCCTTCCTTCTACCGATACCCAGCGGACGGGTACCCTCCACTTCCTTCTGACTCAGAGGAGGAGGAGGAGGAGACAGCGGTAGCACGAGAGGTGCGGTTACGGGCGAGCGAGCGGGCACACCGGCTGCCGAGAGAGAGAGGAGAGGGACCCTCCGTTCGTACCCGGTCCGGAGGATCAGCTTGGAGATGACGACTGAGTCTCCCCCTTGTTTGCTGCTGGTTTGGGGAGACCGTTTTGTTGAGTCGGAGTACCTGAGAGACGGCGATGCCGACGACGAGTAGCTACTAGTCTACTCACTTCCCCAGTTTTCTGGCTGGTTTGGGGAAGCTCGTGTTTTGTATGTCTTCTTACTCTTTTTATTTCGTCTCCTTTATTTTTTTCTTTTATTGGTTGTATACTCCCATTCCCCATTTTTCTGCTGGTGTATGCTGGAGGACAACGAGGGCGTTGTCCGTTTTGGTTTGGGGAGGGTATTGCATCCTTTTGAGTCTGCATCTGCATTTGTTTTGCATTCACGTTTAATTGTTCAGTTTGCATTTGTTGTTTATTTTCAAAAAAATCAAAAATCCAAAAAAAAAATTAGAAAATGTTAAAAATTCAAAAAAAATTTCACGTTTATTTTTGCATTTAGGTTGAGTCGGAACGGTAGATTCCCGTGATGAAATTGCACTTAACTTGTCGATTCACTTGAGCCTTGCACTTTATTGATGGTTTTTAGCTTTGTCATACGCATAGTCTACGAATTTCTGTTCAAATAATAGCTGACTGTTTAGACTTGACCTGATAAATTGGCAAACTACTTAAAAATTCTGAGTTTTTAGAGCCATAACTGGTGCCATTCATGACCAGTTCATTAGGAATTTTGAGAGTAGTACTCCTTGCATAGCATGTTTGTCTCATTTGCACATTTATGACATTCAATTTCTCGTCAAATGCACATATTCGGGTTTGTGGTTGGTGTCACATGCAGGGAGGGTCTTGCAAATTCCCCTTTCTTTACATCCTTCACCCATTTAGCTCCACATTGACCAAAACTTGCCTTTTTGACCCATTAGCCACAGTCCAAACAAGCCTGCCTAGTCAAGCTAGTTAGTCTGTCCTTTTGTGGTATGTTTTCCATTGCAGTTTGGTCCGTAATTCCTGTTTGGAGTTGGTGTTTGTGTTAAGAAAGGAGGAAGAGAAAAAAAAAGTATTGAAAAAAAAAAGAAAAAAAAAGGAAAAACGTGAAAGAAGAAGAAAGAAAAAAAAAAGAAAGAAAATGAAAAGAAACATGATGAGATTCACGTACAAAAAGAAAGAGAAAAAAGTTGTGAAAAAGTTGGGCCCTCTTGTCAGAGTTGAGAAGATGTTCGAAGATGTACAATCGACAAGAGGGTTGGTTGTTTCAGTTAGTTGTTTCGATTTATGTGTTTAAAAAAGGGAACTTTGTGACCGTCTGACTCCTCCACTCTTATTCTATATTTTTGAGGAGATTGTGCTTCCAGTTTAGTGAGTTTTGTGCCAAGTGAAGGGCACCTGTGTTTAGTCTTTCAGACAGTTGAGATCCGGATGGTTTATCATGGTCCTGTTAGGAACTAGCTTGACGCTTTTACCTCCACATTTCCATAACTTGCTTTGCCTTTTCTCACCTGAACCTCACTATTCCCATATTATTTGCAAACCCTCGGCTGTGACGGACATTATTGGTTGGAGTGTGTGCATTAGTACTTGAATTGTCTTTCATTTTTGTTGCATGCATGCTATGTAGGTCGATTAGGCGAGTGACTGTTTTTCTTCTCTCTTTTACATATAACATTTGCCCTTTGCTTCATGAGAGAAGAGTGACCACGTGAGAGTCCGGTTTGTTGGTCTTGCAAGGTCGATAGGTCGACTTTATTTCGAACGACTTATAATTCGTTTGCGTATTGATTTGCCTAGCTTTAATCGTTGATTTCTTTGCATTAAAGTGGTTCAAGTAGACAAGTTAAGCTAGCTCTGAGTTATCATTTCCGTTCCATTAGTTTAGTTTTGAGTTTACTCGAGGGCGAGTAAAGGTTTGGTTTGGGGAGATTTGATACGTGCCTAATGTATAGTCTTTTTGGCCTATTTCAGCACGTATTTCTATGCATTTATATACTGTTTTTGATAGTATTTTGCCTCGAATTGGCTACTTTGGTGTATTTTGTCCTTTTTGTAGGGATAATCGCGGAAGTAGCGGAACCATACTCCTTTTCGTCCTTTTTGCATGCATTTAGAGGAGACGGGATTATCCCAGAGTGAGATGTTGCACTTAGAAGTGTCGTTGCACGCATTACGAGACATTTGGGTGAAGACGTGAGCTGAATTGAAGACCCAAGTGGTCTATCGAGCTGTTTGGTGGTCTATCGAGCTGATTGGTGGTCAATCGACTGGTTCCTAAGTTACCCAAGGCTCGATCGAGCTATTCCTTACTCGATCGAGTAAGCTGCATTTGACCAAGTCCTCGATCGAGTACCCTGCTGGTCGATCGAGGAGTTTCTGCTGAGATCTTGGTCGATCGAGTGGTTTAACCCACTCGATCGAGAGGCTTCCGACTCTATGGGCTTTAAGTAGTCCGTGTTTTAATTATTTCCGCAATAACACTTTGTGTTTGGCTATTTAACCTATGTTTTTACTAGGTTATTAGTCATCTTTTATCTACCATCTACCTTTTATCTACTCTTTTTATCATCTTTTTACTCTCTGAGTTTAGACATTAGACACTGTTACTTTCTACGTTGCTTCAACCTTCGACTGCTACTTTTGTTTCCGGAATTGCTTCGCTCGGATTTCGAGTTCTTTACGCCGGAATTTGCTTGGATTGTAATTCCCTTCCTTCTTTCAATAATAATTAACCTTCGTTGCATTAATTTCTTGTTGTCCTTATTTATTCTTCTGCCCTAATTTATTTATTAGCGAATTTTATTATTATTTCATTATGTCATCTGCTGGAAATTTATCTGCTGTTAGATTAGTTATGAGTATGAGTAGCTAAACCCCTTCATGTTGGGATTAGGGGATCTGCGGTAGAATAATGACGACGTAGTGAATGAATTAGACGAATTGACATAAGAGACTCTGTCACTATAGCAATATAACTGTAATTCTCGACCTAGTTGAGTGCACGCTTCTATGTCACCTATTAATCTGGCTACAATTAATCCTGGATCGAAAGATTGGACTAAATAGGCCTGCTATAAACAGTAGACTACCCTAATGAGGACGAAAGTTAAGTTAGTGGTATTTTAGGGTGGGAAGTGGACCGAAAGGACCTTCTAATATCCGTCTCGCATTAGTTCGTCTGAGTCATTTACTGCTAAGTTGTTGAACTACCGTAGTGAACCGAGTTCCCGACATGTCCCTCTCTTATTGATAGTTTTAATTCACTTCCTGCTTACTGCTCTTTGCTTATTTCTCTTTCCTTTTACTCCGTAGTTTAGAACCAAAAATTAATCAACACCAATTGTTACCATAGGATTAGAAATAGATAGCTGTAGTTGCATTCCTCCCTGTGGATTCGATACTCGACTGCCTCTACTACATTTTTAGTTGAGACCGTTAGGTTTTATTTTTGACAGGTACGCGACAGACGTGTCACTTATATATTGCACTTTTCCCAGGAATCCTCTGTCTTCTTTTTCTATTTGAGGTTGTGGCATTTCGATCAGAGCCTTGATCTTGGAAGGGTCTATTTCTATACCTCGTTGGCTAACGACGTATCCCAGGAGTTTGCCAGATGTTACTCCGAATGTGCATTTCTGAGGATTGAGCCTCATGTTGTATTTTCGTAGCCTTGCGAAAAATTTGTGAAGGTTCGCAATATGCCCTTTACTATCCTTGGATTTGACAATCATGTCGTCTACGTATACCTCAACTTCTTTGTGCATCATGTCATGTAAGAGTGTAGTTGCGGTGCGTTGATATGTAGCTCCGGCATTGATCAATCCAAACGGCATGACCGTATAGGTTCCCCATTGAGTGACAAAGGCGGTCTTATACATGTCTTCTATGGCCATCTTGATTTGTTTATAACCCGCGTACCCATCCATGAAGGATAGTAATGCGTGGTCTGCAGTATTGTCCACCAATATGTCGATGTGTGGTAGAGGAAAGTCATCTTTAGGACTGGCTTTGTTTAAGTCCCTAAAATCAACACAAACCCGGATTCTCCCATCCTTTTAGAGTATAGGTACTATGTTGGCTACCCAGTCAGAATACTCAGAAACTTTGATGAACCCGGCTTTGAATTGCTTGTCAACTTCCTCCTTAATTTTGAGAGCCCATTCCGTTCTCATTCGTCGAAGCTTCTGTTTTATAGGTTTGAAACCTGGCTTAATCGGGATTCTATGTTCGGCAATATCCGTGTCGATCCCTGGCATGTCTTTGTAGGACCAAGCGAAAACGTCTTTGAACTCGTTTAGGAGGTCTATGAAATCGGCCCTTTCGGTAGAGCTCAAGGTAGTCCCTATCCTAAGTTCTTGGGGTTCTAGTTCGGTCCCTACGTTGATGGGTTCGGTGTCCTCTATTACTGGTCCCCCTTCCCATTCCTGTAGTATTTCTTGTGGGGTAATATCCGTATAATACCCTTTAAATTTAGGACTATAACGTAAATTTAACATGTGAAATATGGTCATAAACGAAATACAATAGAGAAACGATAAGGAATAAGAATCAACCTCGGGTCCTTTGATGCACGGCGTAAAGAACAGAAATCAAACGAGATTCCCTCCTAATTATTGCACCCAAGATTTGTGCGAGAAATGCCCTTGTGCTAGAACGTGTTCTCCGATTGCCTTGCAATATTGGGAGAACTTGATGTGAGTTTTTCTCGAGATGTGAGATCTCGGTTTCAGAGAAAACTTAATCTCCAAAACCCTAGTTTTTCTGTAAATGAAAATCGCTAGGTCAAAAGGAGAGGGAGCCTCTCCTTTTGTTGCCTCGGTCCGCGGGTCATGAGAGGAGGGAGTGGGCTTTCCCACTTTCTCCTCATTTAACTCGTGATCCGATTGAACTGACCCCATTCGCTAAAATGTATATGACGCGGTTTTTATTATAAATCGTCATCGGTTATCGGCTATTAATACATCGACTAATAACACGGATTAGTTGAAGTATTAATACATGTCCGACAAAGACAATATTGTATAATTAATATTCAATATACATTTAATTAAATATAAAACGCTTATATTTAATTTTACGAATTAACTGGTTAATTCGCCTTAGCTCATAATATTTAATCCGTATTAAATATAATATCTCAACATCACATTTTTGACTAATTACTAGTCAAATAACTCGGACTAACTGGTTAGTCAAATTGGCATCTACATGACTGTATTTTCATACCGTCACATCTCTCAAACGTATCCTATAGGTGTGACTTTTAGGGACCAGTTGATCACCGCCATCTGTATGACAATAACGTCAAACTTATCTAGCAAGCCAACCGTTATTGATAAACGTGGATCAACTGATAATAATACCAAAAGTATGCCCTTTGATCCTTTTAGAGGTTTATAAGTCCTTGCACTAACTGTTAAGGACACCAACCCCAACAAGCTCCCACTTGTCCGTACAAGTGTATGATCAATGACGTTATCCGCACTAACTGGAGGACACAAGCTCCAACAAACTCCCACTTGTCCGTACAAGTGTATGTGCGATAACCGATTCTCATATTCATTTAAAATTTCTCCCACTCAATGTAAAACAATTTGCAGATCTGGATCCACAAAGGTCGTATTTTACAATCGATCTGTATCTAGAGTGGTTTCCCCGACTAGAGAGTAACTTAACTGATAAAACGAATCCGTATCCGAGCATGGCCATGCATTTCGATTCTGACTCCTCGAGTGGCCCTGAGAAATATCGAGTACCTGATAGAGGCTGAATATTTCCTTCAACTCGAACTCCTTCCGATCTAAGCACACAAAGATGAAATGACCCGAGAAAAAAATCTACTTGGCCCCCTGTTACGGATGACCGTGAGAAAGAAACCAAAGTCACCCAAAATCCGCCTTAGTCTCAAGAGACAATCGATAGTCAAAAGAATCGACTCTTAGGATCACCATGGAAGTCCTATCCACGACCCGGCAACGAATGTTATAAAACATTTAGGACTCCACGTCGATGTCACAATTGTGTCCTACGAAATATCCGTATAAATCGCCTCTGTGATTGGTCACCAACAACGGTTGACTTATGGCTCGTTGAACCCACCATCAACCAACGTCACAAAATAATTGCCGAGTTATCACCATGTGGGCAATTAAGGACTGAAAAATATAATGTTCGTTCAATTCACTTTGTGGTGTTCAAAATTTGTCGTACAAATCCACATGAAAAACAAAATATATATAAAATATCAAAACGATGATGTTGTATAGAGTACAAAAGCGAATGAATCTAATCCATAAAAGAGTACTATAACTTAGGAACACGTTTGATTCCCATGGAATTTACGTGCCCTTCATGCTTATCTTGTCGTAATGCTTTAGTGAGAGGATCTGCTATGTTATCATCTGTAGCAATCTTTTCTATCACTACTTCCTTTTGCTCCACGTAATCTCGGATTAGATGAGCTTTCCGTTGTACATGTCTAGACTTGTTGCTAGACTTTGGCTCCTTAGCTTGGAAGATGGCACCACTATTGTCGCAATAGATGGTGATCGGGTCATTCGAACTAGGCACTACGGATAGCCCATGTAAGAATTGACGCATCCATATCGCTTCCTTTGTAGCTTCGACGCGGCATAGTACTCGGACTCGGTCGTAGAATCTCTTTGTAACAGTTTGTTTGGAACTCTTCCACTGATCGCAGCGCCATTAAGAGTAAAAACGAATCCAGACTGAGATTTCGAGTCATCTCGATCCGTTTGGAAGCTAGCATCTGCGTAACCGGTTGCGCATAGCTTTTGTTCGCCTCCATAAGTCAATGCCCAATCTTTAGTCCTCCGTAGGTACTTAAGAATGTTCTTGACAGCCAGCCAATGTGGTTCACCTGGATGCTGTTGGAATCGACTTGTCATACTCAATGCATATGCCACGTCCGGACGTGTGCATATCATGGCATACATGATTGATCCTATAGCCGAAGCATAAGGAATCCGTGTCATGCGCTCTTTCTCTTCCGGTGTCTCTGGTGCCTGAGACTTGCTCAAATGCACCCCTGGAGCCATGGGAAGGAACCCCTTCTTGGAGTTAGTCATGCTGAATCTCTCTAGGACTTTGTCTATGTAAGACTCTGATCGAGAGATAACATCCGTCGTGATCTATCTCGATAGATACGGATGCCTAGAATTCTTTGCGCCTCACCCAGATCTTTCATCTGGAAATGGTTTTTCAACCATACTTTCACCGAAGTTAAGAGAGGTATGTCATTCCCAATCAGGAGTATGTCGTCAACATACAATATTAGGAAGACAATCTTGCTCCCACTCGACTTGATATATAAACATGGTTCCTCGACCGATCGAGTAAATCCATTTTCTTTTATCACTTGGTCGAAGCGATGATTCCAACTCCTTGATGCTTGCTTAAGTCCATAAATGGAACGCTTAAGTTTGCACACTTTCTTAGGATGTAAAGGATCGATGAAACCTTCGGGTTGTACCATGTACAACTCTTCCTCCAAAAATCCGTTTAAGAAGGCGGTTTTCACATCCATTTGCCAAATTTCATAGTCATGAAAAGCGGCAATCGCTAAGATAATCCGAATGGAACGCAAAGATGACTACGGGTGCGAAAATTTCATCGTAGTGCAAGCCTGGCACTTGGGTGAAACCTTTAGCAACTAGTCGTGCTTTATAGATATCTTGTTGACCTTCCACAGAATGCTTTATCTTGTAAAGCCATTTGCATTGAAGGGGACGAACCTTAGCAGGTAAGTCAACAAGATCCCATACGTTGTTCTCATACATAGAGTCCATCTCGGATTGCATGGCCTCAAGCCATAGCTTTGAGTCAGAACTAGTCATGGCACCTTTATAGGTTGCGGGTTCACTACTCGTTAAGAGTAGAACGTCATCTATGTCATGTTCCTCGACGATACCAATGTATCTGTCTGGAGGAATAGAGACTCTTCCCGACCTCCTAGGTTCCTCAGAATATTCACATAGCCGGGATTGAAGGAACAGGTTCCTCCAATGGTTGCTCGGTGTTTGGTTCTGGAATCTCCGACAGGTCGAAGGTTCTATCACTCTTTGCATTCTCGAGAAATTCCTTCTCTAAGAATGTCGCACTAGCCGCAACAAAAACGCGTTGTTCGGTTGGCGAATAGAAGTAATGACCAAGTGTTCCTTTAGGATAACCTATAAAGTATGTCTTGACCGATCGCGGGCCGAGCTTATCGTCGTGTCTCCACTTGACATAAGCCTCGCAGCCCCAAACCCGTATAAAGGACAAGTTAGGGATCGTTCCCTTCCATAGTTCATATGGAGTCTTGTCAACAGCTTTAGACGGACTTCGGTTAAGTATTAGAGCGGCTGACATAAGAGCATAACCCCATAATGAATCAGGTAATATCGTGTGACTCATCATGGATCGAACCATATCAAGTAGCGTTCGATTTCTCCGTTCGGACACACCATTCAAATTGAGGTGTTCCAGGGAGTTAATCGTAGGGCAATCCCACAAATCCTTTAGGTGTTGATCAAACTCATGAGAAAGATACTCGCCACCACGATCCGAACGTAGTGTTTTAATCTTTCTACCTAATAGGTTCTCAGTACCCTATTCTCGGTATTCCTTGAATTTCTCAAAGGATTCACTTTTGTGCTTCATTAAGTAGACATAGCCATATCTACTCAAATCGTCCGTGAAAGTGATGAAATACCTATAGCCTTCTCGTGCGGTGATTGACATAGGACCACATACATCCGTGTGTATGAGCCCTAATAGGTCGGCCAGCGCATTCCAACACCTTTGAAGGAAATCCGAGTCATCTTACCGATGAGACATGATTCACACGTGCCAAATGATTGAAAATCAAAGGCCGAGATAGCTCCATTCTTGATGAGCTGTTTAACGCGTTTCTCATTAATGTGTCCCATACGGCAGGTGCCATAGATACGTTTGATCTTTGTCACCAACCTTTAACTTTTTATTCATTACGTGTAATATTTCGGTGGTCCGATCTAAAACATAAATTCCGTTCATGGAGACTGCCTTGCCAGAAATCATATCGTGTAATGAGAAAATGCAAGTATTATTTTCTATTATAAATGAAAAACCAAGTTTATCAAGTGCGAAACCGAAATAATGTTTTTCGAAAGACTAGGTACATAATAGCAGTCATATAATGACAACTCAAATCCGCTAGGAAGCTGGATCACATATGTCCCCTTTGAGATGGCAAATACTCTTGCTCCATTCCCAACACGCAGTCCACCTCACCCTTTACGAGGGGTTCGATGTTTCGGAGCCCCCGCACATGATTACACAGATGAGAACCACAACCAGGATCAAGTACCCAAGTTCCGTAACTTGCGTGGTTAATCTCAATCATATGAATAAAAGTAGAAGAAGAGGAAGACATACCAACAGGTTTAACACGACCCGCCTTTAAGTCCTCATGATAAACAGGACATGTGCGTCTCCAATGCCCAGTCTTGTGGCAATGATGGCATTCCATGTTTTCATTCTTGCTCTTTGTCACGCCTGATGAGGTGCTCGACTCACCAGGCCCACTCTTACCCGAACCCGACTTCTTGAACTTCGGTTTACCTCTGCTAGGTTTGCCTCGAGCTTTGCCCTTACCCTTGCCCTTGTTTGACACAACGAGAACATCCTGTTTCATGCTCCCACCGAACTTCATGTCCTTCTCGTTACATACGAGGAGGGAGTGCAGTTCATGCGGAGTTTTCTTCAAATCATTCATATAGTAATTCGCTCTAAATTGCGAATAACCATCGTGGAGTGAGTGAAGTATGCGGTCGATAACAATGTTCTCGCTGATGTTACAATTAAAGGTCTCCGGTTTCTCGACATTCTCAATCATGCTTTGAGAATGTGTGGGCTAACCGGTTGGCCCTTACGAGTCTCGCATCAAAGAAGCGAGTGGTATGCTCATAGGTCACGATTCTCGGTGCTTTCGAGAATTCCTTAGTGAGCATGGTGAAAATCTTGTTTGCACCATGGGCTTTGAAGCGCTTCTGCAAATTAGGTTCCATTGCAAAAATGAGTACGTTTTTAATCGCACCCGCTTCCATACGTAAATCATTAAACTTGGTGATTTCAAAGACTCTAGCCGTGGAACCTGGGTTTGCCGGGATGGGCTCCAAGAGATATTTGAGCTTCCGTCGCCAGCGGCCGCATTCCGTAATGCCGCCTCCCGGTCCGCGAAGTTTGATCCATCATTCTTCGATCGAGTAGACCGATTCATCCGATTCATGAAGATCCGAAGCCGGGACTCACGGTCCAATGTGGCACTTGGCATTGGGTTATCGGTAGAACCACCATTTGTTATTTAGCAGTTTAAAAGTTCGTGATCTACACTGAAAAAAAAGAAAAACAAAACGAAATAAGCAACTCATCGAGGTGATTTAAGTCTATTTAAAATTCATTTTAAACATGTAGACTCTCGCACTTGCATAATTGATCTCCCTCAAGAATGATACAAGTGATCCCAAGACTCAATTTCTGTAAATTGATAAGCCAACTGTTTAGCTAATTCTTCCGGAAGAACTCTTGGTCGATAGATTTCCGTAAATCCTATCTATAGTCCACCATAGTCACAGGATCGTACGAGTGACCATAGTGTTGAGATAAAATAGGTCAATCGGTTCCAACTTACCCGACGTAGAAGGGGTCATATTATGCCTACCGACGAAGAAGGGACTCATTGGAGTTTGACCTATAAATACCGTTCTCAATTTTGGTTTATACGAGGAAGATCCCATCAACTTAATTATAATTCATTTTAAGTGAACGAATAACTAGCGTCTGCGTGAATGAATCAATTTGGGTGATGGCTTAAAAATCGTGTGACATGAGAATGTCAATGAAAACTAACTCGTGACCTCTATATGTGTCAGTTTTCATGCAATAATTAGGTGGTTTGGTTTTTAGGCGGAAAATGATGCATACTATCGTTACGATAAAATAAATAAATGAATGCAATACGTAAATAAAAATTCCTAGTGTGGCCTATCCTAGTAAAATAAAACATAAAACAACTTTGGAATCCACCGTTGGACCCGAGAAGCTTGTCTTGATGTTCCATCTTGATCCATGTAGCGGGAGTGAGCATCTGGTCTCCATCTTTGGTCTTCTCAAAAATTACAATTTAAAATTTACAAATATAAACCTATTTACATTCTAAATAAAAACTGTAATTAAAAGAAATAAAAATGGAGATACGAGATCTCAAAATACAACCAAGACCGTGTTCCATCATTACGGTAACACGTTCTACTAAGGCCACACTAAGTTACAACCGTTTGCAAAAATAAATAAATACGTAATAAAAGGCATTCAAGGCATTCAACAAAACGATAATTAAATGCATCAACTAAAACAAATTCATTCGTGACATAATTCCGTAATTATGTGAAATTTATCCAAACCACCTTTTAATGATTAAAATTCATGTGATAAAACCGCTTCTATCAATTTAATTTTAATCTAATACAGTCCGTTACTTTAAATACACGTTAAAATAACTTAATGGTACGTGTGTGAACCGTTTCACAATCATAGCGAGTGTACAATATCCGTATAAAGTACATAATAAGGCCAAAAGAAAATTTAAAGCAAAAAGAATAAATTTTCAAAGCTGCCAAAACGAAATCCCTCGATCCAGGGACACAGGTGCTCGATCGAGGAACGAAAGGGCTCGATCGACTGAACTGCTAGTCGATCGAGAGGTGTGCTAATCTGGAAGTACTCGATCGACAAAACTGGTGGTCGATCGAGGACTTATATCAGCAATACTGCTCGATCGAGTACGAGGACTTCTCGATCGAGCAGTGGGGTTTTAAAAGTGGTCGATCGAGTACAGCAAGGACTCGATCGAGTAAAATCATGTCAGAAAAACCATTCGATCGACTAAAAAACATGCTCGATCGAGGGACAAAGTTTCTGGAAAACATAAAACCCTCGTGAAAACAGTTTGATGAGACAAAATCAATTGCAATTTTGATCAAAAACGCATCAAAACAATTTAACAATTGACAAAACTTGACATATTGTTATAATCTCTGTATAAAACAACAATATGCATAAAAACAAATCGAAATCATGAACAAAAACAGGCGCAAAACACGTTTGGCCGCAGGGTTTTCAAAGCACGAAAACGCAACAACAAAAAATTTCAGCCGAGAGGAAAAAAAATTCTGCCTCACGGTTTTCTAGACAATCCGAAATCGTCTCAAATCGATTTTATGAAAAATCACAATGAAAATTTACGTGGCCTCGCTCTGATACCACTTGTGGGGTAATATCCGTATAATACCCTTTAAATTTAGGACTATAACGTAAATTTAACATGTGAAATATGGTCATAAACGAAATACAATAGAGAAACGATAAGGAATAAGAATCAACCTCGGGTCCTTTGATGCACGGCGTAAAGAACAGAAATCAAACGAGATTCCCTCCTAATTGTTGCACCCAAGATTTGTGCGAGAAATGCCCTTGTGCTAGAACGTGTTCTCCGATTGCCTTGCAATATTGGGAGAACTTGATGTGAGTTTTTCTCGAGATGTGAGATCTCGGTTTCAGAGAAAACTTAATCTCCAAAACCCTAGTTTTTCTGTAAATGAAAATCGCTAGGTCAAAAGGAGAGGGAGCCTCTCCTTTTGTTGCCTCGGTCCGCGGGTCATGAGAGGAGGGAGTGGGCTTTCCACTTTCTCCTCATTTAACTCGTGATCCGATTGAACCGACCCCATTCGCTAAAATGTATATGACGCGGTTTTTATTATAAATCGTCATCGGTTATCGGCTATTAATACATCGACTAATAACACGGATTAGTTGAAGTATTAATACATGTCCGACAAAGACAATATTGTATAATTAATATTCAATATACATTTAATTAAATATAAAACGCTTATATTTAATTTTACGAATTAACTGGTTAATTCGCCTTAGCTCATAATATTTAATCCGTATTAAATATAATATCTCAACATCACATTTTTGACTAATTACTAGTCAAATAACTCGGACTAACTGGTTAGTCAAATTGGCATCTACATGACTGTATTTTCATACCGTCACATCTCTCAAACGTATCCTATAGGTGTGACTTTTAGGGACCAGTTGATCACCGCCATCTGTATGACAATAACGTCAAACTTATCTAGCAAGCCAACCGTTATTGATAAACGTGGATCAACTGATAATAATACCAAAAGTATGCCCTTTGATCCTTTTAGAGGTTTATAAGTCCTTGCACTAACTGTTAAGGACACCAACCCCAACATTTCTTTGGCTATGTAGGGAGGTATTTCGATTGAGTCTGGGTCTTGGTCATCCTCAGTATCATCGTAAACAGAATTGCACTCAAGATAACACAAAGAGTAAGCAGAACCTGATTTATTCATATTAAGGTTTGAGTAAAGTTGAAACAAAGAAGCCATCGATCCATGGTCGGTGGCGGCAAAGGGACAAATGGTTGGGACATTTCCCGAACTACTGTGACTACTCGAGGCTAAGCTAGGAGAAACAGAGGGAATGGGGATGACGACAGGAGGAGACTCCCTAATGACTTCTCTAGACTCCGACTCTGACTCCGACTCTGACTCGAATTCATCGTCTTCTGGTTCTCCTTTGAACATCTCTGCTTCTCCAGTGGTGAGCTTGAAGAGTCTTCCTTGATTGTTGGTCCACTTGATTGATTTTCTCCATCCTTTCTGCTGACTTGCGTTGGTTTCTGTGATTAACGCGGTGGGGTTGAAGCGATCGTCTTGAAGTATCATGGTAATGATCTCATCCTGCGCGTCCCTAACAAATCAATCTTCTCCGAACAATAGACTAACAGCTTGTTCGTCTAAGTAAGGTGCTTAACGGGTTTTGACGGTAGGAACCATTTCTGGAGGGATGAAGTAGCAATCGTGAAAGATCTCGATTTCGGCTAGCTTCCTCTCGAGATAATGCCAAGGCTCGGGAAAGCCGTGAAAGAGTTCTAGACTTCCGTCTTCAACAAAGTACCCATTTAGGGTAGGGATATAGGGTCGCATTTGGACTACTACATGCTTACGGTTTTGGACTTGAGCGAGCATCTCGAGAACCACTTCTTTAGTGGGTTTGTACCCTAGTCCAAGTGGTATCCTCTTTGAGTTGCCTTCCTTGTATGGTGCGAAGGTGTTTCTTCGAGTAGGGTTCAAAGGCATTCCAGGGAAGTATCCCTGGGTTTTGAGTATGTGGTTGACCACTAAGTTGGAGTAGGGATCATAGTATAAGGGTGCCAATTCGCTTTCTATGACACTCATGCTTTGGAAGCCCCCAAGTTCGTATACGGGATCTGCAAGGACATGATTGTTCGACTTCTTTTCGATTATTGCCTTGATGGGTGACGAAGTGATCGTCACCACTTTGCCATTTAGTGGGATCTTGATCTTTTAATGAAGGGTGGATGTTACCGCTTTGGAAGCGTGAATCCAAGGTCTTCCTAGGTGTATGTTGAAGGAAGCTTCGATGTCCACTATTTGGAAGTTAACCTTTCGCTCAATTGGCCCTGTGGCTATGGTTAAGTTAACAAGTCCTACCACCTTTCGTAGTGTACCATCGTATGCACACACACCTTGATTGGTAGGGGTCCAATCCGACTCTTTCATGCCTAATTTGTATGCCGTTTTGAGGGGTATGACGTTGACCGCAGAGCCATCATCTACCAAGGTCATTGGCACATTCTTTTTTAGACAAATGACGGTGATGTAAAGAGCTAAATTGTGACTAGCGCCAAAAGGTGGCAAATCTTCGTCTGAGAAAGTAATAGGATTACTTAGCTTTGGTGATTCTTGGAAGACAAAGTTGACTACATCTTCGGGTGTCGAGTTATGTGCTACATTTAGTTTGGCCAAAGCTTGCAGTAAAGCTTGGCGATGTGGGAATGAGCTTGCTACCAATTGCCAGACTGAAAGATCAGCCTTTGTCTTCTGTAATTGCTTGAGCAAATGGTCAGTGGAGTCCTCTTCGTTATCATTTGGTGTGACAACGTTGGTTGGACCATTTTGAGTAGTGCATTGATATGGACGTCCCGAACGAGTTAGGTGGTCCACATCTTGGTCTTCACCATTTTGGACTATTTCCTTGACTAGGGAGTTCTCAATGAGATACTCGTCCTCATCATCATCGGCCCAAACTCCATTGATTGTAGCTAGTTCCCTCATTCTCATGATTTCATCTTCTAGTCGTATGATTTGGTTGACTAGTTTATCAACCACGGCGACTATTTCTTGCATAGTAGTGTTTTGAGAGAAGATTAGTGGCACATGCTCCTTGGGTGTTGCGTTGGGATCACGTAAAGTTGTCACCACATTTTCTAATTCCCAAACTTGTCTATCCACACTCCTTGCCCATGTGATGAAGTCAGAAATGGTAGGGGAGATAGTAGAGTAGAATCCTTCATTTTCAATTGCATGGATTTCATCTTCAATTGGAGAAATGAGGTGTGAACAATCTCAGGTAGATTCGTCACTTGTAATCACTAGAACTCCAAGAGGATTCTGAGTGTTGTTGGGTTTTCCTCCCGGCGGTATTGGTAGTCGGCCATCTTTAATCATGTCTTGAAGCACATTTTTGAATTTGTAGCATTTCTCTGTGTCATGCCCTTTGCCCCTATGGTATTCACAGTACGAGTTCTCGTCCCAGAACTTGGATTTCCTTTCGGGTTCTGGAGTAGGTCCAATGGGTTGAAGTTTGCCTTGCTTCATTAACCTTTTTAGAGCGTTGGAGTAAGTGTCCCCAAGATTTGTGAATTTCCTTGGTGGGGCACTTTTCTTGGATGGCTCGAGAAGGTTAACTTCATCGGTCTTGCTAGTGGAGCCGTATGAACGACTTGTTGAGCCTTGATATCCTCGACCTACCGTTTTGGACAAGAGCCCTTTACGGATGTCATTTTCAATCCTTGTCCCTAGTACGGTTAAGTCCTTTAAAGTCTTGATGTTTTGGTATCTCAAATGGTTGGCATAAATGGGTTTGAGATTATCCACAAACTTCTCCACAAGAGTAGCCTCATCCGGGCGTTCAACTAGTTGGGTACAAGTCTTCCTCCACCTACTTAGGAAGTCGGTGAATCCTTCTTTGTCATTTTGGGTAAGAACCTCTAGAGTGCGCATGTTAACTTGGATCTCGGCATTATCCGCATATTGCTTAGCAAAATCGATTGCGGCATCTTCCCAAGTAGCGACCTTCTTGTGTTCTAAGGAGTAGAACCATTGCTTTCGGATGGTGTCAAGAGATGAAGGAAAGATCCTTAAGAACATCTCGGGTTTGATGCCTTTGATAGACATGTAATCCTTGAAGGCACGGATGTGGTTCAAAGGGTTTTCGTACCCCTTGAATTTAGGGATATCCGTCATATTGAAGTTGGTTGGCAATTTGGAATTGACGGCCTCATACTTGCAGTTATTCTCCCTATAAATGTCATCCCCTTTAAGGTACATCAATTGCTCCTCTAAGTATTGGAGTCTTTTCTCGGCTACAGTTAGTCCCATGGGAGGATTTTCATCCCTGGATTCATCCGCGGAGTCACCTATTACTTCACTTTCATAAGGAGGCAACCTCCCCTCTACGGAATAGATCCGGCCCTCGATGATCTCAAGGCGATCATGGACTTGGTCTTGGGTAACTTGGATTTGGGCTAGCGCGGCTAGGATTCGATCATTACCATCTTGAAGTTGGTGGAGGTTTGTTTCGCTGGATCCAGGCATCTTGAAAACTGGATAAGAGATCGATGATGAATCAAAACACGATCGACCAATCTAACACACTTGCTAAAAGAAGAAATGTTTTGACTCGTAAAGTGGGTGTGTGCCACTTGTGTTGAGTGAGCTTTGAAGAAAGGACAAGAATTTTGAAAATGTGTATCCTAGTCAACTATAGTGTAGTTGTAGAAGTGGACTCGAAGTGAGGTTTCGAAATGGGCTTGTGACCCGGATTTTGACTCGACAAATGGACAGAGTTTCGACTGGGTTTTTTGCGCTAATCAAATGGCCTTTTTCGAAATTTTGATTAAAAAAGAATTTTGATTTTTTACAAAAATTGTCATGGTTTCGTTTAGAAATGGTGATCACGTAAGGTACAAACATTTATACAAGCATTATAACGGGATGCTGAGTGCATTTAAAAGGGTTTTGGTTTAAAGGGTGGTTTGCCATACCGAACCATCAAACCCGAAGTCTGTGGAGAGGCTCGTACCAAACAAGAGTAAGGCCGATTCCTAGTCCATTTCCTCAAGTAGTGAAGGCCTTTGATACAAACAAGAGTAAGCATCATGGTATAGATGACGTCAATCGCTATCCATCCTTAGGCCCAAATAAGAATTAGGACAGTTTAGACGGGACGATTGGTCGAATGGGTTAGGTTAGGCCTAGGAAAGCCGAATAAAACGGTCTCGGAAGACCGAGTTATGAAAACCGACAATTGTCTTGTACAAATTATTCCCTAACCTTGTTCAAGTTTCACCCTTGGCTACACGAAAGTGTATTATCCTCAGCGGAGTCGCCAAACTGTGGACAGGGGGGGCACGGGGGCGCTTGGGTGGAAGAGAACAAGCGTTTGCATTTTTGCTGGAGTCGCCACCAATTTTTATGGGAAATTGGAACTGTTCGAATACCTCGTGCCATGTCAAGACACAAAGTAGAGACATGAACACTAAGAAATCGTTACCCTTAGCATTCTATGTCTAGAATGACTCTCGTGGATGCCAATGAACACGGATGTTCACAGAGATCTGGAGTAAGGGGTGAGGGTACGTATTAGGAAGCTCTTTTGATCGAACACCTAATCCCGCCCGCCTTGATAGCGGCCTCTACTAATGATTAGGGACATCATTTATACTTGATATATCGTCGGTTATATGCATGCAATGCAACATCCAAGTTTTAATCCTAACATGTGAAAATTAGGCTAAGTCGTTTGACACGTAATTAGCAAACAATTGGGTCGAAGTAGGATTTAATGTTCAATTAATTGTGAAAACATACAAATGATACAAAATACAATGATAAATACAATAAATAAAATTACGATAATGAAAATTACAATAATTACAATGGATTAGGCGATTTATGTCGAAAATACCTTTAAACGGATAATTTGAGAAAAAGAATAAAAGAATAAATTAACGAACAAGATCAGAAGGCGATAATACGATTAATGGTTAATTATACGTAAGCTAATTAAACTAGGTCAAGCAACAACGGAGTTTAGAGACAGAACTCAACCTGGAATAGGCGCAGCAGGATTGCGCCCTCTGGAAGAAGAGCATCAGATGCTGCGTCTGTTCCAAGGGTGAGTTCTGGCTGTGAAGCCGGAACTGCAAATCGTTAATGTAAATTGGTGATTTTAATGGTTAATTACGATACTTACTCGAATGAAAGTGATTATCAGGTTATTTACATGTGATTGATGGTCATAAAAGCAATAAACATGGATGAGACGGATGCAAACGAATTATTTACATGAAAGAATGATTGATTAATGACATAGGTGAACAAAATAGACTAAACATGATGAATTAATGACGAACTAATGACGAACATGCGATGAATATGACAATAAACAGATGAAAATATATCAAAGATCGATGTAATACTCCGTATTTATAAGTCTTGGGGTACTCTATCGAGTAGCCCTTACTCTGTCGAGTAAGGGTAAGTTGCGAGATAAAATAGTTTCTGACCTGTTGGGTACTCGATCGAGTAGCTGGGGTACTCGAACGAGTAAGGGGGTACTCGATCGAGTACCTTGGGTACTCGATCGAGTGTCCGGTTTTACGGGGAGTTTTCTCGGGTTTTGTTAATTATGCGATTAAGGTATTTAAACATAGTCGTCATTGTTTTAAATCACTTTTACAAAACCTAAAACCCTGTTTAAGAGAGAAAGCAACCAGTTCATCTTCCTAATCGCATTGTTAGCAATTCCGGAGTTCGGACGGTCGGTTCGTCGTGTCGTTGTTTGTATCGTTGAGTTCCCTGCGTCGAGGGTAAGCTTTTAATATAATTTTTATAATGTTTTGTTAAGTTTGGTTAAACCCTAATTTAGAGATTGGGGGTTTTGTGTGTAGTTTGTGATGTGTAGCCTCTATGTGTTATATGATAGGAGGAGGGTTCGTAGAAGAGACTTTTTGATACAAACAAATACCGTCTGTCATTTGTTGTGCTTTCCAGGTAGGATTTCCTACTCAGTATTAGTCCCATAATGGGATGATTGTTGATGTGTTGAGATTGATTGTTTGATATAGTAATTGTATTGTGATGGCTGTGATTGTGATTGGTTGTCTATGGTTCTCGAGATGCGTTCTCGGCTGAGTGGAGTCACTTGCGGGAGTGGCTTCACGCCCTAGTTTCGCCCTTCGTGGAACCCGCCACGGAAGGGGATGTGCACATTAATGGACAGGGTTATCGCTCGGTATGATGAGCGGGGCTTAGGTGGGAACATTGCGGTCCCCCATCGGCGGGCTGGTCCAAAGTGGACGGTCGGATTGAGATGATGGGAGTTGGTTGGTGGTGTGTGTGTGCGTGTGACATTCGGTTGTCTTTTATCTTATTGTTGATATATGTTTTGAATTGTGTGATTAGTATCGACCCGTTTAAATGTTTTAAAAATCGTGGTAATCCATTCGGGGTGGTGAGCGATTATTGAGCGAGTGTGATATGATGCGTATGGGATAGGCGGGAGGAGTCATCACATGGCGCTTAGAAGTCTTCCGCGTGTCGACGAAGTCTAGTAGCTTTGATAGTTTTAGCTGTAGACCGTATGAGAACCTTGTAATTCCTTTTATTAGTTTTGGTTTGAACATGTAATCACTTAATCTATAATTACTTTCAAAGTACGTTTCTTTATTGTCTTATGATATTCAGTACCTCGGGCAACCGAGATGGTAGTATCCTTATACCTGAGTGGTCCTGGTAAGGCACTTGGAGTATGGGGGTGTTACAAATGGTATCAGAGCGACGATTTTGGAACCTGTAACAAATGAACATAATGAACATAGAGAGTCTAATAAAATGAACCTTGTGTATGTGTAATGGGAGCCCCGGCTGATGCTAGGTTTTGGGTGAGTAGGCGCCCTCACTTTAAAATCTTGGCCCCATGATACTTAAGCCAGTCACATGGTATGGGAACGTGGAGTCCGTGTGTATATGTGCGACATGTATGTTAATAGTGCTGTATATGGTTTGTTGAAAGCATGTTGCATGATAGTTGGTTTACATGTTGGTTGGAATCGTTGGAAAAGTATATGAGAATGATGAATGATATGGTAGAAAAAGAAAGTAGTTCGTATATGATGATGTGTGATGAAGTGGATTTGTAATGTTGTTGTGTTAGCAACATGGGAATAGGATTTTTAGTGTATGGGTGTGGTTTGTGTTATGAAAAGTTATGAAAATTTAAAACATGCGGGTAATACAGGATTAAAAGTTGAATGTTATATGAGCATGATAGATGGTAAAGTTTGGCTTTGGTAAGTAGTAACATGAAGAATAGAGGTTCAATGATATGTGTTTTATATAACGAATTGGATGAAAAGCATGATGGTTGTTTATAACGTGGCACTTGATAACACGAAGTAGATTATTTTGTTAATTGCATGAGGAGTCGCGCAGATTTGAATGCGTAGTTGTAATCATAATGTTGAAATAATAACGAATACATAGTACGTTAGGGTATGTGAGATAACATTCGGGTAGTATTCACGAGTCTGCATGACTCGATCGAGTGGGTTTGATTCGATCGAGTGGGTACTTGTCGTTATTTTGACCAGAATCGTGCTTTTGGCACCCGATCGAGTACCTCGGGCACTCGATCGAGTATGGGGTCACTCGATCGAGTAGCCGGGCTACTCGGTCGAGTAAGTCAAAGATCAGAAGGTCTGTTTGGGTTCTGGAGTCGGGGCACTCGATCGAGCATGTTGGGCACTCGATCGAGTAGCCTCAACTCGATCGAGTAGGTTCTGGTACTCGATCGAGTGGGGTCCGTGCAGGTCATATGCGTATTTCGGGTCATATGTTTGACTTTTGACATTCGTTGCATATTATGTTTAATTCAAAGGTGTTGTATTATTTCTTTATGCATTGTTTTACGTATGTGTTGGTCCTGAAGCGTAAGTTACCCAATCTTATGATGTAAAGAGTGGCACTATGATGAGTATGAGTTCGGTGGGGAGGACATGAGTTATATGTGATTATGATAGATGGTGGAAAAAGAAAATAAAGATTGGTATAGTTTATTGAGGCATGGCGCACGTTTTGCGAGACGGGATGAGTGATATGATTGTGTGTTGAGTAATGTAAAAATAAGTGAATATAGGCAAGGGATGATGTGAGTATAATGAACGTGAGAATGAAAAGATTGAAAGTAAGAATGTGGATAGTGACAGCTTGAGATGTGTAAAGAGTTATGGAGGGAAATGGTTAGGAGTCGTGTGGGTTATGGATTTATGTAGTGAAAGTTCGTTTAAAGGGGGTTGAGAAGAGTAATATATAGTGAACTTTGTGGAGACATGTCGCGAGGTGTATTTGTAGACAGTGAGTGAGTTTGGGAGGTTTGGTTTATTAAAAGATGAAACTACTGTGTGATTCCCTTGGGTAATTAACGGTATTAAATGAATTCTGATTTCTAGAGATGTAAAAAGGGAGATGCAATTGTTTGAACATTAAACGTTGGTTCTATGGATAGATTAGTGGCAAGTATGAGTGATAGCATAATAAGAGAAGATCCATGGTAAGAAAGAGTGAGATGATGTCGGTAGAAAATAATGGAATTAAGTTTTGGAGCAACGAAGGGGTAACTTGATTTCTAAAGAGTTAGCTAGAAGGAATAAGGAGTTGAACTATTAATTGGTATTATTGAGTGTAAAGAGAAAAGAAGGATAAAAGTAAGCTGAGGAAAATGTTCACCGGAGCTATGTGATATAAAGATAAGAAATCATCGAAATATGTGATGGTATCACGAGGATGTTAGCTAAAGGTTATATAGGAGTTTCAGGGCAACATGATTGGTAATGAGTTTCAAGGAATTAAGGGAGTAAGAAGTTGGTGGAGTATTGGCACGATACGAGATATTTGGTGGAGAGTTGGATGACAATACAAATAAGATAGCATTGGGAATAATGTTGAGGTAATTTTGTGGATGGGTTTGATGTTCGTTATTTGCAATGTTAACCAAAAATGGTAGAAAAACCATGTTATTTTGATATGAGTGTAAGAGATTTGATATACGAGCAGCGGTGGCATTGTGGTGTTATCACTAATGGCTAAGAGTGATGGAATATTAGAAAGGTAGCAATTCTAAAGAGGTTAACTTGGTAGGGACCTGATTGTTGTGTATGAGTGTAAGAGGGTATAAGATGTGGTTAGATGAGGCGGACGCTATTAGTTTAATAGTGAAGGTGTGATTATATTTGGCAGGAAATGATGGTTGTGCGACTGGGGGAATATGTTATGAGGGGCATATGAGTTAAACTCCGTGACGGGTAACCTTTTTCGAGTGGTGACTTACGTGGTCAGGATTGACTAGTTGGTTGTGATTACGGGTCTATGATATGTGTAAATGTGTGTGTGAGGTTCTGACCTCACAAGAAGTGGTATGGTGTGATAATTATAAAGTTGTTTTATGAATGTTCTGTAATATATATGTTGGACACGGTAATTTAATTGAATGATACCCAAAAAGGTAATAATTTGATTGATTTGACATGGCTAGTTATAATTTTATGTGTATTGATAACACATGTGTATTCCGGGAAATGGTAGAGATGGTGTTCATGAGATGCTCATCTGTTTATCCATATAATATGTTGCGTGGTGATTTAATAAAGTGGATTTGAGTAAGTTTTTCTTGTCTGAGAAGTTATGCTAAGTCAGTATTTATGGGAATTGTATGCAGTTGTGATGTCTATCGGTGTGGTTGTGGTGCCTCGGGTGGTGATCCGGGCACGGTACATAGTGCTGTGATGCGGGTATTTTCGCACTACGGTGTGGCTGTTGGTGGCGGTGTTGTGATGCCGTCACCGGTTGTGGTGGAGTAGGCGGGATGATTATTATTCGGGTTTCGAAAGTACATACCAGTTATACATAGATTGTTGTTTTGTTTGATGTTGCTCTCTGCGAGTTTCAGTTGGTGCTGATAGACAGTTGTCTTGTTTATTCATGTTTTCTTTACCAGGTTAAGTCGAGAATGAGGTAGGGTATGATATGAAATAGAGTTGTATATGTTTCGTTGTTGTCATGAGATAGTGATAATCTGTTGATGGGACACGATTGTGAGAAGTTGTTACAGTAATTTTGATCTTGTTTTCAGATGAGACATCGGTAGACAGGGTAATGGAAAATGATTCGTGGAACATGTGTGGTAATGATCTGAAAGCGGCAGGTAGTTCATAATCTTTTGTTGAGACAGTGAGTGTAGGGTGTTGGGGGAATTAGTGTCATGTTAAGTTGTGTATGAATTTTGCGGTAATGAAAGAAAGAACTTGAGGATCTAGTGTGCGTATACGTAACGAGTGTGGACCGTGAGTTATGCCTCTGGGAGATAAGTGCCTTACGTAGAGAGGTATGTTGTTTGGCAGTAATAATGAAGAGTGGGTATGGTGATTTGCTACGAGTTTATGGTATAGGTTAGGTGTTGCTGCCCGAATGAGTTGAGGAATGGGAAATGTTTATGTATGGGAGCCTTGGATATAAGAATGGTGAGTGTTTGGTTTATAGACGGTTATCTTTGACATGTGGTGGTACATAGGGTAATGAGATATAGATATGGTTTGGTATTAGTGAGTTACGAGGACGTAACATTTGTCTTAAGAGGAGTAGGATGCGATAAAACAGATTTTGATGGTTGTACATATGGTAATATATTCGGAAGTTGAGTCTTGATGTAGAATAAAAGATCGATTCGTGTTGTGGGTGATTTTATTAAAGGTCATGACCGTGCTTGTAGTAGCGTGATGTTTAGGAGTGTGAGAATATTTCACTAGTGTTGACAGTTGGATGATGAGGTTACAAGTGTGAATAAACTTCGAGGACGAAGTTCCTTTTAAGGGTGGTAGAATAAAACATCCCGTTTGATGTCTATGAGTGTCTTGGTATTGGATTTGATAGTTGATGATATTATGGAGCTAGCAGCATTAGAGGATGGTAGTTGGTTATGTATGGAGTTGGTGTCGTGAGAGATATATATGTGGTAGATACGATATAGTGAGTCATGTTGTGGAAGTAAACATAGTTGGTGGAGTGGGTGTTAAGAGTTCATGTTCTATGTTCGGTCGAGTTCTTGAGTCCTTAGCTAGGTTGTTGTGTCTTGGTCGAGTCTGTATGGTTGTTTTTATGTATGGGTTGAACTTCGGGGACGAAGTTCCTTTTAAGGAGGGAAGACTGTAATACTCCGTATTTATAAGTCTTGGGGTACTCTATCGAGTAGCCCTTACTCTGTCGAGTAAGGGTAAGTTGCGAGATAAAATAGTTTCGACTGTTGGGTACTCGATCGAGTAGCTGGGGTACTCGATCGAGTAAGGGGGTACTCGATCGAGTACCTTGGGTACTCGATCGAGTGTCCGGTTTTACGGGGAGTTTTCTCGGGTTTTGTTAATTATGCGATTAAGGTATTTAAACATAGTCGTCATTGTTTTAAATCACTTTTACAAAACCTAAAACCCTGTTTAAGAGAGAAAGCAACCAGTTCATCTTCCTAATCGCATTCTTAGCAATTCTCGGAGTTCAGACAGTCAGTTCGTGTCGTTGTTTGTATCGTTGAGTTCCCTGCGTCGAGGGTAAGCTTTTAATATAATTTTTATAATGTTTTGTTAAGTTTGGTTAAACCCTAATTTAGAGATTGGGGGTTTTGTGTGTAGTTTGTGATGTGTAGCCTCTATGTGTTATATGATAGGAGGAGGGTTCGTAGAAGAGACTTTTTGATACAAAATTGTTGATACCGTCTGATCATTGTTGTGCTTTCCAGGTAGGATTTCCTACTCAGTATTAGTCCCATAATGGGATGATTGTTGATGTGTTGAGATTGATTGTTTGATATAGTAATTATATTGTGACGGCTGTGATTGTGATTGTGATTGGTTGTCTATGGTTCTCGAGATGCGTTCTCGGCTGAGTGGAGTCACTTGCGGGAGTGGCTTCACGCCCTAGTTTCGCCCTTCGTGGAACCCGCCACGGAAGGGGATGTGCACATTAATGGACAGGGTTATCGCTCGGTATGATGAGCGGGGCTTAGGTGGGAACGATCGCGGTCCCCCATCGGCGTGGGGGTCCAAAGGGACGGTCGATATTGAGATGATGGGAGTTGGTTGGTGGTGTGTGTGTGCGTGTGATTCATTTATGTCTGTTTATCTTATTGTTGATATATGTTTTGAATTGTGTGATTAGTATTGACCCCGTTTAAATGTTTTAAAAACTGTGGTGATCCATTCGGGGGTGGTGAGCAGTTATTGAGCAGGTGTGATATGATGCGTATGGGATAGCTGGGAGGAGTCATCACGTGGCAGTTAGAAGTCTTCCGCTGTGTCAGACGAAGTCTAGTAGCTTTGATAGTTTTAGCTGTAGACCGTATGAGAACCTTGTAATTCCTTTTATTAGTTTTGGTTTGAACATGTAATCACTTAATCTATAATTACTTTCAAAGTACGTTTCTTTATTGTCTTATGATATTCAGTACCTCGGGCAACCGAGATGGTAGTATCCTTATACCTGAGTGGTCCTGGTAAGGCACTTGGAGTATGGGGGTGTTACAATCGAATTCCAGAAACCCGATATGAACAAATCGAATTCCTACAACCCGGATTGAATTTAATGACGAAAACCCGCAAATATTGGATTATAAAGGATTTAAGTCGGTATTAACAATGAATTAAAACATGTTAATGATGAATAATGTACATGTGAAATTAACAAGTTATTATGCCAAAAGAATTAACGGAAACAAACGAAAACAAATAAGACGAACGAATTACAGAGGACGAAGGAAGAAGAAAGGAAGCAGGAACTGCGGCAGCCTCACGAAGAGGCGCAGCAGGAACTGCGCTCCTTCGAAGAGGCGCAGCAGTTGCTGCGTCCTTTCTCGACGGTTTATCTTCTGGAAATCCGTAAAAAAGAGGTTTTAAAGCACGGTTTTAGAAATCGGTTTTAAGAGGTATTTTCGACATAAACCTTACATTAATGATACAAAAGGTAAATAACGATAAATAAAAGAGAGATTTACACCCTCAGACTTACATGTTTGACGAAACGAGATGAACTAAGTTATCGATTAGTGATGCTCGACTCGAATGTAGCGAAAGTGCCCTCGTAAGAGGAAAAAAGACTAAGATTGATTAATCTTGATTGATGTGGAGTTGGTCAAATTGGTCGGTCATGCAAACGAGACTGGTACTCAGAAAGATCCGAGCTTACGTGGTCGAATGTTCAAGCACGTAGACGCCAAAAAGTAAGAACAAAGGTCTAGAATGCAAAGGGAGAAGAGAAGAGCGGACACTCGCGTGAGAAATATGAGGAGCGAAGGCTCCTATTTATACTAATCACGTGAAGGAATTAGGGTTTCAGAGAGTCTTTGGAAGTGAATCTCGGAAAGATATGAAAAAGATACGAAAATTACGCAGAAAAGGATCTGGGAAGAGGCGCAGCAGCCACTGCGTCTCTTGGAAGAGGCGCAGCACCTGTTGCGTCTGTTCCCAAGTTGTTTCCTTCTGCGGAAGAAAGATTTCCGTGTTTAAGTTATGGAAGGATGGAATAATTTGGTTTTCCTTAATATTTTATGTGAATATTACGGGAAATTGTTTACCAAAGGATAAAGATTGTGAAATATTTATAAATATGGAATAGAAATATCCGGAACGTTCCAGAACATTCTGACTCGGGATTTAATGGTTATCAGAAAATGAAGACGGTTTTAGGCCCGGACTCCAAATGTACTCTAATTACTGTCAAAACGACCATATCGGCACGTAGATGACAACTAAGAGGTAGACATTAGTATTTGAGCAATCACTTGACGATAAACTTACGAACTGTCACAAATCGTTCCGCGTAGCTAACATGTGGCCCAATCATCACCGGGTGGTTTGCGAGAGGTGCAAAAATGAGGTATCTACACTCTTTTCTAAACATCACAAAGATAAAAAAAAAAGTTACGTTGCTTCTTTCTTTCGCATTGCTATCGAATCTCAAGGCTTGTGTCGTCGGAATCCAGAGTTCTTTACGCCGTTGAGACCGTCGCGTTGTGAGTAAGATCCTAGTATAGTTTTTATATTGTTTCTTTGATTTTGGTTTAAGCCCTAATTGGGTAGACTGGGGGTTTTGGGTGTATTGTTGGTTTAGATGATCATTGTATGATTCTGTAATTGATAGGAGGTTATTTCGTAGAGGAACATTTTTGATTCGCTGTTGTGACGATATTGGTGATTGCATTTCCAGGTAGGGTTTCCCTACTCAGTTATTGTTTACATGTATATTGGATAATTGGTTGGTTGTTGATGGTTGATTGATGTCATTGATCTATATCGTATTAAATTGGTAATTGTTGATGTTGTAGTTGGTTGTTGTTGTTTGTTTGTGGTTCGCGAGGTGCGCCCTCGGCTGAGTGGAGTCACTTGCAAGAGTGCCTTCACGCCCTTGATTCGCCCCTTGTGGAACCTGCCATAAGAGGGGATGTGCACATTAAGGAACAAGGGTTTTCGCTCGGTATTGATAAGCGGGGCTTAGGTGGGATTGGCTGCGGTCCCCCATTGGCGGTGTGGATTACTGGTTGCGGCCATAATTTGGCAGAACTAGACCCTCAGTCTAGTCAGGTGATTGGTGATGTGACGGTGTTGGAGGATTGTATGTACTTTTGTTATTGCTTTATCTTATATTATGTAATCAGTAACTGACCCCGTTTAATTGTTTTAAAAACTGTGGTGATCCATTCGGGGATGGTGAGCAGTTATTGAGCAGGTTCGATATGGATGTGCGAGGGATAGCTGGGATTCAGTCACCACCAGTCGTTTAGAGTCTTCCGCTGTGTTATCAGACTTTACATTTGTTTTGTTGATTTTGGATTTTTGGAACAGTTGTATTTTTTTTGACCGTTTTGGTTTTGTTTATGTATCACTTTAAACATATCTATTAAAGTAAATTCTTTTATGGTCCTTTTGATATACATTGCCTCGGGTAACCGAGATGGTAGAACTTTCATGCATTAGGTGGTCTTGGTAAGGCACCTTGGTGTATGGGGTTGTTATAGATCTTACCCCTAATACGACGATTTAAACGGTATAAAGAACTCCGAAATCCGACAACTCTAGCCCTTGGATTTGATAGCAATGAGAGAAATGAAATCAACGTTGCTTTGTTTTCTTTTGTAATAAGGTTTAGAATGAGGTAAAAAGTAAAAAGAACTGACGAATTCACTTTATATAACTTTTCACGCGTTGCTATCAAACCCGGCTAAAATCTCGTATAACCCGACATACTCGATCTAGTAACTAAGGTACTCGATCGAGTACCGCCTACTCGATCGAGTTGCCCCTACTCGATCGATTACCCATCAGGCAGAACGTACTCCAGAATGCAAATCTAACTTACTCGACATAGTAAGCCCTACTCGATAGAGTACCCAACAACTCATAAATCCAAGGTATTACAGCTAGGTATGCCCTTCTAATCATGAAATTCATAATTCACATATTAACAATGTCATTAACTCATTATGCAAAATACTTGAATCACTCATACATATCATCTTATGATGCAATATTTCATACTTACACAAAATCACTTTCCTAACAATTAACATTATGTTCAATAAACCAATCATTATAAACATGCTTCTTGCCTCAATAAACTCATCGAGGTCAGCTCTATCCATCACGATCACCCATGACCAAGCATCTCTCTCACAAACCATACTAATCACAAGGTGGTACTCCCTGCATTATAAGATCCGTCTAACTCATGCATTAAGACCAATACATATGTAACATAAGGCATTAAATGCAAAATAACATCTTTGTAAACATTATGACATACAAGGAGGTCAAAAGGTAAGCATAAGACCATAACAAGGTTACTAGGTCGAGTGCTCAATCTATTCGATCGAATATGGGAGATCAGACGCACGTAAAGCAGATATTAGGGTTACTCGGTCGAGTAAAAAGGTTCACTCGATTGAGTACAAGGCACTCAGTCAAGTGTGGGGTCCACTAGATCAAGTACGGGGTACTCGGTCGAGTACAAAGGTCCACTCGGTTGAGTGTCCCACGCGGTTCTCAACAATGTCCAGTTTTCGTAAAACAGTCATATCTCACTTGTTTCTTGGTCATTTTCGGCGTGTGACCTACCGTTAGAATCGTAAGAGACAAGCTATCATCTCAAGTAAAATCATATCAATATCACTCATAGAACTCTACCTATGACAGTTTTAAGACAGCCCTTCCATAATCAGACTTCATACAAATCAAATTTCCTTAACAAAATAACTTAAGCATCAATAATGCAAACAATAGGAACTCAATACTTCTAAAACCAGTATACAAGATGAGCTTTTATCATACCAATATGTAAATTATACACAACATTCAATATGTATGTCAATGTCGCCTTACTTCACATGTTCGATTCCTTCACAACTCGCATCACCACTTTTACAACTCATACCCATACTTCCCACCAAATAATACTCATCACATATCACCCACTTGAAGCACGTATAATATTATCTCAATTGATACCATCCAACCTATTTCACATGTTCCTAACTCGATTAATATGAGAAAAAAAACACTTAATTTATATAAACATGCCACAATAATTTCACACCGTATACTTCACTCCAATTCCACATAGCCACATCTCTTTACCTCATCCATCATATGAGCATACACATTCAGGCTACACCTATGTATAACACTACACACATGCGAACAATCGCATGACACACCCCCGTCGTGACAGGCTCGATATCGTAAGGGCCATAGTGCGATTTTAGGACGTCTCCCAAATCTTTACGGTAGCTCCAAACAATCTCTACCCAGGTTCATTTTAGACACCATAAATTCATTTGGTTAATTGGTTTAGGTTCCAAGATCGTCACTCTAATACCAATTTGTAACACCCTCATTTACCAAGGAGGCTTACCAAGGCGCACCTTAGCAAATGGAAGCATTACCATCTCGGTTACCCGAGATAGTAAATATCATTAGAGAATAAAAGAACATATTAAATAACTTTATTAACTTCTTTATAAAATACTGATTACAACTCGATGCAAAACCAACTACCTAACAACAGAAGAGTGCAAACTAATAAAGCTAATGTCATCTAAACTAAGTGAATACTGCGGTTACTTGCTCCCTCCAAGGCTCCCAGCCAAAGCTCAACAATCATTAAAACCTGATAAGACTACCTGCTCACCATTTGCTGACAATATCAAATGGATTACCGCAGACACATAACAAAAAGGAAACCACAACACAAAACCACACAAGGTCTGTAACAGTTATACAACTAAGCAGAAGTACAACGATACAACCACAACAATTCATACGAACAAACCAATACAACTCCATCAACTACGATCCCTATAGTAACCAATGGCTCTCATCGCAACGAGTAGCCCGGTTCCCATAGCAACATGTAACCCACCCCAGGCAGTCGTAGACCACAGCCTTGCCACCCGCATCCCCACTCTTCGCAACGAGCGAACCCAAGTCATTAATGTGCACATTCCCCTTGCGACGGGAGTCATAAGGGGCGAATAAGGGGGTGAATCCATCGCCTGACATAGCTCACAATATCCATCTCATCACCTCCAGCATCCAACATCACAAAAATCACGTAGAGACAATTCATCTCACAACCAATCAAACAACTGAACTGAGTAGGAAAACCCTACCTTTTTGCAATCCATGCACACATAAGCAATCAATAGCGATTATCCATGAGACCGTCATCTACACACAATGTTCACATACCATCACTATAACCCTAATCAAAGATCCATAACAACATAACCACAATCCCCCAAATAACCCAAATTAGGGTTTAAGACTAATACCAAAATACAATAAAGACAAGATTTAGAACTTAAAATCCGATAGACGAGAGACTTACGAAACTCGAAGACCAAAATGGTAGATCCTTGCTTAGTAGTTTATTAGGGTGATTAGGTTTGTAAAATGTTTATAAAAAATGTTAAAGAGGATTTTAATGGTTATTTTATACTTCCTAATCATTCTAAGCAAAACCGCTCGAAAACACGACTTCAGATCGAGCACTCGGTCGAGTACCAGACATACTCGGCCGAGTGTCTCATATACTCGGCCCAGTGCACCTAAGGCAGTATTTTGCCTCAAAACACTAGATGACCCACTCGGTCGAGTACAGCCTACTCGACCGAGTTCACTATACTCAGAAATCTGTGGCATTACAAGTACAATATATGGTGAAAATCCATATAATATGTTAATTAAAAGGAGGGAATAAAGAGTAATAATCTTACCCTTGAAATAGGATGAATAATAGAAGAAACATCCTTGCTTAAGGGTATAGAATGTCACGTCACAAGTAGAAAAAAAAGGGAGAGATTTTTGCTAGCTAGTGTTTGTAAAATGAATGACTAGTGAAAGAATAATGTGAAAAGAGTAAAAAAATTCAACAATTAACCCAAGAATACCAACTAATTAGGGAATAGAGGAACAAATTAAGAAGAAATCTTAAATAACTATGAAGACTTGTCACCAAAATTTAGCAATTAACCCAAGAATTCCAAAGATCTAACTTGATTAACAAATGATTAAGATGTAATTATAGAGACATTAAGCTAATCTAATCTAGGGTTTTCGAAATTAAAGATGAGGTCCCTAATTAATTACAAATGTTGGATATTTACATGATTACAAGCTTAGGTTAAGAGGAGATTAGAAAATATCTTCGTCATAGTTTATTTGAGGTGAGATTCAGCTGTCTCGGGCAAGATTCTTTTTCCTTGACCCCTATCTCAGACTAGATGGCCTATGATTTCTCCTTCTTGCTCAATTCTGTTACATATCTCGTGGAAAATCACCATATCTCGTGGGAGATGCTTGGTAATAACTCCTAATTTTGTAACTAAGCCTTATGAGCCTTGTCCTTGGTCACCTCTACTCGATTTTCGCATGCTAAGCTCTTAATGTACTAATTCCTTCCTTACTTGGACATGAAAAAAGATAAATCCGCATTATTTGGCTTCTTTCCCACAAAACACGTCAAATAATACAAAATAAGAAATAGGAAGGAAATGTCATGTGTTGAACCATATAGTATATATGTTTATGTTTTGACGATGTCAAGGTGTTTTGTAATTTATATACTCGTTGCGTGTAATCGTTTGTTTAAGTCTTTTAGATTAAACTTATTTATTACAAGCAATAAAGAAGAATTGTGATGGAAGTATATCGTGATCAAGCCTTAAATTGAAGATCAAAGTTATCTGAGATTCATTCAAGTATTATGAGAAGACGAAGTCCGTCTAAAGATTAATCAAGCGCTGATGATGAAGTAGCCTATGCTCGAAGATCTCCTATGAAGATTAGAATAGTATAGGTGACTATCTCGTAATGATAACTAAGATTAGATTTCTTGTATTGGTAAAGTTATAGCTTTGCAGCTATAACATTACTAGTAAAAGAGCTCAATGTTATAGCTCTTCTACTATAACATTGAGATGCTGAGTTTTTATTACACGACTTGAATTGTTTCAAAATTGTTTTAGAAAAACGTTTTTGTTTATTTTAAATGTTTTAGTAAAAGTATTTATTAAATAAAGCCCGGTTTAGTGCGGAGTTCGGTTTTATGTTGAACGTTAGTTAGTAATATTTTTGGGTCAACTTATGAGTTGGACCATATTACTAATTAGGGTTTTAATATAGCTACTCCTAAAACCTAAATTCTAACCTAATATTAAGTTAGGGTTTGCACAAATCACGAGGCATATGAGCCGTGATATTTCGTGTGACCTAAGATATAACAAGATCTTATTGTAAAGATTTTATTCTCTAGGAATATCTTTACATATCTTTTATACCTTACTTCAAATTGTTATTTATGATAAAGATATTCTTGTTATGGAAAATCTTATCATATCTTAGGATTTATGGAAAAGATAATAATAGAATAATTTATATTCTATCTTTTGGAATATTCTTTATTATCTTTAAGGCTTTAAGGAAAGAAATTATAGAAGATATGATTTGTTTACATATCTCTTTTTTTGGCTATTAGGGTTTTTTTGTAAACTGTTTGCCTTGCTCCTTCCTTTCATATAAATACTTTGCTTTTGCAACATTTAAATTAGAGACCTTAAGCATAAAATTGGTTTTATTTTTACAAGCAAAACCGTGTGTTTCAAAAGCAAGAAAACCTCTTTGCTATTTTCGGAAAAGGTCGTGTGTTTATAAACTCGTATGTTCATTTATTAGTTATCGTTATAAGATAATAGTACTCAATAGATTTCTTACTTGTTCATTAACGTAAACCTTTGCGAGAATCATTAGTACTTTCTTATTAGCGTAAGTTAGTCACTCGAGTATTTAACGGTACTCATTGAGTTACAACTAGAGTTAGTTGTACGAGTTGGGTTACTGAATTTGTAATCCGTAGAAAGGTACTAAATTTATTAATCGAGAATAGTGGACGTAGGTTTCGATTTGTGAAACTGAACCACTTCAAAAACCGTGTCTCCTTCTCTTTCGTTCGTTTGTTTACTTTGTTCTTACTTGATCATTAGTTAATTAGTTAAAGTTTAATCAATAAACTTTAAGTAATTAATTATATTCATACAATCGAAAAAGTTTACAAAGTTTTAAATCCTCAATTTCCTTCCCCCCCCCCCCCCCCTGAGTATTTTGGATCAATAGACTCTTCAATTGGTATCAGAGCCTCGTGCTCTTGATTGCCTAACCGCATAGAGGCTGATCTATCTTTTTCTTATTTATCTTATCGTTTTATATTCCGCTGTCTATCACGTGAAATGGATTCCAAATACCTCAAGTGTCCCGTCTTTGATGGGAAGAATTATGGGTTATGGAAAAACATGATGACTCACTATGTGAAAGGTTATGATTGGGAGTGTTGGAGGATTATTCAAAATGGACCGCAGAAAATTCTAGTCGCATCCGAAGAAGGCACTACCTATGAGAAGAAGGAAGACGACTATGTCGAGGCTGACTACAAGAAAGCCGAAAAGAACTCTAAAACAATAAGTCTATTGCAAAACGACATGACCTCTACAGAGTTTGATCGGTTCTCTTCGTGTTCAACGGCCAAGGAGATATGGGATGGCCTTGAACTAGCTTATGAAGGTACTTTCATTGTTAGGAAGCACCGTATAGATCTGCTAATGCAGAAATATGAGCTATTCACTATAGAGCCTAATGAGTCGTTGGATAGCATGTCTGCAAGGTTTTCAAGCATTATGGCTAAAAAGTGGCTTGCCAAAGTCACGGCAATGGAGAAATCACGAGATCTTGAAAACCTATCCTACCAAGAACTCATTGGCGCTCTCATGGCCCATGAAATTACTCTTAATAAAGATGCCACTAAACCAAGTAGACATAAGAGTATGGCTTTAAAAAGCAAAGATGTTAACTCCGACATAGAAGATGAAACCGTCTTGTTTGCACGCCATTTCAAAAATAGAATCTTTCGAAACAAACAAGCAAAATCATCTTACGACAACAACAAGTCGTCCAACAAGAAAGTAACAGAATCAAAGTCATCATTCGCTAATAGAAGTTGCTTCAAGTATGGAGAATCCGATCACATGATCAAGGATTGTCCAACATGGGAGAAAATCAAGGACAAGGCAAAACGCGAGAAGACAAAGAAAGAGTTCAAACAAGTAATGATGGCTTTATGCTGGGGAGACCTTGACTCAGAAGATGACGAGGGATCTGAAGATGACGAGGTAGCCAACCTTTGTCTCAGCAGTGTTAGTCTTGACCTAATCTCCGACAGCGACGATGAAAGCACCAACTCTCATTCAAACTATTGCTTTCTTGGAGAATCAGACGAAGATGACGATGAAGAGGTAAGTTATCTTGAACTAGAAAAACGTGTTAAGAAATTTTCTAAAAGTGCCTTGATAGAATTTTTTGAGCAATCCCTCGATAAATGTCACGAACAGGACTTGGAGTTGAAAGATCTGAAGGAACAGATTCTTGATATTGCAGAGGAGAATTATACTCTAAAGATCAAAGCTAAGAAGTTGAAGTCTAAAGTTATAGTTGATAAAGCTACAAAATTTGATTCTGCAATGGCTGAAAAGAAGGAATTAGAGTCCAAAGTTATAGCTAATGAAGCTATAACTTCATACCTAAAGCTTAATATTAAGCACCTTCAAGCCAAAGTTATAGCTAATGAAGCTATAACTTTAGAACTTAAAAAAGCCAAAGAACTTTTAGAGATTAAGGTCACATCTAATGAAGCAGTGATCTTAAACCAAAAGAAAGAGAAAGATTCCCTCACAATGCAATTAAAGGAATCTAAGACCGATATGATCAATGTTAAGAAACAACATTCAGACGTTGTACTCATTCTTAACAAAAGATTCCAAGACTTTCGTGATAATTTTAAGAAGGATAATGATGTAGATCACACAAAATGTTCAGAAGAAATAAAAACCCTAAAATACCTACTCTTGCATGCTAGGAAAGTCCATGATAAGTGGGAAGGTAGCACAAAAGTCCTAAATTTCCTAACCGAACAATCTGACAATAATATGAAGATGGGGTTAGGATATGAGTGCTACAGCCGTAGAGATCACTCTAAATGCAAATCAACACCTTCGGATTTTGATTTTAGAAAAAGGAAATATGATGATCTTCCTGAATATCTGATTTGTAATTACTGTGGTCATACGGGTCACAACCAAAACAACTATGTCAAAAAGGCACATGATATACGAAAAAATACCGACCATTCTAAAACTGTTGACACAACTGTCGAGGATGATGAATTTTCAATAGATGAACCTAACGAAGAAAGGAATAATAACTTCCGTTGGTTCTACGACATGGCCATTGACTACACCGAGAAACCTAGCCCTTCACAAACTCCTTGTCGACCAAAACCAAGCAAACAATTCACAAGGAAAACAGTCATGGTAGACCAAGAGAAATTCCTACACCTAAAGAAACCCCTAGATCAAGAAAAATCCCTAAACCTATAATTCCTCCTAGACAAAATAACCCAAGGTTCAGAAAACGACCATTAGACAAGTTTGGGTATGAAAGGATTTAGTATATAGAGTAACTAATCATAAGGGACCCAACTTAGCTTGGGTACCTAAAAACTGTATCTAACCTTTCTGCAGGTAGTAGTGAAAGAAAACAACCAATGGTATCTTGACAGTGGATGCTCAAGACACATGACTGGAGATAGAAATTTGTTTCTTTCACTCAAACCTTTCAACGGAGGAAAGGTGACGTTTGGAGACAATAAAAAGGGAAAAGTGATTGGCGTTGGCAAAATTGGAATTTCTAAGTCACACGCGATCAATGATGTCTATCTAGTGGATGGTCTAAAGCATAACTTGCTTAGCATATCTCAATTATGCGACAAAGGTAATAAAGTTGTTTTTCATACTGATAGTTGTCGCATTATCATTGAAGGAACTAGCAATGTCATTCTTGAGGGCCATAGGAAAAGGAATGTATACATGGTAGATTTAAATGTTGTGCCTACTAACTCCTTTTCATGCATGAAAGTTACACTTGATGATCCTTGTTTGTGGCACAAACGGTTCGGTCACATAAGCTCACTAACCTTGAACAAACTCAAGAAGTGGGACTTGGTTGAAGGGTTACCAAAGATCAAGTTTGACTAAGAAAAAATGTGTGACACGTGTGCTAGGTGCAAACAAGTGAGATTTTCTTTCAAACCGAAAAGAGTAGTAAGCACAAATCAAGCTTTGGAATTGGTACACATAGATCTTTGTGGTCCTATGAAGGTAAGATGTAGAGGAGGATCCAGGTATGTCTTTGTTCTTATAGATGACTACTCGACGTATGTATGGCCTATCTTTCTTCATTCAAAAGATGAAACATTTGATGAATTTGATTGTCTTATAAAGCGTGTTCAAAATAAGTATAAGACTAATCTTGTATCTATTCGTACGGATCATGGCACTGAATTTGATAACCAAGCCTTTATAGAATATTGTAGAGTTAATGGTGTAGGACATAACTTTTCTACACCAAGAACTCCTCAACAAAACGGTGTCGTGGAACGTATGAATAGAACACTGGAAGATATAGCTCGTACAATGCTTTTGTGTAGTGGTCTACCTCGTAACTTTTGGGCTGAAGCCATTAGCACTTCTTGTTATATCCATAATCGTGCTATGATAAGACCCATCCTTAAGAAAACCCCTTATGGACTTTTAAGAGGTCGCAAACCTAACATCTCCCATCTTCGTTGTTTTGGGAGTAAGTGTTTTGTCCACAATAATGGTAAAAATAGGTTAAGCAAATTCGACCCTAGGAGTGATGAGGCGATTTTCATAGGATACCCGGATCATAGCAAGGGTTACAAAGTCTTCAACAAGAGAACTCTCTGTATTGAAGAAAGTGTTCACGTTATTTTTAATGAAGATAATGTGTTTGATAAGCCCTTACAGGATGAGGAAGAAGACTTGGACGAACCTGACTTTCATCTTTCTAGAGACGATCCCCCAGAATTAGAATTGGAGGACAATGAGATTGAAGGAATAAGTGATGAACTTAATCGTTCCTCAAAAGATAAAAATGAGAAAACCAAAGTTATAATTGATGATACTATAACATTGACTCAAAATAAGAACTCCTAACCTAATGTTATAGGTGATGTTATTATAACATTGAATCCAAATCAAGGTACAGAGTCTAAAGTTATAAACAGCTCTACTACAACACCTGGATTGGATTCAAGGGGAACTTCCTCCAATTCTGAGCCAAATGAAGTTGAGTCAAGCTCAAATAATGATGAAGAACCAAGTACCTCAACAAAATGGAAATACAAGAGCTCACACCCAATGGACAATATTCTTGGAAGTATTAAGAAGGGTGTTCAAACAAGACGATCCCTGAATAACTTCTACTCATTCTACTCATTCCTATCCATGATCGAACCAACAAATATCAATGAAGCTCTTGCAGAATCAGATTGGATCATAGCTATACAAGAAGAGCTTCAACAGTTCGAACGGAATAAGGTTTGACACTTAGTTCCTAGACCTAAGGATCGATCTGTCATTGGAACAAGATGGGTTTTTAGGAACAACCTAGATGATGCCGGAGTCATTATTAGAAACAATGAAAGATTGGTAGTCCAAGGCTATAATCAACAAGAAGGGATAGATTATGTCGAGACTTTCGCACTTGTTGCTTGTCTTGAAGCTATTAGACTTCTGATAGCATTCGTAGCACATAAAGGAATGAAACTCTTCCAGATGGACTCAAGAAAACATTTCTAAATGGGTATCTACAGGAAGAAGTCTTCGTAGAACAACCCCCTGGATTTAAGAATAACAAATTTGAAGACCATGTCTTTAAATTAGACAAAGCTCTATATGGATTAAAGCAAGCACCAAGGGCATGGTATGACAGATTATCAAAGTTTTTACTTGACAGTGGATTCAATAGAGGATCTGTTGATAAAACCTTATTTCTAAAATTTGAGGGCTCTGACCTTTTGGTTGTCCAAATCTACGTTGATGATATTATCTTTGGATCGACCAACCGAGGCTTGTGCAAGTATTTTTCTGAGTTGATGACTTCCGAGTTCGAGATGAGTATGATGGGAGAATTGAAATTCTTCCTAGGTCTACAAATTCAAGAAACTGAGGAAGGCATCAAGATTCATCAACAGAAATACATTAAGGAGTTAATTAGAAAGTTCGGAATGGAAAATTCTCATGCTATGCCTACTCCGATGGTTGCAGATAAGAAGTTAACTTTAGATGAAGACGGTAAACCTGTTGACGAAACAACTTACCGTGGGATGATAGGGTCGTTATTGTATTTAACTGCAAGTCGACCAAATATCATGTTTAGCGTATGTGTTTGTGCGAGATATCAGTCATCTCCCAAAGAGTCGCATATGACAGCCGTGAAAAGGATTTTACGATACTTAATTGGAACGGCTAAGCTATATTTATGGTTTCCAATGGAGTATAATTTCGACTTACTTGGTTATTCTGATGCCGACTACGCTGGATGTTCTCTAGACAGGAAAAGCACGTCAGGTGTTACCACGTTCGTTGGACCTTGCATTATTATCTGGGGTTCAAAGAAGCAGAATTTGGTTGCCCTTTCAACTGCTGAAGCCGAGTATATCACTGCAGGACTGGTATGTACTCAACTATTATGGCTTAAGCAACAATTACGTGATTACGGTGTTGACATAGGATGTATTCCTATTTTATGTGATAATACGAGTGCGATAATTATTTCTAAAACCCCCGCACAACATTCACGTACCAAAAATATTGAAATAAGACACCATTTTATTCGAGACCATGTTGAGAAAGGGAATATAAAACTTGAGTTTTGTAGTACTGAAAAACAATGGGCAAACATTTTGACAAAATCATTAGCTAGAGAACGATTTGAGACTTTACGGTTGGAAATTGGTTTAATCACTGGTACCTAAGCTTCCATATGTGTTTAATTTCTTAATGAATGACTAGTAAAAATTAAGATTGTATGACTGTGTCCGTATATTGCGTTGCATGAATAATTTCGTTTATAGAAGCATATTTATCGTATATATTCTATTTGTATTTTAGAATTTTATTGACATACAAACTTTATCTTATTTCCCAAAAATTAAGATGCACCATATTTTTCTTTCCAAATTGTATAAAAATCTCTCAAATATATGCCACACAAAATCTCATATAAAGCTTCTTTCCATATCTTATCTTATTTACCATAATTATTTTGCATCACCTAATTACCTAAACCTAGACTAACCTATATTTCTACCCTATATAAACTATAGTCATGCACCCATTAATCATACAACCAACTTGTCTTTACTTTTCACTTACCAAAATATTTTACAAATCTTTCACCCATCACCATCATCATCACACTCAACCATCTCCATCACCATGAATTCAAGCCATGCAAAAACTCGTTCCTCTACCCGGAATCAACACCACCGAAACTCCAACAATCCTTCATCACCACAACCACCCAATAATCCTAATTTTCCTACTTTTTCTTCACCACACCCACAACCATCTCCTCCTCTGTTTCACGGTCGAGATGATGCGATGTCCGAGGGAAAAAGGCGCCGTCTTTTTAAGGGAAAGAACAAGGTTGTTGTCATTTAGGGGAATGATGTTGAAGGACCCGAAGTTGTTATTAAAAATGGTATTTCAAGGACTCTACTTCGAGAAGTCTCGAAAAACGCAACAAGGGAAGGTTTGAACCGAGTCCGATTAACAAAAGATGAGAGTACTCTTGTGTCTCGGGTCTTGCCTTACTCAATCCATGGTGGAAGGTAATATCCTAAGTCTTGGTTGACTACTATTCCGGCTCTTAAATTTTTTATCGATTTTCTTGATTTTCAAGAATGGAGTCATGTTAGTCAATTTTCGGGTCCAATTTATCCTGTGGAGGATGTTCAATTTTTCGCTACTGTGAAAAATAGAAAGGGAGTGTTGCATGCGATTGTCAATGGTGTAGATGTAATGGTCTCTGTATCAGATATTTGCTCTGCTTTTTCGGTTCCTCATGATGGAATCGATCAAAATCCGAGTCTTGAATGGTCTAATGTTGTGAGTGAAAAACAGTTGGCTATTAGACAATATTTTGAGGAAGTTGGGTCGGATGGTGGAGATATGATTGTCCGTCCTCTTTCGGAAAAAATCAAATTTCTTCTAAATTTCCTTTGGAATACTATTGTGCCGAGAAGGGGAGGAAGGAATCAAATGTCGAGTTATGAGGCGATTATTGTCTATTCATGGTTGGAAGGTAAAAAAGTCAACTTGGCGAGCCTTGTGCTAAATCGAATTGTCCAAACGAGTCTCACGGTTACTAAAGAAAAATTTTGCACAACTATCGATATTCCATATGGGAAGTAGGTGTCTCGGTTGTTAGAAATCAAACAAGTTGTGGGATGGGATAGTTATGGAATTAGTGCCAAAGATTGCATGTGTGACCGTTTAATTAAGCTCATGGGTCTCGGGTTTGATGGACCCGAATTAGTTCTCTTAAAAGATGTTGAGAAAGTGGTTAATGACACGGGTTTGGAAGCTATGGGTGCAAAGATGGAGAGTTTCTTGGGCACTTTAATGGAAAAATTAGAGCAGCAGTCCACTACCTTAGCCACGGTCTTGTCCCAAGTTGGTCCATCTCGGTCCTCGGATTCGGGTTTGGATTGTACTCGGGTATATGCTTGGATGGATGAGGTTGACAAAAGGTTGTCGGGTTTTGAGAGGGAGTTGAAGGCTATCCGTGAGGAAGTGTTCCCACATGGAGATCGTCTCTCCTTCCTTACTAGTCAAGGAGTGCATTGGTAATGCATGGGAAGGCTATGGCGGCCGATCAATCGCTCACTTTGGAGACCACAAAGACGTTATCCTTGAAGGTTCTTAATTTTGAGCGAAGTCTTCAAAGTCTCACTACTCTCGTGAGGAGTTCGTTTGACCGCCTTGATGCTTTGGAACATCGCACTCATCCCGACTATGTGAACCCATATAAGACCCATAACATAGGACCTCCCCTCGTCCTTGCCTTATTTAGCACTGTTTGGGCTAAAAATAGCGTAATAAAGAAAGCCCACTTGGTGAAATAAAAGATTATAGAGAAGAAGTGAGGAGGATGGGAGCCCGCAGTCAGGAGAAGGGGGAACGGGCTTAAGAAGGATCAAGAGACCATCACATTAGGCGCCCGTGTTAAGGAAAGGGGTGTCAGGGAGAAGTTAGGGAGATCGGGGAGAATTGGCAAGGGAATCCGGATTAGGAAAGAAGTCCTTATGGAAATAATATTCTCTTTCCATATTCGATATATAGTATATCTAGGGTTCTTACCCTATAAATAGCAGAAGGAGGAAATCAAGAAGGACATTCATAAAATACCCGCATTCGTACATCAACACTCAAGATCACATCTCGGCAAATAATACACGTTCATTCTCGATCTTGCAGGCCTGACACCTAGGGCCAGCAAGATTAGCTTCGAACCATAATTGTAATCATCCTCCAATTCATACAGTGCAATACTTGGCAGGGTACCGTCCCTCCCGCGGTTGTTCCCACATTGGGTTTTCCGCGTCACCAAATCTTACGTGTCAATTTACATTACGCACTTTATTTCCCGTTTACTTATTGACATACAAATCATCATACAATCGACCAACGAATATAGACTACATTGACCCTAAATCGACTTAGGTAAAAAAGACCTAAACAAGCACCTACCGTGGGGCATTGTGGTCGTCAATCGTTGATATTCTGAATATACAATGGAAAAGCAAGTATCTGAAGCCATGTCAGGGAGCAGGCAGCCATCGCCACCACCATCGTCTACCCAAAGTCCAACATCGACAGTGGCCACGCAGGCTCCCGAACATACCCCAAGAATCATACCGACAACAAAAGCCTCTCTACCTCCCAGGACCCCCGTTGTCTCGGCCCAGGACACTGATCGGACAAAGGAACATCAAGCTCGGGCGTCACTCCGCCGCCTGATCCCACGCAGATTCTGCTCGCCGGCGTGGAAAATCTTCAGAAAGCTATGGAAAACATGAGAGAAGATCAAAGGAGAGCAGATGCTGAGGTAAGAAGGAGAGACAGAGAGCTCTGGGCACAAATTGATCTCCTAAAGCAGCAGTCCAACACTCTAGCAAACAAGACAGTGGAAGGAAGATTTCCTTTGGTAGATCTGACGCAAGGAGCATCAGGCAGTAGGCAGATACCAGCTGAAATAATCACAAGATTGGATTTGGCTACGACACCATTAGATGGAAGGATAACCCCACGAGGGTTAGGATACATCACGCCAGATAACTGGTAGCCAGCCGGCTGCGTGGGGGTACAAACAGGTGGCATCTCCGTCGCCAGCCCCGCAAAGAATCAATCGACACCTGCAGCAGATCCGGGTCAAGCCGCAAGTGAACGGCGCAAAGGGGACAATCGTAACCACAACCCCCCTGGCTGCTGGAACTTACCAGAACCTTCCAGAACCAGGATCAGGAGGAGATATGTAGACAGCTGACCGGCGCACCCCAGATTCAGCCAATATAACTAACCAGCAGTACTTGGAGCTAAAGGAGATGTTGAGCAGGGTTCCAGGGCTACCACCCCCACTCGAGAAAGCGGCTCTAGACAGCTATGCCGACTCACCATTCGTGGACACCATATCCATCACAGCCATGCCAAAAGGATTCACAAATCCAAACATGCCTCTCTTTGACGGTGACAAAGAGACCCCTTTGATCATATCACCAATACAAGCGAAAAATGATGACGGTAATAAATATAGGGCGGTCAAGGAGGCTTGCATGTGCAAAGGATTCGGGTCCACCTTAACAGACCAAAGACTTCGATGGTTTGTAAGCCTGCCCAACAGGTCGATATCTACATTTGCCGAATTGGTAAACGCATTTACTCAACAGTTCGCAAAGCAGCGAAAGCCACGAAGCACGCAGGGGACCCGTACGAATCGTCCGGGGGCGGAGAGAGCATTGGAGAATACAATACCGATTTAACAATGAGAAGGTAGCGATGACGAGAGTGTGATATCTCAACAAAGCAGAGAAGCCTTCGAAGAGGCCTCCACCATGACTCTAATCTATACAAGCAAACACTATGCATCCTTGCCATAGTTTCAAGCATGCAGAGAAGGTCTGCCGCGATCAGCCGGAGGAAGATATCCTAGCCGAGCCACTTACGAGCACACCCAGTATTTCTAGTACTTCAGCCGTGGAGAAATCAGGAAGAAAGCAAACCACCAACAAGAAGGACGAGAGATACAGGCCATATGGGAGGGGAGTCAACAGAATCGAGGAAAACCAACTACTCCCCACCTTGGCAGAATATGGGTTCACTACAGGTGTTGGAGGAATCTTGAAGGCACTTAGAGAGATGTGAGAAGGAGTCAGGTGGCCTAACCCACCAGAAGGAGAGCAAGCCTGGAGAAAGGATAGCAAGAAGAAGTGCGAATTTCACCGTGATATTGGGCACAATACTGAAGATTGCTATACATTGAGAAGAGAGATCAAGCGCCTGTACGAACAAGGAAAGCTGAGCCACCTGTTACCACGTGGGGACAAGTAGCATGATAAGGTAGGCTCCGCCAAGCCGGCAGACCCACCCATATGCACTAAAATTATAAACGTGATAACAGGCGGCTCAAACTTAAGCGGCCTAACATACTCAGCAGCTAAAAGGCATGCCACCGAGACCAAAGGAGACAGACCACCAATTCTTGCGAGAATATCTCACGGTGATCTCGCAAAGAAATCGGCTTCGATGAGGGAGATACATACGATGAAAGAGAACACCATGATGCACTTATTATCACCTTGTCAATGGCCAACTGCACAGTAAGAAAGTTCTTGGTAGATACAGGAAGCTCGGTCAACTTAATCATGCTGAAAACCATAGAAAACATGGGATTCAGCGAGAAGGATTTAAAGAAGAAAACTATTCCGCTAGTAGGCTTCAGCGGGGAAACAGCCAGCTCGCTAGGTGAGATAGTCATCCCGACCTATGTGGGAGGAGTCAACAAGCAAATCCGGGTACCTGGTTATAGATGGCCCCTCTACTTACAACGTCATCCTAGGAAGACCATGGCTGCACCAGATGAAAGCAGTCCCCTCAACATATCACCAGTGCATAAAATTCCCCACCCCATGGGGAGTAGAAACGATAAGAGGAGATCAGGAGGAAGCTAGAGGTCGCTACATGAAGGCACTCAAGGAACCGCCACCCTCCCGCATAGCAATTACAGATGACTGTCCGGGACGAATACATCGAGCCCCGACGAAAAGAGCCGGACCAGATTAACCTGGATAAGTTGCACCCAGAGAGAACCGTGCTCATTGGAGCAGGATGTACAGGGAGCTTACGACAGCAGCTAGTCAAATTCTTACAAGATAACATGGATTGCTTTGCATGGTCACACGATGATATGGTAGGCATAGATCCATCCATCATAACACACAAGCTTAGCGTGGACCCAAAGTGTAAACCCATCCAAAGAGAGAAGGAGAAAGTTTGCGCAGAGAGAAAATAAGGTAATCAACCAGAAGTAGACACTGCTGGGCAAAAAAAGATAAGAGAAGTAAAATACCCAGAATGGTTGTCTAATGTAGTGGTGGTGCCTAAAAAGAATGGGAAGTGGAGAGTATGTGTGGACTTCACTGATCTCAACAAAGCGTGTCCCAAAGATCCATTCCCGCTGCCTCATATTGATGCAATGGTAGATGCAACAGCTGGACATGAGATGCTAACATTTCTGGACGCATGGAGTGGATATAATCAAATCAAGATGGATCCTGCAGATCAAGAGAAGACAACATTTATGTCCGAAAGAGGAATATATTGCTACAACGTCATGCCATTCGGCCTAAAGAACGCAGCTCCACATATCAAAGGTCAAGTTAACCGCATGTTCAAAGAGCAAATAGGAAGAACCATGGAGGTGTACATTGATGACATGGTGGTGAAGTCGAAAAAAGCTAAAGATCATATGCGGCATCTAGCGAAACATTCAAAGACCCTCGGGGAATACAAGATGAAACTAAACCCATCTAAATGCACCTTCGGGTATCTTTCTCGCAAGTTCTTGGGCTATATCGTGACTCAAAGAGGGATAGAAGCCAAGACCGAGCGGATCAAAGTCGTCTTATAGCCGGAATCACCCGAGAAGCCCAAAGATGTTCAAAGGCTAGTCGGGAAGGTAGCAGCCCAACAACAGTTCATTTCAAGATCTTCGACAAGTGCGCTATTTTACGACATACTAAGGAAGAGTCGAAGTTTGAATGGACCCTGAACACGAGCAAGCCTTCGAGACCTGCACTATCTCAAGAGCCCGCCACCACTTGTCAAAACCAAAGCCAGGAGAACCATTATTCCTATACCTAGCCGTCACGAAGTAGCAAGTGAGTGCTTTGTTCGTCGAGAGCAAGAAAAGGAGCAGGCCGTGTACTACGTCGCAAGTCTCTCGTTGCCGGCAGAGACCAGGTACACATCCCTTGAAAAATTAGTACTAGCGTTGGTAGTAGCATCTCGCAATCTGCGTCCCTATTTTGAGTCACACATCATACATGTTGTGACAAACTACCCGCTAAAAGCTATCATGAGGAAGCCCGAACTATCGGAAGAATGTCTAAATGGTCTCAGACACCTCGGTGGATACGACATCCAAAAGATGACCCCGTGACAGAATCAAATCACAAGCACTGGCCGATTTTGTGTCGACTTCACCCACCATCAAGAATCTGCGGATACGTAAAATCCTCACTATAGAAAGAAGCAAGGCATGCACGCCCGCGGATGCATATCGACGGAGCCTCCAACCAAAGGGGGGGCAGGTGTAGGATTAATCTGAAGGAAATGTAGATTCATATACATATTTAACATACTCATATATGTCTAATTAATTTGTCATAAATTAAAACGGATCTTATGCATGCAAACATTAATAAAAGAGAAGAGAAATAATGTCCTTACATTGAAGTATTTCGGTTTAGAGGGCACAAGAGAGATCACCTTTCTCTTCTTGTTCTTGAGCTTTTCCAATGGAAGAACAAAGATCTAAGTGTAAGATCTCTCCCTATGTATAATACCCAAGGCTCCTCTTAATTAAATTAATATTACAAATACTAGTTATAATATTAATTCTTAGTAGAAAATTGAACCAAAAATATTTATAAACACTTAAGTATTTTCGGTTTTGATGAGAGATAAAGAGAGGATTTTATTTCTCTAGAACTTGTATTTTTTTTGGATGAGTTGAATGAATGAATACACTAATACATTTTAGTGTTATTAGGTGAAAATTATAAGAAAAACAATGATGGCATTGTGCTTCTCTAAACCGTGTAAGAGGAGGACATAAGGGGAGCCAATGCATGAAGAAATTGTTCTTCACAAGGAACAATAGGTATGCATGGCTAGGGTTGCCTTTAATCATTGTGTTTTCCACTAATTACACACAACTTATAATTAGCTAAAACACCTTCTAATTTTCGGCCCTTTGCATAATATGGTGTCCATATTATTTTTGTCAATTGTCTATATGTTACATGTCACATGTCACATATATTTGTTCATGTATTTTTATCATATTAAAAATCAACGTATTAATAAAAATACGTCACACACAAAAATTGACTTAGTAATTTCATAATTACTTGTGCCAAAATATTCTACCATTTATAAATCACAACAGATTGTATTTATAACAATTCATTCAATTTAATTGTTACATTAAACAATTTATTTCATCCGAGTAATGATACAATTCAATTACTCAGACCGTATCATATTTAATCACATTTCAATATGATACGTAAATTTTACCTCCAAAATCGTCCGTCAATTTTCAAGTAATTTAATTAACTCGTAACATTATACGATTAATTAAATAATCAATTAAGAGGGTTGCCCTTTAGGTATGACCTAGGGGGTCAACTGATCACCACCGTCACACGACAAGAATGTCAAACTCTAGTCACCAATCATTACCGATATATGTTGACCATTGACAAGAACAATATTACTTCCCAATTGTATTCATTTTAATGAGACTTAAACATGTGATCATCATGATCAACAGTCGTGATCGCATTATTGTCGGAGGACACATATTCCAACAATCTCCCACTTGTCCTCGACAAGTGTGCGTCACCAATTCTCCTGTCCTATTACTATCTCCCACTCAATGCAAGGTCTCTTTCAGTCGTACTTGCAAGTGATCATATCGAGAGTGGTTTCCTCGATCCGAGAATAACCGATTGACCGGATTTATCCACTCTGGATACCATCCGAGCGTGGCCACGCATTTCCAGTTCATTACTCCTCGAGTGGCCCTGAGATATTGTTATAACCCTGACTAGGGGTGGACAATTCCTATCGCACTCATTCCCTTCGACTAGCCACAGCCATCATAACCCAAAATATGCCCATTTGACCCCATTTACGAAGGTCGTAGTAACACAAATCAAAGTTAATCAAATCGTGCCATCTTAGGAGAATAGTCTTTAGTCAAAAGAATCGACTCATTTGAATACTATAGTAGCTCTCGCCACGACCAGGCTATATAAATTTGCCGTAAATCTATAAGCGGTCATTAGGCCCGACAAAATGTTCCTAACAGTCCGCTATGTGATCGACTAGTCATCTCACATGACTGTATGGCACTTGAACTTGCCATCAATCGCCTCACACTCTAGTCACTTCGAGACGTCACCTCATATAAGTAACTATGGGCAAAACAATGTTAATCCATGTTCACTTTAACGGGGTTCAATTGTCTCTACAACCCGTTTGGATATAACAATGTACCAAGTGAGTTAATAATAACTCAAACGACAAATGTCGGCATCACACTCGGGTAGTCAATATCATATTACAACCTTGTGATGTATATCATAAGTGTAAACACTCATTGATTGCAATAGAAGTTTAACATCCCATGTGTCCATGTGTTCAAACTTCTTACACTTGCAATTTCCTTCACATTCATGTTCTCATACCATGAATTTTACCAAGCACACATCAAGGTTCTCGACCTTGGTTTTGGTTCTTTAACTTGAAAGAACTTTCTTATCGATCATCTCATAACGAACGAATTTGCGATGAATAATACAACTTGTACGATCAAGTATTCCATCCACACACAATGTACTAGGTATATGTTTTGTAGAATCTTGTAATAGTTGGCAAGATTATTAGCTTAGTACTTTTCACAAGTCCTAGCTTTATTAGGAAAGATTGTTTTGAATAACCTCTTATTTAACCAAGTATCTTTCCAAAACTTCTCATTTCTCTTTCTAGGCTTGAAAGATTTGGGATTCTCATAAATCCTCATATGTGCTCGGATTTTCTACAGTATGTGCAACCTCTTAACACACAATGGAACATTCCGTCAATCACCGAAATCGCTCATCGGATTCTACTCGAGAATTCATGACGTTTCTGTTATGGCTCACCAACCAATCATCATGCTCTTATGCATACGATTCAAAATTGGACATGTACATGATTATTCTAATGGCGGAAACATTAGTTACTAATAATCATGAGATCAACCGTTCTCGTGTTCAATGAACTACCATGATCGCTAATGGTAATTCCATTTTCATTCATATGAATAACCTATGTAAATGTTGATGTGATGTGTATCTCTTAATGCTAATCCAACATCCCATGATGTAATTGGATTCATCATTGTCCATTTTCATCCAGAATTGAAAACTCGAAAGCTTCTTTATGAAAGAAGGTATTAGCTCGTCATTCTTTAATGAGTAATGAGCTTTTATACATTCAAGGATGATAGCTCCCACTAAATCCCATGTCTTCACATGAGAATTTCCTAACTCCCACTCAATTCTACATATTTCGAAATTGACTTCTCAATCGAAATTTGTCAAGAATATAAATATAAATCGCTTTGCCAAGTTACTAGGATAAAACCATATATGTTCCCATCATATCCTTTCAAAATGCCTATTTTGAAGTGGTCTCATCTCAACCTTACGGAAAGAGATTTTAAATCTCTAACACACTCATGTCATAATGATGTGTAGCAATGTCATTATTCAAATACAAATAATATTTAGAATAGGTCCTTCTAATACCCTTTCGGAAGGAGGTTTAACCATTTCATAGCGAGGTTAAACAATGACATTTGCGTGGTTAAAACGTTGGCCATTGAAGATATCGGAATATCAATCTTTGCAACTTGATCATAACTAGTATGTTACTTTGATTCATTTAGGCTCTTAAGTAAAACTCATGATTGAAACTATTGGTCAAATGATTCATAACCTTAGTCAAAAGCTTGTTAAGACTTTACATTAGTCATTTTTCTTCCAAAACTTCTTTTGGTCTCCTCGTGTAGTTATCTTGAGAATAAATTCTTATGATTACTTCACTTAGTCTCTTAAGTCATTTAGAACTAACTTGAGACTATAGATCTCATCTATTTGGTATACTATGTAAATAGATATACCTTCATTCAAATCATTCTCTCTTGCGTAGATCTTCATTTACACAAGTACACAATAATATCTTGCCTTGTGTGTTGTGTCCTCATTTTTCTCCCACTCTATCTTTAGAATAAGTACACTAATCATTCAAAGATAGCATATGAGACACAAATTAATGATGTTGAATTATAAGGAGAACTACCTCATAGGTAGACTAATAGATATTGATTTCATATGAGTTCTTGGTGATTGACATTCCTTTAAGAGAGTTCATAGACTCAAAATCGCTTCATAAATGATCATACACAAGCCTTAAGCATGTGGACATATAATGAAACCGGTCATTATATTTGTCTATTAGATCACTTTAAGTGATTAATCTTATGTTTCAAAACGCAAGCAATTTAAAGATGAAATTTTAGAACATAAAGGATAAATGATAAAACGTGTGACTTGGGTTGCAAACCAAGTCACTATCATCCAAAATACAAACCATTATCCAAAATACCTTTCCATGTCGAACACGGAAACTTAAAGTTCTAAAAATTCAAAACATGACTTAAAATAAGACAATGAAAAACAAAGCTCCATAAAAGCTATCCTTAGCTTCTTCATGGTTTCTTATGCTTGCTTTTCTTTTCCTTTGTCTTTGCTTGGTGGAGGCCCTATTTACAATAAAAAGGGAAGATACATTATCACAACTTTGCATCATAATACCATAGTTGAATTTGAAACATAAAAGAAGGTTAGTCATTTACCTACTGGAGTGATCTTTCCAGCTTTGATATCACCAAGGTATTTGGAACAATTCCTCTTCCAATGTCCCATGCCATTACAATAATGGCATTTGTCAAGAGGACCCTTCTTGACTTTGGAGGTGCTAGCTTCACAAGACTTAGCTTTGGTGAATGTGGGAGCTTGTTTCTTGCCCTTTCTCCCATTCTTCTTGAACTTCCCCTTACTCTTTGTGCTTATGTTAAGCACATCCTTGGGAGGGTTCACATTTAACCCCATGTCCCTCTCGGCTTGCACAAGTAACTTGTGCAACTCCTCAAGAGACACATCCTTGTCTTGCATGTTGAAATTCACCCGGAATTGCACATATGCCTTGACCTTAGACAAGGAGTGTAGAATCCTATCTACGATGAGTTCTTTGGGGATTTCAACTTTTTGAATCTTCAAGGTCTCGACAAGCTCCATGAGTTTGAGCACATGAGGGCTAACCTTTTGGCCCTCTTTGAAGTCGAGATCAAAGAATGCCGCGGCCGCCTCATATTGGACGATTCGCGGGGTTTGTGAAAACATGGTCACAAGTTTGGAGTAAATCTCATTAGCATTGCCCATTTTGAAGGCTCTCCTTTGGAGCTCCGCCTCCATCGCAAATATTAATACATTTTTCATTGCGGCGGACTCCTTTTGGTAAGCCTCATAGGCTTCCCTAGTGGCCGCGGTGGACCTAGTGGAGGGTTCGGGTGGAGAGGCCTCGGTAAGGTAACGAAGCTTGTCGTCACCTTCGGCGGCTAATTTGAGTTGGGCATCCCACTCGGAGAAATTTGACCCATTCTTTTCAAGTTTACATCGATCCATAAAGGATCGGAGCCATGATGAAGTAGCGAGTGGTGTAGCATTAGGAGTTGGTGTTGCCATTTGTTATGAATAAGAAGTGGTCTACAAAACAAAAATAAGGAGTAAAACAAATGTCGTTTTAATTATATTCGTAAAAATGTATGATTTAAACAAGTTTTACGCATTTTTCTAGTGACCTCTACCCAACTAGATAAATGATTCCAAGACCCAAATTCATATCGACTTAGGCACGGTGGGGCCGATACATCCTTCATCAATATAACTCGGTGGATTAACGTTTAATCGATTCTACTTTTAGAACTCTTGGTCGATAATATTACATTAATTATTATCTATAGCCCAAAACACATCGACAAGGGCACGGTGGGGCCGATACATCCCTTATCAAATACTTTTGTTGAGTTCAATCCAAATTTCGAATAAATGTGTCCATGATCCAAACCCACATTAACTTGGGCACGGTGGGGCCGATACATCCCTCATCAACATGAATTCGGTGGATTAACATTCATCACCCACTTCCCCTACGTAACAAGGTTTGTACCCCGGTGTGGCCGAGTGCACTCCCTCACGAAATAGGTTTTCATGGTTTCTACTATTTGGTAAGGCTATGTCTCAATTGATAGTTTTAGCGAGAGGTCATGTCAATTTATTATCTATCACGTTTTAAGTGAACTAAAGCGGTGAACTACGATAATTCTAATTGACACGGTCGAAAAACTCGATAAAAGACAATGCATGTTTAGTTATGGCGATTTAGCGATGCATGTGACATAAAATAAAATGCAAGCATAAAAGTAAATAAATCCTAGTATGGCCTTCCTAAAAATAGAAAAACTATTAATCTATTACATATTCGGAAACCAACTCCATTGGTCCCTTGAACTTCGGTTGTGGCACGCATCTCGAGGTAACACCGTCTTTATGTATCGCCATTCTTGAAGTAATCCGTCTTTTGGAACTCCGGAATGAATAAAATTACATAATAAATTACATAATTTCCTATTATACATTTGTAACTAAAATAAAATAAATCTATTAAATTACAAAACGGTGATACGAGATCACAATAAAAATTACAACCGAATCGATATTCCCATACATTTCGGGAAATACCAATTAAAATCTAAGGCCATACTAAGTAAAATTACATAATTCAAAATTACATAAATTAAAATTATGACAATCATAAAGAAAATGCAGCATTATAATATGTATGAACATGCTCAATTTTTATGCTAAATCGCCCTTAAATAGCCAATATCATATATTACTCGGTTTTTACGGATTTGCGTGATTTCAACGTTTTATAATCACAAAAATACATAAACTCATATTTATGCATAAGTTAATTACCCTAACCTCTTAGGACTCAAAATATAGTCTTCACTAATAATTTGACCATAATTAACTTTTATTTACAAAATTGTTCATAAATGGGCCAAAAAAAAAACAAAAATAAGCTATTTAACTTCAAATAAATCCAAAAATTTCAAATAAATTTGAAATTTGAAATTTAAATTCATGAACATTCTGGAAAAATTCCATGACACTCATAATGTTCAAAATCTTAGGTTAAAAATTTCGAAAATATTCCGGAAAAACAATGTTGCGGTTTATCGATATTTAATAAAATAATCATAAAAACATGGAAAAATTATTTTCATTAACTTTTCAATTTTAGATCTGAAAAATATAATAAAATGCAACATTAGACGTTTTTCCTAAGTCATAGATTATATTTTATTAATTTTCATTAATAATGTCACCATTTATGCCATTTTTCTTCAAAAATTCATAAATCATGCTAAAAGACTTCTTTATAGCCAATTATTTTACACACATCTTGTAAAATTTCATGTGACAACATATAAATTTTCTATGACCAGATTCGAAATTTAACTCATATTAACCCATTTTCCTCTTAAATCCGAATTTAATAATGAAAAATTCATTTTTCGAGCATAACAAGTGAAAAAATTATGAAAATTTACAGGTTATCTCAAAATAATATATGTAACAACATATCCAAAAACCAAGTGAAAATTCGAAGTATAGCTATTTTTAGACCAAAAATGACATTTTTACTCATAAAATCACATTTAAATGCCATTATTGTAAATTATGAACAATAAAAATCCGAAAAATTAACCAAAATATCCTAAAACACTTTAGGACCAGAAATATTAATATGCATGTAATTATTTCGTGATATATCATAATAACACAAATTTTACAAGTTTTATTTTGTTATTCATATAACTCGGAAAAACTTTTAACCAATTTGCATGCAAACAACCGTGGCTCATGATACCGATTGAAGGAAATGTAGATTCATATACATATTTAACATACTCATATATGTCTAATTAATTTGTCATAAATTAAAACGGATCTTATGCATGCAAACATTAATAAAAGAGAAGAGAAATAATGTCCTTACATTGAAGTATTTCGGTTTAGAGGGCACAAGAGAGATCACCTTTCTCTTCTTGTTCTTGAGCTTTTCCAATGGAAGAACAAAGATCTAAGTGTAAGATCTCTCCCTATGTATAATACCCAAGGCTCCTCTTAATTAAATTAATATTACAAATACTAGTTATAATATTAATTCTTAGTAGAAAATTGAACCAAAAATATTTATAAACACTTAAGTATTTTCGGTTTTGATGAGAGATAAAGAGAGGATTTTATTTCTCTAGAACTTGTATTTTTTTTTTGGATGAGTTGAATGAATGAATACACTAATACATTTTAGTGTTATTAGGTGAAAATTATAAGAAAAACAATGATGGCATTGTGCTTCTCCAAACCGTGTAAGAGGAGGACATAAGGGGAGCCAATGCATGAAGAAATTGTTCTTCACAAGGAACAATAGGTATGCATGGCTAGGGTTGCCTTTAATCATTGTGTTTTCCACTAATTACACACAACTTATAATTAGCTAAAACACCTTCTAATTTTCGGCCCTTTGCATAATATGGTGTCCATATTATTTTTGTCAATTGTCTATATGTTACATGTCACATGTCACATATATTTGTTCATGTATTTTTATCATATTAAAAATCAACGTATTAATAAAAATACGTCACACACAAAAATTGACTTAGTAATTTCATAATTACTTGTGCCAAAATATTCTACCATTTATAAATCACAACAGATTGTATTTATAACAATTCATTCAATTTAATTGTTACATTAAACAATTTATTTCATCCGAGTAATGATACAATTCAATTACTCAGACCGTATCATATTTAATCACATTTCAATATGATACGTAAATTATACCTCCAAAATCGTCCGTCAATTTTCAAGTAATTTAATTAACTCGTAACATTATACGATTAATTAAATAATCAATTAAGAGGGTTGCCCTTTAGGTATGACCTAGGGGGTCAACTGATCACCACCGTCACACGACAGTAATGTCAAACTCTAGTCAGCCAATCATTACCGATATATGTTGACCAGTTGACAGTAACAATATTACTTCCCAATTGTATTCATTTTAATGAGACTTAAACATGTGATCATCATGATCAACAGTCGTGATCGCATTATTGTCGGAGGACACATATTCCAACATAATCCTGCGATCACCACAGGGAGATCCGATAGCCCAAGCTTTAAGATGCGAATTCAAGGCAACCAACAATGAAACGGAATACGAAGCCTTGATATTGGGAATGAAGCTAGCTCTGGAGCTAGGGGTCAGACACCTGCTCATATCCAGTGACTCTTTGCTAATAGTCAACCACGTAAATGATGAGTTTATAGCCAGAGATTCGAAGATGATTGCATACCTAAAAGTAGCAAAGGAATTAAAACAAAAATTCGGAAACTTGCAAGCTTAAACAGGTTCCCAGAGACCAGAACATGGAAGCAGACGCCCTAGCAACCCTGGGGGCAACATTCAAACCAACAGAGCTATCCAGCATTCCAATAGCATATATGCTGGAACCTTCTATCCAGAAGGCAGACGAAATAGAAAGAGGTGAACTGGAAGATCCACAAAGCAAAAAGGAAATCCAAGCAGTTACAGAGGAAGGTGAGAGCTCTCGGCCAAACAGGTAGGCGCCTGACCAAGTAGCCGACCCAGCAGACGACTGGCGCACACTTTACCTAGACTGGCTGCGCCATAACAAGCTACCAGACAATAAGAAGGAAGTGAGAGCTTTTAAAATAAAGGCTTCCAGGTTCATACACTACAAGAAATCCTGTTTCGGGCGACTGAAAATGGCGATAGAAAACAATAGTCGCCAAATTGGCGACTGAAAAAAAATTCGGGCGACTACTAGCTGTCGCTAATTTGGCGACTACCAAATTCCACCAACTATTTGAAATTGGCGACTGATTTTCAGAACGGGCGACTAAAATCAGTCGCCAATTTGGCGACTACCCCAATGTCAGTCGCCAATCAGTCGCCCCGTCACTTATTATACGCAACAACACGGGACTCTTTCTCTCCTCTCTCTTACTTTACTAAAACATAAACACACAAAAATCGTCCCAACCGCAACACCTATTCCGACCACCTAAGCCGACCACCACTCCGACCACTACTCCGACCACCATCACACCGACCACCTCGACGCCGGGAAGAAGAGTTGGTGCCTTATTTCGGTTCATCCTAAGTTATTTGAAGGTATAATTTCTTTATTTGTTTTAAATTTCAATTACTTTGTTTAATTTTAGATTATTTTTGTTATTGTAATTAGTATTAGGATGATTTGATATGTTTATATTAACATTTGTGTTGATTATTAGGTTTTTAAATGTAATTTAATTAGGTTTTGGTGAAATTGGGATTAATTTGTGATGATTGTAGTTATAGTAGTGTTGTTGATTTTGTTTAATATTAGTTTTGTTAGTGTTGTTAGTGTTGTTGATTTTGTTTATTGGTTATATTGTTTAGTGAATTAGTATAATGTTAGTAAGGTGGAAATTATTATATGTTAGTAATGTTAGTGAATTAGTATAATGTTAGTAATGTTAGTAAGTTAGTATAAAGTTTGGTTTTTTAAAGGTAGTAAATTATTTTAATTAGTTTGATAAGGAGTATTCTTAAAAGTAGTAATAAATTAGTATAGTTAGTATAATTTTATTTAATTAGTATAATTTTATTTAATTAGTATAATTTTAGTATAATTACTATAAATTAGTATAATTTTAGTTGATTAGTATAAATTAGTATAATATGAGTTAATTAATATAATTTTAGTTAATTAGTATAGTTAATTAGTTTGTATGGATTATTGTTAAAGATGGTTCTATGTTTTATTGTTAAAATTATGGTTTATATATTATTTAGATTAAAATGAAGAGATTGGAACGTGGATGGATGTACGAAGAAAGGGTAGATAAGAAGAGACGTCCTACCGCTAGATTTATAAAGGGGGTTCGTGGATTTATTGAATTTGCTAAACAAAATGATGAATATGATTTGGTAGAAAATAAACTTAGATGTCCTTGTACTAAATGCAAAAACGTGAAATATCTACATGACATAGAGGAAGAAGAACATCTTTATACAAATGGGTTTTGTCCAAACTATTACAATTGGATTTCTCATGGGGAAGCATATTCTCCCGAACAACCTCAAATCCAACAAAATGAAAACCCATATAGAGATATGGTTGTTGATGCCTTTGAGTCTAATGTTTTCAATAATGACGATCATCTTGCAATGAATGAAGAAGAACCACCAAATCCACAAGCAAAGGTTTTTTTTGACATGTTAAAAGCTTCCGAACAACCATTATATGAAGGGAGCAAAATGTCATTGTTACAAGCCGCCTCTAGGATAGTAACGGTGAAATGTGAGTTTAATATGCCATTTAATGCCGTTGATGCCATTGCTTCTTTGCTTGAGGATGCTCTCCCCGAAAATAATGTCATGACTCGAAGTTTCTACAATACCAAAAAAATAGTTAAAGGTCTTCAACTTCCGCATCAAAAGATTGATGCATGTCCCGAAGGATGTATGCTCTTTTGGAAAGATGATGCTTTCCTTGACAAGTGCAAGAAATGTCAAAGAGATAGATATGAGACAAGGGAGGGAGATATTGTTTTGAGGGGAAAAAAAGGCAACAAGGTTGTAAGAGAGGTGGAAAGAGTAAGAAACCAATATCAATAAACCCGCCATTATTTTACTTTCCAATCGCTCCAAGACTTCAAAGAATGTATGCAACCAAAAATATTGCCGAACAAATGAGATGGCACAAGGAAAATCCTCGTACTCCGGGAAAGATGTGTCATCCGAGTGATGGGGAGGAATGGAAGCGTTTTGATATGATCTATCCTGATTTTGCCGATGAACCCCGCAATGTACGACTTGGCTTGTGTACAGATGGGTTTTCTCCATTCGATCAGTTTGGTAAGCCTTATTCATGTTGCCCTGTAATGGTCACTCCATACAACTTACCACCTTGGTTGTGCTTGAAAAAGCAATTTATCTTCCCGGCACTTATTATTCCCTCATTCCAAAAATCCAAAAAGTAATTTAGATGTTTATTTACAACCATTGGTGGAAGAGTTGAAACATTTGTGGGAAGTTGGTGTGGAAACATATGATGTGTCCAAAAAGCAAAATTTTCAACTAAGAGTTTCACTTTTATGGACAATAAATGATTTTCCCGCTTATGGAATGTTATCGGTTTGGTCTACTGCTGGGCAAAAGGCATGTCCTTGTTGCATGGAAGAGAGTAAAGCATCTTATCTCCCTAATTACAAGAAAATAAGTTGGTTTGATTGTCATAGACACTTCTTATCGGAAAGACATGGACATAGGAGGAACAAGAAAGCTTTCTTAAAAGGTAAAGAGGTGCGTGACGATGCTCCGGATCGACTTCCGGGGGATGAGGTATGGGAGTTGATATGTGATTTTCCAACTACTGTTGATGGTACAGAAGAAGAGTTTAAAGAGTTGAAAAAAAAATGGTTGGTTTAAAAGAAGCATTTTTTGGGACCTTCCGTATTGGAAAACAATATTAATTAGGCACAACTTGGATGTAATGCATATAGAGAAAAAATTTTTTGAGCTACTGATTCATACGATTATGGATGTAGAAGGAAAGTCATGTGATACTATTGCTGCAAGAAAAGATATAAAGAAATTTTGTGACCGTCCCAAATTGCACATTCGGAAAGACGGGTCAAAGCCAAAATCCATTTTTACTCTTGACAAAGCTCAAAGGAAGGTATTGTGTGAGTGGTTACGAAAGTTGAAGTTTCCAGATGGATATGCATCGGATTTTAAACGATGTGTTGATATGAAGAAGCTAAAGTTGCAAGGCTTGAAAAGCCATGATTGTCATGTCTTCATGGAACGATTATTACCCGTTGCTTTGAAACATCTTCTCCCGACTACCGTGTGGAATGCAATTGTTGAGATTAGTCAATTTTTTCGAGATTTATGTTCTTCCTCAATATGCGTTGAGGACATGATACGTCTCGAAGAGCAAATACCAGAAATATTGTGTAAACTTGAGATGATCTTACCTCCTACATTTTTTAATTCCATGGAGCATCTACCGGTTCACTTGCCTTATGAAGCCAAAGTTGGAGGACCCGTCCAATATAGGTGGATGTATCCATTTGAAAGGTAATAAAAGTTAACTAGTATTATTGGCATTATAACTATTATTCTTTTATACACTTTAATTTTTTAACTTTATCAACTTTAATTAAGCTCTATAATTATATTATAGGTATCTTAAACACATGAAGAAGAAAATTGGTAACAAAGCTCGGGTAGAAGGTTCTATATGCAATGCATATTTAACAGAAGAGATTGCAAATTTTTGCTCGCTTTACTTTGAAAAACATATAGAAACCAAGGCAAAATACTTGAACATTGACAAAGAGGATGAAAATGATGCAAGTTTACCCGAGTTTTTTCAAACTCATGATGATGAAGGTTGCTCAACAATTGGGGGAACAAGATATTTGGATGACAAAGAATATAATCGTGCTCACCTTTACGTTCTATCTAATTGTGAAATCTTAGAACCATATGAAATCCAGTTTGTGACTGATTTCATGAAAGAGCATCCTAATGTGAGGAGGGATGATGTTTGGAATAAACACGAGGAGCAATTTCCATCATGGTTTAAGAAGCATGTTATTGAGTTGAATATCGAAGATGATTTGATAAGGAGTTTAGCCTCTGGTCCTTCACGAATGGTTAGAACTTGGAATCGATACCTAGTTAATGGATTCAATTTTCATACATTCAACTATGGTAAAAATAAGGCTAGATGCAATTATGGTGTCACTATTCCTTCTCTTTATGACAATGACTATTATGGTATAGTAGAGGAAATATTTGAGATGTGCTATAATGGGCGTGAGCGTGCTTATAAGACTGTCTTATTCAAGGTTGAATGGAAGGACAATTCTATAGCCGGAACAAGAGTACATGAACGTTACAAACTCGTAGAAGTGAATCATACTAGAACATATTCTAAGTATGACCCTTTTATACTCGCACATCAAGCTCATCAAGTGTATTTCTCTTCTTATCCATGCACGAGAAATGATAGAAATCAAAAGAAATGGTGGGCAGTCTTTAAGACAAAGGCAAGATCAAAAATAGATACCTCTTTTTTCCAAGAAGAAGTAGTATCAAATAGCACCATTTTGTCTCCAATTGAAGAAATCAGTTACGAGAATGGGAATGAAGAGGGTGAAGAGTTGGAAGATGAGGAAGAGGAGGAAGAGAATGGAGAAGATATAGAGTTGGAGGAGTGGGAGGAGGAAATAGATAATGATAATGATGATGATGATGAAGAAGTTGATGATGATGATGATGAGGAGGAGGATGAAAATGAGGATGAGGATGAGGATGAAACTGATGAAGAAGATGATGAGGATTAGTGTTAGTTATTTTGGTAAATTTACTAACAACATTGTTTTATTTTATTTTATATTTTATTGCAATTATGTTTTTATTTTACTAACAACATTGTTTAATATTTTTTTTTTTTTGCAATTGTAGATGGCGGGGAGGTGGCGCAGACGAGGTAGACAAATGAGCGGGGGTAGTCGGCGTCGTAGTACGTCTTCTTTAGAGGAAGAGGAGACGGAGATTGAGCAGGCGTCGGTCGAGGACTCGACCAATGATGACTCATCAGATCAGGGACCCGAGATTCAGTGGACTAATGATGGGAAGATGATACTTGATCCGGCTGGTCTTTGGTAAGATATATGTTACTCATATGTTCATTTCATATACTCCATTAAAGTTACAATATTCATTCTTTGTTTAATATAAACTCGTACTTGTATTTAACATATTGTATTTCAGGTTTAACTGCAGAACGGTTGTTAGTGGTTGTTCGGCAAGTACGAAACAGAAGATGACAGGGGATGTTCCTACTTGTTGGCGTGACGCTACGCCCCAACAAAAAGAAGAATGGTTCAACATCTTTCGGGTATATTTTTGTATATAATTAATTTGTTAATTTATATCTAAATTTCAATTAGTAATTTATACTAATAAAAACTTTTTATAGAAATCCTTTGATTGGCCGGCGGGATTGGAGTATATGGTCCGTGAAAGGTACAATCATATTTGTACTAAAAGATACAGAGATGTCATCTATAAGACCGTGAAGAGGAAAAAGGAGCCCGAGCATTTGAAAGGTGTGTATTATTTTATTAGTTTGATTACTTGTATTTAGTTATAATAAATTTACGTAACCATTTTTTTTTTCTAACACTATTTTGAATTTTAGGTGACGCATATGAAGGTCTAATGAAGAAACGTGAAACCTCGGAATTTAAGATAAAGTCGGAGCGAGGTTCACTCAACAAAAGAGGAGGAAAGAAAGAAGGCATTGTTGAGGCTACTCACTACGGGGGATCTCGTTCTTTCTTGGATCGTGTTTTGGGAGTAAGTATACATAACAACACCTTAGATGCAATTATTAAAAAAAATTAACCGTGAAAACCATGAATTTATGCTTTGTTTGTTTTTAGAAGGGGAAGAGAAAAGGTAAGGTAGAGATGACGGCTCCCGAGCTCTTTGCAGACACGCATAGCAAGGTTGATGATAAGGGTATTAGGCATTGGACTAAGGCGGGAGATAAGGAACTATATGTATGTTTCATTTAATTAGTCAATTTCCTTTGATAACATTATATATTATAGGTAAATTTTTCATGAAAAAATAACCTTTAATGATATTTGGTTTCACTTGTAGGATGCTTATTTGCGTGAAAAAGAGAACACCCCCGATAGGCCCGATAATGATATTTGGTTTGACTTGGTTGAGGGGTACAAAAAGGGCTCGGTATATGGAACCGGAGAAGCTCATGGAGTTTTCTTCAAGGCGCCAAAAGCAAGGACTTCTTCAAAGTCCAAACAAACTTATGAGCCGGGAATTGTAAGTGTCTTACAATCACAACTTGATGAAGAAAGGCGCAAAAATTCCGAAGAAAGGCGCCTAAACGCCGAAAGGGATCAACAAATGCGGGAAATGAAAGCAAAGTTCGATCAAATGGAAGCCTTCTTCGGTTCGTGCAACTCCGGTCCTCGTCCCCATTGGCAAGATCCTAATGATCCATCCGGAGGAGGTGGATTTGACGCGGGTGCTTTTTTTCCTGTTACTTGACTTATGTGCCCCTTTCCCAAAACTTAAGAACATGGTAGTGGGTAGTGTTAGTTAGACTTGTGACGGATTTGGTTTGTTGAGGATTTGTTGGTAACAAGGTTTATTCTCATTTTATATATGAGATTTGGTTATTCGTGTTCCATTTGTGTTGTGTTGTGAGTTTGGTTTGCTCAAGTTGGTGCTGTAGTAATAGAAATGCAGGTACGAGCAATGAAAAGGATAGGGTAGTATGAAAAACCGAATTTTCATACCAAAATTACAAAGGAATTGGCGATCGAAATGTAATTTTGGCGACTACTTTCGACGCCAAAACAGTATCCAAAACAAAACCTCTCGATATGCCAGCACCATTGGCGACTCTCAAGCGATCAAAGTAGTCGCCAATTTGGCGATCGATAGGCAACGTAGTCGCCAAATTGGCGACTGAAAATCAACAATGGCGACTGATTTCAGTCGCCAATTTGGCGACTACGTTGCCTATCAGTCGCCAAATTGGCGACTACTTTTAGTCGCCAATTTGGCTATTTGGCGACTACTTTGTCAGTCGCCAATTTTAGCGACTGACTTCAGTCGCCCGATTTCTAATTGGCGACCAAGGTTTGCTACTGTGCTCTGGCGACCAATTTCGCCGCCATTTTGCTTTCGCGATCGATTTCGATGCCAAATCGTAGTCGCCCGAAACAGGATTTCTTGTAGTGATACTCATTGATGATACACTATACATAAAATCGCGAGCAGGTCCCTACCTACGGTGCCTGGACAAGGAAGAAGCACAGACTGTGTTGCATGCTCTCCACAATGGCGAATGTGGAAACCATGCAGGGGGCAGGAGTCTGGCAAATAAAGCCCTCAGACAGGGATACTATTGGCCTACAATGAAGGCAGATGCAGCAGAGTACGCACGAAAATGTGACGCCCGCCAGCGCAAAGACCAATGATTCACCAAATGCAGCAGAACCTATGCACCCTATTATTTCTCCCTGGCCATTCATGGCATGGGGCATGGACATAGTAGGCCCCCTACCACGGGCCACAAGAAACAGGACCTGGATGCTAGCAATGACAGATTACTTCTCTAAGTGGATAGAGGCAGAAGCATTCACGGAAGTAAAGGACAAACAGGTCATCTCATTCATAAAACGAAACATCGTCTGCAGATTTGGTATCCCATCAGAAATCATATGTGACAACGGCTCACAATTCATCTCAAACGATACTGAAGGATATTGTGCCAGGTGGAATATCACCTTAAAAAAGTCAGCACCCAGGACTCCAAAGTCCAATGGACAAGCTGAATCCAGCAATAAAATCATTATGGACAATCTAAGAAGGAGGCTACAGGAGTTAGGAGGAAAGTAGGCAGATGAATTGCCACTAGTGTTATGGTCAGACAGGACGATGCCAAAGATAACATCAGGTCAAACACCCTTCAGCCTGGTGTTTGGCGCAGAAGCAGTCATTCCATCAAAAGTTCTAGTTCCCACTCACAGGTATGAAAATATGACGAGGGAACTGAACAATGCAGAGATGACCAGAAGCCTGGACACAATTGACGAGCTGCGAGCAAGCGCAAAAATCCGTCTGGCTGCATACAAACAGTCTGTGGCCAGGAGTTACAACAAGAATGTAAGGGTCAGGCTCCTGGAGGTAGGAGACCTGGTTCTCCGAGAGGTGTTCCAGAACACCAAGAATCGAAAGGCAGGCAAATTCGCCTACAAATGGGAAGGACCATACCAGGTAGAAGGAGTTGTTGGCCATGGTGCATACAGACTGATGACTATGGACGGTCAAATCATACAACGCCCATGGAACATACTTCACCTGAAGAGATATTACTTTTGATAATAAGTAGACTCTAGCTTTCAGAATAATGTACTATGAGAAGCCAAATCATTTTTAAAGATAAAATAAAAATCCTAGAGTAGGCATACCGCGCCACTCTTATTTCTCGGTGTCTTTAGTTGTTTTAAAACTTTAAACTACTATTGGATGGTGTGGTCTGGCAGCCTCCTGGGACCACAATTGCTCTGGTACCCCATGAGATGGCGACAGGTACTTCACATCATTCTGATAGATTTTCTTATTTTCAGGCTTCTCTAAGTACATCACTTTGAATTCTGGTATCTATGGTACTTTGAAAGGATATCTAGCAGGACTGTCAACTGCCAACGCGGGGTGACAAGGCACATGGCACTCCAACATGCCTAACCTATTTTCTCCACAAGGAGCACCCTCACCAGGCGGACTGTGGAACATACGAAAGGGAGCCTGGTTGACAGCTGAATACGCTTATCCAGCTACCCCTGATACCACCCCCTGAACGTAGCTCGCACTAATCGCACTTAATCAGGGCCCCAGCATGCATGCAAAAACGAACATGGAACGTAGGGATATCTGTGCTACCAGAATCCTGCAGCGTCTCCATCTGGTCCTAGAATGACGATAAACTTGCCTCAATGACGCCACCTGCTGGCATAAAACGAGACGAACACACCTTGCGTCATGAACAAGGTTAAGTAGTCCACAAATCGCAGATACGCCTAAATCAACCAACCCGACACGGCAGCTAGCTTGGTCTGGATCAGTCTTTTCAGGCTGACCAGGCTGGTCTAAATCAGCCCCCTGGGTTGACACGACCACTCCTCCTTACATTGCGGCATACGCCTAAATCAGCCATCAGGCTGACACGACAGCTAGCTGAGTCAGAACGTTAGCCTTTTCAGGGTGACAGGACTCGCCTAAATCAGTCAAGCAGGCTGACACGGCATAAACTTCCTAAAACAGGGAGAATAAACAAACAAGTACACGATATGTAAAAACCTTGCCAAACTATGACAAGGGGCATTCAAAATATGGCCAAAATACGGCCCCAAAGTTCAAACCGCCACCCTGGCGAAGCAAACACGAAACAAGTTTAAAAACTTACAAAGTCTGCCACCTCTGGGCCAGACTGCCAAAACGTTTATCAAAATATAAAAACTTAATTATCGGTCACATTAATGACCTCCACCTCTGGTACCTCCTCTGCCTGCTGACCACTCATTTCAGGTACTGCACCAGCTTGCATATCCTCAGCCGCCATAGCTCCCTGAGCTCCGTCAGAGACATCCCGGGACATTCCAAAGATCGCCCCCGCCAAGACCTGCTCGGCCAAAGAGAGTTCACCTCACCAACCTCAGGCATCAGCATACTCAAATCAGGTTGAACGGGGTAGAGCATCTCCAGCTGCTTCTCCTCTTCCTCTATGGCCTACTGGGTGGGAGCCTCCTCGAGTGCAGCACACATTCCACTGATCTTTCCCCGCCAGGTGGCATAAGCAACGACATTGGTGGCCAGGGAGATCAGCTCAGTGATCTTCTCCTCGAAATGCTTCGAGAAATCGGAAAAAGTCTTTGCACACCGCCCGGGTTCGAGCCACCGATCGCTCCCTCCTACAACTTCTTCTTGGTGACAAGAAGCTCAATCTTCACTCCACCACGCGTTCCTTCGATCAACCCGCCGTGTGCCGATCTGCAATTTCCTTCAGCTCCTGGTTCTTGGCGCTGGTAGCACGACTGGTGGTCTGCACTATGTTGATCATCTTCCTGTTGTAGAGTGCAGACTGAAGAGTCTGGGGCATAAATAATCAGAAGTCAGCAAAAGAGTTGGGAGGCAGAATTTAAGCAAGAAACAGGCAGACAGACAGGTAGAAAATGAAGAATATTTACCATGAAAGCATTGTGCACGTCATTTTCAGCCATCTCCTCTGGGAAGAACTCCGAAAACGTTTCCTTAACAGGAGGAAAGAGCAGCTGGTCAATCTCCGGCCAGTAGGGCACCTTGTCCACATTCCCAAAGCCTTCTGGAAAATGAGCGATGATGCCTCCGCTGGTAGAAGCACGGGGACTGGCAGGAGGAGTAGGCGGATGGCGAGATAACGGATCGACCTCCAGAGGCACGCGAGCAGCAGAACTGGAAACTGCAGGAGGAGTCTGAAAAGAGGCGGTCGGAGCACTCCTCTTGGAGGCAGAGGCCACATCAGGGCTGGCAGAAGGTCTCTTTCTTTTAGCACTTTGGAGGATGAGTTCCAGTTGATCGACTTTTGAACCTGCAAGTATACACAGTCTCAGACGACAGAATGCTTAAAACATCAGCAACAACATCACGTAAACGAAAGTGGTTACAGAAACCTTATCATAAGACATATTGTGGGCTGATTGAGGAGGATTGGAGGAGGAAGCAGGTCTGGGAATTTTCTCTCAGACTAAGAAATGCAGAACAGCTTGCTGCAGGCAGGGATCTTGGCACCAATACGGGTAAGGTCACAGGGGCCTGCATGAAGACGATGAAGTAAGCTAGTAAGCAGCGAGATAAAACAAATCAGGTAGCAGGAAAGCTACTTACTCGAAGTCAGAACCCATTTCTCGAAAATATAATCGGCAAGAGGCTGGATGGAGTCCTTCCTCACATAGAAGAAGTCCTCGAACCATTTCTCATCGCGAGATTTTGACACATGTTTGAAGGGAGCCTCTCCACGGCCCCGGAAGGAGAATTGACCCCTGCCCAGGGACCTGATGTTGTACATATAGGCCAGATCGCCCAGAGTGACAGCTTTGCCAGTACTCTGACCAACGGCCAGGGAATAGAGAAGAACTCTCCAAATGGCGGCAGAGATTTGTGCCTTGGCGAAATTGTTGGTAAAAATGAAATCTTGGACGAGTTTAGGGAAAGGAAAACGAAGGCCATATCTAAACGGGTACAGGTAGAAGCAAACCCACCCTGGACGGAGGGCATCAGCTTTCTGTCCCGGTTCAGGGACGGCGATCTCAACCCCATCAACAAGACCAAGCAAGTTCTTGATCGTCGGAATGTCGGTCGGAGTTAGGGCGGAGTCACAATCGTGGGGGTGTTTGAAAAGTCCCCGAGAAGGGAAAGTAGGGTCGAGATTACGGTCGGAGGGCGTCGAGGTTGACGAAGACTGTCGAGTTTTGCCCATGGTGGAAAGGGAAAATGAAGATTAAAAGAAAGAAAGAAGATGGATTAGCTGATGATGAAGACGGGAGAGGGAACAGTGAAGCTGATGAAGATTAAAGGGAAGAAGATTGAGGGTTTAAGAGGAGAGTTTTTTGAAATGATTTGAAGTCATTAATGAGAGTGGAAGAGAGACGTTGGGGTTATAAAGAGGAGAGAGGGAGTTGGGTGCGGAGAAAGAGGAGAAAGGCGGCTTGCATGGAAAGGAGTAAAAGGACGGCGTAAGGTTTTAAATATTTGGTTACGTAAATTCCTTGCTCGATACTTGAAGGCGTACTTCGCAAGAAATTTGGGGCAAACTGTTTGGGCTAAAAATAGCGTAATAAAGAAAGCCCACTTGGTGAAATAAAAGATTATAGAGAAGAACTGAGGAGGATGGGAGCCCGCAGTCAGGAGAAGGGGGAACGGGCTTAAGAAGGATCAAGAGCTCATCACAGTAGGCGCCCGTGTTAAGGAAAGGGGTGTCAGGGAGAAGTTAGGGAGATCGGGGAGACTTGGCAAGGGAATCCGGATTAGGAAAGAAGTCCTTATGGAAATAATATTCTCTTTCCATATTCGAGATATAGTATATCTAGGGTTCTTACCCTATAAATAGCAGAAGGAGGAAATCAAGAAGGACATTCATAAAATACCCGCATTCGTACATCAACACTCAAGATCACATCTCGGCAAATAATACGCGTTCATTCTCGATCTTGCAGGCCTGACACCTAGGGCCAGCAAGATTAGCTTCGAACCATAATTGTAATCATCCTCCAATTCATATAGTGCAATACTTGGCAGGGTACCGTCCCTCCCGCGGTTGTTCCCACATTGGGTTTTCCGCGTCACCAAATCTTACGTGTCAATTTACATTACGCACTTTATTTCCCGTTTACTTATTGACATACAAATCATCATACAATCGACCAACGAATATAGACTACATTGACCCTAAATCGACTTAGGTAAAAAAGACCTAAACAAGCACCTACTATTTTTAGTATTTTCTTTGTCTTAGTGGTGTATTTTGCTAAACTCTATTCGGCCTATTTTGGCATATTACTTGTGGTTATGGCCCAAGTAATTCTCAAACATGTTATCATTCGGCGCTTTGGCATTAGACATGTTTTCTTTTCAGTTTGTATGTTACTTAGACTTCTAGATGCTTATGTTTATAAGTGGTTTATTTTCTCTTTATATCGTTTTTATCTCTTGTCTCGTCTTATATTAATCTAGTCATTTCATGTTTGTTCTTAACTTTTCGATGATGTCAAGAGGGGGAAAGAACGTCTATGGTAAGCATCTACTTAAGCTTGCTCCTTGTCAAGACCAATTGTCTCTTAAAGTCCTTAAGTTTTCGATTATATGTTAATCGTCTTGATCTTGCGTTGATCTTTATTATTAAGATGACAGTATTATATTGAGGGGGAACTTTATACTTAGTCACAATTGTAGGAGACTTGCCATCATCAAAAGGGGGGAATTTGTTGAACCATATAGTATATATGTTTATGTTTTGATGATGTCAAGATATTTTTTAATTTATATACTCGTTGCATGTAATCGTTTGTTTAAGTCTTTTAGATTAAACTTATTTATTACAAGCAATAAAGAAGAATTGTGATAGAAGTATATCGTGATTAAGCCTTAAATTGAAGATCAAAGTTATCTGAGATTCATTCAAGTATTATGAAAAGACGAAGTCCGTCTATAGATTAATCAAGCGCGGATGATGAAGTAGCCTATGCTCGAAGATCTCCTATGAATATTAGAATAGTATAGGTGATTATCTCGTAATGATAACTAAGAGTGGATTTCTTGTATTGGTAAAGTTATAGCTTTGCAGCTATAACATTACTAGTAAAAGAGCTCAATGTTATAGCTCTTCTACTATAACATTGAGATGCTGAGTTTTTATTACACGACTTGAATTGTTTCAAAATTATTTTTGAAAAAACGTTTTTGTTTATTTTAAATATTTTAGTAAAAGTATTTATTAAATAAAGCCCGGTTTAGTGCGGAATTCGGTTTTATGTTGAACGTTAGTTAGTAATCGTTTTGGGTCAACTTATGAGTTGGACCATATTACTAATTAGGGTTTTAATATAGCTACTCCTAAAACCTAAATTCTATCCTAATATTAAGTTAGGGTTTGCACGAATCACGAGGCATATAAGCCGTGATATTTCGTGTGACCTAATATATAACAAGATCTTATTGTAAAGATTTTATTCTCTAGGAATATCTTTACATATCTTTTATACCTTACTTCATATTGTTATTTATGATAAAGATATTCTTCTTATGGAAAATCTTATCATATCTTAGGATTTATGGAAAAGATAATAATAGAATAATTTATATTCTATCTTTTAGAATATTCTTTATTATCTTTAAGACTTTAAGGAAAGAAATTATAGAAGATATGATTTGTTTACATATCTCTTTTTTTGGATATTAGGGTTTTGTGTAAACCGTTAGCTTTGCTCCTTCCTTTCATATAAATACTTTGCTTTTGCAACATTTAAATTAGAGACCTTAAGCATAAAATTGATTTTATTTTTACAAGCAAAACCGTGTGTTTCAAAAGCAAGAAAACCGCTTTGCCATTTTCGAAAAAGGTCGTGTGTTAATAAACTCGTATGTTCATTTGTTAGTTATCGTTATAAGATAATAGTACTCAATAGATTTCTTACTTGTTCATTAACGTGAACCTTTGCAAGAATCATTAGTGCTTTCTTATTAGCGTAAGTTAGTCACTCGAGTATTTAACGGTACTCATTGAGTTACAGCTAGAGTTAGTTGGACAAGTTGGGTTAGTAAATTTGTAATCCGTAGAAAGGTACTAAATTTATTAATCGAGAATAGTGGATGTAGGTTTCGATTTGTGAAACTGAACCACTTCAAAAACCGTGTGTCTCCTTCTCTTTCGTTCATTTGTTTACTTTGTTCTTACTTGATCATTAGTTAATTAGTTAAAGTCTAATCAATAAACTTTAAGTAATTAATTATACGGAAAATGCACGCGGTGCCCTTGAACTTTGATGTTTTGTCCGAAATACCCAATTTTTTTATCCGGAAAACTTTAAGAGGCTATAACTCGTGTTTTCGAGCTCAGAAAGTGACGATTTTTTTTTCAAATTGATTATCTTTTCGAGAATTACGACTTGAAAAAAAAATTGTCGAGTTTGGAATTCGTGACCAAGAGATATGGTCACTCAAAGTTTGTTCGGTAAAAAACCCTTTGACGTACAAAAACTCCTAGCCACGGGATCCAAATACGACAATTTTTTTTCTCAAATCGTAGTTCTCGGAAAGATAATCGATTTAAAAAAAAAATTATCACTTTCCGAAATCGTAGACACGAGTTATAGCCTCTTAAAGCTTTCCGGAACAAAAAATTGGGTATTTCGGGCAAAATTCGAAACTTCAAGGGCACCACGTGCATTTTCCCTTAATTATATTCATACAATCGAAAAAGTTTAAAACGTTTTAAATCCTCAATTCCACCCCCCCCCCCCCCCTGAGTATTTTGGATCAATAGGCTCTTCATCATAAATAATCACTAATAATAGGGCAAATAGCATGCAAAACGATGTCAAATATGTAGTGAAAAGTGCGTATTTCATGACCGCATCATATGGAGTACGAGCAGGATGTTTTGTGAAGTGTCGTCTTGGAAGGAGTTCAAATTTCATATTATATATGCTCTTACAAAGCTTAATCATCTTTGGTTTGCAGATGATTCAGGTCATGTTCTTTTGGACTTAATTTCAGTTCTTATAAGTTCGATTCGATTCGATTCGGCTCTATTAAGTTCGATTCACTCACTCCATTCGATTCGATTCAAATCGATTCGATTAAATTTAGATCATTCATTCGATTCGATTAAATTCAACATTAATAATACTATTCTTATTTTATATTCTTAATGTTATCATTATTATTATATTAATCTATTTAATATTTTTATTATTATATTAATATATATTTATTATATTTATTATATTTATTATATTACTATTGTTTTTATTATTTTTTTTATTATTTTATTATTTTTAATATATTTATTTATTATTATATTATTATGATTAATGGAAATATTAGTAGTATAAAGTATTAATATTGATTATTATTATTATTATTATTATTATTATTATTATTACTACTACTACTACTACTACTACTACTACTACTACTACTACTACTACTACTACTACTATTATTTTTATTACTAATATTATTTTTATTATTAATATTGTTATATTATATTTATTATTTATTAATATATTCGTTTTGATTAATATTATTAATAACATATTTATTATTATTATTATTATTATTATTATTATTATTATTATTATTATTATTATTATTATATTACATATATTATTATTATTATTATTTATATTAATTGTTAAAATTTTTTATAATATTTATATTATATTATACTTATCTTATTTATTTTTTAGTTATTATAATGAATATATTGTATTATTTAATATTATATTATTATTAATAATGTTATCATTTATATTACTAATATATTATTATTATTATATTACTATATTTATTATTATATTACTATTTTTTTATATATATTATTAGATTATTATTATTAGATTATATTATTATATTAATAATAATAATAATAATAATAATAATAATTAATATTGTTATAATATTTATTATTATTATTATTATTATTGGTATTAATTTTTTTATTGCTAATTTGATAACTTATACCTTGAATAATCCATTTTTTCAAATATTATACCTAAAATAACTTTCCTTAAAATCTTACACCTGATATAACATTTTCTTTTATACTTGATACCAAATTAGACTTCCGGTGAGAAAAATTGCCTGAGTCCGGTGGAATTCAAAATTTGGACATAAAATGTTGTATTTGATTCCAATATTACCCTTCAGTTTGTTTATATAACATCCATCTACTCTTTACCTCTTTTATTTCATCATTTCTTATTCTTTATCATCTAATTATTCCCAAATCCATCTCTTTCAATTTCATCTTTTCATCAACACTACAACGTATTAATGTAAAAAATTTCACTCTATGTTCTTTTATTTTCGTTCTAGATTGATTAATTTTAAAAGTTTGTGATTTTTTTTGATTAATTTATATCTAGAACCCTAAATTAATTAGGGTTTATATCAATTTGGGGGAAATTTGATATTTGCATATATGTCAACTCGGAGTGTTGGGTTAGAGTCTTCGAGTAGAGTACGAAGGTGTGGATGTGGTGTTCCTTTGGCTCTTGTAACATCTTGGATGCAAGACAATCCTGGAAGACGATTTTGGGGTTGTAAATTCTACAACACAGTAACTGATTTTCGTGGTTGTCGTTATTTCAGTTGGTATGATGAATCCCAAAATGAATGGCAGAAAAATGTTATCAACCAATTGATAATGGAGAAGAAAATATTGCAGTATCTTAAAAACGAAGACTACACATATGAAGGAACAAATGAAAAATTTGAGGGATGATCATGAGATGTTGAAGGAGAATAGGAAGTTGGTTAACAATCAGGCTTCATCTAGCAGAAAGATGTTGAGAAACAGTGTTTGCAAGATCTTCTTTGTTTGCCTTTTGGCTGTTGTTGTCACATATTTTAGTAGTAGTTATTAGGTGTTGTTTAGCTGTTGTTTAGCTGTTGTTTAGGTGTTATTTAGCTGATGTTTGTACTCTTAATAGCTCAATTTATGAGCCAGTTTTCTATATCTTGTATTTCCCGAATGGTTATTCAAGTATTAATGCAAGTAAGTGTTGAAATTCTGTCTAAAACATTTTGCCATTACATGAGCCAACTTTTTGCTGCAACCAAATTTCTTGCTGAAAATGATAAACTTGTTCATAACACCACAAAGGCATGTCAACAAAATGCACTACATTAACCTAAAAACTGATAAATTGGTCCAAAACATAAAACATAACTTGTCCAAACACAATACATAACTTGTCCTAACAATTGAAGAACTAATTATCTAGGACATTAAAACTAGCTTGGCTTTCTTGGATTATTGAAGTAGCCATTTCAGAAGTCATTTCCTTGTGTGCTGTCCTTCTTGCAATATTTTCTCTTACCTTCTTAGACCATTCAGATTTGCTTTTGGCTCTTGCAACCCTAGGTTGTTGTTCCTGCTCAGGTTGAGTTTGATTCTTTTCCCTGCTTAAAGTTGGATTTTTGCAAGTCTTTGTGTTATGACCAAGTACACCACAGTTACCATATGCTCTTTGCCTCTTTGGCCTCTTGACAGACTTGCTTGTTCCTTCTTCAGCTTCTTTCTTCCCCTTCTTGTGACTTGGTCTTCTAGGAAGTTTTCTATAAGGAGGTGGTAGTGGCTCATCTAGGCCAACTCTATCCCATTGCTTCACACCAGGCATAGGGGTGATGGACTGTCCATAAGCCCTCATATAAGTGGCTCTAGAATAAACTTCATCAACATACATTTTTGAATTCCCTATATTCTTGATAATGCAGGATATTGCATGAATGCAAGGGAGGTCGGTCAACTGCCAATGGTTGTAGGTGCAACTCTTTTCCTTCAACATGACAGCATGTTGTTCCCCTCAATAATCAACCTCATACTCATAATTCAATCCTTCTAATACTGTTTCAAACCTTGCCTTATTCTCAGCCCATTTCAAATAGTTCTCCACATAAGGCAATTGGGTACCCTTCCAACTTTTCAAACCCTCTCTTTTCTCAGAATGTCTTTTCATTACATACCTTCGTATCCATTCCATATGAGTTAAAATTGGTTTGTCTCTAGCATCTTTTAAAACTGAATTGAAGGTCTCACAAATGTTGTTCAACAACAAGTTGGACTTACAATTGGGACTGAAAGCATGTCTAGACCAGGTTTGAGGGGGGATTGCTGCCAAGTATGCATGCGCAGGTTTTGAGAGAAACTTCATACCTTCCATGTGTTTGTTAAATTCAGCCTTTGTTGTACACCTTGCTGCACTCCAGAATGTATCTTTTAAAAGTTAACCTGTGAATTGCAACTTGAAGTTGGCCCATATATGCCTTACACAATATATCACTTCAGCTTTTGGGGTAATCACCTTCAGTGCATCCACTAATCCCTACATTCAAATGTTAAAACATCATAAACAGACAACTAAAATGGAAATTTTTAATAAAAGACAATGAAAAGATGATATATGTTATACCTTCTGTCTGTCTGACATAAAGGTGAGGCCTTCACCATCTTCCTTCCCCAAATCCTCGACTAGTAACTTTAAGAACCAAGACCAAGTAGTACCATTTTCTACTTCCACAACAACCCATGCAATGGGATAAATGTTGTTATTTCCATCCTTACCAACTGCTACCAAGCACATACCTGGGTATGCTCCTTTTAAATGACACCCATCCACTCCAACCAATGGTCTGCATCCTGCTAAAAAACCATCTTTCACAGCCTTAAAACATAAATACATCCTCTGAAAGATAGGAGGGGGTCTTTCAATGTTATCCACCATAACAATTGTAGTGGATCCTGGATTATACTTCATCACAGCAGCTACATACTCTCACACTCTAGCATACTGATCAGCCCCATCACCAAAGATCATCAGTTTGACTCTTGCCCTTGCCAGCCAACATAATCCATACTTTACTTTAATACCTAAATCCCTATATATTTGCTTTTGAAAAGCAGATAATTTCTAAGTTGGGTCACCCCTCCAAGTTTCAAGATATCTTTCTGCCAAGTACTCAGATGTAATTTTTCTTGTATACCCAGTGAATTCACATGAATATCTCAAATCCATTGTTGTTATTTCCAAGTATGTATCCCCTTCTTTCAAAGTGGCATATATCTTGAAAGGACACCAAGATTTTTTTGGACGCTTACACCCTACGATCTTGCACCTCACCTTATCTAACTCACACTTACACTGATGTCTGCAATATACACTAAGTCTGTCCCTGGCACTATGCAAGTAATAGAAGTCATACTTATTTTCAATTGCATGATGTACTAAGACCTTTCTTAGAACATTTGCATCTGGAAACAACAAATCAACAGAAAGTGATACCTTTTTTTTTTTAAATCAATGTCAGGATTGAAAGTGGGTCTCTTATCAGCTTCATCATCACTGCCTTGAAGGCTTCTTAACTCATCTGAGTTAACATCATCTTCATCACCCCATTGCAGATTCTTTTCAAAATTCAACCCCTTTTCTACTGTCTGCAAAATGGAATCACCTTCTACTCCTTCAAACAAATCATCCTGCTGCAACTCTTCTTCACCAATACCAAACTTCACCCCATCTTCTAAATCTGATAAGTCATCATCATCACTGACTTCAAACTGCTCTTCCCAGTCTAGATCTTGGTCAACAACTTTGGATCTACCTTTATTCTGATATTTTCCATCACCAACCTTGCCCTTCTTTCCAACCTCTAACTTCCATTTAAAAGCAGCCTTACTCTTACCTTGCCTTTCACACACTTATCCTGAACTCCTGACTTCCCTTTAACATGAGCTTTTCCCTTACCCTTATCCTTACCTTTCACAAAATTTTCCTCAAATTCTGACTTCCCCTTAACAGCAGCTTTTCCCTGAACCTTACTTGTTTTTCTCAAAGCATCTTTCCTTGATTCATCCTGCCTCCCATCAACTTCTTCAACAACATTAAAATCATCCATAACTTCCTTTTCCTTCCCTTTATCAACCCTTCTACAAGCTAGCTTTGGAAATCTTTGGGGAGGATTTTGTGGTGGGAGTTTGGTGTGTGAGAAATCAATTGTAAGTGGAATAAATGAAGTAACAACAATGTCAGGGTCAGGGGCAACATTTAATATGGAAGGTTGATTGTTAACTGATAATTTTCTAGGGCTTCTTCCCAATGGGGTATCAATAATGGGCTTCTTCTTTCCTGGACTTCTTTTGGTAAGACCATAGTTTTCAAAGTGCTTAGTGGGGTCCACCTCAAATGCTACTTCATTTGTGGTCACATACAAATCAATAACATTGTTCTTATCTCTTGATTTTTTCACCTCACTCACTTACAACCAAGTCTTTATTAGGGTTCTGCTTCAACTTAAATCCCCCCCCCCCCAATACTTCGTATACCACACAAATGGTACCCTATCTGTACCAATCAAATTATAGGCAGCTTTAAAGATGAAGCCATATATTAACTAATTAACTAAAATACCAGCCATTAACTGCATACTACCTCCAACATATTCAGTTTTACCATTACTGATTATAAAGTTACCCCCAAAGAACATTCTAACAGTAAGAAGCATCTCCATCCTACAAACCCATTAAATAGCAAAAATTCAAATGGATTTAAGAAACTAATAAGAATTTAAGAAGATTATTGCAGAAAAGACAAGTAAATCCTAAGTGTATACACTATTACAACCTAACAACTTTAAATATGAAAAGGGTAAGAAAAAGCACAAATAACGACCTTAATTAAGTAAGATTATGAAGAATACAGTACAAAACGTCAAAAAAACCTTAAGTATGAAGAGAAGTTTAGGGAATGGAGCTTTACATACCTAAATAATCGGTTAGAATTGACTGGAGATAGGCACGATGAATTTGATTGCTTGTTTGTAGATGGTGATGCGATTAATTTGGAGCTTTTGATGAGATTAATTTAATTTGGGGGTTTTTAAATTTTTAGGGTTTTTACATCGAGAGGTTAAAAGGTGGAATGGAATAATAAGAGGTGAAGAGGGTAAATGAACACATATCCTTAAATAAGGGTAAAACGGTCAATAAGCAATTTTTCTCACCGGAAGTCTAATTTGGTATCAAGTATAAAAGAAAATGTTATATCAGGTATAAGATTTTAAAGAAAGTTATTTTAGGTATAAGATTTGAAAAAATGGATTATTCAAGGTATAAGTTATCAAATTAGCCTTATTATTATTATTATTATTATTATTATTATTATTATTATTATTATTATTATTATTATTATTATTATTATTATTATTATTATTATTATTATTATTATTATTATTATTATTAAAATAAAAGTAAAAGTTTACATGAAATTGGTGGGGAGCCGAGAGACAATCTGGGCTCCCACACCCTTAGCAATAGCAAAGCTAAGCCTAGTAAAAATGTAAGCGGCTACCCGAGCCCCCGCATCCTGAGATACCGAGAATTTCTGGATCCGCTTGAGCAAGGCAACAGCATCCGAACCCAGCTCCCCAAGGGAAGAGAAAGAGAAAGGTAGGAAACCATAACCCGCTACCGCGCACAAATCCCCATACTTAGCACACTTTCGCCGAAAGCGGATCGGCGACAACCCGCCCGACAAAAATCATCAACCCAGCCTCGAGTCAAAGGTAAAGAACCTATCAGGTCGACGCACACGTCACGCCCCCTGTCCCAAGAATAAAGCAATAAATCCGCAGGACGAAGAGAGCCACCATGCCCATCAACCAAACCGATATCAACCTCCTTCCCCGCAGTAATACCAGATCTATAGCAGATGTCGAAAAGAGTGTCCCGGACAAGGTTATGCCGATGTTTAACGCCCACGGTACAAGACAAGAAACAGCGTGGTCCCCAAAAACATCCTCAAAGAAAAACCCGAGAGCAAGCGGACGGGGCCTAGATACCGCGAATAACGGAACACCCGGACGATACCCCAAAGACACTACGGTAAGTCCTCCCGTTCATAGTCCGCCCCACCCTGAGATAGGAACCGCATGTAACCAATCGGGAGGAGTGAGAACCCCGCCGAGACGCCATAAAGCAAGGCGGCGTGGTGTCAAAGAGAAAACAGACTCGAGGCGGCAGAAAGAACCGTCGTGAAATAAATGTCCGCCAATTTCTTCATAAGTTTGGGAGCGACAATTTCACCGGGGTGACCTAATATACCGAACCTGTAGTCGCAGAAAACACCGTGCGGCATCATCAAAAGCGGGCCAGCGGCTACAATACCGGAAGGGCCGAGGAGCTTAGCATGCAAACCAAAGAATGCAAGCGGGACGCAATAAAAGCATAAAATAAAACATCTCCCGCCGCATAGACACCAAGACCACCAAGATGAAAAGGGAATGTAGCAAGGCGCCACCGCCAATCCCAAAACCCGGCCCGACGCGTGACAATACGTTCCAAGCTAGAACGAAGAGCGACATCAAAAGGAAGATGGACAGACCCAAAAACAGCAGGGGAGCAAGTACGAAGGGAGAAGTAGAGCTTAGAGATACCAGTAATAGCTCGAAGAAGAAGCAACTCAGATTGCGGGTCCTCAATCCTCGCAACCAAGTCCATTAGCTCAATGTTCTTAGTTACTCTCGTCGCCACAATCTCACAGCTAAAACCAGGACAAGTACTGACAGGTCCTCCCAAAACTGTAACACCCCGCAATGGTCGAGAAATAGAAGTGGGGAAAACCCCAGGAAGCCGACTCCGTGGATCCTCAACAGGCCAAAAGACCTCCGTCTTGGAGACATTAAGATGCAATCCAAAACGAGGGCCATCCAACCTAATCAAGTCCAAAACCTTCCCCACCTCCAAAGTATCACCCACGATGGTGCCATCATCTAAGTACCATGCCCAAAAGTGAGGTCAAAAGTGTCCCTGATCTTGCAAACCAAGGGATGCAAAACCAACGCGAAAAGCAAAGGCCCCAACGGATCACCCCGCCAACACCCTGACAAGACCACAAGCAGTGCTCCCCATAAAAAAGACGGGCCGGGCTGGAATAACAAAACTCCACCCAATGGGAGAGAGCCGGGCAACGACGGCGGACCTCCTGAAGCATGGTCGAACGGTCAACAAGGTTGAACGCATTCTGGAAATCAACCAGCAGCATAGAAAGCCCCACTCGAGCCCCCCGATCCTCAACGAGCCGGTTCAAGGCATGCAAGATAGCCTCTCCTCCACCGGACACACCCACCCCGAATCAAAGCCCATCAAAATAAGAAGATAAAGACGGACCAACCATAGAAGCACCAACCTTAGAGACAAGCCGTCTCCGGACACCGTACCAACAACAATGGGACGAACTCCACCACCCGGTTTAACGAGTGGCGTGAGAGGGGCGCCGGCAATGTACTCACCCGCAGGAAGAGGACATCGGCCCTCAAGAAAAAGATTAACCACCCTAGTAATAGAAGTGATCAAATCATCGGAGATAGCCACAAAGAGCCGCCACTCAAACAATCCATAAGATGTCAAGCACGAAAACCATCCTTCCCACAGGAAGTACCACGAGGGAAGCTCCGTATCATATCCAAGACAACCACCGAAGAGGCAACCAGAGGATGATGATCTCCAGACAGAGGAGGCAATGAAGGAGGCGGGGCGACCGGATGCTTCTCACGCAGGGCCACGAGAGTGGCATCGGAGTAAGGGGCGACCCCAGAGGAAGAAAGCACCCGTACAACAGCAGTATAATGGCCATCAGAAATCTTCCGCCGACATTGGCGGAGGTTAAGCTCACTCAAATCAAGATCTTCATCCACAGAAAATGAAGAAGGACCCTCATCAATACACTCCTGTAACAACTGCAAACCCCCCCAGGTGCCCCCCAAGCAAGGATAGCCCTAGCAATACTCTCCTCCTGATGCTGACGTCGAATAGCAGTCCGACACTCATGATTACTCCGAGGAGCGAAAGTCCTGAGCAAACAAAGTGGTAGAACAAGCAAACGAATCCAGCGGGAAAGATCACTAGGGGCATCATACACCGCATCCAAGGCCCCTTTCAAAGCCCGAGCAAACCCAAGATGGCACTTAGGAGGAATAGATTTCACGGTGCGCAGGCCCAAAGACAACAAACGATCCAGCGAAGATATAGACCACTGAACGAGCTCGACACTATCATCAGAAGAAACCGAAGCAAAAGGAGCCAAAGGTCTCGTAATACCATGAATATGGAAGGTGTAAATGCCATCAACACACCCCGGATGCTCCACAACATCACCCCGACTATGCCGACATCTTGCTCTAACAGTACGGGTCATAAAACACACCCCGCACAACCAGAGCCCCATCCGTCTCAAAACACTCTCGGCATTGGAATAAACAGTCAAACTATCAGAAAGAGTCTGACGCGTAAGTTCCAACGCACCATTCTGGCAATGTCGGTCCTGAAAATGTTTCTGCCAAGCTGCCTTAGTAAGGCCCTTACCAAACCCATCCGGACACGCATGAAGACACGAAAAGGGACAATGATACCGTACAAGTGGAGGCATGAAAGAACCCCACACCCGACCAACATACAAACCAATGTAGCCAAGCAACCACCCGGACAAAAACCACACGCAGGCAACCGTACAAGCAGGTAGAGGCAAGACACACACCCGCAAAAGGGAAACCACGGCCAAGGTGACCACAAAACCACCCTATCCCACGGCACTACAACTAGGCAGCGGCAGCGGCGGCAAACAGCGGCCGGACAACAGCACCAGCAGCAAAAAGAAGGGGATAAGGACAGCTAGTCCTAACCGGAACCCTAATGCGATAAAAAGCAAAAATAAAAAACAGCAGCAAAACTCACCAACGGCAAACCGAGTGCAGGGCCGGCAGCCACCACGCCCAGGACCGGCGACTTGAGGTCAAATGGCCAATGGGTGGTGGCACAAGCGTCACTGATCGCAGCAGGCGACACCCCAGTAAACAACAGCAGCCGCTAGAGAAAAAATAAAAACCCTTCGAAACTCCCGCGCCACCGCACGAAAAACCCACCAAAAACCACCCCTAACCGGCGACTAGAGGCCTGAAGGTCGATGGGAATGATAGTTGGAAGCCAACGGCGGTTGAAAGACAGAAAAACCCGATGCCCTAATCGAAACCGAAACACGCAAACACACCTGCAGGGCCGTTACAGCCTTCACTGACCCACCCACGGCAGTCGACGGGAAAGACCGGCGTGAATAGTGGTGGTGATGGTATTGGTGACGGCGGCCGGCGTGAACAGCAATGGTCAGTGATCCGGAGCAAACAAATATTATCTTTTATTTTTATTTCAGTTCAGTTCAGATCAATTCAGTTCAGTTCAGTTCAGCTCTATTAAGTTCAGTTCAGTTCAGTTCAGTTCAGTTCAGCTCCATTAAGTTCAGTTCAGTTCAGTTCAGACAATTTCAGTCCAAAAGAATATGGCCTTACTTTTATTTTGTAAAGAGAATAAAAAGTCAATCATCCTTCTATTGAGAACCCTTAAGACTTTCTTTCTATCCTCTGGGCTTAAAGTTAACACTACCAAATCTAAGATGCATTTAAATGGTATTAAGCCAGATCTTATGCATGCCATAATACCGAGGTCTGGATTTAAGAAAGGCACTGTCCTTTTCAAATACTTAGGTGTTATTATTTTCCACGTGACTTAGACCGATTGTTCTGTACTTACTGAAAAGCTGGTCTGCTAAATAAGATCTTGGAGTACAAGGTCCCTCTACTATGCTAGTAGAATGACCTTGTAAAATCTGTTTTCAACAGTATTAAAAGTTACTCATCAAGCATTGTTCTTATCCGTACTACAGTCATGAAAATAGTGGGTGCAGGCTGTAGAAAATTCCTCTGGAAAGGAATGAGGACTATCATAAATTTCCTCTTGTTTCATGGAAGGATGTTTGTAAACCTTTATGAAATGGGGGCCTTGGCTTTGTTGATAATAAAGTTTAGAACATTGCTTTACTTCAAAAATATGTATGGTGGCTTGCCAATTCAATAAGAAGGATATTCTATGGGTAATGTGGGTTTATCATTTGTATTTAAAGAATACTCAGTGGGACTTGTATAAATTTGAGTATGATTCTAACTAGGTTTGGAGGAGCATTTGAAAGGTCAAAGAAGTATTCAAATCTGCCTATATAACTCTGAATGGTTGGATGACGACAATGCTTACACTACTAAGAAGGGGTGTGAATGGACTATGGGGCAAACTAACCAAAAACACTGGGCCATATTGGTTTTGACAGACTTGGTGCGCCCAGATATAGGTTTATTACTTGGCTGGCCATGTTAGGTAGACTTAATGTTAAGCATAGAATGATGTAGAGAGGAATATGTCTGGATGATCCGTGCTTCATGTGTTGTATGAAATATTAGACGATTGATCATTTGTTCTTTCCTTACTCGTATAGCTTGGAATGTATGAGGCTGATGTCTGCTCGTTTGAAGGTGTGTGAAAGACTACTAGAGTTGGTGTATGAGGAAGATATGGAGGTCAAACAGTAGGAGATGCATCATGTATGCTATCCTACCCGGTTCGTTTTGTTGGAGTTAGTGTCCTCCACAATAGTGTGTTTACATAATAAATCTCATTAAAGGAATATCATCAGATATTTAATTATTTGATCCTCGTCAGTTTATTAACGTAAATTGATAACGGTTGGCTGACTAGAATTTGACGTTATTGTCGTGAGACGGCGGTGATCAACTGACCCCTTTCGGTCACACCTAAAGGAACGAACCCCAATTGACAACTATTTAATTGTATGAGATACAATTTATTTAGTCCCTTGATTTATAGACTAAAAGGTTAGTCGATTATTATTAGAGAGATTTTGAGTTGCGAACTCGAGGAGCGGCAATTATTATTTAATTATGCAATAATTGAATAATAAATTATTATGAGACGGGTTTTAGTTAATTAATTGTTAATTCACTAAAATTGTACTAATTGATTAATGTGATTAATATTATTACGTAAATAATATGTGTAGCGGTACATGTTGGAGCTTGCGTCCTCCACAAATTAGTGTGATAACATTTATAAATCTCTTATAGGTTCACAAGGGTATACTTCGTATTTTATCAGTCGATTAACGATTACCTAATAACGGTTGGCTTGCTAGAAAGTTTGACGTTATTATCATACAGATGGCGGTGATCAACTGGTCCCTAAAGGTCACACCTAAAGGATGTGTTTGAGAGATGTGGTTATGGAAATGTAATCACATTGATGCCTTATATGACTAAACAGTTAGTCAATGTGTTGACGAGACGATTATTTAATGCCGATTAAATAATATTAGCCGAGACAATTAATTAATCAATTTAAAACCGAATATAATATGTTATATTTAATTAATGTGTATAGTGTTAAGCTTGGACGAATTAATATGTTAATTCGTAATTAAATGTAATCAGTTATATTTAATCAACAAGATGAATGTGTCATAGTGGTAATAGTAAGGGTACTCAAACCAAGAGGTTATGGGTTCGATCCTCACTAGATGACAATTTATATTTAACATATTTTATACATTTTTGGAATAACCGAAAATAAGGATTTTAATCCTTATTATTTCGGTGGTTATGGGCCGAGAATTAAGTAGAAAAATCTACCCTATTCACTAGCTTACACGGTTAAAGGGTGAAAGAGGGGGGGGGGGCGTGTAATTTTTCTAACCTAATTCTTTTTCCCATTCTTGCCTCTCATCAAAAACACAAAAAAACAAAAACCCTAATTTTTTCTGAAATTTGGGGATCGATTCTAGCAACAAGTTCAGGGCATATCTCATATCGTCTTGGGTGCAACTGATAGGCGAATATCAACTTTGCTATTGTTCTTAGGCCATTTTTGCTAGGACCGAAGGTTAATTCTTAATCCTTTACGATTTTGTTTATGCAATTTAATTTTAGGACTAGTTTCATCATTATAATTCGTTATAATCCTTAAAAATTAAAGGGATGCATACAGATAAATCCCACAAGTGGTATCAGAGCCAAGGCCACGAATTTTATTTTAATGATTTTCATAAAATTGGATGTAAACAATTTTTAGGGTTTCGAAAAAAAAAATTCTGGTTCGGCTGAAATTTTTTTTGCCGAGAGAAATTTTTTTTTCAGCCGAGTATGGTTCTTGTTTTTTGATGATTTTTTCCGTTTTGATTCATTCATATTGTTGTTTTAATCAGTTAAGATGATAATAAAATGAATTTGCAGATGCTTTGATTTAATTCGGATTAAATTAAATTGTAAATGGAATAGTCTTGATTGTTGATGATAAATTGTTTTTTTGCTATAAAGTTTTTGGCATCAATGGTTCTAAATCGTTGTTTAGAATCATGTTTCATAAATTTACATGTTTAAATTATAAGGTGATGGTGCAAATCTTGTTAATAGCAACTATAAACGATCTTGTTCATCAATATGTTTTATTTTTAGGGGATTTTGCCGCAAAGAAAAAAATTTATGTTTTTTTTTTCGAATTGCTGAAATGCCGAGCACAAAATAAGGGTTGTTTGTTTTTTTTTTTCGGCTTAAGCGGTGAAATAAAAAGAAAATATTGTGACGGCTGTTTTTTTGTCACGTTTTTTTTAGGGTTGGCCGAGATAATTTTTTTTCCTTGTTTTTGTTTCGGTTTTGAAGAAAACCGTGAGTCATAAAAAAAAAAAATTCCTCTCGGTTACTGTTCACGTCTGGACAGATTATAAAAAAAAAAAAAAATTGTTTTGTTTTTTTCGGTTTTAGCTGTAAAACCGAGACAAAAAAGGTCTTTTTATTGGGTTGTTTCGGTTTTTACCGAGATAATTTTTACAGAAAAATTTTTTTATTTGATTTTGGCCAATTAATTATTATGAAGCGGTTCATAATTAAAAGATACCTAATTGTTTTAAAGCAGTTTAAAATATTGATGGATTAAATTCATATTACAAGTTTAATATGAATTAAGATTGAAATTAATGTGATTAATTGAGGAATTGTCACTTAATTTGATAATTTAAATAGGTGGTTTGGAAAATTAATCAACATAATTAAAGAATTATGTCTTGTATGTTTAATTTTTTTTTTTTGTTGATGCATTTTTTTGGGTTGAATGAATCGTTGAATGGTTTTATTTACGTATTTTTGCAATCGGTTGTAATTTGAAATACTTAGTGTGGCCTTAGTCAAATTATGTTTTCGTAATGATGGGAACATAATTTTTAATGTAATTATGAGATCTCGAATCTTCTTTTTTCTTTAATTTTTGGGTTTTGAAATTAGAATGTAATAAATAGGTTTATTATGTAAATTTATTTATTGTAATTTTCGAAGAAGACTAAAGATGGAGATTGGAGCTCACTCCCGCTACATGGATCAAGATGGAACATCGAGACAAGCTTCTCGGGTCCAAGGATGGATTCCAAACTTGTATTTAATGTTCATTTTGATAGGATAGGCCACACTAGGACTTTATTATTGCTTTTACGTTTTTCATTCCTATTGCTTTTCATTCACATGATAGTTTATGCATCATTTTCCGCCTAAAACCAAACCACCTACTACTAAAATGCATGAAAATTGACACATATAGGTTGTATGTTAGTTTTCATAGACATACAGATGTCACATGTTTATTAAGCCATCATCTTATTTTATTCATTCACGCATGCTAGATATTAGTTCACTTAAAATGAATTAAAATAAAATTGATGGGATCTTCCTCTAAAACGGAAATTGAGATTAGTCTTTATAAGGGCAAACAACTATGAATCCCTTCTTCGTCGGTAGGCATAATATGACCCCTTCTACGTTGGGTAAGTAGTTTGTGTTGACTTAGTTTATCTCAACATTATAGTCCGAAGAGTTTCTCGTGATTATGATGGACTAAAGATAGAATTTACAGAAATTTATCGACCAAGAATTCTAACAGTAGAATTAGCTAAAAGGTTGGCTTATCAATTTACAGATAATTGAGTCTTGGGATCATTTATATAATTCTTGAGGAAGGTCAATTGTATAAATGTTTTGAGTCTTCGCGTTATGACACTAGTTCATTAGACTTAAATTAAAATCGATGCACATGCTTATTATTTATTCTTCTTTTCGCAGTGTAGAATACGTTTATTTTATTGTTACAACAAATGGCTGGAAATAACGAAATCCCAATGCCTAGTGCCACACTTGGACGCGAGTCCTGGTTGAAAGTTTTTATGGACAACATGAATCAGTACACGCGACTGAAGAATGATGGGTCCAACTTTGCGGACTGGGAGGTAGCACTACGGAATGCTGCCATTGCTGACGGTAGGCTCAAGTACTTAACTGAGACAATACCGGTAAACCCAGACCCCATTGCGGGAGTTAACGAGTCACTTGCTTATAGTGATTTCGTTATGGAAGCGGGTGCAAGAAAGAACGTACTCATCTTTGCAATGGAAACCAATTTGCAGAGACGCTTCATTGCCCAAGGTGCGAACAAGATTTTCACCACGCTCACTAACGAGTTCTCAAAAGCACCGAGGATCGTTACTTATGAGCATACATGTCGCTTCTTTGATGCGAAACTCCAAAAGGGTCAACCGGTTAGCCCACACATTCTTAACATGATTGAGAATGTCGAGAAGTTGGAGGCACTTGATTGCAAAATCAGTGAGAGCATTGTCATTGACCGAATGATTCATTCTCTTCACGATGGTTTTGCCCTTTTCAGGGCGAACTACTACATGAATGACTTGAAAAAGAGTCCTCATGAGCTACACTCCCTTCTCGTACAGACCGAGAAGGATATGAAATTGAGTGGGAGCATGAAGCAGGATGTTCTCACGATTTCCAACAAGGGTAAAGGTAAGGGCAAAGCTCCAGGCGACCTAACTGTAGGTAAGCCAAAATTCAAGAAGCCAGGAAACGGTAAGAGTGGGCCCGGTGAGACTAGTGGCTCACAGGGCAAGGCAAAGAGCAAGGGCAGTGACATTAAGTGCCACCATTGTCACAAGACCGGACATTGGAGGAGGAACTGTCCCATCTACCGTGAGGACATCAAAGTAGGCCGCGTCGTTCCTGTTGGTATGTCATCTTATATTCATATGATTGAGATTAACCATGCAAGTTTCGGAACTTGGGTACTTGATACTGATTGTGGTTCTCATCTGTGTAATCATTTGTAGGGCCTAAGAAACATCACACCTCTCGGAAAGGGTGAAGTGGACCTGCGAGTCGGGAATGGAGCCAAGAGTAGCTGCTGTCTGGAAGGGAACATATGTAATCCAACTCCCTAGTGGTTTTGAGTTATTTTTAAATAACTGTTACTATGTAACCAGTTTGTCTAAGAACATTATTTCAGTTTCCATACTTGATAAAGACGGATTTTCATTTTTAATAAAGGATAATAGCTGTCTTTTCTCTTTCAATGAAATGATTTATGGCAAAGCGGTTTCCATGAATGGAATTTACATCTTAGATCAACCACGGAAGTATTACACATGAATAATAAGAAATTAAAGGTTGGTGACAAAGATCAAACCTATCTATGATATTGTCGAATGGGACACATAAATGAGAAACGCGTGAAGAAACTCGTCGATAATGGAACTATTCCCGCATTCGAATTTTCTACATATGGCATGTGTGAATCATGTCTCATTGGCAAAATGACTCGAATTTCCTTCAAAGGTGTTGGAATGCGCGCTAGTGACCTATTAGGACTCATACATACTGATGTTTGTGGACCTATGTCAATTACCGCTAAAGATGGCTATAGATATTTTATCACTTTCACGGACGATTTGAGTAGATACGGATATGTCTACTTAATGAAGCATAAAAGTGAGTCCTTTGAGAAATTCAAAGAATACTAGAACAGGGTTGAAAACCAACTGGGTAGAGAGGTTAAAGCACTCCGTTCAGATCGGGGTGGCGAATATCTTTCAAATGAGTTTGATCAACACCTTAAAAACTGTGGAATCGTTTTGCAGTTAACTCCCCCTGGAACACCTCAATTAAATGTTGTGTCCGAACGGAGAAATCGAACCTTACTTGATATGGTTCGATCCATGATGAGTCACACGGTAGTGCCTGATTCATTATGGGGTTTTGCTCTTTTGTCAGCTGCTCTTATACTTAACCGAAGTCCGACTAAAGCTGCTGACAAGACTCCATATGAAATGTGGATGGGAACGGTCCCTAACTTGTCCTTTATTCGGGTTTGGGGCTGCGAGGCTTATGTCAAGTGGAGTAACGAGGATAAGCTCGGCCCGCGATCGGTCAAGACATACTTTATAGGTTATCCAAAAGAAACATTTGGTCATTACTTCTATTCGCCTACCGAACATCGAGTTTTTGTTGCGGCTAGTGCGACGTTCTTAGAGAAAGAATTTCTCGAGAACAAGACGAGTAATAGAACCTTCGAGCTGTCGGAGATTCCATAACCAACAACCGAGGAACGGATGGATGAAGTGGTTCCTCCAACTGATGATACAGTTAGTATTCCTGAGGAACCTAGGAGGTCGGGTAGAGTCTTTAATCCTCCGGACAGATACATTGGTATGGTCGAGGAGAATGACGTTTTACTCCTAAAGAGTAATGAACCCGCTACCTATAAAAGTGTTATGGCCTGTTCCGACTCAAAGCTATGGCTCAAAGCCATGCAATCCGAGATGGACTCCATGTATGAGAATGACGTATGGGATCTAGTTGATTTACCTAATAAGGTAAAACCTCTACAGTGCAAATGGCTTTACAAAATAAAGCGTTCTGTAGACGCCCAACCAGACACCTATAAGGCACGACTAGTGGCAAAAGGTTTCACTCAAGTGCACGGATTGCATTATGATGAGATTTTTGCATCTGTAGTCATGCTACGTTCCATTCGGATAATCTTAGCGATTGTCGCTTTTCATGATTATGAAATTTGGCAAATGGATGTAAAAACCGCCTTCTTAAACGGTTATTTGGAGGAAGAGTTGTACATGGTGCAACCCGAAGGTTTCATAGATCCTGAACATCCTAAGAAAGTATGCAAGCTTAAGCGTTCCATTTATGGACTTAAGCAAGCTTCTCGGAGTTGGAATCATCGTTTCGACTAGGTGATAAAAGAGTGTGGTTTCACTCGATCGGTCGAGGAACCATGCTTATATATCAAGTCGAGTGGGAGTAAGATTGTATTCTTGATATTGTATGTTGATGACATACTCTTGATTGGGAATGACATTCCTCTCTTATCTTCGGTTAAAGGATGGTTGAAGAACCATTTCCAGATGAAAGATCTGGGTGAGGTACAACGTATTTTGGGAATCCGTATCTACCGAGATAGATCACGACGGACATTATCACTTAGTCAGGAGTCTTATTTGGATAAGATTCTTGAGAAGTTCAGCATGACCAACTCCAAGAAGGGGAACCTTCCAATGACGTCTGGGATGCAGTTGAGCAAGTCTCAGTCACCCACGACGCCTGAAGGGATTGAGCGCATGAGTCATGTATGCCATGATATGCACACGTCCAGACGTGGCATATGCATTGAGTATGACGAGTTGGTGCCAAAAGAATCCAGGTGAAACACACTGGATAGCTGTTAAAAATATCCTCAAGTACCTACGGAGGACTAAGGATAGGGTATTGACTTATGGAGGCGATTCTAAACTATGCGCAATCGGTTACGCTGATGCTAGCTTCCAAATGGATCGAGATGATTCAAAATCTCAGTCCGGATTCGTCTTCACTTTTAATGATGATGCGGTCAGCTGGAAGAGTTCCAAACAGAGTGTTGTAGCAGATTATACCACTGAATCCTAGTACTATGCCGCTTCGGAAGCATCTAAGGAAGCGATATGGATGCGTCAATTCTTACAAGGACTTACTATAGTTCCTAGTTCGAATGACCCGATCACCATCTATTGTGATAATAGAGGTGCCATCTTCCAAGCTAAGGAGCCTAAGTCTAGCAATAAATCTAGACATGTACATTGGAAAGCTCACCTGATCCGTGATTACGTGGAGCAAGAAGAGATAGTGATTGACAAGATTGCGACGGATGATAACATCGCGGACCCTCTCACTAAACCGTTGAATTTTGATAAGCATGAAGGGCACGTTATTTCCATGGGAATTAAACGTGTTCCGGAGTTGTAGTAGTTGATTATGAATTTGATACATTATCTTTTTCATATACTATTTATAACTTCATTGTTTTATTATAATATTTTGTTTTTCATGTGGATTGTACTGACAACTTTGAACGCCACAAAGTGAACTGAATTACATTATATTTTGTTTTGGTCCGTAATCGCCTACAAGAGCTGATAACTCTGGCTATTATATTGTGCAGTCGATTGATAGTGGGCTCAACGAGCCATAAGTCAAACTGTTGACTGATCGATCACAAATGCGAGATTATAACGATACCTCGTAGGACAAATTTTTGTGACAACGTAATGGAGTCCTAAATGTTTAAAAACATTCGGTGCTAGGTCGTGGATAGGACATCCATTGTGTTCCTAGAGTCGATTCTTTTTACTATCGACTGTCTCTTGAGATTAAGGCGCTTTTGGGTGACTTTGGTTTCGTTCTCACGATCTGAATCGGAGGCTAAGTAGATTTTTTCTGGGTCATTTCATACTGTGCTTACATCGGCAGGATTCAAGTTGAGGAAAATATCCAACCTTTATCAGGTATAGTTATTTCTCAGGGCCACTCGAGGAGTATTAACTGAAATGCATGGCCATGCTCGAATGATGATTCGTTTATCAGTTAAGTTACTCTCTAGTCGGGGAAACCACTCTTGATAATGATCACTTGTAAAATACGACCTTTGTGAATACGGATTTGCAAATTGTTTTACATGGAGTGGGAGAAATTTTAGGATATGAGAATCGGTTATCGCACATACACTTGTGAGGACAAGTGGGAGTTTATTGGACCTTGTCTCCTCCACAAATTAGTGTGATAACATTTATAAATCTCTTATAGGTTCACAAGGGTATACTTTGTATTTTATCAGTTGATTCACGATTACCTAATAACGGTTGGCTTGCTAGAAACTTTGAAGTTATTATCATACAGATGGCGGTGATCAACTAGTCCCTAAAGGTCACACCTAAAGCATGTGTTTGAGAGATGTGGTTATGGAAATGTAATCACATTGATGCCTTTTATGACTAAACAGTTAGTCAATGTGTTGATGAGACGATTATTTAATGCCGATTAAATAATATTAGCTGAGACGAATTAACTGTCAATTCGTAAATTAAATATAATATGTTATATTTAATTAATGTGTATAATGTTAAGCTTGGACGAATTAATATGTTAATTCGTAATTAAATGTAATCGGTTATATTTAATCAACAAGATGAATGTGTCATAGTGGTAATAGTAAGGGTACTCAAACCAAGAGGTTATGGGTTCGATCCTCACTAGATGACAATTTATATTTAATACATTTTTGGAATAACCGAAAATAAGGACTTTAATCCTTATTATTTCTGTTGTTATGGGCCGAGAATTAAGGAGAAAAATCTACCCTATTCACTAGCTTACACGGTTAAAGGGTGAAGGGGGGGGGGGGTAATTTTTCTAACCTAATTCTTTTTCCCATTCTTGCCTCTCATCAAAAACACAAAAACACAAAAACCCTAATTTTTTCTGAAATTTGGGGATCGATTCTAGCAACAAGTTAAGGGCATAGCTCATATCGTCTTGGGTGCAACTGATAGGCGAATATCAACTTTGATATTGTTCTTAGGCCGTTTTTGCTAGGACCGAAGGTTATTTCTTAATCCTTTACGATTTTGTTTATGCAATTTAATTTTATGACTAGTTTCATCATTATAATTCGTTATAATCCTTAAAAATTAAAAGGATGCATACAAATAAATCCCACAGTACATGTATATTTACGGAGTGATTTGGACGAAATTAATTGGAAGCATTTAAACATAAAACGATGTTTAAATAAAATTTACACGTATTTGTGCGACAAATATGAGAATCAAAATGGACCCGTAAATGGTACAATGGACCGTGTAAATGGAGTGTAGTGGATGATCATGATCATTACACTTTTCTTGTTATTCTTCCATAATATTGTCATATGATCATATGCATGTGATAAAGATTGGACAAAAATTATAACAAGTTGACTTCCTCACTCCACTTCACTCCACCCGCTACTTTCCTCTCCTATATACTCCAAATTGTTGTTCATTTTTGTACACTACTTCACTTATGTTTTTGCATGTGAACAAAATCAATCATCTCTCTAAAATTATTATTCATCCTTTACTAAGTTGTTAGTAAACCAAAATAAATAATTACTAAGAGTGTTAGTATTATTTACATATTATCAAGGGAATATTTTTAACAAGTTTCTAGTAAAATACTTGTTAGATTTTTGGGTTGAGTTCTTGAGTGCACATTGTAAGGAGATCTTCTCTTTGAAGATTTGTTAGGAGGATCATCCTTTTATTATAAGCTCAAGAACAATCAAGGTAGGAGATCTTGATTGTGCCCATATTACCATAAAAATCTATGTAAGGAAATTGTTTTTCCTTTACTTTCATTTTTATGCTTTTATATTTGCATGCATGTTACATAGATCACTAAAATGATAAATTATGAGATAATTTAATTTTTATTAGAGAGTCTAATATGGATCTATGATCTTTCAAGTGGTATCAGAGCATAGGCTTGTAATTTGCATGTTGATTTTAAGCATATTAATGAATTATGAGATAATTTATAAAAACTCAAAAATTGTGTTAGAAGAGGTTTTAGCACGAAAGTTTTTTGGGGCATGCATACCTACTGTTCTTAAAAGGTTTGTGGTTAAGTTTGGTGATTTATGAAGTTATTTTGCTATTTTTAATGATTTTTGGTAGAAAATCGAGTCAAAATGCCGTATTTTAGTTAAAAATTGACAAAAAAAATAGTCAAAAGTTTATTCGGTCCATGGAATTTTTATGGTATTTCATTCATGTTTTCTACTGATTGTATGCAAAAGTTTGAAGGTTGGTTCGATTTTTTTGCATGTTTATTGATTTTATGAGATAAAAGTCGATAAAAGTGAAATAAATTAATCATAATTTCGAGACAATTTATTCTGCCCATGATAAATTTATGTACATTTAAAAATATTATTTAAATTTTAAACGTGAATTTTAAAATATGTTTTCACCTTGTTTTGATATTTATTGGTTTTAGTGGTTAAAAATCGATAAATATGGATCTTTTTCTTCATAAATTTTATCCGAATTTTTGGGGCATTTTTCCTGACAGATTAGTGTTCCTTGGAGTGTTCTAGAATACTCAAAATTTTTGTTTCAATTGTTTTGGTATTATTTCAATTATTTTGGATTTTTACTTAAACATTATGATTTTACCGATTAAATTAGCAAAATATCACCAAATCAAACTAATTATTGATCATAAAATTAGTGAGGATTAATTTTGAGGTTAAAAATAGTTTGGACAATTAGTTTGGACTTAAATGAGATTTAAGAATTAATTATTGGTTTTTACATGTTAAAATCGTTTAAATCCACAAACACCGAGATGGATACCAATGATTGATGGATAGGGCGATTTTGGCATTATTTTACAGTATTTTAAGCATATTTATTTAAGTTGAATGAATGATTGTCATTTATTTAAAGTATTTATCTTGTTGTACCTAGTATGGCCTAGTTTAATTTTAATCGTTATTACCCGAAATGAATGGGAATAGCGATTTGTTTGTAATTAAATACGATCTCGTATCGTCGGTTTGTAATTAACTAATAGTTTTATTTATTTTATTAATTAATGTATAATAGGAATAGTTATGTAATTCAATTGTAATAGTTATTCTTACCGGCGTTTCCAAAAGACGGATTACATCGAGACGGAGTCTATTTTTGGAAGGTGTTCCAAATCCCACAAGAAGGAGCCACTTTTGGAATGAAGAGGCAAGGGACCAAGGAGTTGGTTTCCGAAATGTAATAGACTAGTTTTTATTAACCAGGTGGCCATACTAGGATTTTTCACTACTTGTTTGCTTGTTTTTATTTTCGCGCATGCCAAAATCGCCATTCACATGCATTTTATTTTCGCGGTTGTCAATTCACGTCATTTACATTCACCGACTTAGTTCACTTATAGGGAATTTATGACTAAATTGACAAGATCTCTCACATAACTAAAATTGAGATTAGCCTTACCAATTAGTAACACCTATGAATCTCTTGTTCATTAGAGCAACGCTCGCCCAAGCGGGGTGTTCTCTTTTTACCTTGAGTAAGTAGGGTGGTAAGCGGTTATCACACGCCAAAATTGGTTGGACTCAACGGGATAGAAGACAGTCTTGTGTTCCGGGGCTAGTAGATGGATTTAAGAAAATTCGTCGACCAAGAGTTCTAGAGGTAGAATTAGTCAACATGACTTACCGAATTTACACAATTATGGGATGTTTCGCCCAAGCGATGCTCATTTTTGTTTAATATTTGGATCTTGGAATCATTATATAATTTAGTGGGAGATCATTATATAAATGTTAAAACTTGTTAAAGATGTTTCACAAGTAAAATTAAAACATTTAATGTTAATTTTTCCTATTTTTCGTTCATTCTCATAAATGTATGACATCGCGCACTTCATCCTCCTTTCTCTATTTATTGTTATACTTGTTTCATTCTTTCATAGAAAGCGGTTTCTTTGAAGGAATTAATGATTGGTAACATGATTTACCAATTCACCTACATAAGCTTACAACGATTTTTGCGGTTATTATACAACTTAATTAACGTCCATACATATTAAAAAGGGGTTTCATGTTGCAAACTCATATTACGAGTTTAAAAGGAAGTCACATTTTATCAGGAGAGTCTTTATTTCGGAAGTGACACCTCCATCATGATGATGACATATTAGTTTTAATTACGCAAGTGTAATTCAAAAGTTTGCGGAAAGAGTTTTCAAAAACACTTATAATACTCCAATATGATACCGTCAAATGGCTCACTTCAAGAAAGGCCAAATCGATTGTTTATGCGCTAAAGAGTTTAGGCATATGATAACAATTGAACGGTTAGGTAGTCCTATTTCGCAAGAAGTTGAGATTTTGCCACATGTTGCACTCACTTTATAGTAATTCACTCTTACTAAGTGTATAAAATATCACGAATGACGTGAAGAGAGGTCTTCATGATATTCATTTTTGCTTGATTGAAGCAAAGAGGAATGTGAAAGTGAGTGGGAGTTAAGAAGAATCAACCCTAGATGTATGCAATAGAACAAAGTTGAAAGAGACATCTACTCAATGGATAGACTAGTTCCACTATCTTGGTATGAGATACCAAGTATGGGTCATTTCTTTGTAAAGAAGTTTACATGAATTGACAAAACGTAAGACGTCTAGCATAGGACAATTTTGTACCGATGTGTTGCTAGAGTAGCAATGATTTCGATGGGGACAAATGTACCTAAATTTAGTTTTAAAAGAATGTAATTATCTATGTTTATACATAGAAGGCATCACTTATGTGATTTAAAACAAAATGTTGTACCTACTCCTATGATAACTTGGTGGTTGGTTTAGACCACTTAAGTTAGAGGAATTTTACATTCTTCACGAAAACTAAATGTTATACTATCTTGTAGATTTTAAAGTCTCTAATCTGGTGAACCCAATTGATCAAACCTCAAGTAAATCCGTTTCAAACGAGTAAATGAAAAGCACATTGAACAACCATTTGATTGAGAATCTTATGGTGTGTGTGCATAAATTATGTTTTCTTTTGCAGAAAAGAAACACAATAGTGAGGTGATTGATCATATACATACGGATGTGTAAGGCCAATAGTTGGTTATATATATATATATACTTCGTTACTTTTACCGTAATGTTAAGTAGATATGAAAACCTCATATCTATTTAATAAGACATAAAAGTGATTTATGAAACGTGGAATATTTTCAAAATGAAGTAGTAAACCAAAAGCCCGTCAAGATCAAGATGTTGATCGGAAGTTTCAAAGTAATAACTTTGAAGATCAAATGGGCAATATCAAGTAATGACCTTGATAATCACTAAGAAGATTGTGAACCAGTTCACATAATACCTTCTCCTAAGGACACCATAGAGTATGGTGTAGTCAAGAAGATAAACCAAACTTTATAACATATAGTTTGAGGTTTTTCGCAATTTTGTAAGCAATTTTCTCACTAAAAGTTTAAAACCCGACTATAATAGCCTTAATGACTCCATATGAGATATGGGTAGGGAGGGTCCCTAACTTGTCATTATTATACATTTGGGACCATAAATGTTTATGCTCAGAACCAATTTATGTATTTGTGAGGGTTATCCAAAATTGAACCACTTGGTTTTTACTCCTCCAAAACGAGAACAAAGAGTTTGTGTCTCGTAATGCTGTCTTTCCAGAAAGATTTTCATTTTCTGGAAGACAGAGTGGGAGAAATTTTGAACTTACGGAAGTCCAAAACCCACAAACTGATTATAATGCAAGAAGACATTCTTTATTGTGGCTCAGTGGTTATAAGGAGATAATTTTGCGATAATATTGCGTTACTTTTCAAAAGTGACGAATATTAAACCCTCATCAAAGACTTTTCTATAGTATGAACTCTATGTGATGGTGTGTCACCATGCAATTCGAATTGATCTCCTTGTACACGATGCGATAAGGAAGGAAACACGAGATGTTTTCGAGACTTGATTTAAGGTGAATACTTTGGTTGGTTACCTTGATCTTGTCGTAAAGGTTACATAAGATGTTCAAAATTTGGGCTTGTTATAGAGAGTTTGTGACAACCCAAATGCCTTTATCAATTCGTATGGTCTTAGCAATATAGCCTCTCATGAGGATGAGTTTAGGCAAAAGGATAACGAAACTTTCTCCTTGAATGTGTCTTATGAAGGGAGAAGTTTTGTTGATGTTGTCAATGCTAAGAAGCCTAGCATGCTTGAAAGATCCTTTTTGTGATCTATATACATCAAAGAGTTGGAACTTTGGGTTCAATCATGTAGTCTATCAAAATGGTATTACTCGAGTGTCGAGGTACCATGATGATACATGGAGTTTAGTGGGAGCTAAAGTGAGTTTCTTAGTCTAAAATATGTGCTTGACATATTATTGACTAGAAATTTAGCTAAGGTGATATTTCTTAGTCTAAAATATGTGTTTGACATATTAGTGACTAGAAATATTCTCGGGTGAATACTTTAGAGTAGCATGGCGCATATTAAATATCCAGATCTAATGAGATAGATCTCTATGGATATTAGCATTATAGTCAAGAGACTTATGTGATAAGATTCTTAACTCGTTCAAGTTGTTGAACAATTAATATGATCTCTTGTGCTTCCGCTGCAGGATCTATTAAATATGCTAAAAGCTTCTCTCGTCGCGACTTATCATGTTGAGAATATGAGAAGTCATTACCAATCACTTCCTAGTGAGTGTCACTAGATGATTATCAAGAGCATCCTTGAGTACTTGAGAAGCACTGAGGATTTACTCTTGTAGTTTGGAGAAATTTATGAATTTTATGTAAAAGGTCTTGGAGCTTGTGTCCTCCACAAATTAGTGTGATAACATTTGTAAATCTCTTACAGGTTCACAAGGGTATACTTCATATTTTAATCAGTTAATTAACGATTACCTAATAACGGTTGGCTTGCTAGAAAGTTTGACGTTATTATCATACAGATGGCGGTGAACAACTGGTCCCTAAAGGTCACACCTATAGGATGTGTTTGAGAGATGTGGTTATAGAAATATAATCACATTGATGCCTTATATGACTAAACAGTTAGTCAATGTGTTGATGAGACAATTATTTAATGAAGATTAAATAATATTAGTTGAGACGAATTAACTGTCAATTCGTAAATTGAATATAATAAGTTATATTTAATTAAATGTATGTAATGTTAGCTTGGACGAATTAATCTGTTAATTCGTAATTAAATGTAACCGGTTATATTTAATATCAACAAGATGAATGTGTCATAGTGGTAATAGTGAGGGTACTCAAACCAAGAGGTCATGGGTTCGATCCTCAAAAGATGACAATTTACACATTTTATACATTTTTGGAATAACCGAAAATAAGAGAAATAATTCTCCTAAATTCGGTATTTGGGCCGAATGATTAGAAAGAAAAATCTGCCCTAATCTACCTCATACACGGTTCAAGAGGGATATGGGGTGCTTTTTTCTAACCTAATTCATTCTAACTCATTTTCTTTGCCTCTCATCTAAAAAACACAAAACCTAATTAATCAGTTAATTTTTGGTGGATCGATTCTAGCAAACAAGTTAAGGGCATTTTTCATATCGTCTTGGGTGCAACTAATAGGCGAATATCATTGCGATATTGTTCTTAGGCCGAATTTGCTAGGACCGAAGGTTGTTTCTTAATCCTTTATATTTTTGTTTATGCAATTTAATTTTATGACTAGTAATCATCACTTTAGTATTCGTTATAATCCTTGAATTTAAAGGGATGCATACAGATAAATCCCACAAGTGGTATCAGAGCCAAGGACACGAATTTTAATTTTGATGATTTTCATAAAATGAATTGTAAAATGGGTTTATGAATCGAAAAAAAAAAAAAAACTACACGGCTGGATTTTTTTTATTTTATGCCGATTGAATTTTTTTTATGCAGCCGGTTTGTTCTTGTTTTTTGATGCGATATTTCCATTTGATTTTCATATTGTTGTTTTTAATCAGTCAAGATAATAATATGATAATTTGTAGATGTTTCTATTTATTAAATCGAGATGTAAATGGAAATTGGTTTTGCCGAATTGATAACTGTTGAGCCGTGGAATTTTTTTTTTGTTTCCGTTACTGTTCACGGATGAACAGTATTATGAAAAAAAAAATATTTTCTGTTTTTTTCTTTCGGTTTCTCCTGAAAAACCGATTAAGTTTTTTTGCGACTGTTTTGTTTATGCCGATTTGAAAAGCATCTGAGAAAAGAAATTTTTTTTTCCTGTTACTGTTCACGTGGTTACTATTCACAGAGGACAGATTTAAAAAAAAAAAAATTGTCTTGTTTCGGTTTTTACAGATAAAACCGTGTACAATATATGAAACGGGCTGTTTTTTTTGTTCTTGTTGTTATTGCCGAAAAAAAAAGGCTTGTTTTATTTTTCCTTGTTTTAGCCGAGACTTATAAAAAAAAAAAGATTTTGTTTTTGTTTGTTTTGGCCAATATTAATTATACATTTCTTTTACAATGTATGATTAATTGTTGTGAAACGGTTCACAATTTGAAGATACCTATTTATTTTAAAGCAATTTAAAATATTGATGGATTAAATTCATATTACAAGTTTAATATGAATTAAGATTGAAATTAATGTGATTAATTGAGGAATTGTCACTTAATTTGATTTAAATAGGTGGTTTGGATAAATTAATCAACATAATTAAGGAATTGTGTCATGTATGTTTAATTTAATTTTAGTTGATGCATTTTATTTTTGTTGAATGAATCGTTTAATGAATTTATTTACGTATTTTTTTGTAATCGGTTATAATTTGTAATACTTAGTATGGCCTTAGTCAAATTATGTTTTCGTAAAGAATGAAACATGATTTTTTATGTAATTATGAGATCTCGAATCTCCTTTATTTTTCCTTTAGTTTTGGGTTTTGAAATTAGAATGTAATAAATAGGTTTATTATGTAAATTTATTTATTGTAATTTTCGAAGAAGACTAAAGATGGAGATTGGAGCTCACTCCCGCTACATGGATCAAGATGGAACATCGAGACAAGCTTCTCGGGTCCAATGATGGATTCCAAACTCGTATTTAATGTTCATTTTGATAGGATAGGCCACACTAGGACTTTATTATTGCTTTTACGTTTTTCATTCCTATTGCTTTTCCTTCACATGATAGTTTATGCATCATATTCCGCCTAAAACCAAACCACCTACTAAAATGCATGAAAATTGACACATATAGGTTGTATGTTAGTTTTCATAGACATACAGATGTCACATGTTTATTAAGCCATCATCTTAGTTTAATCATTCACGCATGCTAGATATTAGTTCACTTAAAATGAATTAAAATAAAGTTGATGGGATCTTCCTCTAAAACGGAAATTGAGATTAGTCTTTATGAGCGCAAACAACTATGAATCCCTTCTTCGTCGGTAGGCATAATATGACCCCTTCTACGTTGAGTAAGTAGTTTGTGTTGACTTAGTTTATCTCAACATTATAGTCCGGAGAGTTTCTCGTGATTATGATGGACTAAAGATAGAATTTACAAAAATTTATCGACCAAGAATTCTAACGGTAGAATTAGCTAAAAGGTTAGCTTATCAATTTACAGATAATTGAGTCTTGGGATCATTTATATAATTCTTGAGGAAGGTCAATTGTATAAATGTTTTTAGTCTTCGCGTTATGACATTAGATCATTAGACTTAAATTAAAATCGATGCACATGCTTATTATTTATTCTTCTTTTCGCAGTGTAGAACACGTTTATTTTGATAATACTGTTACAACAAAATGTCTGGAAATAACGCAATCCAAATGCCTAGTGCCACACTTGGACGCGAGTCCTGGCTGAAAATATTCATGGACCAAATGAATCAGTTCACACGTCTGAAAAACGACGGGTCCAACTTTGCGGACTGGAGGCGGACTACGCATCTGCCATTACTGACGGTAAGCTCAGGTACTTGACTGAGCCAATACCGGTAAACCCAGGCCCCAATGCAGGAGTCAACGAGTCACTCGCTTATAGTGACTTCGTTATGGAAGCGGGTGCGATAAAGAACGTACTCATCTTTGCAATGGAAACCAATTTGCAGAGACGCTTCATTGCCCAAGGTGCGAACAAGATTTTCACCACGCTCACTAAAGAGTTCTCAAAAGCACCGAGAATCATTACATATGAGCATACATGTCGCTTCTTTGATGCGAAACTCCAGAAGGGCCAACCGGTTAGCCCACACATTCTTCACATGATTGAGAATGTCGAGAAGCTGGAGGCTCTTGATTGCAAAATCAGTGAGAGCATTGTCATTGACCGAATGCTTCATTCTCTTCATGATGGTTTTGCCCTTTTCAGGGCGAACTACTACATGAATGGCTTGAAAAAGAGTCCTCATGAGCTACACTCCCTTCTCGTACAGACCGAGAAGGATATGAAATTGAGTGGGACCATGAAGCAGGATGTTCTCACGATTTCCAACAAGGGTAAAAGTAAGGGCAAGGCTCATGGCGACCTAGCTGTAGGTAAGCCAAAGTTTAAAAAGCCAGGAAACGGTAAGAGTGTGCCTGGTGAGACTAGTGGCTCACAGGGCAAGGCAAAGAGCAAGGGCGGTGACATTGAGTGCCACCATTGTCACAAGACTGGACATTGGAGGAGGAACTGTCCCGTGTACCGTGAGGACATCAAAGCAGGCCGCGTCGTTCCTGTTGGTATGTCATCTTATATTCATATGATTGAGATTAACCATGCAAGTTTCGGAACTTGGGTACTTGATACTGGTTGTGGTTCTCATCTGTGTAATCATTTGCAGGGCCTAAAGAACATCATACCTCTCGAAAAGGGTGATGGGGACCTGCGAGTCGGGAATAGAGCACGAGTTGCTGCTGTCTCGACGGGAACATATGTAATCCAACTCTCTAGTGGTTTTGAGTTATTTTTAAATAACTGTTACTATGTACCCAGTTTGTCTAAGAACATTATTTCTGTTTTCGTACTTGCTAAAGACGGTTTTGCATTTTCAATAAAGGATAATAGCTGTATTTTCTCTTTCAATGAAATGATTTATGGCAAAGCAGTTTCCATGAATGGAATTTACATCTTAGATCAAATCACGGAAGTATTACACATGAATAATAAGAAATTAAAGGTTGGTGACAAAGATCAAACCTATCTATGGCATTGTCGAATGGGACACATAAATGAGAAACGCGTAAAGAAACTCGTCGATAATGGGACTATTCCCGCATTCGAATTTTCTACATATGGCACGTGTGAATCATGTCTCATTGGCAAAATGACTCGAATTTCCTTCAAAGGTGTTGGAATGCGCGCTAGTGACCTATTAGGACTCATACATACTGATGTTTATGGACCTATGTCAATTACCGCTAGAGATGGCTATAGATATTTTATCATTTTCACGGACAATTTGAGTAGATACGGATATGTCTACTTAATGAAGCATAAAAGTGAGTCCTTTGAGAAATTCAAGGAATACTAGAACAGGGTTGAAAACCAACTGGGTAGAAAGGTTAAAGCACTCCGTTCAGATCGGGGTGGCGAATATCTTTCAAATGAGTTTGATCAACACCTTAAAGACTGTGGAATCGTTTTGCAGTTAACTCCACCTGGAACACCTCAATTAAATGGTGTGTCCGAACGGAGAAATCGAATCTTACTTGATATGGTTCGATCCATGATGACTCACGCGGTAGTGCCTGATTCATTATGGGGTTTTGCTCTTTTGTCAGCCGCTCTTATACTTAACCGAAGTCCGACTAAAGCTGTCGATAAGACTCCATATGAAATGTGGAAGGGAACGGTCCCTAACTTGTCCTTTATTCGAGTTTGGGGCTGCGAGGCTTATGTCAAGTGGAGACACGAGGATAAGCTCGGCCCGCGATCGGTCAAGAAATACTTTATAGGTTATCCAAAAGGAACATTTGGTCATTACTTCTATTCGCCTACCGAACATCGAGTTTTTGTTGCGGCTAGTGCGATGTTCTTAGAGAAATAATTTCTCGAGAACAAAACGAGTAATAGAACCTTCGAGCTGTCGGAGATTCCAGAACCAACAACCAAGGAACGGATGGAGGAAGTTGTTCCTCCAACTGATGATACGGTTAATATTCCTGAGGAACCTAGGAGGTCGGGTAGAGTCTCTCATCCTGCGGACAGATACATTGGTATGGTCGAGGAGAATGACGTTTTAATCCTAGAGAGTAATGAACACGCTACCTATAAAGGTGCTATGGCCTGTTCCGACTCAAAGCTATGGCTCGAAGCCATGCAATCCGAGCTGGACTCCATGTATGAGAATGACGTATGGGATCTAGTTGATTTACCTAATAAGGTAAAACCTCTACAGTGCAAATGGCTTTACAAAATAAAGCGTTCTGTAGACACGCAACCAGATACCTATAAGGCACGACTAGTGGCAAAAGGTTTCACTCAAGTGCACGGATTGCATTATGATGAAATTTTTGCACCTGTAGTCATGCTACGTTTCATTCGGATAATCTTAGCGATTGCCGCTTTTCATGATTATGAAATTTGGCAAATGGATGTGAAAAACGCCTTCTTAAACGGTTATTTGGAGGAAGAGTTGTACATGGTGCAACCCGAAGGTTTCATAGATCCTGAACATCCTAAGAAAGTATGCAAGCTTAAGCGTTCCATTTATGGACTTAAGCAAGCTTCTCGGAGTTGGAATCATCGTTTCGACCAGGTGATAAAAGAGTATGGTTTCACTCGATCGGTCGAAGAACCATGCTTATATATCAAGTCGAGTGGGAGCAAGATTGTATTCTTGATATTGTATGTCGATGACATACTCTTGATTGGGGATGACATTCCTCTCCTATCTTCGGTTAAAGAATGGTTGAAGAACCATTTCCAGATGAAAGATCTGGGTGAGGCACAACGCATTTTGGGAATCCGTATCTACCGAGATAGATCACGACGGACGTTATCACTTAGTCAGGAGTCTTATTTGGATAAGATTCTTGAGAAGTTCAGCATGACCAACTCCAAGAAGGGGAACCTTCCAATGACGACTGGGATGCAGTTGAGCAAGTCTTAATCACCCACGACGCCTGAAGGGATTGAGCGCATGAGTCGTGTTCCTTATGTATCTGCAATAGGATCGATCATATATGCCATTATATACACACGTCTAGACGTGGCATATGCATTGAGTATGACGAGTTGGTACCAAAAGAATCCAGGTGAAACACACTGGATAGCTGTTGAAAATATCCTCAAGTACCTACGGAGGACTAAGGATTGGGTATTGACTTGTGGAGGAGATACTAAGCTATGCGCAATCGGTTACGCAGATGCTAGCTTCCAAACGGATCGAGATGATTAGAAATCTCAGTCTAGATTCGTTGTTACTCTTAATGGTATCGCGTCACCGGAATAGTTCCAAACAGGAAGTTGTAGCAGATTCTACTACTGAACCATTGAAATATGATAAGCATAGAGGGCACGTTGTTTCCATGAGAACTAAACGTGTACCTGAGTTATAGTAGTTGATTATGAATTCGATACGTTATCTTTTTCATATACTATCTATAACTTCATCGTTTTATTATAATATTTTTTTTTCATGTGGATTGTACTGACAACTTTGAACGCCACAAAATGAACTGAATTACATTATATTTTGTTTGGTCCGTAATCGCCTACAAGAGCTGATAACTCTGGCTATTATATTGTGCAGTCGATTGATGGTGGGTTCAACGAGCCATAAGTCAAACTGTTGACTGATCGATCACAAATGCGAGATTATAACGATACCTCGTAGGACAAATTTTTGTGACAACGTAATGGAGTCCTAAATTTTTAAAAACATTCGGTGCCAGGTCGTGGATAGGACATCCATTGTGTTCCTAGAGTCGATTCTTTTGACTATCGATTATCTCTTGAGATTAAGGCAGTTTTTGGGTGACTTTGGTTTCTTTCTCACGGTCTGCCGTAACTGGAGGCTAAGTAGATTTTTTCTGGGTCATTTCATACTGTGCTTACATCTGCAGGATTCGAGTTGAGGAAAATATCCAACCCTTATCAGGTATAGTAATTTCTCAGGGCCACTCGAGGAGTAGTAACTGAAATGTATGGCCATGCTCGAATGATGATTCGCTTATCAGTTAAGTTACTCTCTACTCTCTAGTCGGGGAAACCACTCTTGATAATGATCGCTTGTAAAATACGACCTTTGTGAATATGGATTTGCAAATTGTTTTACATTGAGTGGGAGAAATTTTAGGATATGAGAATCGGTTATCGCACATACACTTGTGAGGTCAAGTGGGAGTTTGTTGGAGCTTGTGTCCTCCACAAATTAGTGTGATAAAATTTGTAAATCTCTTACAGGTTCACAAGGGTATACTTTTTATTTTAATCAGTTGATTAACGATTACCTAATAACGGTTGACTTGCTAGAAAGTTTGACGTTATTATCATACAGATGACGGTGATCAGCTGGTCCCTAAAGGTCACCCCTATAGGATGTGTTTGAGAGATGTGGTAATAGAAATATAATCACATTGATGCCTTATATGACTAAACAGTTAGTCAATGTGTTGATGAGACAATTATTTAATGAAGATTAAATAATATTAGTTAAGACGAATTAACTGTCAATTCGTAAATTGAATATAATAAGTTATATTTAATTAAATGTATGAAATGTTAGCTTGGACGAATTAATCTGTTAATTCGTAATTAAATATAACCGGTTATATTTAATATCAACAAGATGAATGTGTCATAGTGGTAATAGTGAGGGTACTCAAACCAAGAGGTCATGGGTTCGATCCTCACTAGATGACAATTTACACATTTTATACAATTTTGGAATAACCGAAAATAAGAGAAATAATTCTCCTAATTTCGGTATTTGGGCCGAATGATTAGAAAGAAAAATCTGCCCTAAATTACCTCATACACGGTTTAAGAGGGAGATGGGGTGATTTTTTCTAACCTAGTTCATTCTAACTCATTTTCTTTGCCTCTCATCTAAAAAACACAAAACCTAATTAATCAGTTAATTTTTGGTGGATCGATTCTAGCAAACAAGTTAAGGGCATTTCTCATATCGTCTTGGGTGCAACTAATAGGCGAATATCATTGCGATATTGTTCTTAGGCCGAATTTGCTAGGACTGAAGCTTGTTTCTTAATCCTTTATATTTTTGTTTATGCAATTTAATTTTATGACTAGTAATCATCACTTTAGTATTCGTTATAATCCTTGAATTTAAAGGGATGCATACAGATAAATCTCACAAAAGGATTACACGGAAATATTCCTATGCTTATAAGATGTTATGGGCCTCGTTAAGGAATGGTTAGCATGTAAGAGTGCTATGTGCATAATGTATAATATGTATAAGAAGTTATACATATGTGTATATAAGAAGTTATACATGTATAAAGCTAACATGTATGAAGAGTCATACATAAAAGACGGCATATGAAGGATGTGTATGTATAAGTGTTATACGTACAAATCATGAACGAAAGCTAAGTACATTACAACATCCGATGTTGTAAGAGAGATAGTTGATAACCGAACTTTAATGGGACTAGAGTAGTTCTGTTAGCAAAATATCGTATCCCAAGAGACTCTGAAAACAGTGGGAGTGTTTGACTGGCTTTAGAACCAGAGTCTAAAAACTTGTTTAGACGTGTACTTAGAATTGCTCTATGTGATGAAAAGATTGCATAGAACAAAGGAAAATAGCAATGGAAATTAGAGTGACGCAACTGTTGCTTATCCTCTAACCAAAGCCGTAGACATGATGGTTATGTCATCTCAGTGTGAATTGAGGAGTATACCTTAATTTCTAAAGATCGTTATGTAAATATTGGATAGAGTATTGATATTTACATAAGTGATGATCGCATTCATTGTTAGAGTTTCTGTAACACCTCGTAATTTCGGACCATTATTATATTGCGGAAGTAATTTATTAATCAAGTAAAATTTGATATTAATGTATTTGAAGTAATTATATTTCTTTGAATTATTATTACTTCAAATACTTGGGCACGTCATTTCGAAAGAGGGCGTTATGGTAGATCCTGCCAAAATCGAAGCCGTTGTTAGTTGGAAAAGTCCGACCAACGTTTCTAAAGTCCGTAGTTTCCTTGGCTTGGCGGGTTACTATCGGCGGTTTGTGAAGGATTTTTCAAAGATTGTTAGGCCGATGACTCAGTTGCTGAAGAAAGAGTCCAAGTTTGTGTGGTCTGAGGAGTGTGAAAATGCCTTCCAGGAATTGAAAAAGAGGTTGACTACCGCTCCGGTGTTGACCTTACCTGAAGAAGGAGTGGACTTTGATGTTTACTGTGATGCTTCTAAGCATGGTATAGGTTGTGTCTTGATGCAAAAAGGGAAAGTCATTGCGTATGCCTCTCGACAGCTTAGAGTTCATGAAGTTAACTACCCGACTCATGATCTTGAATTAGCTGCGGTGGTGCATGCTTTAAAGATTTGGAGACACTACCTCATTGGAGTCCATTGCAACATCTACACCGACCACAAAAGTCTGAAATACCTCTTTACCCAAAAAGATCTGAACATGAGGCAAAGAAGATGGTTAGAATTGGTGAATGATTATGATGCCGACCTAATTTATCACGAAGGGAAAGCTAATGTGGTGGCTGATGCTCTTAGCAGAAAATCCTTTCATTCTTTGAATTCTTTTCGGGAATTACCTCCTGAACTTGCTTTAGAACTTCAAAAACTGGGAATAAGCCTTGTAAAAAGGGGCTCTAATCATCTTAATGCCATGTCAGCCGAACCTGACTTCTACCGTGAGATCCGTGCTTGCCTTTCCGATGATCCTACTTTCAAGTCCATTCGAGCTAAAATTCAACTTGGGCAAGCTAAAGATTGTAAGATTGATGATGATGGGTATCTTCGTTATCATGGTAGAATCTATGTTCCGGAGGCAGCTGATTTGAGAAAAAGAATTCTTGATGAAGCACACCTCTCTCCTTACTCCGTTCATCCGGGAGGTACCAAAATGTACAAAGATTTGAGATTACACTTCTGGTGGCCTAGGATGAAGATTGAAGTTGTGGAATATGTCAGTAAATGCCTCACCTGCCAGAAAGTAAAGATAGAGCATCAAAAGCCCGGGGGTTTGCTTCAACCCTTGGATGTTCCTCTTTGGAAATGGGAGTCTATTTACATGGATTTTGTGATGGCCTTACCCAGGACTTCCACTGGGAAGAATGCTGTTTGGGTGGTTGTGGACCGATTGACTAAGTGTGCTCGGTTTATTCCTATCAAAGAGACCTGGAGTTTAGAAGTTCTAGCTCGTGTCTATGTGGATGAGGTAGTGCGCTATCATGGGGTTCCTAAAGATATAGTTTCAGATCGGGATCCTCGATTTTGTTCTCGTTTCTGGACTGCATTACAGGAGGCCTTGGGTAGTAAACTATTGATGAGCACTGCTTTTCACGCCGCCACTGATGGTCAAACCGAGAGAACAATTCAAACTTTAGAGGATCTTCTTCGTGCCTGTGCCTTAGATTTCCAAACTTCCTGGGAGAAATGTTTACCTCTGGTTGAGTTCTCTTACAACAACAGCTATCAAGCCTCCATTAAAATGGCACCATATGAAGCTCTGTACGGTAGAAAATGCCGTACTCCAGTCTGTTGGGATCAAACCCAAAATGTTCCAATGCTAGGACCTGATTTGGTGACCGAGTCCATTGAACAAGTTAAAATCATTCGGGAGCGGATGAAAGCCGCTCAGGACCGTCAAAAATCATATGCTGATGTCCGTCATCGACCACTTTCTTTTGAGGTTGATGATCAAGTATTCCTTAAAGTGTCACCTATGAAAGGGGTGAAACGGTTTGGCGTAAAAGGGAAGCTGAGCCCTAAATATATTGGACCTTTTCGGGTGATTGAAAAGATTGGTCCTGCTGCTTACCGTTTAGAATTGCCCCCAAATCTGAGCAAGGTTCACAATGTCTTCCATGTTTCTCAGTTGAGGAAGTACATTAGTGACCCTAGCCATATCATCCAAGAAGAGATTCTTGAATTGGAGCCTAACTTGGCGGTTGAAGAAAGGCCAATTCGGATTCTTGAAAAAGCCAACAAGCAACTTAGGAGCAAAGTTGTACCTCTAGTCCGTGTTCTTTGGCGTTGTGGAAATGTCGAAGAAGAGACTTGGGAGACTGAAGCTTCTATGTTAGCTAAATATCCTGAATTATTCTCGTAAGGTATTCCTTTTCTTACTCTTTTTCCGCGTTACTAAGCCGTATTTAATCATAATCAGTAAAGATATTATTCTTATTATAGAACTTTAAACTAAAATTTTGAAAATGCTTTTATAATTTTTAATGATTTTAACATTAATGAGTGTTAAATCTCGTTATTGGAGACGTCCCAATAATGGGTTTTCTCATTTATTGGTGTAGAAATATTTTTTTATATATCTTGATATGAATGTGGATGTTCTTGTCTGATCAACAAGAGTATCACCGTTTCATTGAAAAGATACCTATATTTTTCTTATGATTATATTATTAAGATGTTGTATACTATAATTTCTCCTTCTAAGTTTCGAGGACGAAACTTTTTAAAAGGAGGGGTGATTGTAACACCCCGTAATTTCGGACCATTATTATATTGCGGAAGTAATTTATTAATCAAGTAAAATTTGATATTAATGTATTTGAAGTAATAATAATTCAAAGAAATATAATTCTATTATATTTTGAAGTAAAGTATTTATTTTGATAGTTTCGAAATGTTTAAAAATAGTTTAAACCGTGTAAAAACTTTTTATTTCGAAATAAGGGCATATCGGGAAAAATGACAACTCTTTTGAAAATTGGGCAAACGATTTTGGAAATGGGTCATATGAGTACTCAATCTTCTTGTAATCTCGTGTTTAAGAACTTTGGTCTTGTCGGAATTTGCATTTGACAAACGGTTCTAATTATTGTCGAAACGAGCCAAAACCGACTCATGAAATTCCGCCACATCCCGCTCCTTTCCTCTCCTTTCCACGGCACCCTCCCCTTCCTCCTTTCCTTCTGATTTTTCTTTGTCTATCTTCAATTCTCTTGAACATTCTAAGGCCATCTAACCTAAAACACCATTAAAACTATGCTTTTTAAGCTAATTTCATCATAATTTCTTCGTTTCTAGTCCGATTTTCGCAAAATTTATATTTTCGGAATCCTCTCTTCATTTCCAACATCCTAATTTAGAAGACGAGTTTGGAGACTCGTATATAGTTGAAGATAGTGGCTAGTTTGCATATTAGGGTTTGGTGTTCAAGGTGCTAGTTGCTCATTTTGTTGCTAAAGGTAACATATTTCGAGTTACTCGACGAATAAATGTCACATTCCTTGTTTTCTTGTATGATTTTGTGATTTTTATTTGAGTAGTTTATTTCACATGAAAATATGTGTTAAATTCATGTCTTTTGTATGTTTAAGTTCACATATTAGTATGGAAACAAAATGGGAATGAGTAATTGATGATTCAGACGATGTTAAACTGAACAAAAATGGAGAAATTGAGGGTTGGGGGTGGCGGCCAGCAGGCCCGGCAGGCCCAGGCAGGCCCACGGCAGGCCCTGGGTTGGCCCGGGTTGGCCCGTTGCTTGTTTCGCGGTTTTTCATGCATTATTTGTCGTTTCGGGTTTATTAAATGTTATATTTAGTATAAGTAACAAATGGGTAATCTTTTGAAATGAATCATATTAGTAGTAAATATAATGTTGATGGTAGAAATTATGTTTATATTGGTAGTTGCACATGTTAGGATAGGTTATGATATGAAATTGTAATGAATAGGCTTAAAATGAATTTTATAGCGATAATTGCAATGTTTTGGTGATTAAGCCGAAAACTGAGCCTTAGTCCCTTTGACTGAATCGATGTCAGTCAATTGTGTGATTGGTCAGCCGCAATTTAACCCGTACCTGTCGCAGGGCTGGGGTTGCGGGTAAAAATTCGGTTGGATGAAATTTTGTATGAATTGGATAATCGGCCTTTTTCTTGTTTTAGGCCATTTATTAAGTTTTTAGTTCACATGTGTTGTTGGTTGATTTGAGTAGTTTCTTATATTGTAGAAACGGCCCTAGATTCCCTGAAACCTTTAATATTGTTAATATTGCTAGAATTGGAATTGGTATTGAGTACTTCTTGCAGGTTGTTGTTGTTGGGAAATGTGTCCTCAACAATAGTGCGATCACGTGGTTTAAATATCATTATTAAATCTCATTTTAAGAATACAATTGGGAAGTAATATTGTTGCTGTCAACTGGTCAACATATATCGGTAATGATTGGCTGACTAGAGTTTGACATTACTGTCGTGTGACGGTGGTGATCAGTTGACCCCCTAGGTCATACCTAAAGGGCAATACTCTTAATTGATTATTTAATTAATCGTATAACGTTACGAGTTAATTAAATTACTTGAAAATTGACGGACGATTTTGGAAGTAAAATTTACGTATCAAATTGAAATGTGATTAAATGAGATACGGTCTGAGTAATTAAATTGTATAGTTACTTGGATGAAATAAATTGTTTAATGTAACAATTAAATTCGAATGAATTGTTATAAATACAATCTGTTGTGATTTATAAATGGAAAAATATTTTGGCACAAGTAATTATGAAATTACTAAGTCGATTTTGTATATGACGTATTTTATTAATACGTTGATTTTTAATATGATAAAAATACATAAACAAATATGTGTGACATGTGACATGTAACACATAGATAATTGACGAAAATAATATGGACACCATATTATCAATAAGTGCCGAAATATTGGAGGTGCACTAGCAAAAATATTGTGTTTATATTTTGTATAGAAAACATAATGATGATAAAGCTAGGTAGCCATGCAAACCTATTCTCCTTGTGAAGACCAAAATAGGCATGCATTGGCTCCCCTAAAAGCACCCCACCCACCGGTTTTCCCATAGAGAAAAAGGCAAAGTTTTTGTCTTATTTTTCTAATATACACTACCTTGTTTTAGCGGGATAATTCATTCATTCCTTAATCAAATTTTTAGAGTTTTAGAGAGACAAAATTCTCTCTTCTTCTTCCTCCAATAAAACCGAAATAATATAAGTGTTTTATAATTTTTGGTTCAATTTTCTACTAAGATTAATATTATACTAGTACTTATAATATTAATCAAATTAAGAGAAGCCTTGGGTATTATACATAGGGAGAGATCTTATACTTAGATCTTTGTTCTTCCATAAGGATAAGCTCAAGAACAAGAAGAGAAAGGAGATCTCTCTTGTGCCCTAATAGCCGAAATATACAATGTAAGGACATTATTTCTCTTCTCTTTTATTAATGTTTGCATGCATAAAATCCGTTTTAATTTTATGACAAATTAATTAGACATATATGAGTATGTTAAATATGTATATGAATCTACATTTCCTTCAGTTGTGTTTGTCATAGATAGGTCTTTATAGTCTCTGACGAGTATATGTTCACTGCTTAATAGCCTTTGTGTTCCTGGCTTGGTGGGTTTATATCCAAGTTGGGGCATGACCTCGTTACTTATTTTGAGAGTAAGTGGTCAGCTTAAGTACTAGCCAACCCTTTGGTGGACTCCTTAGGGTACTCACTTTGTTTTAGAAAAATTGTGGGTCTTGGGTGCGGTGGTGTGTATCCGCATGTCTAGGTCTGCTTGATTTTAGGCTAGGGTTGTGTTGTGTCTTGGCCATGTTTTGATAGAACCTCTGAGCCAAGATACCGGTTCGATTACCTTCCCTACCTCGTGGTATAGACTCGAGTTACAGAGTGACTATTGACGGTGCTAAAAACTTATGCCTGTCTTTGATATATTGCCCTTTCTTGTATGGTGATTTTATGAATTGTAATAGGTGAGATGTAAGCCGGTTACAATTGATAAAGTTTGGATTACTGTTTGTTATATGTTTCACATGATAGCTTAAATTGGTCAGTTTAGTGTTCATAGGTTAGAATACTTGATAATTAAATTATTTATCTTGTTGTTTATATGTTACATTAAAAATGACATTTCGTGGCTGGAAGGACTCGAAGTTACTCCCCACTGAATTGTGGCTTTCGTGTTTGTATAAAATGCGATTGACAGGTTGATGATGATTAGATGGGGTACACGGACGAGCTAGTGAGCAAAATAACCTTGGACCTAGTTTGGTTATATTTTGTAGTAAACCTTTAATCTTTTGGTTGTGTTTGTATTTTGAAGGGACATAAGTCTCCCTCTTTTATTTTGGTTTGTATCACTATTTTCTCGTGTCTTTAGCTATGTTATGTAAATTAGTTTGTTAGTATTTGCAGGTTTTGGCACCCTTCTTTTGGAAATGTTTGTGAATGGTTTAGAAAAGTTTTAAAATTACAGGTTTTATCTAGTTGAACCAATTACAAACATATCCTGTCAGTTTTTCTGTAGAATTTACGTGTTTATTTAACGTTAAAAATGAGGGTGTCACAGTTTCTTTAAGAACTCAATTATTCAGTTTGACTGAAAACATTGAATACCTTGTTTATCTGAATAAGTTGTGGAGACAATGTTGAACACTATTCAAGTGAACAAGATGAACATTGTATTTTGTCCCTAGTCACTTAATGAGGTGACGTCTCGGAGTGACTAGATTGTAAGTCGATTGATGATTGTTCAACACCATAAGGTCATACGTGATGACTAGTCGATTACATAGGCAGAGTGTGTGACACTTTGCCGGAGAGTGACCATTTAGAGAGTCCCTAAGTTCTATTATAGACGCCTGGTCGTGGCAGGGATCTCTAAGACGTTCCTATGAGTCGATTCTTTTGACTGGAGACTATTATCTGAGCAAGTGCAGTTTTCGAGTGACTTTGGTTTTTGTCCTAGGTCATGCCGTGAAAGGAGGCCAAAGGGCATTTACTAGGTCGTGGTGATCTGTACTGTGCAATAGGATAGATAGGGCAGACAGGAATTGTCCACCCACGTTGGGTAACTATATCTCAAGGCCACTCGAGGAGTTAATGACTACAAATGCGTGGCCATGCTCGGAAGTAATCTGTGAGAGATTTTTCCGGTCAGGTAGTCACACTCCCGATCGAGAAAACCACTCGCGATATGTTCATGTGCAAGTGCGACCTGAAAGACACCTTGCATTGAGTGGAAAATTAAAACGGACAAGAGAATTGGTAGCGCACACCTTGTGTCGGACAAGTGGGAGATTGTTGGAGTTAGTATCCTCCACAATAGTGCGTTTACATAATAAATCTCATTAAAGGAATATCATCAGATATTAAATTATTTGATCCTCGTCAGTTGATTAACGTAAATCGATAACGGTTGTGACTAGAGTTTGACGTTATTGTCGCGAGACAGCGGTGATCAACTGACCCCTTTCGGTCACACCTAAAGGAACGAACCCCAATTGACAACTAATTAATTGTATGAGATACAATTTATTTAGTCCCTTGATTTATAGACTAATAGGTTAGTCGATTATTTTTAGAGAGATTTCGAGTTGCGAACTCGAGGAGCGGCAGTTATTATTTAGTTATGCAATAATTGAATAATAAATTATTATGAGACATGTTTTAGTTAATTAATTGTTAATTCACTAAAATTTTACTAATTGATTAATGTGATTAATATTAGTACGTAAATAATATGTGTAGCGGTACATGTATATTTACGGAGTGATTTGGACGAAATTAATTGGAAGCATTTAAACATGAAACGATGTTTAAATAAAATTTACACGTATTTGTGCGACAAATATGAGAACCAAAATGGACCCGTAAATGGTACATTGAACCGTCAAAATGGAGTGTAGTGGATGATCATGATCATTACACTTTGCTTGTTATTCTTCCATAATATTGTCATATGATCATATGCATGTGATAAAGATTGGACAAATATTATAACAAGTTGACTTCCTCACTCCACTTCACTCCACCCGCCACTTTTCTCTCCTATATACTCCAAATTGTTATTCATTTTTGTACACTACTTCACTTATGTTTTTGCATGTGAACAAAATCAATCATCTTTCTAAAATTATTATTCATCCTTTACTAAGTTGTTAGTAAACCAAAATAAATAATTACTAAGAGTGTTAGTATTATTTACATATTATCAAGGGAATATTTTTAACAAGTTTCTAGTAAAATACTTGTTAGATTTTTGGGTTGAGTTCTTGGGTGCACATTGAAAGAAGATCTTCTCTTTAAAGATTTGTTAGGAGGATCATCCTTTTATTATAAGCTCAAGAACAATCAAGGTAAGAGATCTTGATTGTGCCCATATTACCATAAAAATCTATGTAAGGAAATTGTTTTTCCTTTACTTTCATTTTTATGGTTTTATATTTGCATGTATGTTACATAGATCACTAAAATGATAAATTATGAGATAGTTTAATTTTTATTAGAGAGTCTAATATGGATCTATGATCTTTCACGTTTTACCATATTGGACGGGTAAGAAACGTTAGCTATCATGATATATATGGTTTATAGGCTACTTGGCATATGGTTCAGTTGATTATTAGTGATGTCCAAGGCTAGACTTGTTAATATGCTTCAGTGCAATATCAGAAATTTTAATATGCTCTAGTTTATGAGCGTCTAGGCATGCTGGTTTTCTTGTTCTTAAGGATGTTGTAAAAAGACTATGTGTTCCCTATAATGCTTGTATATATGGACTATTCTTATTTTCAATGAGAAGCTTACCTTACCACTAGTGCACCACCAATCCTCTCTTTACTAAAAGATTAGAAAAAGTATGGAGTTTTCCCGCCTAAAATGCTTTAGCTATAAGTTGGGTCTTAATTTAGGAAGTTATTCTATAAGTATATATATAATGTATTCGAAAATCTTCTCAAATAATAAAACTTTCATAATTGGGCTTAATATTTTGACTCATATTATTAAACAATTTCTTCATATATATACATATACAAATTTTACTCACATTATTAAATTACTTTATATATTCCATCTTTTCTTTATATTTTTTTACATCGCATATTCTAACAAAAATAACAATAATAGTTATACACTTCACTAAAACGTTTTGTATGGATAAAAAAAGAATCATAAGTTGTTTATGTTAAATCGACAAATCTTATTTTTAATATATAACTTTTCTAGAAAAATAAAAAGTCTCACATAAACTGTTAATTTTATTAGGGTTGAAAATGTTAAATTTTTATTTCTACATCCTAATAATTCACATTTAGTTGATAAGATTTATATATAAAGCGATCTAAGAAACCGCGCTTTTGTGCGGGATCTACCCTAGTAATAGTAATAATAATAGTAATAGTAATAGTAATAGCAACAACAACAACAACAACAACAACAACAACAACAACAACAACAACAACAACAACAACAACAACAACAACAACAACAACAACAACAACAACAACAATAATAATAATAATAATAATAATAATATAACATTAACATTAAAAAAATATAATATAATATAATACATATAATATAATATAATATAATATAATAATAAAGGCGACAACGACAACAATAACAAAAAACTATAATAATAATTATAATAAGTAATTATAATGATAATATTATGGGATTTCAACTTTTATGAACTGAACTTAAAGAGGTGACTTTAATTCCAAAATAACAGGACTGACACTTAATGGTATTAGTTATAATTTATTCACAAAACTAGCTTTACTAAAGCATAGCAAAGACAATATTAGGATAAAACTGAATAAGATTTGTAATTGACTATACTTTTATGGTTAACTTTGAGTAGCGTATTAGGTATAAAAATATGAATTAGTAAGTGGTTTGCTCTATAAATTCACACATTTCTCACCAAACGTACTGTATAACTTGAAAGAAGTTAAATTATAAATCAAAAAAAATTGAAAATGTTAAAATACATATTCATTATTTTCACCATGAATCTTGCAATGACGGGTTTGTGTGCACCACCATCTCGTTCTCAGGCGTCATTGGCTCCAACAAAGGCATACAATGTTGATTTCAAGTGGTCAATCACTATATGTTCCACTGACAAAAATTCCAAAGACCCTTCTTCCCGAATACTTTAAATTGCATGGTGTATGGACGACACCTCCTACCTTGACTTATTTTTGATCAATTGTACTGGTGATAATACACTGTCTGCCTATTTTGTGAATGGTAGTTTAGTAATTATTTATCAACAAGTTACATACTTAAATAACATTGATTATATTCATGTGACTCATTATGCATTCCAAACATGGCAAAATATTAGGCAAGATTAGATGTACTGGCCAAGCTACTTGGCGACAATGTCGGACCTAACACAGTATAGCAAGTGCGGTCACGTTGGGTCGCAATGACAAAGAGGCCCATAGGAAAAGAAAATCATTATTTGTATGTATATTACCATAATATATTGTATACTATATTTAGGTTATGTATATATTGCCACATTATCTTTACATTTATCATAATACTAAAAATTTGCCCACGATTTATAATATTTTGTCTCAACTATTATTACCACAACGCCAAATATGAGCATTAACAACGAACAAAACACAACATTTTATTGCATATAATAACGGTATTTAGGGTACCGTTGTCAAACTTTGGTGGAAACCTAGGCGCGAAACTTATTCATCGTTTTTACAACGGTTGCTAGAAGAATCGTTATAAAAAGTTTGATAAAAGACAACGGTTATTAGAAGAACCATTGTAAATGACAAAAGACAACGGTTATGTCAATAACCGTTGTTAAAGTGTGATAAAAGACAACAGTTATGCAAGAACCGTTGTAAAAAGTGTGACTTAATACAATGGTTAATAGAAGAACCGTTGTAAGTGACAAAAAACAAAGGTTATGCTAATAACTGTTGTTAAAAGTGTGACAAAAGACAACGGTTATGCAAGATCCATTGTAAAAAGTGTGACCAAAGACAAATGTTAGTAGAAGAACCGTTGTAATATTTCACCCTCCTATATATTCATATATGCATACTAAATTCCCTTCGACTCAACTATTCCTAATAACCCTTGGACATAAACCCTCTTTCTAGCAAGCCCTTCCTCTCGCCGCCGCCATTATCGTGTAAATTTTACTTAAATATTACGTCACAAACCCTCGCCTCTTTTCCCTCGATCTCGCTGTTTTATAAACTATTATTATTGTGTACCATTTATTTGCAATAAATATTGTTCTTTAAGATTTAATTGGGTGAATCATTATAACTTTGTTTAACAAGTGTAGCAACCACTACAAGATATATATTTTTTAGAAGTAAACGCATACTGGTATATGTAAAGGTGGAATTTTTGAAACTCACGTTTGTTATTGTTGTCACTCCTTTGATGACAACATGTTTAATATCCATATGTTAGATTAGAAGTTTTTTTGTTTGATTTCTGAATGTATGTGTTTTCATGTTGATTTATACTACTAGTAAGTGTATGGCTAAGAAAGGGAAGTTGAGCCAGAAGTTTATCGGCCCGTTTGAAATACTAGAACGCATAGGTGAAGTAGCCTACCGGCTAGCTTTATCACCATCGTTGGATCGAGTACACAACTTTTTTCATGTTTCGCAACTCCGGAAGTGTGTGAGCGATCCATCATATGTACTTGAGGTTGAGAGCATAGAGTTAGATTAGTCTCTAACTTATGCGGAGATTCCCAAGGAGATCTTAGACCGAAAAGTACGCAAGACAAGGAACGGTGATACCGTCTTACTAAAGGTACTTTGGACTAATCACAATGTGGAAGAGGCCACATGGGAACCAGAGCAGTCAATGAGATAGCATTTTCCTCACCTTTTCGATCAGGTATGTTGGGTTATGGGGACATAACCGTTATTTTTTAAGGGGGGTAGGAGATGGTCGCATGCTTGTTTTTGGGTTAGTTGGGGTTAACATCACTATGTTTTTACCAACTTTCGAGTTTGAGTTGAGTGTGTTGTCATATATAGTTGAAGTTGTTGGTACTTGGGGTTGTTGTTGTTGTTCTTGTTGATCAGTTAATGTTGTGTTGGTTTGTTTTGTTTTGGGTATGGTATGAACTTCGGGAACAAAGTTGTTTTTAAGGAGGGAAGACTGTAATACCACGTTTTTCTGAATGTTGTTACTCTGCCGAATAGGGCTAACTCGGCCGAGTAATGCGTTGTGTGTTTTCCGATCAGGATACTGTCCAGGAACACTCGACCGAGTAAGCGGTACTCGGCCGAGTATTCTCAATACTCGACCGAGTATCCGGTCTGACGGGAATTATTTCCGCGGTTTGGTTAAGGATGATTAGAGTTATAAATTATGATTAACAGTTTTAATTTTCAATTTTTCACCAAAACCTAAAACATTTCTACGTACTCTAATCATCTCTAATCTGTCCCAAGATCTTTGATTATTCGTGAGTCCTTGTTCATTTCTCTCTTGCGTCGGTTGCGTCGGTAAGTCACTAGTTTTATACCATTTATCAGTTTTGTCTTTTAGGGTTTTACCTCGTATTAGGAATTAGGGAAAAAGGGATGTTTGCATGTTGTGATTGGATTATTGTGATTGTTGTTAGGTGGAGAATTTGTAGAAGAGCAATTCTAGCTTCCGTTTGTTGACTCGTAATCGGATCTGTGCTAAGGTAGGGTTTCCCTACTCAGTTGATTGCATAATTGATTTAAGATGTGATGTTGTGATTTAATTCGTATGATAAGTATTGTTGTTAATGGTATTCTGGATTATTGGAGTTGTGGTGGATTGACTATGATGGTGAAGTGCGTCCTCGGCTGAGTGGAGTCACTTGCGGGAGTGGCTTCACGCCCTTGATTTGCCCCTTGTGGAACCCGCCAAAAGAGGGGATGTGCACATTAAGGAACATGGGTTATTGCTCGTTGCGATGAGCGGGGCTTAGGTGGGCAAGGCTGCGGTCCCCCACATGTAGCGTGGATTATCTGTCGCGGTAGTAATCTGGCAGGACTACACACTTAAGTGTGTAGTCAGTTATGAGACATGATTGGGAATGGATAATGTTTGTGGAATTGTTGCCATTGCTTGTATTGTAATTTGCTTATCTTAATTATACAGTGAACTGACCCCGTTATTGTTTTGTAAAACTGTGGTGATCCATTCGGGGATGGTGAGCAGATTGTGACAGGTGATGGTTGTCTTTAGTTACGGGGACGATATGGGATGTCATCACTTCGAGTCTAGCTTCCACTGTTACGAGTAGTTGTTTAGGTTTCCAGTTGTATTGAGATTTCATATACACTTTCTTTTTGTTTTGTTTTGAGACTATGTAATCGTTTAAACTTTATACTTTAATAAATGTTTTGGAATGATTACTTTTGATATACTAACCTCGGGCAATCGGGATGGTAACAACTTCTCATGCTAGGGTTGTCCTTGGTAAGGCACTTTGGTATGTGGGAGTGTTACAGATGTGGTATCCGCAAGTATGTGTTATCATGCTAATTTAGTATCTTTGGTGGGAAATGTTGTGAATTTTGATGTTATTGAGTTGGATTATTTTACAGTATTTTAAGCATATTTATTTAAGTTGAATGAATGATTGTCATTTATTTAAAGTATTTATCTTGTTGTACCTAGTATGGCCTAGTTTAATTTTAATCGTTATTACTCGAAATGAATGGGAATAGCGATTTGTTTGTAATTAAATACGATCTCGTATCGTCGGTTTGTAATTAATTAATAGTTTTATTTATTTTATTAATTAATGTATAATAGGAATAGCTATGTAATTCAATTGTAATAGTTATTCTTACCGGCGTTTCCAAAAGACGGATTACATCGAGACGGAGTCTATTTTTGGAAGGTGTTCCAAATCCCACAAGAAGGAGCCACTTTTGGAATAAAGAGGCAAGGGACCAGGGAGTTGGTTTCCGAAATGTAATAGACTAGTTTTTATTAACTAGGTGGCCATACTAGGATTTTTCATATGCTTACTTGTTTGCTTGTTTTTATTTTCGCGCATGCCAAAATCGCCATTCACATGCATTTTATTTTCGCGGTTGTCAATTCACGTCATTTACATTCACCGGCTTAGTTCACTTATAGGGAATTTATGACTAAATTGACAAGATCTCTCACATAACTAAAATTGAGATTAGCCTTACCAATTAGTAACACCTATGAATCTCTTGTTCATTAGAGCCACGCTCGCCCAAGCGGGGTGTTCTCTTTTTACCTTGAGTAAGTAGGGTGGTAAGCGGTTATCACACGCCAAAATTGGTTGGACTCAACGGGATAGAAGACGGTCTTGTGTTCTGGGGCTAGTAGATGGATTTAAGAAAATTCGTCGACCAAGAGTTCTAGAGGTAGAATTAGTCAACGTGACTTACCGAATTTACACAACTATGGGATGTTTCGCCCAAGCGATGCTCATTTTTGTTTAATATTTGGGTCTTGGAATCATTTTTATAATTTAGTGGGAGATCATTATATAAATGTTAAAACTTTTTAAAGATGTTTCACAAGTAAAATTAAAATATTGAATGTTAATTTTTACTATTTTTCGTTCATTCTCATAAATGTATGACATCGCGCACTTCATCCTCCTTTCTCTATTTATTGTTATACTTGTTTCATTCTTTCATAGAAAGCGGTTTCTTTGAAGGAATTAATGATTGGTAACATGATTTACCAATTCACCTACATAAGCTTACAACGATTTTTGCGGTTATTATACAACTTAATTAACGTCCATACATATTAAAAAGGGGTTTCATGTTGCAAACTCATATTACGAGTTTAAAAGGAAGTCACATTTTATCAAGAGAGTCTTGATTTCGGAAGTGACACCTCCGTCATGATGATGACATATTAGTTTTAATTACGCAAGTTGATCGGTCCGTTTCGTGTTCACAATTGAATAGATGTTGTCGTTGGGTCACGTCCGAATCAAAACACAATTTATAACTTCACAAACAACTCTACAATTAGTAAAGAGGCAAGTAAAGGTCGGATCCCAAGGGACGGGAATTGAGATATGATTTCTATCGAAACTAGCGGTGTCTTAGGGGTGTCACAATTTGGGTTGATGTAGAAGGTCACTAACTAAAAAGCAATGAAAGTAAATAAGCAAGATGAAATAAAAGGGTTGTAAACAATTGATAAAAAGCACTAGGGTATCATGGGGTCATAGGGGAATCATGGGAATTGATCATACAAACATGTTCTCAAATTATAAGCAAGCAATTATTGTTGTGATGGATTGAGTTGGGTTATATCTTACAATCCTAGGAAAGTTTGGGTCCCGGAGCCGAATCGATTAGATTGTACAACACCTACAAGTCGACTTAGTCTTTCCTACTCAACAACATGCATGGTCTAATGAGACTCGAGTTGGTTTATGTCTTACAAGTCTCATTGGAAAGATAGGTGATGGGTAAAAAATGCAAGGATTCATAGGCTCACATTTCATCAAACATAACATGTGCATGAGTTGAGATCAAAACAAGCAAGCAAATAAACCATGAAAGCATATTAATTTAAGCATGAATCATTCCCCATGTTGGTTTCCCCTAATTACCCATTAACCCTAGCTAGGTCACTACTCACTCATTATCATGTTGATCATGCTAGCAAGGTTGTCAATCATACCTACAAAAGGAAACATGATGAACAAATGAAAGTAATTAACAATAATTAAAAAGGGATTAAGAGAATTATACCTACTAATGATTCCAATAATAAAGCAAAGAATAAAAGAAGTACTTGATGCTTGATTGAGAGGTTGTCAATCTCCCAATAATAACCCAAATAATCTTCAATTACCCAAAATAAAGGATGAACAAAAGAGAGATTAAGGAAATAAAACTTGTATTAAAACTTAATTAATTGTTGATTACAATACTAAAGAGAGATTTGATTGATATTAACTACTCTAATAATTGATAAGAAGAATATGCTCTTCTAATTAGACTAATGGGGTATTTATAGTGGAAATTAGGTGGATGCATTAGGGTTAACTAAGGGCTAAACTAGTAATTACACTTTTTAGATTGAGCAGGGAGAAGCCGGTATTTTTCGAAGGAAGGGCTTCTTTCTTTGATGCATGAAGAGACGAATTCGTGCTGGGCTGGAATCTGGGCGTATTAATGTCGGGACGGGCGGATTGTAGTAGGGGAAGACGGGCGTCTTCAAGGGAATCCGGGCGGATTCTGGTGGCTGCTTACCCGGGCGTCTTTGGCAGAAGACGCACGGATTGTGCTGTGGAGGACGGGCGGATTCAAGGCAATCCTCTCGGATTGTAGCTCAACATGGTTTCTTCTTCTTTTCTTCCCTTTTCTTCATAAAATCCTTGGGGATTTCCTCGGGGATGCAAGGATCCTTTCTCAACATTGCTCATCTACTATAATATGTACAAAGGCCTTCTAATCTTGTCTCTCCTTGATGCTTGGTCATTGAATTCAATCAATTTAGTCTTGTTTTGCCATGAAAATGCAAGATTTGCACTCCTTTCCTACCAAGGGATCAAAATCTCAAAGAATATGCAAAACAAAGAACTAAAGACAATAAATGACCCAAATATGCACTAAAAAGCATGGGAACAAGGCTAATTCGGGGGCTAAATATGCGCTAATTATGGTCACATCAAATATCCCCAAACCGAACCTTTGCTCGTCCCGAGTAAAGAGGTGACAAAGACTAGGACCATTATTTAAACAAACCTAATAACATAGCCGATATGAGACAATTAGCGGGTCTCACTCCGCCCCTTCAACTCACAACAAGACAACCATGAGGTAGGATGCCTTCTTGCAAGGCAAGGTGGGTCTTGCCAAAATGGCGACACATCCAAACATTAAGCACACAAAATCAAATAATGGATGCATCTACAAAAGGAATAGCCACTTTCTCATCAAGTGGCGGAGGCAACTAAGAGAGAACAAATTTAAGAGCATATAATCCTTCACAAATACTAGTTCAACAAATTACTAAGGCTAAGAGGATGGCACTAAATCACCTCCAAATGGTGTTAAACTAGACTACTTTCGTCCTCAATTTCCAAATGCTTTCGTCAAGAGCGATCGAATGGTGGTGGAATGATGATGCCTATGATGCTAGCATATGACATGACAAGTCTCGAATTCTCTACAAAAGTAAAGCTCATGGATCGTCCCAAGCTCGACAAAGTGGTTTGACAAAAGGTTTTTTTTGGGAATGAAATGCTCAAATCTTTATAAACAAAGGGTGGATATGACTAGCATTCAAAATTGTCCTCATTTAACTTTCACATTTCAAAAATTTAAGATGGGGTTTGTCCCTTCCGGGCTAGTGTCCTTTGCTTTCGCCAATCGCTTATTAGGCAACCGGTTAACCTCTAGACAATAGCTTTTCGGGGTGATAGTCACTCTGTCTCTGGGCGGTTGAATTCACAACCATGTGGGGGCCCAATTCAATGGATCCCTCTCCAAAGCACATCGAAGTGGTACGCCTCCATCAAAACAACTAAATTTCTTAACATTTCAACATTTCATAACAATTGAGGTTTCCTTAGCAATAAATTACTTCCACATGACAAATTTTTTGAAATGAGCACTTCAAACTTATTGATAGAAAGTATTTTTGGGTTGCCTTACCACAAGGTCAATCAAGGTCACCTAGATAAGTTAACCAAGTCCACATCGCATCACGGGGTTGGATAGGTGACTCACATGCAAACCCTTGACTAGGCTTTGGGTCATGGGTCAAAAGACACTAGTATGACACAACCTAGGGTGTTTTACAACCATTCTAGTAGCCAAAGTCTTAAGTTGAAAAAGTATTTGTAATGGCTTAGTTGCTCTTGTCAAAGTTCTCAATTAGGCACTTTTCAAAATATTTTATCTAAATGCAACTATATGCCATGATGCAACTATTATATACATCCTAATACAAGTGATTCTATCAACTAATATGACATATAAATTAAATGCAAGTCCTAAGTTCACATTGTTATACCGCATCAATCAAAATAAAGCTACATAGTCATTAACATAAAGAGGGAAAAGGAGATTGGAAAGATCATACCATGCGGTCTTCATGATCCTCATGTCTCGGATGTGGCGTAGTCAATCAATGTGAACAAGGATAGAACAAACAATATACAACAATATATACATAACTACACTATAAAAGAAATAAACATGTTTTTGGGTTTTTCAATTTTCAAATTTTTATGGTTTTTCGAAATTTTTCAATTTTTTTGGATTTTTGAATAAAAGTTAAGTTAGAATTCCCCATCCCCACACTAATATGGGCATTGTCCTCAATGGCCAAAATGATGGGAAATTATGCAAACATGATGCATGATTTCTACACTAAATGCAAGCTACACTAATCTACACTACATGATGCATGGTTTTTGTTTATGACGGAGAGGATAATTTAGATTACCTCCCGTTGTGTATACATTAACTTCCCCAAACCGATCTAGACATTATTGCTAATGTCCAAGGATGGGTGTAGTTCATGCACACACTATGCAATGCATGAAATTAATTTTGTCATTTTGGATTTTGAAAGGTGGGAATAATAAAATGAGAACACCTCAATGGGGCCGAGGTGTTAGTCCTCAATGGTGCTAGACTACTCCAAAAATGATCAAGATTAATAAATAGAACAAAGAGAGAAATAGACAAACCTCAAGAGGGTAGGAGCCTCTAAAGCTTGCTAATCTTCCATCATATCATCATTATCATCACCTTCCTCACTAGAAATGGTCTTATCACCACTTTTTTCTTCACTTTCTTCTTCACCTTTCTCATCTTCCTCTTCTCCTTCTTCACTAGATTCTTCATCAATGTTATCATCAACCTCTTCATTACCGACAACCTCATTATCACCCGGAACAACCCTAGATGCATTCGGAAAGAAGACTTCCCTATCCGCCCAACTAGGCAAAGGACATGAAGGGTCAAGTAGTCCTTGCCTAGCTAAATGTAAGAGGGGTGGATATTGGGCTAAGTAAGCATTTTTCCGATCCTCGAAAGCTTGCTTGTGCATCTCTTGCATGAGAAGAGTCAAATAATCATTTCTTGCTTCAACACCTTCCGGCTTGAACTCTTGGTACTCGAAAGGGTAGGGTGGTGTGACAATGGAAGAGGAGGGCATTTCAATTTCACCCTTTTGTTGTCGGATAATGTACTCGGCCTCTTTTGATAGGGGAAGTAGATAGTTGGTCCGGTGGACACTCAATCGACAAATCTTTGAAGGCAAAGTGAAAGATCTAGCCTCACTAGTGAGCCATCCATACTTGGTGTCAAGAGGGTTATGGGTAACCCACTTGTACTTGTATATCATAGTATTAATATCAATGAGATGACCACCCTTTTTTGCCTCATACTTGTTATCTTTGTTGAAGTTTGGATCAAAGTATTTAGCTAGGATAGTGACTAGGCCTCCATTCACAATAACGGTGGTGCCTTTCTTCCCACAATCAATATTTAACCATCTATCCACCAAGAGCCTTAGAGAGTTGAAAGGCTTGGTGAATTCCCTACCAACGTTCAAAGCCGACTCAAGAAGAACAAAATCGAGTTTGGTGAAATGGTTGGTGTCTTTTCTTGCAATGATGGTGTTCCCTACGACCTTGTGCCACACTCTAATGCCCAGATGGTGGACTAATAGAGCGCGACTAGCATGAAAGTCTTCAAATTTCCTTCCGGAAATCGCCTCCCAAAGAGGGTCGGGGTCATATTTGCCAACATTCTTAAAATAACTCGGTGAATCACTAAGACCCAAAGCTTTACCCATTTCCTCAAAGGAGATGCGCCTACTAACATTAGCAAGACGAAACTCGATGGTCTCTATGGTCTTAACCTTGTTAACTTTCAAAGAACTCAAAAATTCTAAGGTAAGGGAGGGGTATGTCAATTCTTTTGATTCAAACAATTTCTCCAACCCCATGGCTTTGAAAAAGGCTCTAGTTTGCTCAAGGACACCCAAATTTTCTAAGGTATCTTCACAAATAAACTTGGTGGATAGAAATGATTTCCTAGCAAACTTGGCAAAAGTGTCCCTATGGGATTTGGAAATGAAAATTACCTCTAGATAGTTCGAAAGTTGAGCAATTTCCGGAGTAGAGAATGTTGTTGCTTCCATGGGAAGTTGTTGTTGTTGCACTTCCAAGTTTGGGTTAGCTACCACCATAGCCAATGCTTTCTTTTCTTGAAGAGTCTTTTCCCTTGATGAGAGTGCCTTTGCCTTTGTTGCCTTTGTTGCTCCCTTAGTCCTTGCCATTGATGAATAAACCAAGAAAAGCGTGAAAAATCTTCAATATCTAGTTTACCCAAATCGATTTAAAAATGAAAGGCTTTGCCTTTATGAATTCAAAAATCGACTCAAAGGTTGAAGATTTTGTGCTAGGTTTTGATTTTTGTTGAAAGAGGAGTGATTGATTTGTTGTTAAAAGGATGTTTTGATTTGATTTTGGTGAATGTTGTTGAGGAATCTTGTTTTTGTAATGGAGAGGATGAGGGTTTTGAGGGTTAGAGTAGTGTTACGAATGAAGGAATGAAGAAATTAATGTGGGAGGGGGTTTATAAAAGCCGAAAAATTTGAACTGCAGGGGCAAGACGGGCGGATTCTGCTCGGGACGCCCGGATTTGGCCTGTTCTGGGTTGGGAAAAACTCGCCTAAAGACGGGCGTCTTTCAGTGAAGACGCTCGGATTTTCAAACACGGCACGGGCGTCTTATACAGAAGACGGGCGGATTCCTTCACAGGGATTTTTCTTGTTTTCTTCAGCCAAGAAGACGGGCGTCTTCCTTTCAGGACGGGCGGATTTTTAAAGACGGGCGGATTTGAATGCAGGACGCCCGGATTCGTTGACAGTCAAAAATTTCAAAAATTCAGCTCATAATAGGATGGGCGTCTTCTACCCAACATGCCCGGATTGCCTGAAGACGGGCGGATTCTCCTTAATCCGCTCGGATTCGACCCCTTTGTACCCGGATTCAGTTCCATCCGTGTACTTTGCCAATCCCTTGCCATTTTTCCATTCTTCTTCATATCTCGTGTTCTTCATTGTGGGGGCACTACTAAGGCATAGATAGCCTAGGAAATTGCCATCCCCACACTAAGCTAAAGCACTACACATTAATTGAAATTATTAGTCCCTCCCTCACTTCTCTCAAACATGATAATTATTTTGATCGAAGTATAAAAATCCAAAAATAACAAAAATGCAATATAAGAATTGAAATGCGAGTTAGGGAGTTAGAAATATTTACAAATGGTGGTTTAGGGAGGACTCCACCAAACTCTCATTCTTGATGAGATGTCAAGGGGGCATGTTCAAGGTGTTGTTGATGTTGCTCAACACCTTGAAAAAGTAATCAAACGCTTGTTCATTATCATAATAGAGGTCTTCAATAGACCTTGGCCCTTGTTGTCGGTCTTGATCGATGGCATTACCAATGTAGGGATTAAAAATCCCTTCAAATTCGTCGTCCCAAAGACCACATACTTCATTAAGTTGATCATTGAAAATCTCTTGATTTGATGGAGACAACTTTCCCATTTCCTTTTCTTGGCCAATAAGGCCATCTTCTTCATTGCTTGTCCTTGATGAGCTTTGCAAGCTCTCCTTGTCACAATTCACTTGCTCTTTGAATGGAGCATCTTCAATTTTCTTCTTCCATTGGAGTTCCGACTTTTTCTTTTCATCCTTCCGACTATAATGATCGATCATAAAACACGGTTCATGTAAACGGGGAGCTCTCATAGTCTTGTCAAGATTAAAAGTTATACTCTCATCTCCCACTTCTAGAGTGAGCTCTCCATGTTTTACATCAATCACCGCACCCGCGCTGTGCAAGAAGGGTCTTCCTAGAATGATTGGAATGTTGGAATCTTCCTCCATATCAACAATGACAAAGTCCACCGGGATGAAAAACTTCCCAATTCGTACGGGGACATCTTCCCATATCCCTAATGGTGTCTTCGTCGATCTATCGGCCATTTGGAGTGTGATATTGGTGCACTTAAGCTCTCCCATCCCCAACCTTTTAGTCACCGAGTACGGCATAACACTCACACTAGCCCCTAGATCACATAAGGCTTTGTTGATCGTGGTGTCGCCAATGGTACACGGTATTGAGAAGCTTCCCGGATCCTTTAGTTTTGGAGGTGAACTCCCTTGAAGTATTGCACTACTCACCTTAGTGAAGGCGATAGCCTCAAGTTTCCGGATCGACTTCTTCTTTGTGAGGATGTCTTTCATGTATTTCGCATAGGCCGGCACGTGATTGATTAATTCCGTGAAAGGAATTGAGACTTCCAAATTCTTCACAATTTCCATAAACTTTCCAAGTTGGTCATAAAATTTGGGCTTGGCTTGACCACTTGGAAAAGGAAGTCTAATCACAATGGGCTCCTTCTCCTTGACCTTGTCTTCATTTTTCTTTGAAATTTCTTCTTTTGATGATTCTCCATCATTGGAGTTTTGCAGAATTTTTTCCTTATCACTAGCTTCCACAACTTCATCCTCAACTTGCTTCTTCGGTGCTTCATACCTTGTACCACTTCTCAAGTGAATGGCACTAACCGTTTCATGTCTTGGGGGATTACTTTGAGGTGGTAATTGCCCCTTTTGTCTTTGTGAGCTTGAAGATGCTAGTTGAGTCAATTGGGTTTCCAACATCTTGGTGGGAGCTAGAATGTTGTTGATGGTGGTTTCCTTTGCTTGACTATCTTTTTGCATTTGAGTGAAAAATTCTTGTTGATTCTTTTGCATTTGGAGGACCGCTTTTTGAACATCAAAACCTTGGTCATTTTGGTGATTGTATGGATTTTGATTTTGGTAACCTTGGTTTTGGTTGTAAAAGGGTCTTTGATTTTGGTTTCTCATGGGAGGTGGGGTGTATGTTGTTTGAGGGTTTTGAACATTATGGCTTTTGTAGGAGAGATTTGGATGGAATTTGGTGTTTTCATTGTAATAATTGGAATAAGGGGTACCACTCTTGTATGCTTGGAAAGCATTCACTTGTTCATTTGTTCCCCTACATTCACTTTGGTCATGTCCCAAAGTTCCACAATTCTCACATATCCCACTTGGGATTGATGAGGATGCCGTCATGGCATTAACATGATGCTTTGGTGATTTTGAGGCTTCTTCAAGTCTAGCCATAGCTTGTTCAAACTTCAAATTGATTGTGTCAATGTGAGCACTAAGTTGAGCACCCAATTGAGTAACGGAGTCCACTTCATGCCTTCCTCCTCTAGTAGCCTTGCGAGGTCTACTATATTGTGAGTTATGGACCGCCATTTCCTCAATCTTGTTCCATGTTTGATTGTCATCAACTTCAGTGAATATTCCATTTGATCTCATGTTGAGAATGTTCCTTGAATCTTCATATAGACCGTTCCAAAATTGTTGTACCAAGAACCACTCGCTAAGTCCATGGTGAGGACATGAGCGACAAATTCCCTTGAACCGCTCCCAAGCTTCATACAAAGATTCTTCATCCCTTTGCTTAAAACCCGTAATTTGAGCTCTTAGCATGTTAGTCTTTTCCGGTGGGTAAAACTTTTTGTAGAACGCTAGAGCCAACTTCTTCCAAGAATCAATTCCGAGAGTGGCCTTATCAAGGCCCTTTAACCATTGTTTCGCGGTGCCAATTAGAGAAAAATAAAATAAGACCCATCGAATTTGGTCTTGAGTTACACCGGTTTGAGAAATCGCATCACAATAGTCACAAAAGGTTTCCATATGAGAATGAGGGTCTTCACTAGGCATCCCCCCAAATTGGCTCCTTTCGACTAATTGGATAAAGGCGGATTTGGCAATAAAATTTCCGGTCAAATGTTGTGGTGTGGGAGTACCATTTGGTAGGTTCTCCTCGGTGGGTACGGAATGTGATGAAAACTTAGGCATTGTAGGTTGATTTTGTGGGGTATTTTGTGTTGGGTTCTCCTCACCTTCTCTTGCAAAAGGGTTGATGAACTCAATAGTTGGTTGAATATCCACAACCTCACTAATACCTCTCAAATTCCTCCTAGCAAATCTCCTATTGTTTGTCAAGGTTCTTTCAATTTCACGATCAAAAGGTAACAAATCACTTTGTGACCTTCTAGACATGCAAAATATCAAACAACTCGAAAACAATTAGAACAAACCTTGAGGAGTTTTACTTCCCCAAGGCAAAGAAAGACACAACTAATAACAATATAAGAAAATCTAAATCAAGTTAACACCGTCCCCGGCAACGGCGCCATTTTTGATCGGTCCGTTTCGTGTTCACAATTGAATAGATGTTGTCGTTGGGTCACGTCCGAATCAAAACACAATTTATAACTTCACAAACAACTCTACAATTAGTAAAGAGGCAAGTAAAGGTCGGATCCTAAGGGACGGGAATTGAGATGAGATTTCTATCGAAACTAGCGGTGTCTTAGGGGTGTCACAATTTAGGTTGATGTAGAAGGTCACTAACTAAAAAGCAATGAAAGTAAATAAGCAAGATGAAATAAAAGGGTTGTAAAAAATTGATAAAAAGCACTAGGGTATCATTGGGTCATAGGGGAATCATGGGAATTGATCATACAAACATGTTCTCAAATTATAAGCAAGAAATTATTGTTGTGATGGATTGAGTTGGGTTATATCTTACAATCCTAGGAAAGTTTGGGTCCCGGAGCCGAATCAATTAGATTGTACAACACCTACAAGTCGACTTAGTCTTTCCTACTCAACAACATGCATGGTCTAATGAGACTCGAGTTGGTTTATGTCTTACAAGTCTCATTGAAAAGATAGGTGATGGGTAAAAAATGCAAGGATTCATAGGCTCACATTTCATCAAATATAACATGTGCATGAGTTGAGATCAAAACAAGCAAGCAAATAAACCATGAAAACATATTAATTTAGACATGAATCATTCCCCATGTTGGTTTCCCCTAATTACCCATTAACCCTAGCTAGGTCACTACTCACTCATTATCATGTTGATCATACTAGCAAGGTTGTCAATCATACCAACAAAAGGAAACATGATGAACAAATGAAAGTAATTAACAATAATTAAAAAGGGATTAAGAGAATTATACCTACTAATGATTCCAATAATAAAGCAAAGAATAAAAGAAGTACTTGATGCTTGATTGAGAGGTTGTCAATCTCCCAATAATAACCCAAATAATCTTCAATTACCCAAAATAAAGGATGAACAAAAGAGAGATTAAGGAAATAAAACTTGTATTAAAACTTGATTAATTGTTGATTACAATACTAAAGAGAGATTTGATAGATATTAACTACTCTAATAATTGATAAGAAGAACATGCTCTTCTAATTAGATTAATAGGGTATTTATAGTGGAAATTAGGTGGATGCATTAGGGTTAACTAAGGGCTAAACTAGTAATTACACTTTTTAGATTGAGCAGGGAGAAGCCGGTATTTTTCGAAGGAAGGGCTTCTTTCTTTGATGCACGAAGAGACGAATTCGTGCTGGGCTGGAATCCGGGCGTTTTGGTGTCGGGGGGGCGGTTGTAGCAGGGAAAGACGGGCGTCTTCAAGGGAATCCAGGCGGATTCTGGTGGCTGCTTACCCGGGCGTCTTTGGCAGAAGACGCACGGATTGTGCTGCGGAGGACGGGCGGATTCAAGGTAATCCGCTCGGATTGTAGCTCAGCATTGTTTCTTCTTCTTTTCTTCCCTTTTCTTCATAAAATCCTTGGGGATTTCCTCGGGGATGCAAGGATCCTTTCTCAACATTGCTCATCTACTATCATATGTACAAAGGCATTCTAATGTTGTCTCTCCTTGATGCTTGGTCATTGAATTCAATCAATTTGGTCTTGTTTTGCCATGAAAATGCAAGATTTGCACTCCTTTCCTACCAAGGGATCAAAATCTCAAAGAATATGCAAAACAAAGAACTAAAGACAATAAATGACCCAAATATGCACTAAAAAGCATGGGAACAAGGCTAATTCGGGGGCTAAATATGCGCTAATTATGGTCACATCACAAGTGTAATTCAAAAGTTTGAGAAAAGAGTTTTCAAAAACACTTATAATACTCCAATATGATACCGTCAAATGGCTCACTTCGAGAAAGGCCAAATAGATTGTTTATGCGTTAAAGAGTTTAGGCATATGATAACAATTGAACGGTTAGGTAGTCCAATTTCGCAATAAGTTGAGATTTTGCCACATGTTGCACTCACTTTATAGTAATTGACTCTTACTAAGTGTATAAAATATCACGAATGACGTGAAGAGAGGTCTTCATGAGATTCATTTTTGCTTGATTGAAGCAAAGAGGAATGTGAAAGTGAGTGGGAGTTAAGAAGAATCAACCCTAGATGTATGCGATAGAACAAAGTTGAAAGAGACATATACTCAATGGATAGGCTAGTTCCACTATCTTGGTATGAGATACCAAGTATGGGTAATTTCTTTGTAAAGAAGTTTACATGAATTGACAAAACGTAAGACGTCTAGCATAGGACATTTTTGTATCGAAGTGTTGCTAGAGTAGCAATGATTTCGATGGGGACAAATGTACTTAAATTTAGTTTTAAAAGAATGTAATTATCTATGTTTATACATAGAAGGCATCACTCATGTGATTTAAAACAAAATGTTGTACCTAATCCTATGATAACTTGGTGGTTGGTTTAGACCCCTTAAGTTAGAGGAATTTTACATTCTTCACGAAAACTAAATGTTATACTATCTTGTAGATTTTAAAGTCTCTAATCTGGTGAACCCAATTGATCAAACCTCAAGTAAATCCGTTTCAAACGAGTGAACGAAAAGTACATTGAACAACCATTTGATTGAGAATGTTATGGTGTGTGTGCATAAATTATGTTTTCTTTTGCAGAAGAGAAACACAATAGTGAGGTGATTGACCATATACATACGGATGTGTAAGGCCGATAGTATATATATATATATATATATATATATATATATATATACTTCGTTACTTTTACCGTAATGTTAAGTAGATATGAAAACCTCATATCTATTTAATAAGACATAAAAGTGATTTATGAAACGTGGAATATTTTCAAAATGAAGTAGCAAACCAAAAGCACGTCAAGATCAAGATGTTGATCGGAAGTTTCAAAGTAATAACTTTGAAGATCAAATGGGTAATATCAAGTAATGACCTTGATAATCACTAAGAAGATTGTGAACCAGTTCACATAATACCTTCTCCTAAGGACACCATAGAGTATGGTGTAGTCAAGAAGATAAACCAAACTTTATGAGATATAGTTTGAGGTTTTTCGCAATTTTGTAAGCAATTTTCTCACTAAAAGTTTAAAACCCGACTATAATAGCCTTAATGACTCCATATGAGATATGGGTAGGGAGGGTCCCTAACTTGTCATTATTATAAATTTGGGACCATAAATGTTTATGCTCAGAACCAATTTATGTATTTGTGAGGGTTATCCAAAATTGAACCACTTGGTTTTTACTCCTCCAAAACGAGAACAAAGAGTTTGTGTCTCGTAATGCTGTCTTTCCAGAAAGTCTTTTATTTTCTGGAAGACAGAGTGGGAGAAATTTTGAACTTACGGAAGTCCAAAACCCACAAACTGAGTATAATGCAAGAAGACGTTCTTTATTGTGGCTCAGTGGTTATAAGGAGATAATTTTGCGATAATATTGCGTTACTTTTCAAAAGTGACGAATCTTAAACTCTCATCAAAGACTTTTCTATAGTATGAACTCTATGTGATGGTGTGTCACCATGCAATTCGAATTGATCTCCTTGCACACGATGCGATAAGGAAGGAAACACGAGATGTTTTCGAGACTTGATTTAAGGTGAATACTTTGGTTGGTTACCTTGATCTTGTCGTAAAGGTTACATAAGATGTTCAAAATTTGGGCTTGTTATAGAGAGTTTGTGACAACCCAAATGCCTTTATCAATTCGTATGGTCTTAGCATTATAGCCTCTCATGAGGATGAGTTCAGGCAAAAGGATAACGAAACTTTCTCCTTGAATGTATCTTATGAAGGGAGAAGTTTTGTTGATGTTGTCAATGATAAGAAGCCTAGCATGCTTGAAAGATCCCTTTTGTGATCTATATACATCAAAGAGTTGGAACTTTGGGTTCAATCATGTAGTCTATCAAAATGGTATTACTCGAGTGTCGAGGTACCATGATGATACATGGAGTTTAGTAGGAGCTAAAGTGAGTTTCTTAGTCTAAAATATGTGCTTGACATATTATTGACTAGAAATGTAGCTAAGGTGATATTTCTTAGTCTAAAATATGTGTTTGACATATTAGTGACTAGAAATATTCTCGGGTGAATACTTGAGAGTAGCATGGCGCATATTAAATATCCGGATCTAATGAGATAGATCTCTATGGATATTAGCATTATAGTCAAGAGACTTATGTGATAAGATTCTTAACTCGTTCAAGTTGTTGAACAATTAATATGATCTCTTGTGCTTCCGCTGCAGGATATATTAAATATGCTAAAAGCTTCTCTCGTCGGGACTTATCATGTTTAGAATATGAGAAGTCATTACCAATCATTTCCTATTGAGTGTCACTAGATGATTATCAAGAGCATCCTTGAGTACTTGAGAAGCACTGAGGATTTACTCTTGTAGTTTGGAGGAATTTATGAATTTTGTGTAAAAGGATTACACGGAAATATTCCTATGCTTATAAGATGTTATGGGCCTCGTTAAGGAATGGTTAGCATGTAAGAGTGCTCTATGCATAAAGAATAATATGTATAAGAAGTTATACATATGTGTATAAGAAGTTATACATGTATAAAGCTAACATGTATGTGGAGTCATACATAAAAGACGGCATATGAAGGATGTGTATGTATAAGTGTTATACGTACAAATCATGAACGAAAGCTAAGTAAATTACAACATCCGATGTTGTAAGAGAGATAGTTGATAACCGGAATTTAATGGGACTAGAGTAGTTCTGTTAGCAAAATATCGTATCCCAAGAGACTGTGAAAACAGTGGGAGTGTTTGACTGGCTTTAGAACCAGAGTCTAAAAACTTGTTTAGACGTGTACTTAGAAATGCTCTATGTGATGAAAATATTGCATAGAACAAAGGAAAATAGCAATGGAAATTAGAGTGATGCAACTGTTGCTTATCCTCTAACCAAAGCCGTAGACATGATGGGTATGTCATCTCAATGTGAATTGAGGAGTATACCTTAATTGCTAAAGATCATTATGTAAATATTGGATAAAGAATTGATATTTACATAAGTGATGATCGCATTCATTGTTAGAGTTTCTTTAAGAACTCAATTATTCAGTTTGTGTAATACTACGTATTTATGAGTCTTTGGGTAATCTATCGAGTAGGCCTTACTCTGTCGAGTAAGGGTGAGTTGCAGTTTAAAATAGTTTCTGACCTGTTGGGTACTCGATCGAGTAACGTGGATACTCGATCGAGTAAGGGGGCACTCGATCGAGTACCCTAGCTACTCGATCGAGTAGCCGGTTTACGGGGGGATGATTTCTCGGGTTTTGTTAATAATGCGATTAAGTATATAATATCTTCCGTCATTGTTCTTTAAACACTTTTAAAACCTAATCACTTTCAAAAAGAGAAATCAAAGTACGTTCTTCGCATCAATCGCATTGTTGGGAAATCTCGGAGCTTGGAAGGTCGGATTTTACCTTTCTTTATACCGTTGTGATCCTTGCGTCGAGGGTAAGACCTATATACCGTTTTTATAGTATTTCATTAAAGTTGGTTAAACCCTAATGCTGGGAATTGGGGGTTTTGTTGTACTTTATGATTGGTAGTGATTATATGTTTGTATGTTAGGGGGAGGATTCGTAGAGGAAGCGTTTTGATATCAGCTGTGAGATCGTCTAATTGTGTTGTGCTTTCCAGGTAGGGTTTCCCTACTCAGTATTAGTCCCATAATGTGTTGTGGTGTTTTATGGTTATTGAATATTATCATACTCGTATTCTGACGATTGCTGGATTTGGTTGCTGATAGTAGTTGTGATTGATTTTATCTGTCTGTGTTCTTCGGGGTGGGTCCCTGGCTGAGTGGAGTCACTTGCGGGAGTGGCTTCACGCCCATGATTCACCTTCTGTGGAACCCGCCACAGAAGGGATGTGCACATTAATGGATTTAGGTTTATCGCTCGATAGAGATGAGCGGGGCTTAGGTGGGAACGGTTGCGGTCCCCCACTGGCGGCGAGGAGTGACCTGTTGCGATGGGCACTCTGGCAGGGCTACACACTTTAGTGTGTAGTCAGGATTGTGGAGTTGGGTTTGGAGTTCGGAGAATATCTGTGATGATTGAGCTATTCGTTCTACTGTATTGTTGGTTTATATAAATTGTGTGATTAGTACTGACCCCGTTTAATGTTTTAAAAACTGTGGTGATCCATTCGGGGATGGTGAGCAGTTATTGAGCATGTATGAGTCGAGTTACTGGGATAGCTGGGATGTGCCACGGTCCGATGATAGAAGTCTTCCGCTGTAGCTTAGTAGTTTAATAACATTTCAGTTAATTCAGTAGACAGTTGGCTTTGAGAACATGTATTCGTATTTTGGATTTGGTTTTGAGATTGTAACCTTTCGCTAAAGTATTTCTATTTAAATGTTGTTTCGTTATTGTCTATTTGATTATCATAGCCTCGGGTAACCGAGAAGGTAGCATTCTTATACCTGAGTGGTCCTGGTAAGGCACTTGGAGTATGGGGGTGTTACAAAATGGTATCAGAGCGACGATCCTGAAACCTGTAACTAATGAATCCAATGAATATAGGGAGTCAATTAAAATGAACCCGGGGTAAAGGTTGTAGGAGCTAATGCAAAGGCTTGGGAGACGTCCTAAAGTCGCGAACTCGCCCTACAATTTTGAACCGGTCACATGGGGTGTATATGTCAAGGTCGTATGTGATGTTTGTTAGTTTGTATGTGAATGTGGAGATGTATGGTGTAATTGCTGGATGTTTGGAGTAGAAGGTTGAGTTTGTGCATGAAAGGTTGGTGAAGTATATAGAACTGTTGTTTGAATAAGAAGCATGTGGGTTGTTTACTATGTGGCGTTTGATAATATGATATCGTTGAATTGTTGATCATATGAAAAGCTTGGTAGAAATGCATGCTTAACTATTTTATATGTCGAGTTATAAAGTTGTATAGAATATGTTAGGATATGATATAGCATGCGGGTAGCATATTCGAGTTAGCATGACTCGATCGAGTGGGTCTGACTCGATCGAGTGGGTATTTGACGATTTTGCAACCAAAATCGTGTTTTTGTGCACTCGATCGAGTACCTCGGGCTACTCGGTCGAGTATGTTAGAGATCAGAAGGTCTGTTTGGGGTCTGATGTCGTGGCATTCGATCGAGTATGGTGGGCACTCGATCGAATAGCCTCTTACTCGATCGAGTAGGTTTAGGCACTCGATCGAGTGTGTTTTGGTTAGTCCGCTTTCGTGTTTTGAGGTTTTAGTGCGTATGTTTATGTCTACCTTTTCTTATATAGTTTCAAGATGCCGCCCAAGAGAAACGCTTATTATGAGAGAGCTGAGACCATGAACATAGATGATATCGTTAAGATGTTGGAGCATCAAGATGCTCTTACTGAGGCCTTAAAGAAAGTGGGAAAAGATAAGGATAAGGAGGTTGATCACTCTAAGATCAGTCTCTATATAGCGAGGTTTAACCCAAAAGAGTACAAGGGGGCCGGGGAACCAAACCTTCTTGATAACTGGCATCGTGAGATGGAGAACATACTAGACCTGGTTCACTGTCCTGATGAGATGAGAGTAGAGCAAGCTGCGTTCTACCTGAGGGAAGCAGCTGGCGAATGGTGGGATAAGGTGAAGGTGAGTGCTAGGGAGATGTATGTGAACCAGGGCTTACCTGATATACCTTGGGAAGAGTTTCGGAGGGCTATGAGGAAAGAGTTTGTACCGGAGCATGTGAGGAGTAAGCTAAGGGAGGAGTTTGATGGGTTTAAGATGACATCTGATATGTCAGTTGTTGAGTACTACAAGGAGTTTAATGAGAAGTCTAGGTATGCTGAGGATATGGGTTTGAGTGAGGAGAACCTGGCGCTGAGGTTTGAGAGGGGGTTAACCCCTAAGATCATAGATAAGCTACCTGTAGGAGTCCTTACTGATGTTAAGGAAGCTTATGAGAGGGCTGGGAGAGCTGAGAGGTTGGTGGAGATGGCTCAGGAGAGAGTGGGTGTTGAGAAAAGAAAGGCTGAGAGTGAGGGTGGTGGTCAATCCAGTCACAAGAAAGGCAACCACAATCAGGCTAGAGGGTTTTCTTCTGGGTTAGGGTTCAGTGCTGGGGCTTCCTTTGGGTGTGCCCGTGTGAGTAGTAGTGGTAGTTGGGGGATGACTTGGTTTGGCTGTGGCGGTGTAGGCCACAAGAGGCATGAGTGCACGAGTGCACCGGGAGATTTACAGGGATCGGCTCGGGGGAGCTATTCTCAGGGACCTGCACAGAGTTATGCGAGCAATAGACCGTCTGGGTAATGGTCTAACCGGGAAGTCGAGCTATCGGGGTGGAGGTAACAAAGAATGGCGGTAATTTTTATCAAGAACCACTACGAACAACAACAACAATCAATCGGGGGTCGGGTGTTAAGCCGACCACATCACCAATCTTGTCCGGGAGGTGGACAAAGACCATGGAAAGTCATGTTCATGATGGACAAGAAAGCAGCTGAGGAGGATGCACATGTTATCACTGGTACTTTTCTTGTTAACGGTATTCATACCTTTGTTTTGTTTGATTCGGGGGCGGTCGTTTGTATCTTCGAGTCATGTTAAACGGTTGGGTTTGGGGGTATATGAGTCTGTGAGTGAGAAATTTTTTATACCTTCGTGTGAGTCTGTATCATGTGGGAGGTTGTTTAGAGATGTTTCTATGATAGTTGGGCAAGTTGATCTACCTGTAGACTTGCTAGAGTTTCCTTTTGACGGTTTTGAGATGATAGTCGGGATGGATTGGTTGGGAAAGTATAAAGCTAAGATAGACTGTCATCAAAAGAAAGTGTCTTTGAGAGGGCCTAAGGGTGTTAGTGTGTCTTATCGTGGGTTTCTAGTCAAACCCAAAGTTAAGTTGATTACAGCTGTCACCTTGAAGTCTTATCTGAGGAAGGGATGCCCTTTGATCTTGTGCCATGTGAGAGATGACCGGATAGAGTCCGACAGTTGATCGGATACCGGTGGTGGGGAGTTTGCGAGATGTTTTTCCAGAGGAGATTCCGGGTTACCACCGAAGAGGAGATAGATTTCACGGTTGAGTTGAAACCGGGGGGGGGGCCAATCTCTAAGGCACCGTGCACGGATGGGTCCTAAAGAGATGGAGGAGCTCAGGAAACAGTTAGATGATCTGATAGAGAAGGGATACATTAGACCTAGTGTATCACCGTGGGGAGCACCAGTTCTTTTCGTGAAGAAGAAAGATGGGAGTTTGAGGTTGTGCATAGACTACAGGGAGCTGAACCGAGTGACGGTGAAGAACAAGTATCCTTTGCCAAGGATAGACGACTTGTTTGATCAGTTGAGTGGTGCATCAGTCTTTTCTAAGATTGATTTGAGGTCGGAATACCATCAGGTGAAGATTAGAGAGGTGGACATACCAAAGACAGCCTTCACGTCGAGGTATGGCCATTATGAGTATGTGGTGATGCCGTTTGGGTTATCTAATGCTTCGGCTGTGTTTATGGATTTGATGAACAGAATCTTCAGACAGTTTTTGGACAAGTTTGTGGTGGTGTTTATCGATGACATCTTAGTCTACTCTAAGACTAAGGAGGAGCATGAGGAGCATCTGAGGATTGTGTTGCAGACTTTGAGGGAGCATGAGTTATATGCTAAGCTGTCCAAGTGTGAGTTCGGTTAGAGAAAGTTGCTTTTAAGGGCATGTGATCTCTAAGGAGGGAGTAGTCAGGATCCGGCGAAGATTGAGGCGGTGACAAAGTGGGAAGCACCACGAATGTTCTTTGAGATCAGGAGTTTCTTAGGTTTAGCTGGATACTACAGACGGTTCGTGAAAGATTTCTCCAAGATAGCTAGACCTATGACAGCTTTGATGAGGAAAGAGAACAGGTTTCATTGGGATGAGAGTTGTGAGAAAGCGTTCCAAACATTAAAGGAGCGTTTGACCACAGCTCCTATCTTAGCATTGCCTGAAGGGATCGAGAACTTTGAGGTTTATACAGATGCCTCAAAGAATGGTTTGGGATGTGTGTTGATGCAGAACGGTAAGGTGATTGCCTATGCTTCTAAGCAATTGAAGCCGTATGAGGAGAACTACCCTACACATGATCTAGAGTTGGGTGCAGTGGTGTTTGCTCTTAAGATTTGGAGACATTACCTTTATGGGGTGACCTTTAAGGTATTTTTGGATCACAAGAGTCTCAAGTACATCTTCACTCAAAAGGAGTTGAACATGAGACATAGGAGGTGGATGGAGCTGATTGGCGATTATGACATGGATATTATCTACCATGAAGGGAACGCCAATGTTGTTGCAGATGCTTTGAGTAGGAAGAGTGTACACTCCCTGTGTACAGCTCTATCTTTGATGAGGTTGAGAGATGAGATGGGGAAGTTTGGGATACATATGATGCAGAGAGGGGATGCAGTGGGAGATTTGACAGTACAGCCTGATCTTTATGATGATATTCGAGGTAAACAGGCTTTAGATCCTAAGATGGTTGAGTGGAAAGCCGGAGTAGAGAAAGGGACAGTGTCCCGTTTTTCTATTCATACAGACTGTAGTTTGAGGTTCGATGGTAGGTGGTGTGTCCCTAATGATGAGGAGCTGAAAAAGACAATCATGACAGAGGCACATTGTACACCGTATTCAGTACATCCAGGTGGTGACAAACTATACAAGGATTTGAAGAACACGTTTTGGTACCTGGGATAAAGAAAGAAACAGCTGAGTTTGTGGCCCGTTGTTTGACATGCCAGAGAGTTAAAGGGGAACAGCGACGACCACAAGGTAAGATTCAGTCTTTAGAGGTACTTGAGTGGAAGTGGGAATCCATTTCTATGGATTTTATCGTGGGTTTGCCAAAGAGTCAACAGGGTAACAACATGATATGGGTGATAGTGGATCGACTGACCAAGTCAGCTCAGTTTGTGCCAATGAAAGATACATGGACTAAAGCACAATTAGCTCTGGCTTATCGAAAGAATGTGCTAAAGTTACATGGGGTCCCTAAGGATATAGTATCTGACAGAGATGCGAGGTTTATCTCAAGGTTTTGGAAAGAGTTGCAGGAATCTTTGGGAACAACTTTGAAGATGAGTACAGCTTTTCATCCTGCGACAGAGGCACGGTCGGACGAGAGAACAATCAAAACTCTTGAGGATATGTTACGAGCTTGTGTGATGGACTTTGGTGGTAGTTGGGAACAGAGGTTGGATTTGATAGAGTTTTCTTACAACAACAATTATCACACTAGTATTGGCATGGCACCGTTTGAGGCTTTATATGGGAGGAGATGCAGGAGTCCGATTTGTTGGGACGACAGTCTTTGAGGATGTTTCTAGGACCAGAGATGGTACATGAGATGGTTGAACAGATAAAGATGATCGGGAAACGGATGAGAGCAACTCGGGATAGGCAAAAGAGTTATGCAGATCTACATCGCCGGGATATAGAGTTTCAGGTTGGGGATAAGGTTCTTCTGAAAGTGTCTCCTATGCGTGGGGTTATGAGATTTGGGAAGAAAGGCAAGCTGAGTCAGAAGGTCATCGGGCCTTATGAGATCTTAGAGCGGGTTGGAGAAGTTGCATATCGTCTGGCTTTACCAGCTGCGTTAGAGAGAGTGCATAATGTGTTTCATGTATCGCAGCTGCGGAAGTATGTGAGTGACCCGTCACATGTGTTAGAGGCAGAGAGCTTAGAGCTAGATGAGTCCTTATCATATCTGGAGGTACCTAAGCAGATTCTTGACCGAAAGGTTAGGAAGACTAGGAGTGGTGAGACAGTTTTGCTTAAGATCCTTTGGTCTAACCACGAGACTGAGGAGGCTATATGGGAGGCAGAGGATGCCATGAGAGAGCGTTACCCTTTCCTTTTTGATCAGGTATGTATGGTTACGGGGACATAACCTTGTTTCTTTTAGGGGGGTAGGAGATTATCGCAAAGAGTTTTTAAGAGTTTTTATACCCTTTTTATGTTATGTCGGTATGGTTGTTGTCGTTGAGTCAGGTTGAGTTTGGGTTAATAACATGTTTTATGTTGAGTTTGTTTTGGTTATTGAGTCGGGAGTGTCGTAGTGTGAGTCTTTGTTTTGTTGTGGTTTGAACTTCGGGGACGAAGTTCTTTTTAAGGAGGGAAGACTGTAATACTACGTATTTATGAGTCTTTGGGTACTCTATCGAGTAGGCCTTACTCTGTCGAGTAAGGGTGAGTTGCAGTTTAAAATAGTTTCTGACCTGTTGGGTACTCGATCGAGTAACGTGGATACTCGATCGAGTAAGGGGCACTCGATCGAGTACCCTAGCTACTCGCGAGTAGCCGGTTTCTGAGGGGATGATTTCTCGGGTTTTGTTAATAATGCGAATAAGTATATAATATCTTCCGTCATTGTTCTTTAAACACTTTTAAAACCTAATCACTTTCAAAAAGAGAAATCAAAGCACGTTCGTTCTTCAATCAATCGCATTGTTGGCAAATTCCGGAGCTTGGAAGGTCGGATTTTACCTTTCTTTATACCGTTGTGATCCTTGCGTCGAGGGTAAGACCTATATACCGTTTTTATAGTATTTCATTAAAGTTGGTTAAACCCTAATGTTGGGAATTGGGGGTTTTGTTGACTTTATGATTGGTAGTGATTATATGTTTGTATGTTAGGAGGAGGATTCGTAGAGGAAGCGTTTTGATATCAGCTGTGAGATCGTCTGATTGTGTTGTGCTTTCCAGGTAGGGTTTCCCTACTCAGTATTAGTTCCATAATGTGCTGTGGTGTTTTGTGGTTATTGAATATTATCATACTCGTATTGTGACGATTGCTGGATTTGGTTGCTGATAGTAGTTGTGATTGATTGTATCTGTCTGTGTTTCTCGGGGTGCGTCCCTGGCTGAGTGGAGTCACTTGCGGGAGTGGCTTCACGCCCATGATTCGCCTTCTGTGGAACCCGCCACAGAAGGGATGTGCACATTAATGGATTTGGGTTTATCGCTCGATGGAGATGAGCGGGGCTTAGGTGGGATCGGCTGCGGTCCCCCACTGGCGGCGAGGAGTGACCTGTTGCGATGGGCACTCTGGCAGGACTACACACTTTAGTGTGTAGTCAGGATTGTGGAGTTGGGTTTGGAGTTCGGAGAATATCTATGATGATTGAGCTGTTTGTTCTACTGTATTGTTGGTTTATATAAATTGTGTGATTAGTACTGACCCCGTTTAATGTTTTAAAAACTGTGGTGATCCATTCGGGGATGGTGAGCAGTTATTGAGCAGGTATGAGTCGAGTTACTGGGATAGTTGGGATGTGCCACGGTCCGATGATAGAAGTCTTCCGCTGTAGCTTAGTAGTTTAATAACATTTCTGTTAATTCAGTAGACAGTTGGCTTTGAGAACATGTATTCGTATTTTGGATTTGGTTTTGAGATTGTAACCTTTCGCTAAAGTATTTCTATTTAAATGTTGATTCATTATTGTCTATTTGATTATCATTGCCTCGGGTAACCGAGAAGGTAGCATTCTTATACTTGAGTGGTCCTGGTAAGGCACTTGGAGTATGGGGGTGTTACAGTTTGACTGAAAATATTGAATACCTTGTTTATCTGAATAAGTTGTGGAGACAATGTTGAACACTATTCAAGTGAACAAGATGAACATTGTATTTTGTCCCTAGTCACTTAATGAGGTGACGTCTCGGAGTGACTAGATTGTAAGTCGATTGATGGTTGTTCAACACCATAAGGTCATACGTGATGACTAGTCGATTACATCGGCAGAGTGTGTGACACTTTGCCGGACAGTGACCATTTAGAGAGTCCATAAGTTCTATTATAGACGCCTGGTCGTTGCAGGGATCTCTAAGACATTCCTATGAGTCGATTCTTTTGACTGGAGACTATTATCTGAGCAAGTGCAGTTTCCGAGTGACTTTGGTTTTTGTCCTAGGTCGTGCCGTGAAAGGAGGCCAAAGGGCATTTACTAGGTCATGGTGATCTCATCTTGTGCAATAGGATAGATAGGGCAGACAGGAATTGTCCACCCACGTTGGGTAACTATATCTCAAGGCCACTCGAGGAGTTAATGACTACAAATGCGTGGCCACGCTCGGAAGTAATCTGTGACAGATTTTTCTGGTCAAGTAGTCACACTCCCGATCGAGAAAACCACTCGCGATATGTTCATGTGCAAGTGCGACCTAAAAAAACCTTGCATTGAGTAGGAGATTAAAACGGACAAGAGAATTGGTAGCGCACACCTTGTGTCGAACTCCACAATATTGCGTTTACATAATAAATCTCATTAAAGGAATATCATCAGATATTTAATTATTTGATCCTCGTCAGTTGATTAACATAAATCGATAACGGTTGGCTGACTAGAGTTTGACGTTATTGTCGTGAGACGACGGTGATCAACTGACCTCTTTCGGTCACACCTAAAGGAACGAACCCCAATTGACAACTAATTAATTGTATGAGATACAATTTATTTAGTCCCTTGATTTATAGACTAAAAGGTTAGTCGATTATTTTTAGAGAGATTTCGAGTTGCAAACTCGAGGAGCGGCAGTTATTATTTAATTATGCGATAATTGAATAATAAATTATTATGAGACGGGTTTTAGTTAATTAATTGTTAATTCACTAAAATTTTACTAATTGATTAATGTGATAAATATTAGTACGTAAATAATATGTGTAGCGATACATGTATATTTACGGAGTGATTTGGACGAAATAAATTGGAAGCATTTAAACATGAAACGATTTTTAAATAAAATTTACATGTATTTGTGCAACAAATATGAGAACCAAAATGGACCCGTAAATGGTACATTAGACCGTGTAAATGGAGTGTAGTGGATGATCATGATCATTACATTTTGCTTGTTATTCTTCCATAATATTGTCATATGATCATATGCATATGATAAAGATTGGACAAAAATTATAACAAGTTGACTTCCTCACTCCACTTCACTCCACCCGCCACTTTCCTCTCCTATATACTCCAAATTGTTGTTCATTTTTGTACACTACTTCACTTATGTTTTTGCATGTGAACAAAATCAATCATCTCTCTAAAATTATTATTCATCCTTTACTAAGTTGTTAGTAAACCAAAATAAATAATTACTAAGAGTGTTAGTATTATTTACATATTATCAAGGGAATATTTTTAACAAGTTTCTAGTAAAATACTTGTTAGATTTTTGGGTTGAGTTCTTGGGTGCACATTGTAAGGAGATCTTCTCTTTGAAGATTTGTTAGGAGGATCATCCTTTTATTATAAGCTCAAGAACAATCAAGTTAGGAGATCTTGATTGTGCCCATATTACCATAAAAATCTATGTAAGGAAATTATTTTTCCTTTACTTTCATTTTTATGGTTTTATATTTGCATGCATGTTACATAGATCACTAAAATGATAAATTATGAGATAATTTAATTTTTATTAGAGAGTCTAATATGGATCTATGATATTTCACGTTTTACCATATTTGACGGGTAAGAAACGTTAGCTATCATGATATATATGGTTTTACAGGCTACTTGGCATATGGTTCAGTTGATTATTAGTGATGTCCAAGGCTAGACTTGTTAATATGCTTCAGTGCAATATCATAAATTTTAATATGTTCTAGTTTATGAGCGTCTAGGCATGCTGGTTTTCTTGTTCTTAAGGATGTTGAAAAAGACTATGTGTTCCCTATAATGCTTGTATATATGGACTATTCTTATTTTCAATGAGAAGCTTACCTTACCACTAGTCCACCACCAACCCTCTCTTTACTAAAAGATTAGAAAAAGTTTGGAGTTTTCCCGCCTAAAATGCTTTAGCTATAAGTTGGGTCTTAATTTAGGAAGTTATTCTATAAGTATATATATAATGTATTCGAAAATCTTCTCAAATAATAAAACTTTCATAATTGGGCTTAATTTTTTGACTCATATTATTAAAAAATTTATTCATATATATACATATACAAATTTTACTCACATTATTAAATTACTTTATATATTCCACCTTTTTCTTTATATTTTTTTACATCGCATATTCTAACAAAAATAACAATAATAGCTATACACTTCACTAAAACGTTTTGTATGGATAAAAAAAGAATCATAAGTTGTTTATGTTAAATCGACAAATCTTATTTTTAATATATAACTTTTCTAGAAAAATAAAAAGTCTCACATAAACTATTAATTTTATTAGGGTTGAAAATGTTAAATTTTTATTTCTACCTACTAATACTTCACATTTAGTTGATAAGATCTATATATAAAACGATCTAAGAAACCGCGCTTTTGTGCCGGATCTACTCTAGTAATAGTAATAATAATAGTAATAGTAATAATAATAGTAACAACAACAACAACAACAACAACAACAACAACAACAACAACAACAACAACAACAACAACAACAACAACAACAACAACAATAATAATAATAATAATAACATTAACATTAAAAAAATATAATATAATATAATACATATAATATAATATAATATAATAATAAAGGCAACAATAACAAAAAACTATAATAATAATTATAATAAGTAATTATAATGATAATATTATAGGATTTCAACTTTTATGAACTAAACTTAAAGAGGTGACTTTAATTCCAAAATAACAGAACTGACACTTAATGGTATTAGTTGTAATTTATTCAGAAAACTAGCTTTACTAAAGCATAGCAAAGACAATATTAGGAGAAAACTGAATAAGATGACTAATTGACTATACTTTTATGGTTAACTTTGAGTAGCGTATTAGGTATAAAAATATGAATTAGTAAGTGGTTTGCTCTATAAATTCACACATTTCTCACCAAACGTACTATATAACTTAAAAGAAGCTAAATTATAAATAAAAAAAATTAAAAATGTTAAAATACATAATCATTATTTTCACCATGAATCTTGCAATGACGGGTTTGTGTGCACCACCATCTCCTTCTCAGGCGTCATTGGCTCCAACAAAGGCATACAATGTTGATTTCAAGTGGTCAATCACTATATGTTCCACTGACAAAAATTCCAAAGACCCTTCTTCCCGAATACTTTAAATTGCATGGTGTATGGACGACACCTCCTACCTTGACTTATTTTTGATCAATTGTACTGGTAATAATACACTGTCTGCCTATTTAGTGAATAGTAGTTTAGTAATTATTTATCAACAAGTTACATACTTAAATAACATTGATTATATTCATGTGACCTATTATGTATTCCAAACATGGCAAAATATTAGGCAATATTTGATGTAATGGCCTAGCTACTTGGCGACAATGTCGGACCTAACACAGTATAGCAAGTGCGCTCACGTTGGGTCGCAATGACAAAGAGGCCCATAGGAAAAGAAATTCATTATTTGTATGTATATTACCAGAATATATTGTATACTATATTTAGGTTATGTATATATTGCCACATTATCTTTACATTTATCATAATACTAAAAATTTGCCCACGATTTATAATATTTTGTCTCAACTATTATTACCACAACGCCAAATATGAGCATTAACAACGAACAAAACACAACGTTTTATTGCATATAATAACGGTATTTAGGGTACCGTTGTCAAACTTTGGTGGAAACCTAGGCGCGAAACTTATTCATCGTTTTTACAACGGTTGCTAGAAGAATCGTTATAAAAAGTGTGATAAAAGACAACGGTTATTAGAAGAACCGTTGTAAATGACAAAAGACAATGGTTATGTCAATAACCGTTGTTAAAGTGTGATAAAAGACAACAGTTATGCAAGAACCGTTGTAAAAAGTGTGACTTAATACAATGGTTAATAGAAGAACCGTTGTAAGTGATAAAAAACAAAGGTTATGCTAATAATTGTTGTTAAAAGTATGACAAAAGACAACGGTTATGCAAGATCCATTGTAAAAAGTGTGACCAAAGACAAATGTTAGTAGAAGAACCGTTGTAATATTTCACCCTCCTATATATTCATATACGCATATTAAATTCCCTTCGACTCAACTATTCCTAATAACCCTTGGACATAAACCCTCTTTCTAGCAAGCCCTTCCTCTCGCCGCCGCCATTTTCGTGTAAATTTTACTTAAATTTTACGTCACAAACCCTCGCCTCTTTTCCCTCGATCTCGCTGTTTTATAAACTATTATTGATGTGTACCATTTATTTGCAATAAATATTGTTCTTTAAGATTTAATTGGGTGAATCATTATAACTTTGTTTAACAAGTGTAGCAACCACTACAAGATATATATTTTTTAGAAGTAAACGCATACTGGTATATGCAAAGGTGGAATTTTTGAAACTCACGTTTGTTATTGTTGTCACTCCTTTGATGACAACATGTTTATTATCCATATGTTAGATTAGAAGTTTTTTTGTTTAATTTCTGAATGTATGTGTTTTCATGTTGATTTATACTACTAGTAAGTGTATGGCTAAGAAAGGGAAGTTGAGCCAGAAGTTTATCGGCCCGTATGAAATCCTAGACCGCATAGGTGAAGTAGCCTACCGACAAGCTTTACCACCATCGTTGGATCGAGTCCACAACTTTTTTCATGTTTCGCAACTCCGGAAGTATGTGAGCGATTCATCACATGTGCTTAAGGTTGAGAGCATAGAGTTAGATTAGTCTCTAACTTATGCGGAGATTCCAAGGAGATCTTAGACCGGAAAGTACGCAAGACAAGGAACGGTGATACCGTCTTACTAAAGGTACTTTGGACTAATCACAATATGGAAGAGGCCACATGGGAACCAGAGGAGTCAATGAGAGAGCATTTTCCTCACCTTTTCGATCAGGTATGTTTGGTTATGGGGACGTAACCGTTATCTTTTAAGGGGGGTAGGAGATGGTCGCATGCTTGTTTTTGGGTTAGTTGGGGTTAACATAGCTATGTTTTTATCAACTTTCGAGTTTGAGTTGAGTGTGTTGTCATGTATAGTTGGAGTTGTTGGTACTTGGAGTTGTTGTTGTTGTTGTTGTTGTTGTTATTGTTGTTGATCAGTTAATGTTGTGTTGGTTTGTTTTGTTTTGTTTTGGGTATGGTATGAACTTCGGGAACGAAGTTGTTTTTAAGGAGGGAAGACTGTAATACCACGTTTTTCTGAATCCTGTTACTTTGCCGAATAGGGCTAACTCGGCCGAGTAATGCGTTGTGTGTTTTCCGATCAGGCTACTGTCCAGGAACACTCGGCCGAGTAAGGGGTACTCGGCTGAGTATTCTCAATACTCGACCGAGTATCCGGTCTGACAGGAATTATTTCCGCGGTTTGGTTAAGGATGATTAAAGTTATAAATTATGATTAACAGTTTTAATTTTCACTTTTTCACCAAAACCTAAAACATTTCTACGTACTCTAATCATCTCTAATCTCTCCCAAGATCTTTGATTGTTCGTGAGTCCTTCTTCATTTCTCTCTTGCGTCGGTTGCGTCGGTAAGTCACTAGTTTTATACCATTTATCAGTTTTGTTTTTTAGGGTTTTACCTCGTATTAGGAATTAGGGAAAAAGGGATGTTTGCATGTTGTGATTGGATTATTGTGATTGTTGTTAGGTGGAGAATTTGTAGAAGAGCAATTCTAGCTTCCGTATGTTGACTCGTAATCGGATCTGTGCTAAGGTAGGGTTTCCCTACTCAGTTGATTGCATAATTGATTTAAGATGTGATGTTGTGATTTAATTCGTATGATAAGTATTGTTGTTAATGGTATTCTGGATTATTGAAGTTGTGGTGGATTGACTATGATGGTGAAGTGCATCCTCCGCTGAGTGGAGTCACTTGCGTGAGTGGCTTCACGCCCTTGATTTGCCCCTTGTGGAACCCGCCAAAAGAGGGGATGTGCACATTAAGGAACATGGGTTATTTCTCGTTGCGATGAGCGGGGCTTAGGTGGGCAAGGCTGCGGTCCCCCACTGGCAGCGTGGATTATCTGTCGCGATAGTAATCTGGCAGGACTACACACTTAAGTGTATAGTCGGTTATAAGACATGATTGGGAATGGATAATGTTTGTGGAATTGTTGCCATTGCTTGTATTGTAATTTGCTTATCTTAATTATACAGTGAACTAACTCCGTTATTGTTTTGTAAAACTGTGGTGATCCATTCGGGGATGGTGAGCATATTGTGACAGGTGATGGTTGTCTTTAGCTGCGGGGACGATATGGGATGTCATCACTTCGAGTCTAGCTTCCGCTGTTACGAGTAGTTGTTTAGGTTTCCAGTTGTATTGAGATTTCATATACACTTTCTTTTTGTTTTGTTTTGAGACTATGTAATAGTTTAAACTTTATACTTTAATAAATGTTTTGGAATGGTTACTTTTGATATACTAACCTCGGGCAATCGGGATGGTAACAACTTCTCATGCTAGGGTTGTCCTTGGTAAGGCACTTTGGTATGTGGGGGTGTTACAGATGTGGTATCCGCAAGTATGTGTTATCATGCTAATTTAGTATCTTTGGTGGGAAATGTTGTGAATTTTGATGTTATTGAGTTGGATTATTGTTGATTTCTTATTGATTTAAATCATCTTAGTCCCATAATATTACCTTTATTTTGTAGGAGATAAATGTAGCTAAAGGGTCGAAAGAGAGTAGAACTTCTAAAAATTTACCGAAAAATCTACTTGAGGTAGTAATCACTTATATTTTATTTACTATTTAGTTATCGCTTTTTCATAAATATGTGGTCTGCGTTATAATGTATATTTCTTATTAAATAGTAGAGATGCATCAATTATTGTTAAGTGTTATCTTCTAATCACTCTTAAGTATTGCACTTCTTAAGATAGAGTTTTGAGTTGTATAATCTTAAGTATAATGCATTTAAGCAAGTGTTAATATATCTTATCAATACTCTACTATTTCTATTGGCATTTCTTTAGTATTTTATCAAGGGAACCGCCAATACCAATTCGGAGCACCATATACGTAAATGGGCTGATGTTCGGCGCAGAGCTCGATAAGGTGAAAAACTTGTAATGATGTGAGGGAGTAAGTAATATGATAATGAAATACAAAACTAAATAGCTATTTAATAATGTACCATTTTAATCGATTTGATGTTATGTGAAAACATGTGTATATAGACTTGTGTATGGAGAATTGATATTTATGTAAAAATTAGACTGTTGTTTTGATGTTGGGATGAATGTTTTTATAACTTTTGTATAGAAATTTATTTTAGTGAAAGCATTTAGTGTATATACAGATGCTGAGATGCTGCTAAACAAAAAAAAAAGCATTTTAGTAGCTGGAATACCCTGATCAAAATATTAAAAAAATGAAAAAATGAAAACAATTATGGAAAAAACCGTTGTTAAAAGAGTGACAAAAGACAACGGTTCTTGCATAACCGTTGTCTTTTGTCACATTTTTTAATAACGGTTCTTGCATAACCGTTGTTATTTGTCACACTTTTTACAACGGTTCCTGCATAATCGATGTCTTTTCTCACACTTTAACAACGATTATTAGCATAACCGTTGTCTTTTGTCATTTACAACGGTTATTTTAAAAACCGTTGTCTTTTATCACACTTTTTACAACAGTTCTTCTAACAACCGTTGTAAAAACGATGAATAAGTTTTGCGCCTAGGTTTCCGCCAAAGTTTGACAACGGTACCCTAAATACCGTTATTAAATGCAATAACCGTTATGTTTTGTCCGTTGTTAATGCTGATATTTGGCGTGGTGGTAATAATAGTTGAGACAAAATATTATAAATCGTGGGCAAATTTAAGTATTATGGTAAATGTAAAGATAATTTGGCAATATAAACATAACATAAATATATTCTGGTAATATACATGCAAATAACGAATTTTTTTTCTTACGAGCCTTTTTGTCATTGTGACCCAATGTGACCGCACTTGCTACACTTTGTTAGGTCCGACGTTGTCGCCAAGTAGCTTGGCCAGTACTTCTAATAACCGTTGTCTTTCGTCACACTTTTAGCGACGTTTATTGGCATGACCGTTGTCTTTTGTCACAGTTTTAACAACGGTTTTTCCCATAACCGTTGTTTTTCATTATTTTAACAATGGTCTCGTGTTTTTCAGTAACCGTTGTAAACATTTAACAACGGTCATTTTTACAACGGTTCTGATCTTTTACTAATAACGGTATATAGCCGTTTCTAACCGTTGTTGATGCTATTATTTGGCGTAGTGCAAAAGTCTGCTAGTATTTTTGCCACGACTATTGTTAAATGTTGTTGTTGTTGTTGTTGTTGTTGTTATTATTATTATTACTATTATTACTATTATTACTACTATTTTACTATTACTACTATTATTACTACTATTATTATTACTATTATTATTATTATTATTATTATTATTATTATTATTTTTGCAGAAAAGCATAGGACTATTGCATTAAATAAGAATGAAGTACAAAGTCCTAGAGCCTAATCTACAAAGGCAGCCGGTATGGCTCCTCTAGTACAAAAACCAAACTAGCTAGAAAATTTAGTTCATACAACAAGAAAGATCCACCTCAGTGAATTCAGATACAGAATCAAAGACTCTAAGTGCTACCAAGTATTTGATTCGTTGACAAACCGCAGCTGTAGGTTGCTTATGCCCCATGAATACACGCTTGTTCCTCTCGTGCCATAGCATGTATATGGTACATACCAGAGTACACATCTCCCTTCGTTTTCGCCAGTGCTTACCCCGGATATGCAGTTTGAACCAAATAATAACCTGAGAAAGCTGCTAACATACCCGCTTCATTCGTAGCCAACAAGCAATATCTTTCCAAACCAATGATGAATAAGGGCACAGGAAAAAAAGATGATCAATATTTTCATAAGCCGCTTCACATAAAGCACATCTATTTATGAAAAGAAATCCTCATTAAATCAAATTTTCCATGGTGGGCAGAGCATTAGAGAAAGCCATCATACTAGTGAAAGTATGTGCAGGGTAACTGATAGTATCCATAACCAATTTTGACCATCCTACTTTAGCCCCTTTTGGCCAATACACCTCATATAGGTCAGTAGCACTATATTTTTGTTCTATATTACCCAAGAAAATAGCAGCATCATTCTTGGAGCCAAAAGCAACAAGCAAGCTATCTCTGACATGGAGAACATTTGCCCAGTACCAGGATGCATTCGACTTTTTCTCCACGTCCCATATATTTGTATCATGGAGCAGATAGGCATGTATTCAGCGTACCCACAGGCTTTGTGGTTTAAAGAGGAGTTTCCAAATCCACTTTGTCATTTGTGCTTTGTTCCAACTCAATGCTTCATTTATACCCATAACGCCTTCATTTTTGGGCATACAAAGGCTCCCCCAACTCTTAAAAATCTGTCTATTGTGACCATCAGAATAGCCCCAAAGGAACTGGCGACATAGGTGATTAATCTTCTTCACCACACCCTTAGGAAGTAAAATGCTAGCTCCCCAAAAATTGCGAATTCCAAAGATAATAGAATTAATAAGATTACCTTACCAGCATAGCTCAATGAATAGTTTGCCCAATGCATAAGCTTTTCTTTTATCTTGTCCAGCAAAGGCAGGAACATAGCCTCGGTAAGTCTGGCAGGAAAGAAAGGTATTCCCAAATAACGAAATGGTAAATCGCCCTGAGTGAAACCAGAACAGTGAACAATCTCCTGTATAACCCGTGCTTCAACACCACCAAAGTATATGCAGGTTTTTAGCGGGTTAGCACAAAGCCTAGTCATGGCAGAAAAATCAGAGAGGCAGCCAGCTACAGCCAGTACAGAGGGAACATCTCCCCTTGTGAAGACGAGCAAGTCGTCAGCAAATACCAAATGCGTCAAGTTTAATTTAACGCACTTGGGATGGTAAGAGAAACCCTGGGCAGTAGGTAGCTTCCTTAGAAGGCGAGATAACACCTCCATGCAGAGGACAAAAAAGTAAGGAGAGAGCGGGTCACCCTGTCGCAGTCCCTGTTTCCCCGGAAAAAAAAACCTTCAGATTTCTCATTTATATTAATAGAGTAATAGGGCGTCGTCATACAGCCCATGACCCATCTGATAAACATCTCAGGAAAATTAAGTTTTGCAAGACAACTCCTCAAGAAAGACCAATTACCGAATCAAAAGCTTTTCGAATATCGATCTTCAAAATGCATCTAGGTGAAAGATACTTTCTAGTATACCTACTACCCAATTCTTGAGCCAAAACAGAATTGTCAAAAAGGTCTTTGTCCAACAACCATGCTCAGGACAGTTCGTAATCGATTTGCCAGGATTTTACTTACCGTCTTGTAGAAAGTAGTACAACATCGGACGAAAATCGCTAACAGCCTGAGGAGTTTCACTTTTAGGAACCAGGGTAATGAGGGTGGAATTTGCTGCCTTTGGAAGAATACCTCGAGCAAAATAGTCCTGAACAGCAGCTTGAAAGTCAGCACCCACAGTACTCCAAGCATCTATAAAAAATCTAGAGGAATACCCGTCAACTCCTGGACTTTTATTCCTGTTAAATGATTATAAAGCCTCCTAGATCTCTGAACCAGTCACTTGTCGAGTAAGAAAGGCCCATTCAGAATCAGGGAGACAGTTTGTCATAAAAAGCTCATCAGGTGGCTCAACAACTGGTGTATCCGTCCCCAATAAGCTTTTATAGAATTCCAAAAAAGCTCCTGCAACAGCCTGCCTGCAACACAAGTATTCCCATTTTTCTCCAGTATACTTCCAATATTACCTCTTATTCTCCTTTCATTTATCCTAGATTAAAAATACTGAGTATTGTCATCATTAAGTTTTAGATGTTGCACTTTCGCCTTTTGATGGAGAGTCCTAATCTCAGCCCTACGCAAGTGAGTATAAGCAGTTGCATATTGCTTCTCCTAGTTCAATTGAGAAGTATCACCAGGATTTGATTGCAAAGCTAGCTGACAAGTATGCAAGTCACTCCTAGCCAAGCTAACTTTTTCCTTCATACTTCTAAACTCAGCCCCATGTATGTCTTTGAAGATAGATTTCAAGGCTTTTAACATCTGAAACAAGACACCAATCTTACTACCATAAATAGCGGCATCCCAGCTAGCTTTCACACAACAATGGAATTGAGGGGAGAGAGCCCAACAATTCAAGTATCTAAAAGAACGAGTCACCCGAGGCCCAGCAATACTAACCATGATGGGAGAATGGTCAGATATACCTGCTGGGAGGAAGGTAGCAGCAAAAGAAAGTGTATCAATCCAGTTCTGGTTCACCACTACTCTCTAGCTTTGCCCAACACACAGATGCATCTCTCTTTTTTGTCCAGGTATAAGTACACCCCGTGGCAGGGTGATCAAATAGCCTACTAGAAACCAAGCGTGTGTAAAGGTCCTGCATCTCGGAATAGTGAGCTTGAGTGTTACCAAACCTTTCCTCATCCTTTAGGACAACATTAAAGTCCCTCATACAACCTTTCCCGAAGGACCAACCTATCCGCTACTCTATTAAAAGCATAAATGAAGGTGAGCAAAAATTTCTGATTTGTAACCAGACAAGTGAGAGAGATATGTATAAATTGAGAGCTATACTCTAGAACAGAGACCACAACAGTCTTAGGGTTCCAGAGCACCCAGATTCTACTATTATAATGGGCTCCATAATTATCCTCTTTAATGTATCTACCAAACATAGATTTATAGATGCCAAGAGCAGTAGCAGTTTTGATATGAGTTTCCAACACCGCTCCACAGTCCAAATTATTGCCAAGCAAGAAAGATAAAACCCCCTGCTGCTTAAGAGGGTCATTCAACCCTCTTATATTCTAAGAGGAGAAAATCATTGAATCAATGGAGGGGGATCCTCACCAGGATCCAATACCTCCACAAAATTAACCAAATGTTCACCAGGCTTCTCAGAAACATCAGCTTCCACTTCCAAATTTGCGAATTTATTTTGCAAATTTACAGGCACCACTTTCTTTCGACAAGGCTATTTTGAGTGTCCCTTTGTGAGCTCAGTTCCTTCCAAATGTTGGTCAGGTGAGGTAGATAGTATAACATCATCCACAGTCTCCACATCAACTGTCTCAAGGGGAGCATCAACAACTTCCACAATTGGCTCCTTTATAACTTCCTCTGCAGGGTCAACCCATGCAGCTACAGCAGGAGAAGGCAGGCTAGTTGCAGCTTCCACAGCTGGCTCCTGTGTAACAGCAGGTTGGTGATTAGCTGCAAGTCTTCTAGCCTTAGGCCTGAACACCCTCTGTGGCTACCCTGGTCTACACTTATCCTTTGTATGCCCAATTTTCTTGCAGTTCTGGCAGTAGTATGGTATCCATTCGTATTCAATACGTTGCAGCACAGTATCATGAAAAGGGGACTGGATCAAAACTGATGTGGGCAATTCCTTAGAGATGTCAACATCAATTAGAACCCTAGCAAAAGCCAGCTTACTTTTATTTGTAGTATAATCATCAGCACAAATTGGTTTGCCTACTGCACTAGCTACCTTGCTTAAAGCCACCTTTGACCAAAAGCATGGATCTAGGTTTGGGAAAAGCACCCACACAGGGATGGTAGAGACTGCAGAAAGCTCCTCAACAATTTTAGGGTTCCATTCTTTCAGCTCAAGGGGGAATCCATTCATGTTCCAGGAATCGTTTTTAATCGTATCCTTATCCTCCTTCGAGGCAAAACGAAAGTAAAACCATCCCCTAGAGAAATACAACACTTCCGGCGTATCAACATGACTCTAGGATTTAGCTACTAATGATTCCATATGAGCAAGTGTAGTTGGCTTACCCAAGACAGATCCCACAAGAGTATACTGCCAGTAATCCATCTCACTGGTAATATCCTCCTCATCAATAACAATACCAGCATCCAATTTAACATATGCAAGTGTAGTTGGCTTACCCAAGATAAATCCCACAAGAGTATACTGCCAGTAATCCATCTCACTGGTAATATCCTCCTCATCAATAACAATACCAGCATCCAATTTAACATATGAAAGTGCCATACCGTTATTTGAAGCCTTATTAAGCTGAGCGGAAGGTTGTCGGGGTGCAGATCCAGATTGCGCCGGTCTCGTTGGCTTGATACCAGAAGTAGTAGCAGTAAACAATTCCGCAAAAGTAGTCTTCGGTGGAGACAATTTCGGGGTAGTATCCTCAACCAGCTTCTCATCTCTATCTTCCGATGATCGAGCGTTTCTAGGTTTTAGGGGCGGTCTACCTCTCCGGCCACACACCATGGCCCCGGACGGCTAAACGGAGTGAACCACTTCAATGTCGGCTTGATTTTCAGAGAGTTTGTTTGAAGAGAGAGAGTTATTATTATTGTTATTGTTATTGTTATTGTTATTGTTATTGTTATTGTTATTGTTATTGTTATTGTTATTGTTATTGTTATTGTTATTGTTATTGTTATTATTATTATTATTAATATTAATATTAATATTAATATTATTATTATTATTATTATTATTATTATTATTATTATTATTATTATTATTATTATTATTATTATTATTATTATTATTATTATTATTATTATTATTATTATTATTATTATTATTATTATTATTATTATTACTACTACTACTACTACTATTATTATTATTTTGCAAAAAGATATCATTTCATTCCATATAAGAAAGAAATTACATTTACAAAATACTATCACACTAAAGTATCAACTCAGCCTATATCCTGTTAAATTGGATGCTCAACAATAGAATAAAGAAAGCTAGCAAAGTACGGCTACAAGCTTTGAGTGATCTTGCTCTCTAACTTTAATAAACATACATATGGTTACCAAGTATTGAATCTTCCTTTGAATAGCAATTGGACTCTCCTTGATGTTGTTGAAAATCTTATCATTTCAAGCCTTCCAGATTTGGTTGACTGTTGCAGCTACAACAGCCTGAAAAAGAAAAGCCTTCCGAGTGTTTTTTGGTCTCCCTGTTTTTATGCTTTCTAATTCAAATACCAGATCATTTCCAGTCCTTTACACACCCATCCAAGAAAGGATACCATTCTATATTGTTTCTATGAAAGAGAAGGCAAAGAATAAGTGAGGATTAGTCTCCTCCTATTGTGCACAGAATAAATAGCATCGATTGGCATGTGAAAAGCACCTCATTTGCAGCTTGTCTATGGTGGCGAGTTGTTGTTGAGCTGCCATTAAACAAGTTATCCAATGGCTAGGTATAATCACAGTATGAGATAGACCAGTAGTTCAATCCTCTGCCATCCCAACATTTCTGAAAAAACATATGCATTTTTCAGTATATGCTTCTGTCATGTCCTCCAACTTTAAATAAGATATTTGGACTTTTCAACTGATCCAGCCTTGTCTATGAGGACATCTCTGACTGCAATAATCCCCCTGAGACTAGATGAGTGGTAATCTTTGGCTGTGATGGTACAGATGTCATGAGTCTTCAACCTGTACAGTTTATGCCATTTAGCCCAAATGCCTGCAATATCAACTGATAGTTTTCCAGATCCAATTTAGCCTAAATGCATGTAATATCATCAGATAGTTTTCCAGATCCAATTTTCCTCTTTTCTGTAGCTTGTATACCGCAGAAAAAATCTTTATAGATTTTGTTTAGTGTTTTTTATTACCTCCTAGGGCAAGAGAATGTTAGAGCTCCAATAGCTTTCCATGCTAAACACTACACAATTTATGAGTTGAGCATTTCCAGCATAAGATAGAGAATGAGAAGATAAGTGATGAATAACCCTCTGAATTTTTGTGACAAGAGGATTATTGGACTATAACATGCTTTGGAATCGCGGCGTTTGATCGACAGTTTGTGTACAATTTTACGTCAGAAAACTTAAAACGATTTCGAAAATAAAACATTTCAAAACATTTCAAAAATACCTGGAGTGTTTAATGCACGATGACGGGGTCGTAATGACACTAACTAGAGTCAAAACCGACATCGGACCAAAAACCGACTCAAAAATTCAAATCCCGACTTCAACAACGAGTCAAACCGAGTCAACCACAAAAAACAAACATTCAAAGCCTTCTATGCTAAGATTTCCCGGATTTATGAATGGTAAAGTACCAAACATATGACTACAAATCCTAGGATAGAACAAATCATGATTGCTCTTGTGTGAAAGTGACAGGACAACTCGAAGAACCGCGATGTGGCTCGCGCCTCTTTGAGCAGCCCAGGTGACCACGTCGCTCAAAACTCACAACCACTCATTTTCCTATAAATACCCCTCAAATGCCCCCATTTGAGAACTTACGCGAGTGTCCGCCCCCTCTTTTCTCCTTTCAAATTCTCGACTCGACTTCTTAAGTCACAACCCGACGCGTATTTACGACCTACCGATCGTAAATACAAGCCTTACACATTGTTTGGTACCGTCATCGTGCATTAAATCACTTGACCGACCACTTCGACCACTACACCATCACTAATCTTAATAAAACACTCTTTTTACTTACCAAAACGGTTTGAAACCGAGTCTTTTCCGACCAAACGAGTTGTTACACTTACGTCGGTTTCTCGCCATAACCAAACATGTAAGTATGAGGGTGTAAAAATCCTTCTTTTATCATGTCTTCATTTGTTTCATGACTATAACATGCTAAAACATGCATAACATGATCCAAAACATGGAATAAACGAGCCAAAACTGATTTTTGGCCCGAGACAGAAGCCCATTGGTTCGCCGGCAGGCCCGCGCCTCAATGGGCTGTCCAGGTCAGAACTCAACCGTGTTTGTTCTCGTCATTTCCCTTTAATTCATTTTCATATTTACAATCGGTTTTTACTACTTCAAATATTTCCGAACCTTTTTATTTCATTTGTTTTAACCATAAAACATTTTTCACCCTTGGTTACTCATACCATGACGGTTAAATCCGGGTTTCGGTGATAATATTTGGTTAATAACATTTAAAAGGTATTTTAAAGCCTTTTATTTCATTTTTTGGAGGTATTTTAAAGCCTTTCATCATTTCTTTACATTTTCAAAACAAGCATATTAGTCACCAACACAAAGTCATCCTTGGGTCTACATACCATGCCGAATTTTAACCCGGGTACGATGATGAGTATCGACTAATTATATTCAAATGAACTTAAAATAATTAGTTCATAATTATTTTCAACACTATTCATGTCAAGCTTGTCAAGTCGAACCTGACACTGAATATTGATGCGGTCGTTTCTACACCAAAAATAAAATACCTAAGTACAACTAACAGAAGTCAGCGGTAAGTAGGGTCGATCTCCACAGGGAGGCGGTGTACTATCTATTTGTCTATTTATCTGTCTAATGTCACTAATGGGGGTTTGAAAGGTTTGTGTTAACTAAACTAAAGACTAAAGCAAGAGAAATAAAAAGAAAAATTAACGAAAGAAAAGGGAGTATGCTAGAGTCGGTCCACCGTGGCGCTATCGATCTTATACTATCGGGAATACTAAGGCGATTAGACTATTGATAAGAAGAGCTATGGTCGTCACCTTTCGGTCCTTAAACCGCCCTAGAGCGTAAACAGCTTAACTTTCGCCCTCACTGCAATACCCTATTGTAATTAAGCAAGCCTTCCCTTCCAATCTTTCGATCTAGGTCGGGTTTAACTAGGTTTATGGTCTCCTGCATGCATTCATTCGACCGGATAACAGTTAAATTGCCTAATACAATTCTTATCGCAAGACTAATCTATTTAATACAGTTAAAGCATCGCTACCACGGCTTCCCTAATCCTAACATACTAGGGGGAATTAGCTACTCATGGGAATGGGGAAAACAAGAGTAAAATAAATAATAACAATAAACATTAAAAAGAAAGAGAAAAAGGGAAGAAGGAATTACTAGATTAAAGGATCCTAAATGAAGAAATAAAAAGTAACGAGGGGAAAGTAACAGGGGAAAGTAACGTATGTTGATCCCCTGGATTGTTGGATGATTACAAATGACAACCTTTACTCCTATTTATAAGAAATTAGGAGTAAAGTTAAACCTAATGACGGAATATAACTAAAAAGCCCAGCCCGTCGAATATCCACTCGATCGACCACTTAAATCACTCGATCGAGTGAACTTCACTTAGGAATAGCTCGATCGACCTAGAATAGTTCTCGATCGAGTAAGGGCATATAGAGAACTGGTCGATCGACCATATAACTGCTCGATCGACTGTTTATTCATCCTAAAACCACTCGATCGACTAAGAATGTCCTCGATCGAGTGATAAATAACTTCAGCAGCTTAGAATTCTCGTTGGTTTGCCTTGACTCGTCCTTTTAGCTCCCGAAACACCTTCACGCATCCCAAGACAGCAACATTTCCCGCTCCAAATCTATTCTTCCTCCAAATGCATGCAAAATGGACGGTAAATGACTTGATTCCGCTACTTTATGGTTCATTCCTGCAAATAAGACAAAATAACCCAAAGTAGCATATTCGGGGCATTTCGTAGCATAAAACCACGATAAAAGCATATAAATACGTGCATAAAATAGACCAATAAGACTATATAAAATGCACGTATCAAATCTCCCCAAACCAAACCTTTACTCGTCCTCGAGTAAACTAAAATGCAACTAAAGGAACGGAAAAAGATAACTCAGAGCTAGCTACAAATGCCCACTTAAGCCAATTTAATGCAGACAAACTAACACTTATAGCTAAACAGTCAAATGCAAACGAGTTATAAGATGTCTATAATAAAGCTGAACCGTCGACCTTGCAAGACCTTTAACAATGGACTCTCACGGGTCACTCTTCTCTCATGAAGCAAAGGGCAAGCATAAATATGTAAGAGAGGAAGAAAAATAGTCGCTCACCTAGACTACGACCTACATAAACATGCATGCAACTAATATGATAGACAATTCTAACTACCGTACACACATTCCAACCAAACGAGGTCCTGTCACAGCCGAGGGCTTACAAAAATATGGTAAAGTGAGGCAATGGGTAAGAAAAGGCAAAACATGTTATGGGAATGTGGAGGTATAGGTGATCAAGCTAGTACCTAAACAAAACCATATGAAACATATCCATTCTTAAGCAATTATGAATTAAGCACATGCCCTTCAATTGGCATAAATCTCACCAAACCAAACTGATAATACTCCTCAAATAATGTAAGATAGATCATAGGAGCAGAAACCGTCAACCAACCAACATTTTTTTTTCTTTTTTTTCTTTCTATTTTTTTTTTCGGTTTCTTTTTCTTTTCTTTTTCTGAATTCTTTTTTTTTTTCATTTTCGATTCTTTTTTTTTCTTTTTTTTTTTCACATCATTTCTCATCATCCTCCTTTTCTTCATAAAATACCAACTCCGATTCAATAGAATATGCGCCAATATTTGATACAATAGACAATATACCGCAGAGACAATCTAAACTAGCTTGACAAGGCAGGCTGAATTTGGAATGTAGCTAAAGGTCAACTGGCAAATTTGGCTAATGTGGAGTTATATGGGTAAAAATGAAAGAAGAGGGAAATGTAAGCACCTCCCTGCATGTGACACCAACCACTAACCCGAATGTATGTAGGCAAAAAGCAATTGAATTTCATATACGTGCAATAATGAACATGTTATGCAAGGAGTAACTACTCACAATCCTACATGAAACTGGTCATAAATGACACCAGTTTATACGGCTCTAAATCTTAGAAATTATAAGTAGGTTGCCAAAATTTCAGGTCAAGTCTATATGTTCAGCTAAATTAAACATTAACTCGTAGATTATGCAATAAGACAATGCTAAAGATAAAAGTTCAATGCAAGGCTTAAGCAAAAAGACAGTTATAGAGCAATATCATCATTGAAATCTACCGTTCCGACTCAACCTATATGCTAAAATAAACGTGAAATTTTTGAAATTTTCTATTTTTTTTTTTTTTTTTTTTTTTTGAATTTTAACGAAAATAAACAACAATGCATACAGAAATTAAACGTGATAACAGAAATGCAAATAAAAACAGTATGCAGACACAGATATGGATGCATAACCTCCCCAAACCAAACCGTACAATGCCCCCATTGTACCAAAACATGGAAAGGAAATGCAAACTAAAGGAGAAAGAGAGTAAAAGCGGAAAACTTACAAGATAGCGCGAAATAAGGGGACCTCCCCAAACCGACCATGAAATGGGAGGTTGCTAAGGGCCCGGAAAACCGTCTCAGGAAGCTAATCCAAGTCAAATACACTCGATATACGTCCAACAGTGGTCGATCGAGTGAAATGGGCATTCAAAGCTGCTCGATCGAATGGTGCACCAGTCGATCAAGTAATTTCCTTCTGCAGGCACTCGATCGAGTGATTAATCAGTCGATCGAGTGAATCCCCTTGCTACAGTGTTCGATCGAGTAAGCAAAACCACTCGATCGAGTGATGCTCGATGAATTCCTGCAAAATGCAATTGAAACAGCCCGCAACTAACCAAAACAAGCATACTGAGGAAGTTTTATGGTATAAAACCATTTATTACAACTTAAAAAAATAAAGAACAAAATAAAATCTCCGGGTTGCCTCCCGGGTAGCGCTAGCTTCAGTCAGGTCCCAGCTCGACCTTCTTTTTCTTCGAGCCACTATAATTAATCATGATCAAAACAGCTCAAAGCGCGCAGCAGCCTGTCAAATAGCTGCGCATGTGCTACACAAAACAGTAAGTAGCACCAGAGTGGAATACAGAAATAGGAAATAAAAATGTTTAACTTTTTAAGCCGAACAAATTTCCTATGGGCGCTCCTAAATTTATCCACAAAATAAAGGAGCGCGGGAGCAATCGTCAATATATGGGGGTCCCGATTCAGATTAACGGTTTTGAAATGATGAGGACGGTGAAAAATCTTTAAATTAATCGACCACATGAGAGGAGGTATAACTTTAAAAGGAACAGCGCGAGTCAAACGAGGCAAAATACTATTAGAACAAACAATAATAAAATTATCGTTTATTACCTCAGATCGGTCGCTCTCAATGACGGAATCATAAGTAAAAGAGTTTATTACCTCTTCCGTGCTAGGAGCAATTACCGTCTCAACTGCTTCTTCATCAACCTCCTCAGTGGAATCTGCCCCGTAGATCGCAGCTTCAAGTGTATCCGACTCGGCTGTGAATAGGGGAGGTTCACCGTAATCATCGTCAGACTCGTCATCTAAATCAAACCAAAATGACGAACCAAAGCTCCCAATGGCCTTTTCAGTCGATCGAGCAGAATAACTACTCGATCGACCAATCTCTTCCCGCATTTCACTCGATCGACCAGAGCAGTAACTCGATCGACCAACTTCCTCCTGAATTCCACTCGATCGAGCAGTGATATCACTCGATCGAGCAAGTTCTTCTGGAAAATCACTCGATCGACCAATAATTGTCACTCGATCGAGTGATTCCTCCTGTACAGCGCTGAAATCCTCGTGTGGGGCAATTAAGTGTGATAGAAACTCGTCGTCCGAGTCATAAAAGTCATCCTCAGCATTGGGCAACACGGTTTTTTCATGGGAAAAACCGTTCTCAGCAAGGTATACCTCTTCTGGTTGCCAATTATCCGACTCAGCTATTAACTGAGCAATTTTAGACTCCAGCTCAATGATTTGAGCATCCGCACGTCTATCACTCTCTTCCCTCGCTCGATCATAATTCTGTATTTGAGATGCAAGAATCTCCATTAAAGACCTCAGTTCTGCAACCTCTTCTTCTTGTATCTCAGCTGCCAACTGAGCAATGTCAGTTTCGAGCTTTCCAAGTCGCGAAGAAGTGCGTCTATCATGATCTTGCCTCTCTCGGTCACGATCTTGCAAGAGAGATGCAAGTGTCTGCAGTAAGGATTTCAGCTCCGCAATCTCTTCTTCTTGTATATCAGGAGGATCTTGTTGCGGCGGCCATTGATAGGGCGGATGTGGCGGCACAACTACAGCTGCATTGTGCTCAGCAGGACCACATCTCCCGTAACAGATCACCGGCTGTTCCATATAATGGGACATCGGTGATGGGTCAAAGGTACTCAAGCCTTCCCTTTGACTGTCTTTCACCTAGAACTGTCTAGGTAGTACCTGTAAGGCCTATCAAAACAAAGACTCAAGGAAAAAGATCGGAAACGGCCTCAAGGGAAAAATTCCCCGAGGCTAAAAACAGATAAAATTAAACAAATAAATAAATAGATTGCCTCCCGAAGAACGGCGCCAAAATTTGATGCGGTCGTTTCTACACCAAAAATAAAATACCTAAGTACAACTAACAGAAGTCAGCGGTAAGTAGGGTCGATCTCCACAGGGAGGCGGTGTACTATCTATTTGTCTATTTATCTGTCTAATGTCACTAATGGGGGTTTGAAAGGTTTGTGTTAACTAAACTAAAGACTAAAGCAAGAGAAATAAAAAGAAAAATTAACGAAAGAAAAGGGAGTATGCTAGAGTCGGTCCACCGTGGCAGCTATCGATCTTATACTATCGGGAATACTAAGGCGATTAGACTATTGATAAGAAGAGCTATGGTCGTCACCTTTCGGTCCTTAAACCGCCCTAGAGCGTAAACAGCTTAACTTTCGCCCTCACTGCAATACCCTATTGTAATTAAGCAAGCCTTCCCTTCCAATCTTTCGATCTAGGTCGGGTTTAACTAGGTTTATGGTCTCCTGCATGCATTCATTCGACCGGATAACAGTTAAATTGCCTAATACAATTCTTATCGCAAGACTAATCTATTTAATACAGTTAAAGCATCGCTACCACGGCTTCCCTAATCCTAACATACTAGGGGGAATTAGCTACTCATGGGAATGGGGAAAACAAGAGTAAAATAAATAATAACAATAAACATTAAAAAGAAAGAGAAAAAGGGAAGAAGGAATTACTAGATTAAAGGATCCGGAAATGAAGAAATAAAAAGTAACAGGGAAAGTAACAGGGGAAAGTAACGTATGTTGATCCCCTGGATTGTTGGATGATTACAAATGACAACCTTTACTCCTATTTATAAGAAATTAGGAGTAAAGTTAAACCTAATGACGGAATATAACTAAAAAGCCCAGCCCGTCAGTAATATCCACTCGATCGACCACTTAAATCACTCGATCGAGTGAACTTCACTTAGAACACTCGATCGACCTAGAATAGTTCTCGATCGAGTAAGGGCATATAGAGAACTGGTCGATCGACCATATAAGCTGCTTTCGATCGATGTTTATTCATCCTAAAACCACTCGATCGACTAAGAATGTCCTCGATCGAGTGATAAATAACTTCAGCAGCTTAGAATTCTCGTTGGTTTGCCTTGACTCGTCCTTTTAGCTCCCGAAACACCTTCACGCATCCCAAGACAGCAACATTTCCCGCTCCAAATCTATTCTTCCTCCAAATGCATGCAAAATGGACGGTAAATGACTTGATTCCGCTACTTTATGGTTCATTCCTGCAAATAAGACAAAATAACCCAAAGTAGCATATTCGGGGCATTTCGTAGCATAAAACCACGATAAAAGCATATAAATACGTGCATAAAATAGACCAATAAGACTATATAAAATGCACGTATCAAATATCATCAAAATAATGATGATTATTCGAGTCTCGTTCCTCAAATAAACAAATGCAGTCTAAACGACCCTTTCAAATCAAATCGGGTCACATACCCATTTTTCAATACGTTTTATAAACGTTTTTTAAAAAGGTCAGAACACGGCATACAACCGTTGGTTGACCCGCGCCTAAATAGGCCCCTTCTTTCTTATTTTCAAAATCAGGGAGACCCCCTTGCATCGCCAACAGGCTCGCGCCTCTTGTGGTCGCTTGGTGCAGGGTCTGTTCCCTTTCCAGCATCAGTCTAGGACGATCCCGACTCCGATTAGCCTGGATATAGGACGGATCAGATGACTATTTTCTCATTCAAAATCATATTTGCAAAATGCTTTACTAAGACAAACGGATCACGTTATACACCATAAACCTAATACGGTAAATGGATGTTTAATTTCCGTCTTGCATGCAAATCAACCATTAATCCAACTCGACATCTTATATTTGATATTTGGATTAAATCAACCGACTTAGAAAGCTCTCACCTGTTAGGTTTAAATTATTGGATGTGCATTCATGCATTTAAATCGTTTTATCAACTTTTGCATTCAACCAACCAAGATCGATCAGTAGAGGTCGTTACCGCGGGCGGGATTGGGTGTCTGATTAATGGGCTTCCCAATACGTACCTTCACCTCTTACTCATAAACTTTGGATAGTGGACGACCTTATCCAGGGCGTACGAGAGTCATTCTAGAGATAGGATCCTAAAGAGGGACGATTTCCATATCTTTAGTACCTATGTCAAACGCTGCTTTGTGCTTCGATTTGACCGAGGTATAAAGTGGATTTCGAACGGGTTCTAAGCATCCCACAAATGCTTGGTGGCGACTCCGAACATCTCTAATCGTTTCGAGACCCTTACCGAGACAAAACCGACCGATCTAAAACGATCCGGTCGAAAGTATTTTTACGCCGCCAAGCGTGGCTTTGAAAAGCCCGCTGCATGCCCGCAGATTGAACCGAGCCCGCAGGTGAGCCATGTCAACAAATTGGCGACTCCGCTGGGGAGAACTAGGATACTTATGTCTTTGTGATCCCTAGATGGTGAGACTCGAACGAGGTCTTGGTTGAAATGCATTAATTGATATTACGGTCACGGTCAGGTTCCTTGTCTGGGCCCACAACCTAACCCTTTTCGACCAATTGGATCGTCTCATCGGCGTGAGTTTTCTCATCCCCGTGTTTCGAATCCCAATTGAGTCAAGCATACAATTGACGTCACACATTTCTGTTTCGTCAAAGAGCTTTCATTACTTTCGAGCACAAGGCTAGGGCACCCTCCTTACATATTTTGTTTGGATTGGTATCCCTCTCGCAAATCGGGATTTGATTGCTTGGTGTGTAACCCACCCTTCTAAGCCAAAACCCGTGTCAGCATAATGTATAATATAATGAACTGTGAGTGCTTATGTGCTACTTGATCATAAGTCCTTCCGTGTCATTTTCAAACTTTCAAAAACAACTTTTTGGGCCGTTATAATGGCCGTTTCAAACCTCGATCTTTCGTCGACCGTTGCACGCCTTTCTAGGCCGTTATAATGACGATTCTCAAACCCGGTTTTTATAACCATTTCAACACGCCTTTCTAGGCCGTCATAATGACGATTTTCAAACCCGGTTTTTATAACCATTTCAACACGCCTTTCTAGGCCGTCATAATGACGATTCTCAAACCCGGTTTTTATAACCATTTCAACACGCCTTTCTAGGACGTCGTAATGATGATTTTCAAACTCAGTTTTCTACAAACCATTTCAAACCACCTTTTCACGCCGTTATAATCGCCGCGTCTAGACACGGATTTTAACCCGTCTCGCGCCGACAATGGCTCTTTCAAAACCCGAGAAAATCACACACCCTTTTCTCGAGACACTTTCGAGATCCCGAGGACCATGCACCGTCCCCGAGACCACTTCAAACATTTCAAACCCAATTTTCAAAACATACAATTTTGAATTTCAAAACCGTCTTGGGAAACAATACACTATTTTCCGAGCCGATTCAAACTCAAAACCGTCCTTTGCAAATAAACTTAAGACAACCCTTACAACCGACCAAATTGCGGAGATCTCTATCTTCGGAAGCCGTCCATAAAGCGACAAATGAATCTTTTTAAATATTTCTATTTTCGAAAACTTCAGTCCACCATTCCAATTCCGCCTCGTGTCTATCGAGTCGAAGCAAACGTATTTATGGGTCTTTACTTATGAGTTGTCTCACCACGAGACCCGTCCAATGGCGTCACGCCGTTATGCTGGACACATGTTAAAAATTCGGTCAACATCGTCACATCATAAATCGAGTCAGCACCGAGGGGCCACACACGATCACCCTCGTCTTTTTGAGTCTGATCTTTGTCTCGTCCTTGTGTTGTTCTACGTTCAGTCTTCGAACCGTGTCGGATTGAGTTGTAATGTGAGCCGTTTTTCTGCCTCAGAGCCATGACCCCGTCTTCAACTTCGTCTGTCAAAAACAACAACAATAATAACAACAGAGATGTCATGACTGATCAGCCAGCCAGCCTGCTCACCGCTCTTAAGGTCACCCTGGATCGCGTCTAGACCCGTATCGACGCCCTGGAAAACAAAGAAGCTGGAGGACATAATACTCCACCTTTGACTGATACTGAGAAGAGGCTAAAGCTCTTGGAAGAACAGCTCCTAGCCCGGGGTAACAATATCCATCTTGAGAACAACCAAAGGTTCGATCCTGTTGGGGATCAATTACCTGACAACTTTAGCCTAACTGATGTACCTAAGTTCAAAGGAGTGGAGGACCCGCTCAATCATATACGTTCCTTCAAAGACTACATGGCCATTAAAGGGGTCAAACAGGAGCTCTTCACCCGGATCTTCCCATCATCCTTGGAACCGATCCCTCGCCAATGGTACTACTCCCTTGACCCGAAAAACCTTACTACCTAGGATGAGGTCGCAGTTGAATTTGCTAAGCAATACACTGACAATGTTGAAATCCAAGCCAATACCCGTACCCTTGAGGTCCTAACCCAAAACGACAAGGAGGGATTCACCGAGTTCTTAACCCGTTGGAGGAGGGTAAGTACTCAGCTGGTCAGCAAGCCGAGTGAATCGACTTTGGTGGAAAAGTTCGTCAACAATCTCCGCCCAGTGTATGCCAACTTACTGAGGTACCAAAATATCAAGACCTTCCAAGATCTGCAAATTCTGGGGGCACGCATTCAAGATGACCTCCGGGAGGGTGTCTTGGCCAAGACTACTGGCAGAGGCTACCAAGGATCCACCTCAGCCGGGTCTCGCCCTTACGGCCAAACAAACAAGATCGATGAGGTCAACCTCGTTGAACCATCTGCTAAGAGAGCTGAGCGCCCCCAAAGAGTGTTCACTAATATAGGGTCAACTTACGCAAGTGCTCTGAAGAGGCTCATGGACCAGGGAAAGTTACAACCAATCGGACCCAGCCCGGATCCGACCGATGCTAAGAAATCCCGCTTCTGGAACCCCAATGCCTATTGTCAGTACCATCAAGGGAAAGGGCATGATACAGAAACCTGCTTCAAACTCAAACACATCATCCAAGACATGATTGAGAAAGGGGAGTTACCTTTACCCCCGCCGACTAAGCCAAACAACAAAATGAATCCTCTGGGAATCCACGCTATCTCCAACGATGAGCCAACTCAGGACTGCTCACACCTCATCCTGCTAGTTGATGACGAGGTGAATGCCTTGGAGAAAGATCCCTCGGACGGGATATTTGTGTTCAGTGCAGCCACTATGCTCACCCTGTTCCAACAGGTTGAGGAAGCCATAGCCAGCCTCTCCGAGAGGATTACCCGACTTGACGATGCCTACCGCCGGCTTATCTTCAATCCTCCGCCACCACGCCCGAGGGAGAGTCCCTCGAGCGCCCAAAACTACTCTTACCTAGACGGATTGCTCCCGCGACCATTCTGGCATGCACCTCACAATAGTTATCCTCACAATAATCAAACCTACAAAAACTACCCTCACAAAAATTACCCTCACAAAAATATCCCTCACAAAAACTGCCCACCAAGAAATACCCCTCCAAGGTGCCTTCGAGATCCTGAAATCAACGGCATCTGGAGAGACGACGTTGAAGATGTCTACCTTGTCCCAGAGAAAGGGAAACGGGCAAAAGAGATCGGTCACCTTACCCGGTCCGGACGCCCCTATCAGAACCCGAACAATCCAATGGTCGTTCCAACAACAAACAACCAAGTTGTCTCGGAAGTAGACACTCAACCAAAGGCTCCTGAGAATTCAATCCTCAAACAGCTTCAGAAGGCAAAAGCCGAGATCTCGATCTGGCAACTGATCGCGACATCCTTTGAACATCGACAGGCTTTGCTACAAGCCTTGGGAAAACTAATTGTGCCCTCAACCTCTTCCCCTAAAGAAATAGTGCCACATATGACAAGGGATGCCCCTGACTTGAACAACCCAGTCGTCTTCTCTGACGAAGATATTCCTCCCTTCGGAGCCAATCATAACCTTGCCCTGTACATTACCGTACAATGTCTCAAGAAGAATGTACCCATGGTCCTTGTGGATGATGGATCCGCGGTAAATGTCATTCCCCTCAAGACTGCTCACAAGCTGGGTATTAAGAAAGCTGATTTGGTCCCGACAAACCAAGGAGTACGCGCCTACGACGGCACTCGTCGTAAGGTCGCGGGGCTCATCACTCTAACTGTCGCAACCGGACCGCTGGAAAGGCAAACCAGTTTTCAGGTAGTCGACATCGACGCCTCCTTCAATACACTCCTGGGACGTCCCTGGATTCACGTCGTCAAGGCGGTTACCTCGACTCTCCACCAGAAAATCAGGGTCCCCTTCAACGGGAAAACAATCACAATTCCTGCTTCCCCGATCAAAGCTGTCATGAGAAAGGGAATAGCCTCCCAGACCATTAAGGAAGATGATAATGAAATGTGGGGATTTCAAGCTGCGAATGCCATAACTAATGAATCAACACCCTTTGAATGTGACCCGTTTGCCAACCTCACGGTCAACCGCATCATGATGCGCCAGGGTTACTTCCCGGGTTTGCCCCTCAATCCACTGAAGAGCACCTTACCTCCCTTGAAACAGGCTAAGGTCCGCAACATTCCCTTCGGACTGGGATATGAACCTACCAATGAAGATATCCAGGAGATAAACCTCCTAGTTCAAAAACGCAAGAAGCACGGAGTTATCCTCAGTCCCTATCATCTGACCCTCAATGGATACTTTGTCCTCGAGGGAGAATCAGAGCTCTACCATGGTTTTCCGGAGCCGATCTATGACTCTATAGCCAAGGCTAGGTACCCGGGTGTGGAAGTCTACTAGGACTGCTACTTCATCCCCGACAACACCGAAACTCCATCAAGTTAGTCTAATCCATCGTCATGCCTCGATGGACAAGCTGTCACCCTCCTCTTTGGAGAGGATAATATTAAGCACCTCGACTATGAGGACATCATCAACATCGCCCTGAAGGACAATCAGTTTGACCCAACTGCCTTGATCTCCGACACTGACCCAAAGAAAGCTACACAAGGCTGGAGGAAGACCGTTAAGTGGACAGATCGCCAAGGCCGCATTCTCAAAATCACAACTGGAGAAGGCCCTATGTTCAAAGAGGGAAGCGAAGAAGAATCTGAATCTGAGTCTGAGTCGGAGTCTGAGTCTGTCATAGCTTCTAATACTCCTGATGTCCTAGTCAAGGTCCCCTTCCCACTATTTTATCATAAAGTGATGGCTGATGTAGGGGCTGAGTCTACTATGGTCACCCCCACTCCCATTAAAGGTGACAACCTAGAGCCTGTTCCAGGGGCCACCTCCTCTGCTGCGTCGCCTCTAACCGACCATGAGATGTCTGTCGTCTCTGAGATTTTTGCTGTGTTCTTAATGAACGCTAAGTTTGCTTAAGACTCATCTCAATTTAACTGCAATGTAATTCTGAATGAGTATGAGGAATTTGACTTAAGTGACTACCCACCTCACCTGGCCAAAGAACTTGACAAACGGGAAACCAGAACCCCCATCATTAAGGAGACCGAACCTATTAACGTAGGAACCGACAACACACCTCAAGAACTTAGGATAGGGACAACCCTGGACCCCTCGGAAAGACAACAGTTCATTGACCTCCTCAACGAATACAAGGACGTATTCGCCTGGTCCTACAGAGACATGCCTGGGATTGACATGGAAATTGCAGAGCACCGGATACCCATTAAGCCCGGAGCTAAACCTATGAAGCAGAAGCTACGCCGGATGCGTCCTGAATGGGCCCTAAAAATCAAGGAAGAAGTGGATAAACAAGTCAAGGCTGGTTTCATCAAAGTGTCTGAATACTCTGATTGGGTGGCCAACATTGTGCCCGTACCAAAGAAAGACGGAAGAATTCTGGTTTGCGTCGACTTTAGGGATCTGAACAAGGCGAGTCCAAAGGACGACTTCCCTTTGCCACATGTTGACATTCTGGTGGATAACACTGCTGAACATGCTCTCCTATCATTCATGGACGGGTATGTCGGATACAACCAGATTAAAATGGCAGAGGAAGACATGCACAAGACTGCGTTCACTACACAGTGGGGTACATACTGCTACACGGTCATGCCCTTCGGTCTTATCAACACCGGGGTTACTTATCAAAGAACCGCTACCACTCTCCTACATGATATGATGCACAAGGAGGTAGAGGTGTATGTCGATGATATGATTATCAAATCAAGAGAACGGGACGGCCACATCAACGCCCTTCGAAAATTCTTCGCTCGTCTGCGGAAGTATAACATGAGACTAAATCCTCTGAAGTGTGCATTCGGGGTAACCTCCGAAAAACACTTGGGACATGTCGTCAGGAAAAGAGGCATCGAGATTGATCCAACCAAAATCAAAGCCCTTCAACAAATGCCTCGGCCTAGGAACTAGAAGGAGATTTGGGGATTTCTTGGTCAGGTCCAATACATCAGCCTCTTCATTCCCAAGCTCACCATGATTTGTGAACCAATATTCAAGTAACTTCGCGCCTCCGATCACACCGATTGGGACGACGATTGTCAAAAGGCCTTCGACAGAATAAAGGAAATCCTATCCAAACCTCCTGTCCTCATGCCACCTCAACCGGGGATTCCTCTATCCCTATATCTGACTGTTACCAACACGGCCATGGGAGCTATGCTAGCACAAACAGTCGACGGCGAAGGACGAGCCATCTACTACATCAGCAAAAAGTTCATCGAGTACGAGACAAGGTACACTCAACTGGAAAAGACATGCCTTGCCCTAGTATGGTCAACAAAGAAGCTGCGGCATCACATGCTCAACTACACGGTCCACATCTACTCCAAGATGGACCCGGTTAAATATATCTTCGATAAACCCGTACTAAACCGAAGGCTGTCTAGGTGGACACTCATGCTGTCCGAGTTTGATCTCAAGTTTGTACCCCTCAAGGTTATAAAGGGAAGAGCAGTCGCCGATTTCCTGGCAGAGAATCCCGTCAACGAGGATCTAACGACCGACACATGGTCGCTTCCTGACGAAGACATCCTTGTGCCGATTCCGACGCATGGGACCTATACTTCGACGGTGCATCTAATATGAGAGGCTTTAGGGTAGGAATCCTTCTAATATCGCCAGAGGGAGAACATGTCCCGATCTCGGTCAAATTGGACTTCGCCGTCATCAACAATGTCGCTGAATATTAAGCATGCCGCATCGGCCTACAAGCAGCCATCACACTTGGCATCAAGAGATTGAGGGTCCATGGTGATTCCTCGCTCATCATCAATCAGGTGTCCGGGTCATGGAAAATCCGAAGTGACAGTTTAGCTCCCTACCGAGCAAAGATCAATCAAGAGGCTGAGTTCTTCGACCAAATCGACTATTTCCACTTGCCACGAGAGAAATATCAATTTGCTGATGCCCTGGCAAAACTTGTCGCGGTCGTCAACATACTTGACGACATGACATCGATGCCCCTATGTGTCGAGAGAAGGAGCGAGCCAGCTCACATTTGTGCCATCAACGACGACGAGGAAAGCCATGATGAACCTTGGTACAGAGCCATCCTCAACTACAAAACCAAAAACGAATTCCCTCCCAACTCTGACCCAAGAGGACAAAGAGCCATCCGTTTACTTGCATCACAATTCGTGATAAACCAAAATCAACTCTACAAAAGAACACCCCAAGGAATTCTCCTCCTTTGCATTGACCATCACAAAGCCAAAAAGGTCATGGGAGAGGTCCACGATGGGGAATGTGGCCCTCACATGGGCACAATGATGCTTACCCGAAAAATCAAGCGGCTAGGTTACTACTGGACCACCATGGACGCGGATTGTCGTAACTACGTCAAGCATTGCCACAATTGCCAAATCTTCGCCAACATACAACACATACCGCCATCCCTTTTATACACAATGACCTCACCCTAGCCTTTCTCAACCTGGGGCATCGACATCATCGGGAAAGTCAACCCGGTAGGCACCAAGGGGCATTGTTTCGTCCTCGTCGTCATCCACTACTTCACCAAATGGGTGAAAGCGCAGTCATATGCAGTCTTGACCGCCAAGCAAGTGGCCAAGTTTATCCAAAACAACATCATCTGCCAATATGGGATACCCCATGAAATCATCAGCGATCAAGGCTCTCACTTCCGGGCGGAAACTCAGGCCTTGCTGGACAAATACAAAATCAAACAACATCGATCATCCCCCTACCGTCCCCAAACCAACGGAGAAGTCGAGGCATCTAACAAAACTCTTGTCACCATTATCAAGATAATGCAAGACAACTATCGCGATTGGCAGAGCAAGCTCCCATTCGCACTCTGGGGATACCGAACCTCAATCCGAACACCGACAGGCGCCACACCCTTCCACCTAGCATATGGCATGGAGGCGGTTCAACCGGTAGAGTTAGAGGTCCCTTCTCTACGCATCCTACTGGAGAGTCAAGTCCCTGAGGTGGAATGGACCCGTCGAAGGTACGAGCAACTCACTCTTCTAGACGAACGGCGACTCAACGCCTTGCACAACGTCCAGCTATACCAACGACGTATACAACGGGCATTTAACAAGAAGGTCAAACCCAGGAACATCCAAGAAGGCGACTTGGTCCTCAAGTCGGTTCGTCCACCGTTACCCGTCGATCCGAGGGGAAAATTCAAACTCAACTGGGTCGGGCCATACCTGGTCAAGAAAATACTTTCGGGGGGGCGCAGTGAGACTGTGTGACCTAGATGGGGAGGATTTTAAAAACAAGACCAACCTAGACCAACTCAAGAAATACTACCCTTGAACCATAGCAACCAACGACCTAGCCTAGTTTTACAACTAGCAACCACCTCAACCCTTTTCAAGTAAAGTTCCTCAACGCATTCTGATTTGATATTGCATGTTTTATCGAGTCTAAGTTATGGCACCTTTCCGGTTTCAAATGTCCTTTGATCTGTCAAAGGCAACATCCATTTGCACTAAAACAAAAAAAAAACCCCTAAACTATGACCGTGGTTTGATTTCACCTCTTCAGGTGGATACGTAGGCAGTCCCTCTTATACATGAGGGATACAACCACAAAACCCAATAAAATCTACAAAACATTTCGAAATACGATCATGGTTTGATTTCACCTCTTCAGGTGAATACGTAGGCAGTCCTTTCTTACACAAGAAGTATACAACCATCCCTTGTAATAAAAAAAACAACCATCCCCATAATCAAAAAAACGTCACCCACATACAAAACATCATCCCCATCAAAAAGGAAAGGGAAAAGCATTCCCCTTTCCCACAAAATACAACAATAAGCTTTTCTCCCTTCCTCACAAAATACCACTTTCCCAAGTGCAAATGTTTAGGATAATTCAAATCGAATTGCCTTTACAAAATGGATGGAAGAAACAAGCGTTCACAAATTTTGACACAAGCAATCCTCTTATTTAATTAATAATGGGAGGGATTACAATTTCACCAACAAATAAAGATCGACGAGTCTATAACTTGTCAAAGCTAAGGTGTCAACTAAAACACCTCACATAATAAAACTAGCATAAAACACACAATAACTAGCTAGTACAACATAATAAAAATTAACAACACTAATACAACATAATAATAAAATGGGTAACGGAGGTCTTCACTCTTCCATTCTACCCTTGCCTTTTCCCTCGGGGTACATCTTCCTCTTGTTCTTCTTGTTGGCCCGCCTAGCATGGATTTCCTCCTCGAAACGGATCCTCAACGGATCTAAGACGGCGACGGCCTCCGGTCTAGCACAAGACCTCATGTTCGGCCCAAAACGAGCCCATGCACGGCCCACCATGTTCTTGGGACCCGAGCTTCTCCTCTTTGGTGGTCTTATCACATCGGGGCTAGCCCCATTAATATACTCCTCAAAGAAGGCACGGTTGGCCATGCCAACCTCTCGATACTTCAAGTCGACAACCTCGTCCTTACGGAATTTGGACCTCTCTTCCAAGGACTGAGCTCATGACTACTTGACATAAGCGGGAGTCACCCACGTCGTGGCAACAGGGTCTGGTCCCTCCCAAAGAGGCCGAGTGGCCCACCACCTTTCGAAGACCTCCACAAGCTCGGAGTTCCGAAAAACATTCTCTTGGACAAGGGTATCTTGAGCGGTCACCTTTTGTTGACGCCCCATTTGCCTCATGAGCCTTTCGGGATAAATGAAGGAAGCGACCTTCAAACCCACCACCATCAAAGAACGAGGACTAGCACCCGAAGCGGGGAACCCCGTGAAGGACCTCAAGTGCCACCATGGCACCATCCAACGGATGTGAGGACCACCCTCCTCCGCCAATCTTGCGGCCCAACAAGCCTCGGTAGAAGCAAAACTATCCGAGTACAACTTCTTCCTCATGGTAAGGTGACGGAAGGAATAAGAAGAAGATTCAACCGGAGGCTCTACATACCTTAGCCTCTCCAATAGCCACACTTGGAGGATCCTTGGGGATCTGAACGAAGGAGCTTCTCCACAAGAGCCTTCCTTGTCTAAGGCTTGGATGATCTCGCCAAGCACCAACCACGATGGATCTCTACCATGCTCCATTTGCTCAACCACATGAATAAGGGTCATGCTACCATAACATTTTGGCCCCTCCTTCTTCAAAACATCAACAAAGAGGTACACATGGATAAGGCAAAAGGAAAGAGCCTTCTCCTAGCCACCTACAAAAAACTGACATCTAATCGGTTTGAAAAGATGTTGATAAGAGCCAACATATCCACACCATGAGGAGCAAGGAGGAAGTTGACTTGACTCGTCGACAAACCCAACATGGAACGGAATTTCTCCTTATAGCACAACCGAGTAGGAGGAAGCACCGGAACACAACCCGGCCACCCACCAATGGCTCCAACTACTTCAGCAAGAGGACAAATTTCACCCTTCGCGAAAACGAAAACATGGTGTTTCGAATCCCAAAACCGAGAACATGCTTCGAGAAATGAGGGGTGCACCTTAACTTGACGGAGCACCAACAATTGACCAACTCCCATGCAAACGAGTTGATACTTTTCGGGAGGCGACAAATCCCGGCACCATTGTCGCAATGCATTCTCAAAAGCATCCATGAAATATTTTCGTGGAAGAAGAAGAAGAAGTTTTGTAGAGATGTTTTTGTGTTTCAGATGATGAAACAATGAAGCGCAAACATCACTATTTATACAAAAATGATCAGCGCGTTTTTCAGAAAAAAGGGAGAGTTGGCTTCCATCGCCAGGCAGCTCGCGCCTCTTTAGGCCTTCCTCAGGATTCCCGCTTTTGACTTGTCTCTTTCAAGATGTGTTTTCTCCTGACACCTCAAACCTCCCGCCAGGACGCTCGCGCCTCTTCGGGATGATCCAGGACATTTTGTGTTTCCTCACCCTCACATTTCCTTGTTTTCGCGTTTTACGAAATCCGACACGGTTTCCATGACGCAGCTTTAAGCATACGGATTTTTCTTTCTTTTTTAAAAAGGGGGAAGGGCTAGTCGCCTCGATCAGTGATGGATCGTTTCCATGTCAATCAAAATTCCGAAAATATTTTCGCTTTTTCACGATTTTCCATCAAAATAAAAATCGAAAATTAATAACACGACATCAGTTTTCCTCCAAAATTCAAGCACTCACAAATTCGAGTCTTGACCTCAAAAATCAAATATGCTCGTAAAAATATTTTCTAAAAATTCATCCCTGACGGTTTGAGTTTGAATTTTTCGAGTCACAAATCAATTTCAACATTCGATGCAATTTAATTCACGACACGAGTTAATTGCTCAATTTTCAAATTAATTCCTTTTATCTAAAGTGACGACTTGTCGCGGAATTTTCAAATATCATATCATTTCAAATTTCAAATTTTAACTCCAAGTCATCATGGTTAATTTTTGTTTTTCAATTAAATGCTTCTACGTGTTTACGTTTATGTATGTGTGCTATTTGTTGCCTGTTTTCTACACTAACGATGCAGGAACTGGTGCAAAGCAAAAGGAGAATCGACAGCCGACAGCGCTCCTCCGAAACACAACACAAAAAAAGCCAAAAATCACAAAATGAGCCACAATCCAAAAACACATATATACAAACCGCCTCACGCAAAATACATCGAGACACATTTGATACGGACAACTGACCGTACAAACAAGATCCAGTACAGACATCTATCATACAGACACTGGCCTAAAACAACTATCTATCATACAGACATTGGCCTAAAATAACCATCTATCATACATACACTGGCCTAAGACAACGAACTGGGGGCTATCCGCCACCTACCGAACTAAGCACTCTCTATCCTCTCAAACAGAAAAGAAAGGGAGCAACACAAGAGACAGAGGAGCAACAACGGAAGCAGAGGTGGTTACCATGACGGTAATACCTCGTTCCTGCTCCACGACAAAAAGAAAAATGATGCCTGGCAGACTTCAGACGACACGACAACCGAGGATCATAACCCAGCACATTACCCCGACGTTGACCTCCAATCAGCAGAATTCAAGAGTGAAAGAGGACCATGACAACGGACACTACCCCGATGTTGGCCTCCAATCACCAGAATTCGACAACGATCAAAAGTGGCAACATGGGATAACACGCCCATATTGAACCCCACTCATCGGTCATCCGAACCTCTGCAGACAACGACCAACGATCGATACTCGATCATTGGTCGGGAAAAGGCCGCTAAGGAGAAACACAACCAAGCCTATAATAAAAAATAGTCGACCCTCCCCCTCCAGGATCATCTTCCTCCTCTAAGGCCTCAACGACGGACCCCGTAGGTCCCAAATGGTACCCTGCGATCAAAAGAATAAACACAAAAACGTCAACCGAAATTTCGGCGTTATGACGGCGTAAATCGGACAAACCCGGAACAAACAAATAACCTGCAAAGCAAAGCAAGGGCAACCCCGCCCAAATCCAACCAAACAAAACAAAAAACAATTCACAAAAACGCACAAAAAAAAACAACGACTCGCCCTTCTTTTCAAGCAAAAGACGAGTCAAAACAACAAACAAAAATGGCATCTCAAGACCCACACAAGGTCCGCCAAAAACCCAAAATACATTCCCAATGCAATGAGGAATTTTTCTACAGCTCAAAAAAGCAATTTATACGCCAATTTGAGCACAAATCGGTCAAAAATTCAAAAACGACCACAAAGAGGCAAACGTGATTTTATCACGCCTCAAGGTGACCTAAACTACCAATAAGGTCCATTTGAAGGCAAACTGACTCAATTCAAGCCCAAATAGGCGATTATTTTGTCAGACATAAGACCGTCACAAAAGGCAAGAATTCCAATTTTGCCCACAATGCCCAACAAAGGTCCACAATGGCAAATACGGTCTTTCCCGACTACAATGCAACCTAATGGGACCCACTACCCAAGCAAATAAACTTGGCATTGTGAGATGAGACGGTTTCTCCACCTCACTCACGTTTTTTTAGCATATGGAGCGGGAACTGGGACCAAAATGCAAATTAAAAGCACCCCTATACTCCTAAACGGGTTCCTAACCTAATGCAATCATCAATTTCACTCGAAATGGGCTAAATCAAAAACGCCCAAATCAATTTTCTAGAGTAAAATTTTTGCCCTAATTCAATCTATCAAATGACCAACGAATTTAAATGGATTCAAGGGGAAATGCATACCTTGAGATGAAATTATGGTCGATAGCACGAATGGAGGTGAGCAAAGGTCCTTTAATGGCGGATTTCGCATCGAAGGATTGAAGATGAATGATGAATGACGAGCAGCCAAGCCTCGCGTCTTTTACAGAAAAACAGGGAAGCCCCTTGGTTCGCCAGGATGCTCGCGCCTAAACCAGGCCTCCCCTTGCTCTATTCAGCGAATTTTGGGCTTTGGCCCAATTTCCCGTAATAAACTTCAAGTTTTCAATGACGATATTAAGGACCGTCATTTTCCCAAATACAAAAAACAAATAGTGAAAATATAAATTCACTATTTTCCATCAAAAATTTCAAACAAACGGCGATCAAAACCGCCATTTTCCCTTCAAAAAAAAATATAATAGTGAAGATTCAAAATTCACTATTTCCTCAAAATTCAAACGACGGCAATCAAAACCGTCAATTTCAAAAAACATAATAGTGGAATCAAAATTCACTATTTTCCTTCAAAAAAAATTTTCAAAAATAATAGCGAAAATTCAAATTCGCTATTTCTCCAAATTAAACGACGGAAATTAAAACCGTCATTTCCAAAATAATAGTTGGAAATTAAATTCCGCTATTTCCCACACATGTCAACGGCAGCACATAAACCGCCACTTCAAAATAATAGTGAACATTTCAAATTCACTATTTCCTTCAAATGTCAACGGCGGCACATAAACCGTCACTCCAAACGTGATAGCAAAATTCAAAATTTGTTATTTCCTTCAAAACTCAAACAAACGGCGATTAAAATCGTCACTTCAAATTCAAACAAACGAGTAGTGGAAGTTCAAATTCACTATTCCTTCAAATGTCAACAGGGGGCTTCCTCGCGGAACCCGCTTATTTCAACAACATTGATAGTGAAATTCAAAATTCACTATTTTCACGGCGGCATCACGAGTTCGCTACTTTCAAAACAAGCCCATTCAACGCGGCTATTCTCACGGTCGATCAACCACCGCTTCATGGCTGGCGAGCCTTATAACGCATCGCGGCTGGCGAGCCCTCCTTAGATACGCTCCATGGCTGGCGAGCCTTACAACGCATCGCGGCTGGCGAGCCCACCTCCTATACGCACCAAGGCTGGCGAGCCTTACAATGCATCGCGGCTGGCGAGCCCTCCTCAGATAAGCACCATGGCTGGCGAGCCTTACAACGCATCGCGGCTGGTGAGCCCTCCTTAGATACGCCCCATGGCTGTCGAGCCTTACAACGCATCGCGGCTGGCGAGCCCTTCTCATATACGCACCATGTCTGGCGAGCCTTACAACGCATCGCGGCTGGCGAGCCCTCCACAGATACGCACCATGGCTGGCAAGTCTTACTACGCATTGCGGCTGGCGAGCCCTCCTTAGGTATGCACCATGGCTGGCGAGCCTTACCCCGCATCGCGGCTGGCGAGCCCTCCTCACATACGCACCACAACTGGCGAGCCTTTGTCCGCATACGTGCAAGGACATATCTGAAGATGCCTCAGGTATGACTCCTTCTTATGGCTGGCGAGCTTTTGTACGTAGTCTAACGGACTTTAAACGACCCGCACGGATAGTCGACAGACTAAACTGTTCCCGACGACAGGTCCTAGGCTCGTACCCTCGAGTCGCCTTGGCGTCTCCCTTCCCGACGGCAGGTCCTTGGCCCGAATCCTTTCGAGCCGCCTTGACGTCGCTCGGGTCTCTGGGTTGTAATCTTCGATTGACCTGGGGGCTCTACTTTGACTTTGCCCTGTCCAAGCCTCAGTCAAAATGGAGGCTCTATAGATACCCAGTATCTACTGAGACTTCAACAAACACCCGATGATTATCAGACTATAACATGCTTTGGAATCGCGGCGTTTGATCGACGGTTTGTGTACAATTTTACGTCGGAAAACTTAAAACGATTTCGAAAATAAAACATTTCAAAAATACCTAGAGTCTTTAATGCACGACGACGGGGTCGCAATGACACTAACTAGAGTCAAAACCGACACCGGACCAAAAACCGGCTCAAAAATTCAAATCCCGACTCCAACAACGAGTCAAACCGAGTCAACCACAAAAAAAAAAACATTCAACGCCTTCTATGCTAAGATTTCCCGGATTTATGAATGGTCAAGTACCAAACATATGACTACAAATCCTAGGATAGAACAAATCATGATTGCTCTTGTGTGAAAGTGACAGGACAACTCGAAGAACCGCGACGTGGCTCGCGCCTCTTTGAGCAGCCCAGGTGGCCACGTCGCTCAAAACTCACACAACCACTCATTTTCCTATAAATACCCCTCAAATGCCCCCATTTGAGAACTTACGCGAGTGTCCGCCCCCTCTTTTCTCCCTTAAAATTCGCGACTCGACTTCTTAAGTCACAACCCGACGCGTATTTACGACCTACCGATCGTAAATACAAGCCTTACACATTGTTTGGTACCCTCATCGTGCATTAAATCACTTGACCGACCACTTCGACCACTACACCGTCACTAATCTTAATAAAATACTCTTTTTACTTACCAAAACGATTTTAAACCGAATCTTTTCCGACCAAACGAGTTGTTACACTTACGTCGGTTTCTCGCCATAACCAAACATGTAAGTATGAGGGTGTAAAAATTCTTCTTTTATCATGTCTTCATTTGTTTCATGACTATAACATGCTAAAACATGCATAACATGATCCAAAACATGGAATAAACGAGCCAAAACTGATTTTTGGCCTGAGACAGAAGCCCCTTGGTTCGCCGGCTTGCCCGCGCCTGAATGGGGTGTCCAGGTCAGAACTCAACCGTGTTTGTTCTCGTCATTTCCCTTTAATTCATTTTTATATTTACAATCGGTTTTTACTACTTCAATTATTTCTGAACCTTTTTATTTCATTTGTTTTAACCATAAAATATTTTTCACCCTTGGTTCCTCATACCATGACGGTTAAATCCGGGTTTCGGTGATAATATTTGGTTAATAACATTTAAAAGGTATTTAAAGCCTTTTATTTCATTTTTGGGAGGTATTTTAAAGTCTTTCATCATTTCTTTACATTTTCAAAACAAGCATATTAGTCACCAACACAAAGTCATCCTTGGTTCTACATACCATGCCGGATTTTAACCCGGGTACGATGATGAGTATCGACTAATTATATTCAAATGAACTTAAAATAATTAGTTCATAATTATTTTCAAAACTATTCATGTCAAGCTTCTCAAGTCGAACCCGACACCGAATATCATCAAAATAATGATGATTATTCGAGTCTCGTTCCTCAAATCAACAAATGCAGTCTAAAGGACCCTTTCAAATCAAATCGGGTCAAATACCCATTTTTCAATATGTTTTATAAACGTTTTTTAAAAGGTCAGAATACGGCATACAACCGTTGGTTGACCCGCACCTAAACAGGCCCCTTCTTTCTGATTTTCAAAACCAGGGGAGACCCCCTTGCATCGCCAACAGGCTCGTGCCTCATGTGGCCGCCTGGTGCAGGGTCTGTTCCCTTTCCAGCATCAGTCTAGGATGATCCCGACTTCGGTTAGCCCGGATATAGGACGGATTAGATGACTATTTGGTCATTCAAAATCATATTTGCAAAATGCTTTACTAAGAGAAACGGATCACGTTATGCACCATAAACCTAATACGGTAAATGGATGTTTAATTTCCGTCTTGCATGCAAATCAACCATTAATCCAACTCGACATCTTATACTTGATATTTGGATTAAATCAACCGACTTAGAAAGCTCTCACCTATTAGGTTTAAATTATTGGATGCGCATTCATGCATTTAAACCGTTTTATCAACTTTTGCATTCAACCAACCAAGATCGATCAGTAGAGGCCGCTACCACGGGCGGGATTGGGTGTCTGATTAAAGGGCTTCCCAATACGTACCTTTACCTCTTACTCAGAAACTTTGGATTGTGGACGACCTTATCCAGGGCATACGAGAGTCATTCTAGAGATAGGATGCTAAAGAGGAACGATTTCCTTATCTTTAGTACCTATGTCAAACGCTGCTTTGTACTCCGATTTGACCGAGGTATAAAGTGGATTTCGAACGGGTTCCAAGCATCCCACAAATGCTTGGTGGCGACTCCGAACATCTCTAATCGTTTCGAGACCCTTACCGAGATGAAACCGACCGATCTAAAACGATCCGGTCGAAAGCATTTTTACGCCGCTGAGCGTGGCTTTCAAAATACCGCTGCATGCCCGCAGATCGAACCGGGCATGCAGGTGGGCCATGTCCACATAAATTCAAGTCTTCTCTGCATTTGTATAAAGCCCAGATATATTAGCAAAATTATCCAAAGCTTTCTTTATAGCACAAACAGAAGGACAATATCCTCTAATGAATATCATGAGATCATCTGCAAAAATTAGGTGAGTGAGGTGAAGCTTGCTGCACTTTAGGTGGTAGGATACCTACCTTTCAGTACATAGCTTTCTGAGGAATTTAGACAGAATTTCCATGCTAAGTACAAATAGATAAGGGGATAATGGATCCTCTTGCCTAACTCTACTCTTACCTTAGAAAAAACCTGAAATACCTCCATTGACTTTCAAACATAACCAAGTATTAGTGATACAGCGCATCACCCATTTCCTAAATTGATCAGGGAAACCATAACCTAAAAGCATGGTAGCAATGAAATATCCCATTGTAAAGAATCAAATGCCTTTTTATGTCAACCTTGATGAGATATTTGGGTGAAATATGTTTCCTGTTATGACCTTTTACAAGGGACTAAGACAACATTATGTTTTCAAATATATTTCTTCCCTTAATGAAGGCAGCTTGCTCCTCTCTAATGAGAGTAGATATGACTGATAGGAACATATTTGCTAGAATTTTACTTACTGTTTTGTAAAAAAAGTAAAACAAGATATTGGCCTGAAATCCATAATAGAGGAGGCCACTTGTCTTTTAGGGATGAGGGTTATGAGAGTGGAATTTGCTTGCTTTGCCATATGCCCAGTCCTGAAAAGGTTTTGAATTGCATTAAAAAAATCAGTCTCAATAATATCCCAAGAAACTTTAAAAAAGCCAGATGAGAATCCATTAGCCCCTGGGCTACTTTTTGAATCAATGCCAAAAATAGCAGCTTTTATTTCCTGCTTGGTAATTTCCTTGATCAAAATGCTTTGATGCTCTTGGGTTAGTCTAGGATCATAGCTCATCAATTTTGAATCCAGACCAGAAACATTACTCTTTGTCCCTAGGAGGTATTTATAATAATCTTTAAAAGCTTCTCCTACCTTCTTCATACCCTTATGGGATAATCCATAAGAATCCTTTATTTCTCCTATCATTTGTTGATGCTTCCTCTCAACAATTTTAGCCAAAAAAATACTTAGTTACTATCAGAGTTTTGAACATTATGAATTTTAGCCCTTTGTTGAAGGATATTCAACTCAATTCTCCTTAATTTGCCATAATTCGAAATCAAAATAATTTCCTCTTGGATAAGGGTGTTAAAGAAAGGATTATTAGACGGAGCTTCCTGACATTTTTGTAAAATAGCTTTGGCTGCTTTGACTTTACCAGAGATATTTGAAAATTAAGATATGTGAAGATAGGTTAGGGCATGTTTTACCTTTTTCAACTTTGCAAAAAGAAAAAAGATGGGATTTCCTTGCATATTAAGTGTAACACCCCCATTTATCCAAGAGCCTTAGCTATGCATTCCCAGATAAATAGAACTATTACCATCTCAGTTTCCTGAGGCAGTGAATACAAAGATAACAATCCAAAGGTACTTTATTGAAATATAACGTTAAATTGTTTTATTACAACTTGAATGAAAGTCTGAATTAAATATAAATTACAGTACGGCAGCGGAAGTAAATGAAACTAAACATAATATAATTATAGTCTGATAACTAGGTGACACTAAACTCCTCAGATCCAAGCTCACACGTCCCAATGCTCTCAGCTAAACAATTACTTGTTATTTTAATCTGCTCCTCATTTAACCAGAAATATTAAATGGTTCAACACAGGATGCCATCAATTAAAGCAGGCATCAATTTTATTTGACAATAGAAGCAAACACGTCAACCAAAAGGTCGAGTACAATAACTAGCAACAACAATCACAATGATAAAGAATGATATGACATGATATGATATGATATGATATGATATGATATGATATGATATGATATGATATGATATGATATGATATGATATGATATGATATGATATGATATGATATGATATGATATGATATGATATGATATGATATGATATGATATGATATGATATGATATGATATGATATGATATGATATGATATGATATGATATGATATGATATGATATGATATGATATGATATACAAATGCAACTGAGCTCATAATCCGAAACTCTCGTTCATCCCGCCAATCCCTGGCCTGGGGTATACAAATAATCCAACCCAAAGTTGAGGTATTCATCATCCCAGAGACAAGTCCTGCAGAACCAGCCTGGGAAAACCAATACAAGTGCCATGCCAACAATAATAATCATCCCAGAACGAGTCTGAGGTATCCAATGCAAATGAAATGCCAATGATATGCCAACGTATAATAAATAAAAAAAATCAAGTCATCCTAGACACGAGGCTGAGGCATCCAGTAATAATAATCCACTTCTCCATAATTTCAACAATTCCACAATAGTAAACGTGATAGCCAATTAACACAATTTAAAGGCTAAGTTGAGTTGTTATCCTATCTTGAAAGCAAGTACTCCAATAATTCAAGCTAGCACAATAAAAAAGGCTCTTCTACAAAATCACCATCTAAATAAGATAGTAAATACACATAATTACTAACTAATTCAAATACATGATATGATAATACAATAAAACCCGTCTCAAGAACAAACCCAAACTCCCCATGAACTACACGGTTTACCCGTGTTCAACACCCCACAAACAACCCCCTTACAACAACTCCTAGCCACGGCAAACCGCCACCCATATACCATCATTCCCTTGGTAGTCCACGGCCAACCACCAAGGTTTCCTACCATCCCCAACTAACATCACAACAGCCACAATACACGGCCAAAACCGTGTGCCCTGAACAACAACCACAACAACAAACATACCCTATACACTTACACGGTTTACACAACCGAACACCAGCAACAACCACCACCGTGGTCAGCCCTGACCCACGGTGAGACACCCCTGCAACACCACCCCATAACCAATGAGAAGACAACCTAGATCTGTTTTCAACACAGTGTACACGGCTAGCCAAAAGCCTTCCCTAAACACGGTCCAAACATTCACACAACACCTTAAATCCTAGGTCAAACCACCGTCCACGGCCAGGCAAGGGTGGTCACGGGTCAGTCAGTAGGGTGTTCAACTGCGTAGTTAATAAGATGAATTAATTATAAGACGGATTAGTTATAAGACGGTTTTAAGATGAACTTATCTTTAAGACAAATAAAGATGGTAATGCTCCCTTGAGTTTCTCCCTTCTAATTCTCCCTCTCTCTCTTAATAATTGGTGAGTTTGTGAAATTTATGTGGAAAAGTGAGATATGGAGAGGGGTTGGGTCATATTTATAGGAAAACATGGTAGGTGCGAAGCTTCTAGAAAGTTCCCTTTTCTTACTATGGTATACTATGGTATATTATTATTATTATTATTATTATTATTATTATTATTATTATTGTTATTGTTATTGTTATTGTTATTGTTATTGTTATTGTTATTGTTATTGTTATTGTTACTGTTACTGATTACTGTTACTGTTACTATTTGTAGATACCCGTATCCGTCGATATTGGAATTTATAGAGAACCCGACAAACACCCGATGATGATAGGACACATGTATTTATTAGTTGTCATTGTCATTATTTGGGCTCGTTTTACGAGGTAGAATGGGCGTCGTCGATGAAGTATTTTATTAATTTAAATGATATTTAAATTAATGTTTTTTTAGTGAGTTCATTTTATTAATTTAAATGATATTTAAATTAAAGCTTTTTTAAGGTGATTTCAATTTAATTTATCTTATTTTGAATTTATTTTTCCAAGTTTATTTTATTGAAAATAAAATAAATATTTGATTTGAAAAATCATTTTATGAATATATTTGATTTGAAAAGTCATTTATTTTAATGGATTAATTGATTTGAAAAATCGATTTTAAAAGCGAAGAAAACTCGTTTCAACCATGTGTTTTTGAGCTCGATTTTAGCTCGGTTTTTGAGCCCGTTTTCTTTGCGAATTGGCACGAATCTCGAGTACACTAACCAACCTAAGCCTCTACCCATCCACCCTTGTTCGAACCCCCTAACCACGGCCCAAATTCTCGTCCAAAACAGGCCCCAAACAGCCCGCACTAAACCGAGCAGCCCCCTGTTTTGGCAGCTCAATCCCGAGTCCAAAACCCGCTCCAAACACCACCAAAACCCATGCCCATTAACCCTAACCCATACCCTAATATCCTACCCATATTACCTTACCTTAATCACCAAGAAAAACCCCCAAACGAACCCTAGAAAACCCCCCAAAAGCTGCTGGACAGCAGCTATGTTCAGCAAGCCCGACTGCCTCTCCCTCTCTTTTACCCTACTTTAACTCCTTATAAATACCACCCCTTCACCATACATTCATTCCTCTAGGTTCTCCATACACCCTACCATCACCCATAAGCTTTAAACCTCAGAAACAAACCCTAAACATCCTTCAAAAACCATAAACAAAACCGACACACAAACTGAAACTGTTTGTGTGTCCTCTTCGAAAACCCTTTCGTTCCTCCATCAAAACTCCATAAAAATTCGAGTTTCTTGTTCCTAATTAACCACATAACATCCATCTACACATTAGACAAAGATTTACGAGCCAAATTGCCCTTGAGAGTCTCAAAAGGTGTCATGCCAATACTCGCATGGTAACTGTAATTATATGAGAACTCTATCAAATCTAACTTCTCCTTTCAAGATCTACCAAACTCAATCACACAGGCTTTCAACATATCCTCAAGTGCTTGTATAGTCATTTTAGTCTGACCATCAGTAGCTGGATAAAATGTTGTACTCATCTTCAACTACGTCTCCATCAAAGATTGAAACTCCTGCCAAAACTTAGAGATAAACCATGAATCACGGTCAGAAACAATATCCTTCGTTACACCATGAAGCTTCACCACATTTTTAACATAGGCTTTAGCCAACTCAGTTTTACTCCAAGTATCTTTCATAGGAATGAAGTGAGCCGACTTAGTCAAATGGTCCACTATCACCCAAATTATATTATTCCCTTTTTGAGTTCTTGGCAAACCCACAATGAAATCCATAGAAATGCTCTCCCACTTCCACTCATGTACATCTAAAGACTGAACTTTCCCTTGAGGTCTCTTATGCTCCCCATTCACCCTTTGACAAATTAAAGATCGAGCAACAAACTCGACCACCTCTTTCTTCACCCTTGGCCACCAGAATGTCTTCTTCAAATATTTATATAGCTTATATCCTCCAGGATGCACAAAATATGGAGTAGAATGAGGTTCCGTTAGAATCTTTCTCTTCAATTCCTCGTCTTCTGGCACACACCATCACCCATCAAATCTCAAACCCCCATCATCAGCTACGGAAAACCGTGACTCCATACCACTGCTCACGGCATCATGCCACCTCTCCATCTTTGGGTCATCCTTCTGCATCTCCCTGATTTCAGCATATAACTCAGGTTCAATGGTCAAGTCCCATATGGTATCTCCCTTCCTTAACATGAAAATACCCATCTTTCCCATCTCTTCATGTAACTTCACTCTTGACATTGCAGTACATAAAGCATGAATAGATTTCCTACTCAATGCATCTGCTACTACATTAGCTTTTCCCTTGTGATAGACTATCTCCATATCTTAATCCCCAATAAATTCAATCCACCTCCTATGCCTCATATTCAACTCCTTCTGGGTATAAATGTACTTAAGGCTCTTGTGGTCAGAAAATACCTTAAAAGTAGCTTCATAAAGATAATGCCTCAACAACGTCAGGGCAAACACCACTGCTCCCAACTCTAAGTCATGGGTAGGGTAATTCTCCTCATGAGGTTTCAATTATCTCGAAGCATAAGCTATACCTATCCTATTTTGCATCAGCACACACCCCAATCCATTCTTCGAAACATCGGTATAAACTTCAAAATTTTGACTTCCTTCAGGTAAAGCTAAGATAGGAGCTGTAGTCAGGCATTCTGTTAAGGTTAGAAATGCCTTCTCACAACTCTGATCCCACTTAAACCTATTCTCCTTCCTCATCAAAGTAGTCAAAGGCTTAGCTATCTTAGAGAAGTCCCTTACAAACCTCCTGTAATAGTCAGCCAACCCTAGAAAACTATGAATCTACCCCATATTTTTCGGCCTTTACCACTTTGGAACATCTTCAATCTTACTTGGATCCACAAACATCCCATCTTTTGACACAACATGACCCGGAAAAGCCATTTTCTCCAACCAAAACTCACACTTACTCAACTTAGGTTAAAGATTATTCTCCCTAAAGGTATGCAACACTATCCTGAAATGCTTCTCATGTTCCTCCTTATCCTTATAGTCACTAGGATATCATCGATAAAGACAACCACGAATTGATCCAAATAGGGACGAAACACTCGGTTCATTAAGTCCATGAACACGGCGGTGCATTAGTTAACCCAAATGGCATAACAACAAATTCATAGCGTCCGTATCTAGTCCTCAATGCAGTCTTAGGGATATCTCCTTCCTTGACTCTTAACTGATGGTATCCCAACCTCAAATCAATCTTAGAGAAGACCCCAGCCCCACTTAACTGGTCAAATAAATTATCTATCCGAGGTAAAGGTTACCGATACTTTATAGTCACATTATACACAGCCTCATACTCCCATCCTTTTCTTGATAAATAACACAGGTGCTCCCCTGGGTGACACACTTGGTCTCACATAGCCCTTATCTAACAACTCCTCTAACTACTTCTTAAGCTCCTCCAACTCCTTAGGTCCTATCCTCTCAGGTGCCTTAAAAATAGGTCCCATCCCAGGTTTCAAGTCAATGCCAGAGTCTATGTCCCTTTTCGGTGGTAACCCTGGAATATCATCTGGAAACACATCTTGAAAAACTCTGACGACATCAATATCGTCCGTGCCGTTCACCTCTTCTCTCATATCCCTTACATGACACATAAATAACTGTCCTCCCTTCCTCATGCATGAGTTTAATGTAACAGTTGAAATAAGTTTCACCTTAGGTTTCACCATAAATCCCTTATAAGACACCCTTACTCCCTTGGGTCCCTTTAAGGTGACTTTCTTTTGAAAACAGTGTATAAAGGCTCTATATTTTCCCAACGAATCTATCCCCAAAATCATCTCAAAACCTCCCAAAGGAAATTCAATCAGTTTTGTAATAAAGACAACCTCCCAAACTTTAACGATCGCATCTTTATATACACGGTCACATGGTATGGGTTCCCCAGTAGGTACATCAACTACATCTTTAATAACATCATATTGCTTCAAATCTAACGTCTTAGCATGCTCACTAGATATAAATGAATGGGTAGCCCCCGAGTCAAATAAAATAAAAGTAGGTTTAGAGTTGACAAGAAAGGTACCCGTAACCACATGATCATCTTCCTTAGCAGCTTCCTTTCCCATCAAAAATAACTTCTCATTGCTCTTAGCTCCACCCTGAACGGTTCCAGCTGATGCCGCCCCACTCTGCTGATTTCCCCCATTTCCTTGCCTTTGATAAGATTCATTCCCATTGCCTTGGTTGTTGTTGTAGCGATTCTGATTAGTATAATTGTTGAAACTTCTTTGAGTGCTCCAACCCCCAGATCTTTGATTGCTCCCATAGCTTTGTGTAGGTGTACGAAAGCCTACTCCTTGATTGCCATTTCCATATCCTCCACCTTGATTACCATGTATACTCTGCAAGTAATAGCCTTGTGACCTATTTTCCCACACCTAAAACCACTAACTCTACTTAACCCATTAGCGCTAGACCGACCTCCTCCACGTCCAGATCCTCCTCCAGTCAACGCACCACATGAAAAGTAGGCCCGAAATTGATTAGTATTCGGCCTCTTACTTTCTCCCGCACCTTCACTTGTTGTCTCAGTCTTCCTCTTTTCTCCCTTATCCTTCTTTTCTTTCTTTAACATATCAGCAATCCTCTCTGCATGCCCAGCGCATTGATACACTTCTTCCATACTACTTGGCTCACCAGTTTCAAGCCTCTTCTTAATGGTTGTATTCAACCCCTTCTCAAATCTCAACGCCAAAATATCTTTATTAAAGTTTAAATATGAGACATACTTAGCCTAATCCATAAATCTGTTGTGGTAGGTCTCCAACATCATCTCATCAGTCGTCTTAAAAGCATCAATTTCGGCTCTCATCTTGCTCCTGATATGCTCCGGGACAAACACAGCTCGCATAATCTTTTTAAATCCCGCCCACTTCATGTAAGGAGAATTATTCCCCTCACTAGCTTCTCTTATAGCTTCCTTACTGCGAGTCCACCACAATCCTTCTTTCCATTTCAATTAGAAAACAGATTGATCCACTTGCATCTCTGCAGGATAACTCAGCAGCTCAAAGATATTATCAAACTCCCTGCACCAATCTTCCAGCAAGGATAGTTCACCTAATCCATCATACTTCGTGGGGTTGTGCCTTGTGATTGCAGCACTCATCTATGCAGGATCCTGGCCCGACGCCTTAGACATCAATGCGGCAGTCAAAGCCTAATTCATAGCTATCAGTCTATCAATCTCTTCTTGTGACATGGTAGTAGGTGTAGATTTCTTTGTAAGCATGATTCTATTAAGAAATAAAATGAAAGCATAAGCTTTTTCTTAGGAAATGTGGGCATAATGTTTAAAATAACATCTCTGCAAACAAAACAACATGTGGTTGACTGAAATTGCCTGTGCTCAGCCAACCACGGTGACACCATACTCATGGCCACCTACGGCCTAACATCACCCCTTGGCCAAGCGGTGCTCCTCCCCTCACCATATAACATTAATTTGACATCTTTGTTGCTACATAACTGTTGAGTTTATCGATCCGGTACTTAAGAGGGGCAGGGGGTGAATTAAGTACCCTTTTTAAAAATTAAAGCAAGAAGCGAGTTCACGAATGATTCTGACTCAGTACACAGGTGATTTGAACAGTTCGGGCGACTGTTCAAACAATATGAATTGTGTTGTACTGATCTGATTGGATACGTGAATAGCAAAAAGGAAAAAGGAAAAGCAACGTGAAAAATGAGAAGGAATAAAAATGTGAACAAAAGATTTTTAACGTGGTTCGACCTACTCTCTAAAGGTCTACATCCACCCTCTCTCTTTATTAATATTTTCTTTATAACCAAAACCGATTACAAATAAAACCCCCACGATCAACCCCGATCGTGCGACTCGAGTACAACCCCGTACCCCAATAGACACTCTCTCACAAAAGTGAAAATTATAACTCTTATTGTCTCCTTATATGGCTCACAAATTCGAACAATGATAAACCTTAGAGATGTAAATTTTAAGAACACAGAAATTAATTAAAAGGCATAACTTAAAAACGATTTGCAAAACTCTTTAAAAAATAAACTTTTGAAAAACTTGTTTACAAAAATAATCCAGCGTGAAGAAGTGCAGCGTTTCTGTGCTTTCTCAAGTGCTCAAACTGATTTCCAATCATCATCTTATTATATAAAGATTGTTGAAAAGATCTTCCATAAATTAAGTAAGAAAATATCTTTAATTATCTCATAAGATAATCTTTGTTATAAAATCATATCTTTTCCATAACAACTTTTATCAATTTTTAAAATATATCTTTCTTTTATCTTAAGCAAATATTTCCCAAAAATAAGAAAGATAATGTTAACAACTTATTTCTTTCAAAGATATGGATAAAAAAATACTTTCAAAATCAGTAAAGTTTACGCGTTGTGCCCTTCAAAAAACTGATCTGAACTGAACAGTTCCTGAGACTGTTCAGTGAAGCTACTACGAGTTAACTCGGAATTTACACCTTTACAATGGCTAGACTCAACACTCGACTTGACCCATGGCTTCAATAATCTTCCAAGCATGAGTTCATCTTTGCATACCTGTCATTCATACCTACCTCACAAGCATAGGGTAAGAGGAAACGAAAAGATAAAGGACTTGTCATCATCAACATACAAGGTGCAACAAATTCCCCCTTTGATGATGGCAAGTCCCTATGAAGAAATATTCCCCCTCAGCAAAAGAATGCCAAGATAAAAACCAATAACATTGACTTCCATGACAATGAAAATAAGAAACATACAAGAGCTATTAAGATCGGCTAACATAATATTAACCACTAGTTTTGGGAATGCAAAAAGAAAACCATCATAGTCAAAGGTCTAAATATAAATAGCTATTAAGCACTATAAGTCCGTCAATCTTTTCCCCCTCTTGACATCATCAAAAGGAGAAAGAAGGTCAAAAAGAGCCAATGCATCCATCCACTGTCAAAGAGACAAGGAACTAGCTACCAGACACAGGCAGATAAACATCATCATAATAACTACAAGACAATCTATGAGAGTACCAGCAGAAAACATATTCAACAAAATGATGTAGGCAAAATAAAAAGGGGCAAGGCAAGGTAGGGTAAGGATAAGGCTAAAGTAAACAGGCTAGGATATGTGAATGGAGGTAAGTTGGGCAAGTTTGTTGTTGATAGCCACCATCCCTTTCTCAACCATCCCGAGACCACAAGCCACTTCCTCCGAGAGAACCAACCGATAACGAACAATGTCAATAGTCCCATGGGATGTACTAGACACGGCAACATCATAACCCTATCCACGCAAGCCAATCAATAGCTCGAATATACATCTTACGTAGTAATCCATTTGTCATCCTATAATTCATGGCCACCCAAAGACTATCCTCGAACAACACGTCTCTTATGTAATCAAATATAAACGAGACAATATTCACAATCTTAGACTTCATAACGTGATACTTGAGCAGAGGATAATCGGAAATAGAGCAATTTCTCTTAGAATACACTCGAGGAGTTATGGTACGACGAATGCAATTGAACACAAATTGGTGACTACCATCAAGGATCTGGGGACAAATGGATGTATTTAAATAAGCATTTGGGTCAAAATATTGTAAAATATCAAGTGGAGCAAGGCTATTCACAAGATTCAAGCCCACCCTTTTCGCTTTTTTTTTGTCACCAGAGCTTTCCCTTTTTGTTTCCCCTCTTCAGCCATAAGTTTATCAATCACAACCTTATTATGATTGCGGTGAACTCTCTTTGAAATCGACTTTGGCAAGCAAATAGTAGAGGTATCAGGTTGTCTGTCATGATTTTAGGGCCCCTCGATTTCTGTAGCCAGTTGCTCGGGATTGGTTGCATATGGGGTAGAGATGGTGGTTGGCTAGATGATGGGTTTGGGTAAAGGAAATGGGTTTTGGGTTGAGCTGGTGGGTTTTGTTGTTTTTGGTAGGGTGGTTTTATTCGCCATCGATGAAGATGAAGGGAGAGGGCTAGGGTTATGATTTGGAGGAGTGTTTAAATTGGGTTGGTAATTGTGAAAGGAAGAGGGAGGCTTAATATAGGTAAGAAGGTCGATGGAGGTAAATAGGGTGGATAAGGAGATATGGGTAAGGTTAATTAGGATACGATGATATGTATTTTGCCAAATCTGCACATGAATAAGTAATCATAGTAACCACTCAAAAGACATGTCAACTTATTACTAGTCTATTTGAAAGAACTAAACGACTAGACTAAGTAGACTACAACCAAGCTCAATAACGAAAAGGAAAATTTACCAACTCAATATCACAACTACTCCATTCTAGTCAATCATCGAGGAAATAATTTTAGGACAAAATTGACTATGAGCCACAATTCAATAGACCTAATTCTAATCGGATTTTCTCAAATTGTTCCCTAGCCAATGGTTTAGTAAAAATATCGAACAACTGATGTTCAGTTTTACAAAATTTTAAGTATATGTTCCCTTTTCTATATTATCACGAAGAAAGTGATGACAAATTTTAAAAGGTTTTTCCATGAAATATTGAATGGGATTTTTTTTTTTGGAAAAATAAATGCACTCGTGTTATCACAAGAATAAGCACACACTTAAGAATCATACCTCAATCCCGCAATTGTTGTCTTGCCCATAGGATTTGAGAGCCACATTGAGTAGATGTATTCACTTTCTTTGGTGGCTATGGTTGAGCTCTTCTGATGAATATTGGTCAAGATGTTATCCAAAGGATGCGAGCTTTGATGCTTCCAACGTCGAGGAACAAATATCTATGGTTCAGGTGTAGATCGAACAGTACTGTTGTCTGTTTTATTCTACTCAGCTTCCCTGTTTGTGTTTCCTGATTCGTCTGAGCCACTGGATGTCTGGTTTGTATCTGCATTAAACTCTTTGTCTGTCTTTTCATGATCAACTGTGTTCGTAGATTTCTCTTGATTGAACAGTTTCTTATTCTGTTTAGTTCCCCCTGAATTTGTGGACTCTTCAGCGCTTGTTCCTTCTAATGACGAGGGCTCTTGTTCTAAATCAAGGGGATCATCATCTACAAATCAAATCTCGAAATCATCATCATCCTGTAATTCAGCATTAAGATTTAAGAACATTAGTTCCATCAAAGATTATATGCACACTCTCTTTAAAGCACATGGTTCTCTTATTGTAAACTTTATAAGCCTTTCTTTCTTTTGAATATCCTATGAAAACCGCATCATCGTTTCTTAGATCAAATTTTCCCAAATTATTTTAGCCATTATTGTGAACAAAACATTTTGATCCAAAGAAGCGAAAATGTGATATGTTTGGCTTTCGCCCATAAAGAAGCTCATAAGGCGTTTTCTTAAGGATAGCTCTAATAGAAGTATGATAATGAATATAACAAGTGTTCACGGCTTCTGCCCAGAATTGAGCCCTTTTAATGATAGAAACAGTTTAGAAGTCTATTCTATTTCTCCTTTCTTGAGAACGATGTTATCACAACAATTAAGTGGACTGTTTGACAGGCTTCGATCTGGTTTTACTCATCAACTCCTCGTAGGCTTTTTCTTCTTCTTCTTCTTCTTCTTCTTCTTCTTCTTCATCTGCACATATGCTCAATGATGTTAGATATATGTTTATAACCAAGATGAAGAATACAACATAATAAGAAGTAAGCCAAGAGCTTAAGAATATACATACCAACTACCCTTTTTATACTTCCCATGATATTTGTTTAACACAAGATTATGAGTTGAAAAGTTCTTACCATCCTTACTTGAAGTGTGAATAAACTTGAAACATCGTACCAATTCATGTTTCACGCCTCCACTTTGTAGGCTCTATGTGAGAGGCAGAAAAAAAAAAACATTGTCCCATATGCACCTTGAGCAACGAAAGTTATTATGATCAAAGCATGTTGTTCCCTCTCACTTTAGCCTGCAAAACAAATTATACTTTGGACTAGGGCTCCCAAATTAATTTAGGTCCCCTTTGGTTAGTCACTTATGCTAATAAGTCCTTTCGAATCCACATTTTCTTGACAATTTTAAAATTTTGTTCAAAGTAATCTAACCGCTTCTTACAAGCATTAAATACATATCATGTTTTCCCACAAATTTTACACATGATATATTCAGGTATACCCACATACTTACGCTTGCGAAAGTCTCTTTTGTTAGGCTCTGGTCTTTTAAAGGCAGCAGTACTAGAGTCGTTCTGTTTTGAACAGCCCGAAGGTGTGTTTACTTTCTGTTCTGGGACCCAAACAGTACGGTGCGGTGAACTGTTTTGTTTGAAGTCAAAACGAGAGTCATAACCTAATCCAAGTTTATTAGTGTTCTTAGATTGATTAAACAAAAAGAGCACAGTACCACTACCTTCCCATTTAGCAACAACATTTCGGGCATTATTCAAATCGGTCTCCAAATTCCAACTTTTACAAGTAATTTCTCATTCTTATCAAGGAGAGCGTCATAATCAACATTAAGTCTATCAAATTTAGAGCGAATTCCAGAATAGGTGGTTGAACTAGTAACATGCATCTTTTTTATCTCATCTAGTTTCTTAGTTAAAACATGGATCTTATTAACAAGAGACTCGTTCTTGGCAGTAAGTTCAGAATGAACAGTCTGGTCGACTATTCGTTTAGTTATGTCCTTCAGGTCACGTTTTAACTAAAAGTTCTCCTCCACTATACTTTATATTTCAGATTGCATTACATAAAGATGCCTTTTTTGTTCATAACTAGTGTCCAAGGTCTCATCACGTAATCTCACAATTTTGTTCTTAGAAAAAGACCTAATTTAAACTTTGAGATCTGAGAGACTTACCTCATCTTCATATTCCCTATCAGAAGCTTCTAAGTAACCCATGAGACACCTATGAGAATCCTCATAAGTCTTGCATTGAGATCTTGGCTTGTAGGTAGATCAGAGGCAGAACTTCTCCTCGTTTCCTTCTTCAGGCGGTTCATCATCCTCTGAATCGGACTCACCCCAAACAGCAGCAATCATTGCACGTTTGTACTCTTGCTTAGACTTTTCACGTCTATCCTTAGATCTTTCTGAAGGGTTCTGTAACGATTTTCAACAGATTTGAATTACAAAATTCCCAAGACCTCATGCATGTTAAGTATTAAGATTAAATAAAAGGGGTGATTAGCAAACTTACTTAGATGCGGAAGAGCTCCAATAAGATGCTAACAATAAGAAGTATATAAAACCAAATTGTAGCTGCTTGAATAATAGTATAATCTATGAGACCGTCTCACAATAAACGCCTCAAGTGTTGCGCCTCTACTGGTATCAACACGATATGAGTATGTATGCTAGTACAAATTTAAGGGCAATTTTCTTCCCTCTTTCTCCCTTGAGATTTTTGTCTTTTTTTGAAAAACTGATCATTAAACATCTTCCCTTATATCTCTATATATAGGGAGTTCAAGGAGTATCCTAGACTATCTAGGATATGAAAAGTCTAATAGAATAATCTTTTATTATTCTTATTACCTTAAATTATATTTTCCGTATAATTAATAATACAAAACCCGTCTTTAATCAAATCCAATTACCAACCAATTAATTAACTAATCCCGTCTAAATTTTGTGTTCAAAACCCACAAACACCCATAGGAAAACACGGTCTACCCGTGTCACACACCACCCCAAAACCCGTGTGAAACACCTTCCCACGACCTCTATTAACACCAACCAGCACAACCACCGCAAGCCTCCACCACCTTGCACCCAAACCTAGCCAACCACTAGTCGAACCACCTCTTATGGCCTGTAAAGTCACGTCCTAATCACCCCTGCCACATGACATCAACAATAACACCAACAAGCCACAACATCATTAACCCGCCACCACGCAATACTAGTAGCCACCATCGTGGTCTCCCCTGACCCACGGTGGTCCCATCAGTAGCCACTCGTTCTGGGTCACGTCAAGATCAAGCCACAATGGTCCCAAGGCTAGCTAAACATGGGTTAACAACCAATTACACACAACCACCAATAATTTGTAAAACTCTGGCAACCACCGCACTGCCACCACCAGGGTCGACCAACCACCTATAAACCAACCTAACCAACCCAGGTCTGAGGCGAGTACAAGCAAAGGGTTAAAACCCGTCTTTCCCCACCACGACCAACCCGACAACAACCCACAATAACACCTTATAACCAGCCCTAGGTCGGTCAAACGTCGGTCAAGGGTGGGTCCGTTAAGGTCATGGTGGTTCACGACAAGTCTACGGTCAACGGTAGGTCACACGGTAGTTTATACGATGAATAAATTGAAGAATTACGAGATAGATTAAATTATGAGATGGTCTTACCTTGTGGCGATAATACAATATGAATCTCCTTTATTTTCTCCCTTGAGATCTCTTCTCCCTTTTTTATTAGTGAATTATTGTGTTTATGAATTCTATAAGGTCTATTGGTGGGTCTTTCTTGCTTTTATGGAAGTAGTAAGGAAGGTGGAATGAAACTTCCTAATTACTATATTATTATTAGTATTACATATTATTATTGTAGTATTGTCTTATTATTTTACTTATTGTCCAATTTCCTAGCCATACACGGCTGAACACACGCCCTATACAACAAATCCCGACTCACTATTATTTTATTATTTTATTTTCCGTCTCACCACATAATTCTCTAATTAATATGATTATTAAATGCCTTTGAAAATACATTTTAATATAATTCCACCGTCTAACTAACCATTAACCTTACCTTAAATATGGGCTATTACATGTCCGATGAAAGTGTGTCTAAAATGTGTGCAAATACCATGGACATGTCTGATGTGTGTTCAAATACCAAGGACACGTGTCGTACACGTGCCTAAATATATGAAGAATGTTAGACTCAGCTTTAAAGATGTCCGACATGTTTAGGCGCGTGTCCTACGAGTGTCTGTCGGACACAAGACAACTAGTTAAGAAGAGTGTCCGTGCTACCTAGGTGACATATAATAAATTTAGGTAAAGTGTTTTTGTTGAACTTGTTTTTTATATATTCATTAAGGAATGACAAGTCACTAAATGGTGACATGTTAATAAACGATAATGGTTACATATTCAGTTACAATGGATACATTACAAACTTGGGCGCTTTGTTACCACTAATGTATAGTGTATACTTCCTCTCATCAAAATCAAAGGTAAAACCTACCTTATTTGGTCCATCCAAACAAAACTACCCGCTTCTTTTAAGGTTAAAGATTTGACCAAAGACTCCTTATTTACCCTCTTTATTTACACCTTATGCCACTGTTTTTGTATGGCCCTCCCACCCAACTTGAGAGTGGACCTCTCTACTTTGACAAAAATACCCTTGCCAAGTCTTGTCACGATTACCAATAATCTACCATAGTCTTGACAAGGCTTTAAGTTGTGTCTTGAAAATCCAAGACTCAACTTAAGACTTAGTGTGAGTCTTTGTGGACATGGGCCACTATAGATACCCAGTATCTGCACTTCCAAAAATGATCGGACTATAACGTGTTTTTGATATGCGTGCGTGGATTGGCTATACATGAGACGGTTTATTGCACTACTCGGATATGAAAAATGATTTCAAAAGTTTTCTAACTTCATTTGCATTAAAATAACACTATTTAGAGTTAAAACCGTCTTCGGATCAAAAACCGACTCAGAAACCCACAACTCGAGTCAACCTGAGTCAACCCGAGTCAACCTAAATCCCGAATGTCAAAAATAATGCCATGAATGCCTTTATCAGGTCATTTCCATTAAAATGACCCTAATTAGAGTCAAAACCGACACCGGGCCAAAAACCGACTCAGAAACCCGCAACTCGAGTCAACCTGAGTCAAACCAAGTCAAACCAAATCTCGAATGTCGAAAATAATGCTATGAATGTATTTATCATGTCATTTCCATTAAAATGACCCTAATTAGAGTCAAAACCGACACTGAGGCAAAAACCGACTCGAAATTCAAATCCCGACTCACACGGGTCAACCCGAGTCAAAGACACAAAATACCTACCCGAAATATCACCCAAGAGGAAGCTGACACGGCTAAGAAACCATCAAAGACCACAAATCACAACCAATAAAACATTGGTTATAACAAATGGAAAATCCAAATTTGCGAAAAGGACAATACACCCATTTGTATCACAAGGTAGCTCGCGCCTAAAGCAGGTGTCTGCTTAGCCTCTAAGCAAACTCAACCAACCTACCTCCCCACATTTCTCTATAAATACCAACCTTCACACACCACAATTCTCACACGAGAGTCCGTCCCCTCCTTCTCCCTTAAACTTCTAGACCCGACTTCCTAAGTCACAAAATCGACACGTGTTTACGACCTACCGATCGTAAACACAAGCCTTACACATTTTGTTTGGTACCGTCGTCGTGCATTCGACCGACCCATTTGACCAACTCAATTCATAAATCAACATGTTTTAATTGACATATTTTCAACTCATTTTCAAAACAAAATCCTTTTTTAAGGCACACTTTTAAACTTCTTTGATCGCGATTAGTCAAAACGAGAAAACCGTCTCTAAAGTCGTCTACTTCTCAAACATCAATACACGTAAGTTTGAGGGTGTAAATATCTCACTTATTTTATGTCTCTACTGTTTTTATGAGTTTATGAGCATGAACAATGCATAACACGATTCAAATATAGGTTAGACGAGCCAAAACCGAGTTTTGGCCCGAGTCAGAAGCCCTTTGCTATGCAAAGAGGCTCGCGCCTCTTGTGGGTTCTCGGGTCAGACTCAAACGTGTTTGTTCTCGTCTTTCCTCTTTATTTCATTTATTATTTGCAATCGGTTTTACCATTTCAAATGTTTCAAATCATTTTTATGACAAACGTTTTAGCCACAAATTGTAATCACCCTTGGTTCCATATACCATGACGGTTTAATCCGTGACTCGGTGATATTAATTGGTTAATTACATTTTAAAGGAATTTGTTTTCTTTTATTTACCATTTTAATTCATTTTTATGATAAAACATATTTTAACCATTACAAAAATCATCCTTGGTTCCTTATACCATGACGGTTTATTCCGTGACTCGATGATATTATTGGTTAATTACATTTTAATGGGTATTTTAACCCCATTTTATTTTATTTACCATTTTTCTCATTTGTTTACATTTGTAAATATATTAGTCATAATTCATAATCATCCTTGGTTCTTTATACCATGTCGGTTTAATCCGAGTACGATGACAAACTTGACTAATTACAAATAAATGAACTTAACATATTTAGTTCAAATCAATCATTTTACATTTTTATTTGTAAACTATGCTTTTCAAACATGAAAATCCGACAAAGAATATTACTAACATAATAGTAATTATTCCGAGTCGTGCAAATCATACTTGAAAATCATTAATCACAAAAAACAGTTTTAAAAAACCTTTTTAACAACCAGGAGATGCCCCTTGGGTCGGCTCATGACTCGCGCCCCAAGGTAGCTCCTGTTTTCATATTTTAAAACCAAGGCAGAGCCACTTCCCTCGCCAATAGGCTCGCGTCCCAATGGGGCTGCCTGGCACTGTTCTGTCTCATTTTGATACTTTTCTAGGACAATCCTGATTACGGTTAATCCGAATACATGACGGATCAGATTGACAAGCTTATGTTTTTACACTTTGTCATTTGACACCCTTTTTCCATAAATGGATCGTGTTAAGCATCATAACCCGAACTTGGTAAATGGATGTTTAATTTTCGTTTTCACATGCAAATCAATCTAAATCCAACTTTGACACCAATTTCTTGGTACATGTATAAACAACCGACTTAGGAAATATTCACATGTTAGGTTAAGACTTTTGGATGTGCATTCATGCATTAAAACCGTTTTATCAACTCTTGCACTTAAACAACCACGATCGATCAGTAGAGGCCGCTAACGCAGGCGGGATTGGGTGTCCGATTAAAGGGCTTCCCAATACGTACCCTCACCTCTTACTCAGAAACTTTGGATAGTGGACGACCTTATCCAGGGCGTACGAGAGTCATTCTAGAGATAGGATGCTAAAGAGGGACGATTACTTATCTTTAGTACCTATGTCAAACACTTCTTTGTGCTTCATTTGACCGAGGTATAAAGTGGATTCGAACGGGTTCCAAGCATCCCACAAATGCTAGGTGGCGACTCCGAACATCTCTAATCGTTTCGAGACCCTTGCCGAGACGAAACCGACCGATCTAAAACGATCCGGTCGAAAGCATATTTTTACGCCGCCGAGCGTGGCTTTCAAAAGACCGTTGTATGTCCACAGATCGGCTGGGCGTACAGGTGGGCCCATGTCCACAGATTGGCGACTCCGGTGGGGATAGCTAGGACACTTGTGTCTTTGTGATCCTTAGAGGTGAAACTCGAACAAGGTCGTGGTTAAAGTGCATTAATTGATATTATGGTCATAAGTCGGGTTCCTTGTCCGGGCCCACAACCTAACACTTATCGACCAATTGGCTCGTCTCGTCGGCGTGAGTTTTCTCATCCCCACGTTTCGAATCCCAATTGAGTCAAGCATACCATTGACGTTACGTATTTTTGTTTCGTCAAAGAGCTTTCATCACCTTCGAGTACGAGGCTAGGGCACCCTCCTTACACATTTTGTTTAGATTGGTGTCCCTCTCGAAAATCGGGGTTTGATTGTGACACCCCGCGATAAAGCGGAAAATATAACTTATAAATTCAAGCGGAAAAAGGGAATTTTTGAAACTTTTAAAATTTAAAACGCGGTTTTCTTTAAATACAAAACACAAATAAAGAATGCGGAAATAAAGATTAAAATTATACAAACATGATAATCAAGGTGAGGGAAAATATATCCCTCGAATGACGATACAACGAAAGGTGAGTATAAACAATCCTAATAAACCAACTTTTAGGCCAAAGTGCTCGCTAGCTCACACATGTCTTCACCCCGTGAATGCACCACTAATACTTGTCATTCATGTAAACATGAACGCCACAGTCAGTGGGGAGTAACTCAAGGTTCTCCCAGCCACAAAATGTCAAAACGAACATAACAAGGAACTAAAACAGGTAAGTCATATAAGAATAATAAGATGCATACAAAAGATAAGAATATCAAGTTTATATGTAAACATGGCAAATAATTGAGATGGAACAAGATAGACCAACATTAGCATAATAAAGATTTAATTTAACTGATCATGTGAGACAATTAAATAATATGAAAGACAAGAATACGGTCATTTATACAAAAGCACGCATTTCAAGGAAATACAACATAGATATGAGATTAGAATCCGAATCATGTGAAACAGTTAGGTAACGGATCAACCAATACAAATTACAAGAACAGAAATTGTAGCCATTACTTGGAAAACCACTTAGCAAACATTGCACGGGACGTGGCTACTAATGTCACATTCATACTTATGGCTTGCATCTCACCATAAGAACGGATGGGAACATCAATCCCGACGATCATATCGCAACTAGAGGGCTTATAGCTCACCCCTAGTATCCGATAGGACCAAGACAAACAACACAAGGCATCACTCTTACCTTGAAAGACAAATACCAATATCTATAACCAAGCAAGACCTTTACTACTCATATATCAATATATAATTCCCCTGGTAGGACAACAATGGCACTCCCAAGACTCAATCCTAGTCTAAATCTGGTCAGACTCTCGAGGCAGAACGGTCCCCGATTCGACATGCGGCAGAACAGTCCGCATCTAAGACTCGATCGACAGAACGGAAGTCGAGAACCCACAATCGGCAGGACAGTCCGAAAGAGGCGGAAAATATGAGCTAAACCCGTAATCGGCAGGACAGTCCGAAAGAGGCGTAAAGATAAGTCAAGCAGTACGGTATAGCATAAAGGCATTATCAAGAATACGACTCAACCAAGTGATACGAATCAACTTGGAAAGAGACTACTACATGTAATGAACCGATGATAATCCAAGTGAGACATTTCGTGCCAAATCCTAATCATGAATATGAATAAGTAACCCATTTCCTCAATATTTGTCACTTGAGTAAAAATGTAAAAAATGAAAATGAACCATTTATAATAGCAGAACAAGCATTCAATTATATATGACTCAAATGTAAGATAAACTATTTACAATTCACTAGGCATGAACAATTAAATCGGACTCATATTTAAATGGAAGCATGTCATTACGTATACAAATGAGATAATTAATAACTGTATTGCACAATTATAAATCTTGTGAGAAGGATATCAAAATGAGCGATATTTAACGAATTTCGTTATATAAAACACGAAACGGAAATCCAAATATTTCAAAGAAACCAACTAGTGCTAAAACATTTCCAATCCACAAAGGACTAGCTGGGCAGCCCTTACCCGGCCTCAACACCCGACCATACACGGCCTCACAACAACCCCGGTCACTAGTACTCACTACCCTAAAACAACCACCATTCAACCCTTACCCAACCCCTATAACCATCTAAACAAACATCCCAAAACAACCACCCGATAACCGTGTCAAGCAACTCAATGCTTCTACCTAAACCGTGCCACCTTAGCCAAAACAAGACACGTTTAAGACAAGTCTTTATGCGCATGAACAAGACGTAAAATTTACCTTACAACCTCATGTATACATACAACCAGATTCTATCCGAAAGAACTTGGTTTTGCAGTCTCTAACTAGCCTATTTCAGCGTATGAGAACGGCTCCCTCACGAGCTATACGAAGACCATACTTGAGACCAGATTAAGACGGAAACTGCTAAAGAGATTACGACCCGAATCAAACCCTTATGCACACAGCCAAGCCACCCACGACAGTCTAAACACAGCCCACAAAACAACCCCCAAAACAGACCAGAACAGACCCGAAAATAGCATTATACGGACCACCATCACAAGCAACTCAAAACAAATTCTAAAATGCAGACAACCCATCTCCAAGACTCGACCCGTACTCGTCTCAAACCTGCCCAGAAAACCCGCCTAAAACAAGGCTCACAGACTCCCCCTGTCTCGGTTTTAACCTCGGAACATAGCAGTCCATTCCACTCGAATGAAAACAGAATTAAAAGATATAGTTGAGTCGGACGTATGCACAACTCCAAACGTGAATAGCCACCACAAATTGCCACCACCAGGCTCGACCCAAAAACCAGAAAAAAAGAGCTGCAAAACACCCGTCTAACTGAGTCAAAAACTGAGTTCGCGCAAGCAGAGCGTATGACAGAACACGGGCTCAACACAAACCATTCCAAACACCAATACGAGGCGATATTTACCATACAAACGAAAAAAAATTCAAAGAATTAAACTTTATCCGAAAAGAACATATAAAACGACACAGCAAGACGGAATTTCGACATTTGTCGAGTAACCTATCACCGTTACCTTAAACGCTCCTTATTCTTCGAATAAACGGTCTCCAAAGCTTGAGTCTTCCACCGGGTCTTCGAAACCTTCAACAAGGAGCAAGAAAACGAAGAGATTGAGGCAAAAATCGAAACTTTTATAAGACGGCGAGATTCGAAACCATCACAAAAACGAGTCTTTCTTACCTTAAAAGAACGAGGAAGGGGCGAGGAAGCTAATGGTACAAAAATAATGGAGTTTGGTTGAGAAACGAAGGCGGGATCGGAGTTTGAAGGGTCGACTGTAATACTCCGTATTTTATATCGCTAATTGAGTCGAGTTAATTGTTTAGTCGTATTGATATCGTAAGATCGAGTTATTCGTAAACTTGTTGAGACGCGTTTAACTGAACGAAGTCACGTTAGCTAGTCCATTTACCAACCACGCTGACCCATGACACTTACCCGTTTACCCAAGCACGTTTACCCATGACCCATTTACCGTCTAACCTAATTTTTAACCTAATTTTACCCTAACACTACATAACCCTTATCTCACCCGCCTCCCTCAATTCGACGGAACGCTTTTTCAGATTCACGCAAAACGAGAGAGAGAGAGTGAGAGAGGAAGGCGACGGCATAGCAAGGAACGCTTTAGGGTGGTTGTCGACGTCTGTAGGCGACCCTGGTGGTTGTTGTGGTGGCATAAAAGTTATGTGCGCAACTCTCCCTTCTATTTTCGCTATTTCTGTCGGGTTTTGGTTGCTGTTGCGTGTCTTAGGGAGGCGATGCTGGTGATTGTTGACGGGGTAAGGGAGTCGTGTGGTATGTGTCGAGTGTGGTGGTGGTTGTTAGGGAAGCTTTAGGCGGTGGTAGTGGCAGAGAGAGGCGGCAGCGACATAGGGTAACAAACGGGTTAAATGCGGGTTTTCAGGCGGGTTTAGACGGTTAGGTTTGGGGTGGCGCCACCGTGGACTCGGGGGAGGTCTAAACGACGGCGCCACGGCGTCTGTGTGCGTTGTTTGACGGCGAGCAGAGTGGTGGTGGTAGGATAGGGTCTTTGTTGACGACGGTGGTGGGCGAGGGGTTGTGTGGGTGGTCATGGGTGGCAACCACGGGCGGTGGAGTGAACTAGGGGGATTTCGTGGCCTCGGTTCGACTCACCGGCGGAGTCGAACCCGGTGGGGCGGTAGTAGGAACCCGTGTCGACCCGGTGTCGACCCGGCGGTATCACGGTGGAAAGGTGGCGCGTGGGAGTTGGGGATCGGGTTGGAAGTCGTGGGTTGGGCGTGTTGTTTAGTCGTTTTTGATTCGTTTTCTTTATTATTTAAGTTATCGTAGTTAGTTAGTTAATTTAACTCCCGAGTTATTTAAAATAATTAGAGACGGGTTTTGAGTTGGGTTTGTTAAAATGGAAAAGCTGCTATATCGGGAAAGTTTCCATTTAAGGAAACTTTCCATTTTAAGAAGTTTCTATTTTTAGTAACTTTCTATTTTGGGAACGGGAATAGTTTAAGTAATTGTTTATCATTTATTTATCTTTCAGAGGGCGAATTTGTTGTGGAATATTACTGAGCACCCGACTATTTGACTGCAGTACTGAGGTAGGGGAATACACTGATTGAGTTCTTACGATTATAAAGAGTTGGCATGTTCGGTGATTATATGACATATCTGATTATCTTATTTATCTTGTTGAGCATTATTATTTCATACGTTTCATACATTGCATTTGCATCGGAGTTGGAGTTGGAGGAGATGAGATTATTGCGATTAAGGCCCGGCGGGTTCTGCGGACTTGCCCTGGTGTCCTCGTGTTTAGCCGGTATATCGACGACGGTCGATTGATATAGTCTGCGGGGATCGGTATGGTGGGCGTTCGGGGATGTGTGTGGTGGAGTTGAGAATGGAGGATTATAGCATTGCATTCTTTATTTATATCGTATTACCTACTCAACCTCGCGGTTGACCACCCGTGTATTCATGTACGCTGTGATGATCTATTTACTTGGGAGCGATTGACAGTTGTTGAGACATCCGAGCCGGCGGGGAGAGAGCATGGATCAACTGACTTAGAGCTAGCCCACTTTTATTTCCGTTTAGCTATCAGACTTTATTTCCAGTTTTGAGACATGTTCCATTTCAGTTGTAAACATTTATAAACTTTTAATTTAAAGTACTGTTTATCTTTCCCTTTGTTATCTACTGCCTCGGGTTTCCGAGATGGTAACACCCTTCTTTATCTGAGGAGTCCTAGTCCAGGCCCTTAAATAAATGGGGGTGTTACAAAGTGGTATCAGAGCGAACGATCCTCAGGCCTAAACCAATGAATCCAATTAATATAGGAAGAGTCTAAATAAAATGAACCCCGGGATAGAACTGTTAGGAGCACACTAAAGGTAAGGGATGAGTTAGGGGCCCCCTCACACCGAACCATTGGCCCTCTCAGTTTGACCCGGGAACCCTGGGTGTAAATGAGAGAAAGGGTAGAAAAGTTGCATGATGTTGAGTATGAATTCATATATCGTTGCCTAAGTGTTAACTGATTGATATATTAATTGTTGCATAAAAGAGTTGATGGGAGGTTGTGGCATAATACTTTGCATGTTTAAAAGTTGATTCATACTTATATCTCTATAAAGTTTGTGTTAGAAGACTATGTCTAGTGATATGCGGTGATATGATCCCTAAACGATGCTAGGTAGACAAGTAGGGTAAGAAGTGATAGAATTGGCGAGAGTTGCCAAGGTGATTTTGTGTTGCAGCTAATTCCTAAAATTTTCTTATAGTCATGCCTCCAAGAAGGAACACGGCTGTAAACATCACCCAGGCAGAGTTAGATCAGTTACTGGTAGAGAATGAGGCCCTAAAGGCCAAAAGAATTGACCCTGCTAAGATGAGTACAATAGTGGCGAGGCATAACCCTACCATTTTCACTGGAGAGGGGGAACCTCACTTGCTGGGAGATTGGTGTCGGGAGTTCACCAACCTATTTGAGCTGATAGCTTATCCTGAAGAGCTGCAAGTAGACCAGGCTGCCCACTACCTCAGGGCCACAGCTGGGGAATGGTGGACTAGGAACAAGGCGGAGATCCGACATATTGCTAGGGATATTGAGGAAGGATACGTGTCTTGGTTGGAATTTCAAGCGATACTGACGGACCGTTCATGCCGAGTTCGAAAGCTAAGCTAAGGGAGGAGTTCGATACGTTTAAGATGACAGAGGACATGACGGTGGACACATACCATAGGAAGTTCCGACTGTTGGCTTCATATATCGATGAATTTGCTAAGAACGAGACCATGCTGGCTATAAGGTTTGAGAGGGGACTGGCGGTGGATATCAAGAAGAGGCTCACGGCAGCTCCACCTACCACCGTTCAGGACATCTACCTGAGGGCTGGTGCTGCTGAGAGGCTCTCCGAGCAGATCAAGGAGGATAAGAAAGGAAAAGCTGAGAAGAGGAAGCCGGAAACTGCGTCGGTGATAATACATCGGGGCCAAGAAGTCGAATTCGGGCAAGTTCGGTGGGTACTCCACCAATAGTGCTCCTGGGGGGATGAGGAATCAAAGCAGAGGCAGTTACAGAGGTGCTAGTATTGGAGGTAATGCGCCCAGGGTCACCTGTTATGGCTGTGGAAAGTTGGGACACAAGAAGTGGGAATGCAGAAGTTCTGGAGGAAACCAAGTTGGGGGTTTCCGGACACCTACATCTGGATACAGCGGATCTCGTACAGCGGGATCAGGGTACAACAACTACCGTGCTCCTAACACGGCTATGGAGGAGGTGCCCGATCCGGGGCAAGTAACGATTATCAAGGAAGCTACAACAACTATCGAACCGTAGCCAAGAAAACCAGCCAAATGGGGTGGTAACTTCCAGAGGAACCAGAACGAGGGGAACAAGCAACCCAATACCGCTTCATCGAGTCAGTCTGGAGCTAAGTCCAGTGGCAAGCTCTTTGCCATGGGAAAGGAAGCAGCAAAGGAGGATGCCCATGTCGTGACTGGTACATTTCTTGTCAATTCTAAACCCACATTCGTGTTATTCGATTCTGGCGCCACACATTCATTCATATCTAGGGAGCATGTTAGAGCCTTGAACCTTACTGCTTATGATAGAGTCGTTGATTCTGTTATAGTACCCTCGGGAGAGTCTGTGCCTTGTGATAGAATCTATACTAGTGTACCTATTCAGATTGGGGAGGTTGTCTTTCACTGTGACCTTATGGAGTTTCCATTGGGTGGTTTCGAGGTGATTCTAGGGATGGATTGGTTGGGAAAGTACAAAGCTTTCATTGACTGTTACCAAAAGAAAATATCACTGAAAGGACCTAAGGGAGTCAGAGTAACCTACAAGGGATACATGGTCAAACCCAAAGTCAAATTTATTTCTGTAAATACCTTAAAATCGAGTCTGAGGAAGAGAGACCAGTTGATCTTGTGTCAGATGTGGGATAGAGAGTCTGAGACCCCTAGGATTTCTGACATGCCTGTGGTGAGAGACTTTGAGAGGATATTTCCGGAAGAGATTCCTGGGCTACCACCTAAGCGCGACGTTGACTTTTCCATTGATCTAAAGCCGGGAGCTGGGCCTATTTCTAAGCCACCATATCGTATGGGACCGAAAGAGATGGAGGAATTGAAGAAGAAATTGGATGAATTGGCTGAGAAGGGATATATTCGACACCTGTGCTATTTGTCAAGAAAAAGGATGGAAGTTTGAGGCTGTGTGTGGATTACCGAGAGTTGAATAATGTGACTATCAAAAATCGTTATCCTTTGCCAAGGATCGATGATCTGTTTAACCAACTGAGTGGAGCTGGAGTGTTCTCGAAGATTGATCTGAGGTCGGGTTATCACCAACTGAGGATAAAGAACGAGGATATTCCTAAGACTGCATTCAGAACCAGATATGGACACTATGAGTTCGTGGTCATGCCCTTCGGATTGACCAACGCACCAGCTGTGTTTATGGACCTATTGAATCGGGTGTTCAGTCCTTATCTGGACAAGTTCGTGGTTGTATTCATTGATGATATATTGGTTTACTCCAAGAATGAGAAGAGCACGAGGAACATCTGAGGATAGTGTTGAGAACTTTGGCAGAGAATCAGTTGTATGCCAAATTGAGTAAGTGCGAGTTCTGGTTGAAGAAAGTTGCCTTTCTGGGGCATGTGATTTCCAAGGAAGGGGTGTCAGTGGATCCTAGCAAGATCGAGGCTGTGACTAGATGGCAGAGCCCAAAGAATGTGGGCGAAATTCGAAGTTTCTTGGGACTAGCTGGATACTAAAGGAGGTTTGTCAAAGATTTTTCAAAGATAGCAAAACCATTGACATCTATAATGAGGAAAGAGAACAGATTTGTCTGGGATGAGATATGTGAGAAGGCTTTCTTGACCCTCAAAGAGCGCCTAACCTCAACTCCTATCCTTGCCTTGCCAGATGGGAATGATAACTTCGAAGTGTATACTGATGCTTCCAAGAAGGGGTTGGGGTGTGTGTTGATGCAGAACAGGAAGGTAATCGCTTACGCTTCTCGACAATTGAAGACCTATGAGGAGAACTACCCTACCCATGATCTAGAGTTGGGAGCCGTGGTGTTTGCTCTCAAGTTGTGGCGACATTATCTCTATGGAGCGACTTTCAAGGTATTTTCTGATCACAAGAGTCTGAAGTATATCTATACTCAAAAGGAGCTGAACATGAGACAGAGGAGGTGGATCGAGTTGATTGGTGACTATGACATGGACCTACTCTATCAAGAAGGGAAGGCGAATGTCGTAGCTGATGCTTTGAGTCGGAAGTCTATCCATGCCCTGATCAGTGCCAGATCCAGGGTGAGGATGTTGGGTGAGCTAAGAAAGATGGGGATTTACATGATCCGACGAGGCGAGCCCATTGGAGATATGACAGTTGAGCCAGAGTTGTACGAGGAGATTCGAGAGTTACAGAAAGAGGATGCTAGAGTTCAGAAATGGCGCAGTGCAGTAGAACAGGCAGGTACAGAACCCTACTCTAAATTCAGTATTCATTCAGATGGGTGCTTGAGGTTTGGACAGAGGTGGTGTGTGCCAGCTAATAAGGAACTGAAGAGGAAAATTCTTACTGAGGCACATGCTACTCCTTATTCTGTATATCCTGGAGGGGATAAGTTATACAAGGACCTCAAGAAGATATTTTGGTGGCCTAATATGAAGAAGGAAGTTGCTGAGTTCGTGTCTCGATGTTTGACATGCCAAAGGGTGAAGGGTGAACACAAGAGACCGCAGGGGAAGGTTCAGCCGCTAGATGTACCAGAGTGGAAGTGGGAGAGTATATCCATGGACTTCATCGTCGGGTTGCCTCGGACTCAAAGAGGTAACAACATGATTTGGGTGATCGTCGACAGGTTGACCAAGTCAGCTCACTTTATTCCCATGAAAGATACTTGGAGTAAGGCCGAGTTGGCTAAGGCTTATGTTCGGTGACGTGGTAAAGTTGCATGGTGTGCCTAAAGATATCGTCTCCGACAGATTCCAGTGTTTCTATCCAAGTTCGCGGCAGAATTGCGGTCATTGATGGGTACTCAACTGAAGATGAGCACCACTTTTCATCCTGCTACTGACGGTCAGACAGAGAGGACTATTCAAACCCTCGAGGATATGTTGAGAGCTTGTGTTCTAGAGTTTGGCGGATATTGGGAGGACAGACTTGGGTTGATCGAGTTTTCTTACAGCAACAGTTATCACGCTAGCATTGGGATGGCACCATTCGAGGCACTTTATGGTAGGAAATGCGGAGTCCCGTGTGTTGGGATGATCGATCCGACGCCGTCGTTTTAGGGCCGAGATGATTCAGAGATGGTTGAACAGTGCAGTTATTAGGCAAAAGATGAGAGCTTCCCGGACAGACGAAGAGCTATGCCGACACTAGGAGAAGTGACATTTCTTTCGAGGTGGGAGAGAAGGTACTACTCAAAGTGTCGCCGATGAAGGGAGTTATGAGGTTCGGGAAGCGAGGAAAGCTGAGTCAGAAATTCATCGGACCTTATGAGATTTTGGACAGAGTTGGAGAGGTGGCATACCGTTTAGCTTTGCCACCAGCGTTAGCCGAGTTCACAATGTCATTCATGTTTCCCGATTCGAGGTACTTGAGCGATCCATCACATGTGTTGAGTCCTGAGGTGATCGAGGTGGATGAGCAGTTGTCCTATCTGGAGACACCTAAGGAGATTTTGGACAGGAAAGTGAGGAAGACCAGGAGTGGAGAGACAGCTTTGGTGAAAGTCTTGTGGACTAACCACAATGTTGAGGAAGCTACATGGGAGACTGAGGCTTCCATGAGGGAAAGCTATCCACACCTGTTTGCATGAGGTAAGTTCCGGGACGTAACTTTCTTTTTAGGAGGGTAGAATGTAACATTTTGTTTTATGGGCCTAAATCCATGAGTTATCTACATTAGAAAATCTGTTTTGGTACCCACGGTGATGCTTGGAGGTTTGATAGATGAGCGAACTTCGGGACGAAGTTCATTTTAAGGGGGGAAGACTGTAATACTCCGTATTTTATATCGCTAATTGAGTCGAGTTAATTGTTTAGTCGTATTGATATCGTAAGATCGAGTTATTCGTAAACTTGTTGAGATGGGTTTATGTGAACGAAGTCACGTTAGCTAGTCCATTTACCAACCACGCTGACCCATGACACTTACCCATTTACCCAAGCACGTTTACCCATGACCCATTTACCGTCTAACCTAATTTTTAACCTAATTTTACCCTAACACTACATAACCCTCATCTCACCCGCCTCCCTCACTTCGACGGCACGCTTTTTCAGATTCACGCAAAACGAGAGAGAGAGAGTGAGAGAGGAAAGCGACAGCGCAGCAAGGAAGGCTTTAGGGTGGTTGTCGACGTCTGTAGGCGACCCTGGTGGTTGTTGTGGTGTCAGAAAAGGTATGCGCGCAACTCTCCCTTCTGTTTTAGCTATTTCTGTCGGGTTTTGGTTGCTGTTGCGTGTCTTAGGGAGGCGATGCTGGTGGTTGTTAACGGGGTAAGGGAGTCGTGTGGTATGTGTCGAGTGTGGTTGTGGTTGTTAGGGAAGCTTTAGGCGGTGGTAGTGGCAGAGAGAGGCGGCAGCGACACAGGGTAACAAACGGGTTAAATGCGGGTTTTCAGGCGGGTTTAGACGGTTAGGTTTGGGGTGGCGCCACCGTGGACTCGGGGGAGGTCGAAACGGCGGCGCCACGGCGTCTGTGTGCGTTGTTTGACGGCGAGCAGAGTGGTGGTGGTAGGATAGGGTGTTGTTGACGACGGTGGTGGCTGAGGGGTTGTGTAGGTGGCTGCTGTGGTGGCAACCACAGGCGGTGGAGTGAACCAGGGGGGATTTCGTGGCCTCGATTCGACTCGCCGGCGGGAGTCGAACCCGGTGAGGGCGGCGGTAGGAACCCAGGTCAGACCCGGTGTCTGACCTGGCGGCTGTCACGGTGGAAAGGTGGCGCGTGGGAGTTGGGGATCGGGTTGGAAGTCGTGGGTTGGGCGTGTTGTTTAGTCGGTTTTGATTCGTTTTCTTTATTATTTAAGTTATCGTAGTTAGTTACTTAATTTAACTCCCGAGTTATTTAAAATAATTAGAGACGGGTTTTGAGTCGGGTTTGTTAAAATGGAAAAGCTGCTATATCGGGAAAGTTTCCATTTAAGGAAACTTTCCATTTTAAGAAGTTTCTATTTTTAGTAACTTTCTATTTTGGGAACGGGAATAGTTTAAGTAATTGTTTATCATTTATTTATCTTTCAGAGGGCGAATTTGTTGTGGAATATTACTGAGCACTCGACTATTTGACTAACGATCGATGTAGGGAATACACTGATTGAGTTCTTACGATTATAAAGAGTTGGCATGTTCGGTGATTATATGACATATCTGATTATCTTATTTATCTTGCTGAGCATTATTTCTTCATACGTTTCATACATTGCATTTGCATCGGAGTTGGAGTTGGAGGAGATGAGATTATTGCGATTAAGGCCCACGCGGGTTCTGCAGGACTTGCCCTGGTGTCCTCAGCTACGAGCTGGTATATCGACGACGGTCGATTGATATAGTCTGGCGAGGATCGGTATGGCTGGGCGTTCCGGGGATGTGTGTGGTGGAGTTGAGAATGGAGGATTATAGCATTGCATTCTTTATTTATATCGTATTACCTACTCAACCTCGCGGTTGACCCTGTGTATTCATGTACGCCTGTGATGATCCATTTACTTGGGAGCGATTGACAACAGTTGTTGAGACATCCGGAGCCGGCGGGGAGAGAGCATGGATCACCTGACTTAGAGCTAGCCCGCTTTTATTTCCGTTTAGCTATCGACTTTATTTCCGTTTTGAGACATGTTCCATTTCGATTGTAAACATTTATAAACTTTTAATTTAAAGTCTTGTTTATCTTTCCCTTTGTTATCTACTGCCTCGGGTTTCCGAGATGGTAACACCCTTCTTTATCTGAGGAGTCCTAGTCCAGGCCCTTAAATAAATGGGGGTGTTACATCGACTAAAAATGGTGTCTTTGTTTTGTTGATTTTTCTAAATAACAGTCTTTGCGTTACTGTGGTTGTTGCAAAATAGAAAAAGAAGAGAGGGGTGGGGACGGGAGTATATAATAATAATAATAATAATAATAATAATAATAATAATAATAATAATAATAATAATAATAATAATAATAATAATAATAATAATAATAATAATAATAATAATAATAATAATAATAATAATAATAATAATAATAATAATAATAATAATAATAATAATAATAATAATAATAATAATAATAATAATAATAATAATAATAATAATAATAATAATAATAATAATAATAATAATAATAATAATAATAATAATAATAATAATAATAATAATAATAATAATAATAATAATAATAATAATAATAATAATAATAATAATAATAATAATGATAATGATAATAATAATAATAATAATAATAACAATAATAACAATAACAATAACAACAATAACAATAACAATAAGAATAATAACAACAACAACAATAACAATAACAATAACAATAATAATAATAATAACAATAATAATAATAATTATAATAATTATAATAATTATAATAGTAATAATTGTATTTGTATTTGTATAATAATAATAATAATAATAATAATAATAATAATAATAATAATAATAATAATAATAATAATAATAATAATAATAATAATAATAATAATAATAATAATAATAATAATAATAATAAAATAATAATAATAATAATAATAATAATAATAATAATAATAATAACAATAATAACAATAACAATAATAAGAATAACAATAACAATAATAATAATAATAATAATAATAATAATAATAATAATAATAATAATAATAATAATAATAATAATAATAATAATAATAATAATAATAATAATAATAATAATAATAATAATAATAATAATAATAATAATAATAATAATAAATTTCCGGCCCTCTCTCTAAAATCTCTCTAAAAATCCTCTCAAAAATTGCGACGGTAACCTAGCTTTCGCAACTATGGCCCGGGGCCGGCCGCCAAGGACGGTGGAACCCCCTATTCCATCTGTTCCCGTGAATGATTCAACTGTGGAGACTGAAGAGGCTGTTGTTGATCCGGTACCGACGGCTGCTGTATTAAATGATTATATTCACGCGGCGCTAGGGTCTGGTAAGACTAAATCAACTGGTGAATCATCTGGCTCTGCGAAGAAGGATGTTCCTGAATCATCTAAGTCGAAAACTTACTCCCAAGTTTTGAAGAATTCTTCGAAAGGTATGAACCTTTCCTTTGTCCCTGGATTTGATTCTATTGTTACTATTGAGGAGGAAGACATAGTGAAGGAGGTGGAATATTGGCAGACGACTCTGGTTGGAACTGTTTTAGGTAAGCAGTCGACCCTTGTTCAGATTGAAAGTCTTGTTTCTAAATACTGGACTCATATCACAACACCTGAAATCATGTATTTCGCCAAAGGTTGGTATTACTTTCGGTTTGCTTCTGCTGAAGACATGGAAAAAATTAGGTCTGACACATGGAATGTTAATGGTTTTCCCTTGGTTTTCAAGCCTTGGAGCCCGACTGTCATTGATGAATTGAATGTTACCCATGTTCCTGTATGGGTGCTTTTCCCCAATCTGGACCCTTGTTTTTGGTCTATGGCAGGGTTAAGTAAGGTGGCTAGTGCTGTTGGGAACCCTATTTGTGCAGATGAGCATACTACCAACAAGAGTAAGCTTGCATTTGCCCGAATTTTGATAGATGTTGACCTTTCCAAGGAGCTACCTAAGGCTATCAAGCTTAACACTCCTTATAGAGGGTCTCTTTTACAGGCTGTTGCCTATGAGTGGGTTCCTCACTTTTGTTCAGCTTGTAAGAAAGTTGGCCATACTAAAGACAGATGTAATCCTGGGAAACCTAAAACTAGGGCTACTTATAGGCCAAAGCAACCAGCAGTTCCTAAATCTTCTGGGGATTCAGGGACAACTGTTAGCAGCCCAAAGGAGACTCCTCAAAAATCTCCAGTAAAGAAAACAGTGGCTACAAATCTTTCAAATAGGTTTTCTGTTTTACAGCCAGATGACCATGAGACAGAGGCAGTGGCTTCTGATGATATTGAAATAGTGGAGGAGCATGAATTAGACATGTCTGATAAGGGTATTGATTTGGATCCTGGGGAGCCTATAGCATCCCATGATCATCACAACATGGAACATTAGGGGTCTCAATGACCCCCTAAAACAGCAAGAAGCTCATCATTTCTTGCTGGAAAATAAGGTGGATTGTGGTGCTCTGATTGAAACCCATGTGAAGCACAAATCTATCAAAGATGTTAGTCTGACTTTTTCTGGTTATAATTTAGTTCATAATAATGATAGCCACTACAATGGGCATGTCTGGATCTTTTGGAAGCCTCATATCCTTACTCTAACTGTTTTGCATCAATCCCCACAGCATATACATTGTTTGTTACTTCACATAGCATCCCAAAAGCTAATTGAAGTCACCTTTGTTTATGCTTTTAATGCTAGGCAGGATAGAAGGGAGCTTTGGGATCACCTAATTAGTACTTCTACCCAGGTCACCAACCCTTGGCTCTGCTTGGGTGATTTCAATGTGGTTTTAAACATGGATGAGAGGCTTGGTAGCTCTCATGTGCAGCTAGCTGATGTTAATGAGTTTAAGCATTGTTTGGATGTCTGTAATCTGGTGGATCATCCTGCAACAGGCTGTCATTTCACATGGAATAATAAACAAGGAGATGGCCTCAGATGGGCTAAACTTGACAGGATCTTGGCTTCCTCCTTGTGGTTGACCAATATTCACTCTACTGCAACTTTTTTAAGTGCAGGAATCTCTGATCATTCTCCATGTGTTGTATTCATTAATGATATGCCTGTTTCTAGGAAAAATTCTTTTAGGTATTTGAATTGTTGGGCCCTTGCTCCTCAGTTCCAGGAAATTATTAAGGATGGTTGGGATAAGCATTATTATGGTAATTCTATTGTGACCTTGTTTCAGAAACTCAAAAGGCTTAGGGGTTATCTCAGGAGACTTCACACCTCTCACTTCTCTAATCTCTCTGCTAGAGTGGCTGAAAGGAAAAAAGCCCTTCAACATTGTCAGGATTTACTTAACTGTTCTCCCTTGGATCCTTCCCTAATTGCTAGGGAGCATTCTCTGTTGCAGGAATATTTGTTAGTGAAGAGAGCTGAGATGCAAGCTCTCTATCAGAGGGCTAAAGTCCAAAATTTCCAACTAAATGATTTAAGCACTAGGTTTTTCTATTCTAGGCTTGCTGATAGGAGAGCAAGGAATAGTATTGGGATTATCCAGGATGAGAATGGGAAGCAGTGTACTGGGTCTAAGGAAGTTTCACTGGGCTTTATCTCCTATTATAAATCTCTGCTTGGCACTTCCTCCCCTGTTTTGCCTCTGCCTCCTTCTCTCTTTTTGCAGGATACTGTACTCCCTGATTCTTGTACCTCTCTGATACAGCAGATAAGAGTGCAAGAGATTATTGATGCCCTTAAGTCTATTGATAGGCATAAAAGCCCTGGCATTGATGGTTATACTTCAGGATTCTTCCTGGATGCCTGGCAGCAGGTTGGGTCTGACTTCAAAGCTGCTGTTTTTGAGTTCTTTCAGAACTGTTTTATGCCCAAGGCTGCTAATGCCACCCTCTTGGTGCTTATTCCTAAGATGGAGACCCCCCCTCACTGTTAAAGACTATAGGCCAATAGCTTGTTGCACCACGTTTTACAAAGTAGTGAGCAAGATCCTAGCCAATAGGCTTCAACAGGTTCTTGACTTCATTATTGGCCATGAGCAAGCTGCCTTTGTGGCTAACAGGGATATTTTTGACAACACAATGCTGGCCCATGAATTGGTTTCTAAGTATGGCCGTGCTCATCTCACTCCAAGATGTTTACTCAAGGTAGATATAAGGAAGGCCTTTGATTCTGTGAATTGGGGATTTCTTAAGGATAGTCTGACTTTGCTTAAGTTCCCTCCTCAGTTTATTCAGTGGATTATGGCCTGCATTACCTTCCCACATTACTCTCTTCTTATCAATGGTGAGGTTCATGGGTTTTTCCCTGGGAAATGTGGTTTGAGGCAGGGAGATCCTCTCTCTCCCTACCTCTTTGTCATCTGCATGGAGGTGCTGTCAAGGCTTCTCAGAAGACTACCTAGGGCTGTTAGCTTTTCCTACCACCCTAAATGTGTTCAGTTGAATCTTACTCATCTTGTCTTTGCTGATGACCTCCTAGTTTTTACTCGTGGAGACTTACCTTCTGTTGCAGCAGTTGCTAAGTGCTTGGATCAGTTTAGTCAGTTGTCTGGTCTTCATGCCAATCCTTCTAAAACTGATCTCTATCTTGGAGGAGTTACTGATGAGGTAAGGGAGCTTATTCTGACTGCTACTGGTTTCAGTTTGGGTTCTTTTCCTTTCAGGTATTTGGGTCTCCCTTTGTTTAATGCTCGGATTACCCAGGGTATGTATCAACCTCTCCTAGACAAGATCAAGGGTAGGGTTATGCACTGGGCTAATGCTAGTTTGAGCTATGCAGGCAAAACTCTTCTGGTTAACTCAGTCATCTTTGGGCTCAATAATTTCTGGGGGGCCAGTGTTCTTCTTCGAAAGGGCATAGCTAAGAGGATTACCAAAATTTGTAAGGACTTTTTGTGGGGTATTGAGGATGGGGCTCGTAGGCATGTGTTCATGAAATGGCAGTTGCTATGCTCTCCAAAATTAGAGGGGGGGATAGGCATTAAAGAGGTTTTGAGTTGGAATTGTGCGCAAATGATCAAATGGATTTGGAAAATTTTCTATAGACCTAACTGCATTTGGACTAGGTGGATTACTACTTATGTCTTGAAAGGGGATAGTTTATGGGATGCTCATCAGACCATTACTAACTCTTGGTACTGGAACAATGTGTTAAAAATGAAAGACCTTCTTTTGCATACTACTGGCTCCCCTGATCAGGCACTTCAGCTTTTGGATTCTTGCACTTCCCATCAGAGATTCTGTACGGGCTCCATGTATGACTATATTCGAACAAGAAGGGATTCAGTCCCCTGGGCTAAGCAAGTACATGGAAATGGCTGTCATCCTAAGCACTCTTTCACTGCTGTGATGGCTCTGCATAATGGACTTCCTACTGTGGATAAGATGACATCTCGCGGGTTGTTTATGGTTAATAGGTGTGCTCTATGTGAGCATAGCTGTGAGGATATTCACCATTTGTTCTTTGAGTGTGATTTTCCAGGCAGGTTCTTACAATCATTGCTCACTGGGTTTCCTTGCCCCTGGCCACATATTCCTTGGCCTTCATATTGTAGGAGGGTGTCTACTCTATCAAGCACCGAGCAAGCTTGATGGCCACTGTCTACTATTTGTGGAAGGAGCGTAATACTAGAATCTTTAACGGTGTCAAGTCTTCGGCTGAGTCCATTAGTATTGTTTTTAAGAATGTAGTGACTTTACGTTTGTATGGGTCATTACAGTTGTAGGTTTTTATCCTTGGTTTGTATTTTCTTTTATCTTAGGGGACTTTTCTGGTCTCCTTTGTAGGAAAGAGTGGCAAGGATCTTGTACTTTATGTTTTCATGAAATAAAAAGATCCAAAAGCTTTTCTGCAAAAAAAAAAAAAAAAATAAAAAAAATAATAATAATAATAATAATATATAAATGTGGGTGTGAGTGAGTAGGTGGTATGAGTGTTGTTGAATTTTGATTGGTCGAGATTAAGAATAGTCTTACATATGAAAATGGGACGGTCTATTGCTAGACGGAAATTCGTCTTAATCCTACTATAGTTTAAGACGGAGCTTAATTATTATTACTGTTGCTATTAAATTATCCGACTAAAAATATGTATACATAAATCCTTATATAAGTTATGCCTCAAAATATAATTTAATAATACGTATTTTTATACAAATGAGCTTTTATATATTACCTTTATAAAAATCGTGTTTGAAATAAAATTAATTAAATTGAATAATTCAAAAATATAAAATAAAGTAATCAGACGGTTTAATAAATTTTAAAATGTCAACTTGGGAAATTCGCGGGTGTTACAATCACCTCACCTTTTAAAAAGTTTCGACCTCGAAACTTGAAAGTAGAAATGAAAGGTTGTAAAAGTAAAACTGAACCTTTGAAATCGGTAACCAAGACATTAAAAAGGTTACTTACTTGTAACAATTAAAATTCTTTCAAAAGTTTCAAATAAAATTTTCCGACAGAACAAGGTCGAAAGGCAAATCATTTGTATAAGTCAAAATCAAACACTTTCAAAAACATCAACGGAGAGTTTTCAAAAGTGTAAGTCTCATTCATGGAACGAAATTGCTCTTGTCGTGCACACAAGAACGTTCACTTTTTAAGTAAAAGACAGATTTAAAACAAAAACCATTCGCTGACAAGCGTAGAACAAGTTATTAAACGTCTCCAATAACGAGTTCTAACATCCGATCAACGTTAAAATCAAAAGAAAAAGATAATCTACTCAAATTTATTTTGCAAAAGCCAAATTAAAAATGAAGATTTCACTTTCAAACTCAAAAAGGAGTCCAGTTTGTGAAAAGGTAACATCAAAGTTTGACAAAGAAATCGTAAATAGATCAAAGTTAATAGAAATTGGATAAAATTGAAGAAATCTTGGGTTTAAAAATTAAAATCATGATAAATAAGTTTATATTCAAAGAACAAGTAGGGAATTAAATCAAATTTTCATTTCCAAATCTTTAAAATAGATAAGGTTTGCAAAAGTAACATCAACTTTTAACAACGAATCAAAACTGGTAGCTTCAAATATTTAGGAATTGTATGAAATGAAAAGCAATTTAGACAACATAAATACCAGGTACGCTAAGAGAGTCCAACTTAACCAACAAAAAGAGATATGATGAACTTCATAGGGTAAGAATTGAAGTCAAATTTACAAGGATATAAAAGATAGAGCTTTATAGGTTACCAGCATCAAACTTAAAGAAGAAGCACGATGAAGCGAGGAAGTGAGGTATGAACGGTAACACTTATGGTCAAAGAGGAAGAGAAATTAGACAACAAGGAAACGCCAGGCACTCATATCTCAAACAACATCATCCAAAACGGTTCCGGAAACTTCCTAACCACAAAACTTGTAACCACATAACTCCCAAAGATTTCCTCAAAACTCTTATGTTACTTCATCCTAAACTATTCCCCGAAACAAGGTATTCCACTATAAGTGTAATCTCATCACCCGAATCCTCAAACATCCACAAACAACTTCCACAAGATCAAGGTCAAGGTTCCCAACAAAGCTATATTCATATCCAACTAGTGTCATCTATAAGTTTCCCAAAATGGTAAAATCCTCAGTCAAGGATCCTAATTCCAAGCTCTAAATTCCCAGAAAAGGTTCCTCAAATATTCCACAAGGTTCTCATTTCAAAACAAGGTAGTAACAAGTCAATCCAAAGTTTTCTTTCATGAAAGTCCACCCTACTACCCTCATTCTATCATCTCAAGTACTCAATACAACCCCTCAAGTTTATAAAATCATGGGACAAATACTACTCAATACCAAGTCTCTCTCGACTCAAGAACTCTCGTGAGTCAACTAATATCAAATCACATCACCGATACATTTTGGTCATCAACATCCCAAGGAGTATTCTTTCAAATCTGATATCCTAGCACTTTACTTACCATCGAGTTCTCAAAAAAAAAAACATTTCTCATATGGTAACATCTATATTATCAAACTCTCATGTCCAAAGTGATTATAGAAGCCAATCAACAACTCGAATTACTTAGTCAATTGTATACCCTCAAATCCACCATTCAATTTCATCCACCTTAGGTCAAGTACTAAGCACTATTGACCCAAACATAAACAACAAAGCCAAGTTCTATAGCCCCTGTAACCAATGCAACTCACACTTGACATAAAGAATCCACCCATCAAATATACTCACTTTATCAAGAATCTAGGTATAAGAACCATCAAGTATGTCTCATCACCCTACCTAAGTCTTTCCAGCATCAAATCCTCTCAAAACCAGGTTTAAGGGTCAAACACAACAATCTCCTCAAAAGTCAAAACTTTCAACCAAGGTCAACATTCCTTAAAAGAAAGAGTACTATAAAGAGGCGTTAAGGGAGGATTAGCAAGGAACAAAGGACGAGTTAGGGAATACAAGAGTGACTTACAAGGAAAATAAAAGAGGATTTAGAAGAAGGAATAAGCATTAAGAAGTAAAGAACAGGGCAAGGTACACAAAGAATGAGAAACATCTTCGAGGAAGCAGAAGCATTCTTCAAAGGTTGAAAAATCTTCAATCCTCAGCAATAGGCACCAAATCTTGATCTTCATTTAGAGAGGCTCACGGTCATTGATCCAAGAACACAACAATTATTAAATGATAATCAACAAACATGTTAGAACCTAACAAAGGGCAAACACACTACAGACTACCACCTTAGGTCCTTAAGTCTACCCGTCTCTCATTCATTATTCAAGGTCAAGTACAATTTAAATTTGGGGTACACGTGTGTGCACTGGGAGCAACATAAGCTCTGATACCAACTGTGACACCCCGCGATAAAGCGGAAAATATAACTTATAAATTCAAGCGGGAAAAAGGGAATTTTTGAAACTTTTAAAATTTAAAACGCGGTTTTATTAAAATACAAAACACAAATAAAGAATGCGGAAATAAAGATTAAAAATATACAAACGTGATAGTCAAGGTGAGGGAAAATATATCCCTCGAATGACGATACAATGAAAGGTGAGTATAAACAATCCTAATAAACCAACTTTTAGGCCAAAGTGCTCGCTAGCTCACACATGTCTTCACCCCGTGAATGCACCACTAATACTTGTCATTCATGTAAACATGAACGCCACAGTCAGTGGGGAGTAACTCAAGGTTCTCCCAGCCACAAAATTGTTGGAGCTTGTGTCCTCCACAAATTAGTGTGATAACATTTGTAAATCTCTTACAGGTTCACAAGGGTATACTTCGTATATTTAATCAGTTGATTAACGTTTACCTAATAACGGTTGGCTTGCTAGAAAGTTTCACGTTATTATCATACAGATGGCGGTGATCAACTGGTCCCTAAAGGTCACACCTATAGGATGTGTTTGAGAAATGTGGTTATAGAAATATAATCACATTGATGCCCAAAATGACTAAAAAGTTAGTCTATGTGTTGATGAGATAATTATTTAATGAAAATTAAATAATATAAGTTGAGACGAATTAACTGTCAATTCGTAAATTAAATATAATAAGTTATATTTAATTAAATATATATAATGTTTGCTTGGACGAATTAATCTGTTAATTCGTAATTAAATATAATCAGTTATGTTTAATATCAACAAGATGAATGTGTCATAGTGGTAATAGTGAGGGTACACAAACCAAGAGGTCATGGGTTCGATCCTCACTAGATGACAATTCAACATATTTTATATATTTTTGGAAAGACCAAAAATAAGGAGAATAATCTCCTTATTTCGGTCAGTTAGGCTGAAAATTAGGAGAGATTTATTCTTTCCTAATTGACTCCTAATTTCGGCTACTATAAGAAAGAAAGGGTGAGAATTCTTCAACCCTAATTCTTTTCTTTGACCTTGCCTCCTCTCTCATCAGAAAAACACAAAAACAACTAAATTTTACAGAAAATTTTAGATCGATTTCTAGCATAATCAAAGGGCATATCTCATATCGTCTTGGGTGCAACTAATAGGCGAATATCAATTTTGATATTGTTCTTAGGCCAATTTTGCTAGGACCGAAGGTTAATTCTAAATCCTTTATACTTTGTTTATATATTTTGTTTATGACCTTTAATCATCATTGTTAAATCGTTATAATCCTTCTAAATTAAGGGAAGTATACAGATAATTTCCCACAAGTGGTATCAGAGCATTAGGCCACGATTTTATTTTTGATGATTTTCATAAAATATGTATGTAAACAATGGGGATTTCGAAAAAAAAAAAATTAGGGTTTTCGGCTGAAATTTTTTTTGTGCCGAGAGAATTTTTTTTTTCGGCCTATTTTTCCTTTGTTGATGATTTATTTCCATTTGATTCATATGAATTATTGTTTTAATATGTTAAGATGATAATAAAATGAATTTGTAGATACCTTGATTTAATTCGGATTAAATTAAATTGTTAATGGAATAATCATGTCGATGAGACAAGAACTTGTTTTTGCTATATAGTTTTAGCATATAAGATTAATCATGTTCATTAATTCACTTGCTAAATCACGTTCTATATGGCAACTGTAAACATTTTCTTCATCGGTTTTGTTTTAGGGCAATTCTTGCCGCAAGTTTTTTTGTGACGGCTGTTTTATTTTTTTTTGCCGTTGTTGTTGTTTTTTTTTCCTGTTCGGTACTGTTCACCGTGAACAGTGTTCATAAAACCAAAAAAAAAAAAAAAAAACTGATTTTTGGGTTATTTTTCTTTTTTGCCGAATCTAAAAGAAAAGAAAAGGAAAGTTTTTTTTTCTTTCCTTGTTTTTGCCTTATTTCCGAAAAAAAAAAAATTATTGGCTGTTTTTTTTGTCAGCCGTGAGCTGAGTTTACAAATAAAAAAAAAATTGTTTTCCTTTTTTGCCGAGACCCAAAAGGAAGAAAAATTGGATTTTGTTTTTTTTATTTTATTTTGGCCAATTAGTTATTGTGAATCGGTTCACAATTTAAAGATACCGAGTTATTTTAAAGCAGTTTAAAATTTTGATGGATAGAATTCATATTACAAGTTTAATATGGATTAAGAATGAAATTAATGTGATTAAATTGCGGAATTGTCACTTAATTTAATTTAAATAGGTGGTTTGGATAAATTAATCAACATAATTAAGGAATTGTGTATTGTATGTTTAATTTATTTTAGTTGATGCTTTTAATTTTGTTGAATGAATCGAATGAATGAATTTTATTTACGTATTTAATTTTGCAATCGGTTGTAATTTGTAATACTTAGTGTGGCCTTAGTCAAATTATGTTTTCGTAATGAAGGAAACATGATTTTTATGTAATTATGAGATCTCGAATCTCTTTTATTTTAGTTTTGGGTTTTGAAATTAGAATGTAATAAATAGGTCAATTATGTAATTTTATTTATTGTAATTTCAACGAAGACTAAAGATGAAGATTCAAGCTCACTCCCGCTACATGGATCAAGATGGAACATCAAGACAAGCTTCTCGGGTCCAAGGATGGATTCCAAACTTGTATTTATTGTTCATTTTGATAGGATAGGCCACACTAGGACTTTTACTTTTTTTTTTTACGTTTTTCATTATTATTGCGTTTCATTCACATGTTAGTAATTGCATCATTTTCCGCCTAAAACCAAACCACCTACTACTAAAATGCATGAAAATTGACTCATATAGGTTGTATGTTAGTTTTCATGGACATGCAGATGTCACAGACTTTAAGCCATCACTTTAGTTTAATCATTCTCGCATGCTAGATTATAGTTCACTTAAAATGAATTTAAAATACAAAACACAAATAAAGAATGCGGAAATAAAGATTAAAAATAGACAAACGTGATAGTCAAGGTGAGGGAAAATATATCCCTCGAATGACGATACAATGAAAGGTGAGTATAAACAATCCTAATAAACCAACTTTTAGGCCAAAGTGCTCGCTAGCTCACACATGTCTTCACCCCGTGAATGCACCACTAATACTTGTCATTCATGTAAACATGAACGCCACAGTCAGTGGGGAGTAACTCAAGGTTCTCCCAGCCACAAAATGTCAAAACGAACATAACAAGGAACTAAAACAGGTAAGTCATATAAGATGCATACAAAAGATAAGAATATCAAGTTTATATGTAAACATGGCAAATAATTGAGATGAAACAAGATAGACCAGCATTAGCATAATAAAGATTTAACTGATCATGTGAGACAATTAAATAATATGAAAGACAAGAATACGGTCATTTATACAAAAGCACGCATTTCAAGGAAATACAACATAGATATGAGATTAGAATCCGAATCATGTGAAACAGTTAGGTAACGGATCAACCAATACAAATTACAAGAACAGAAACTGTAGCCATTACTTGGAAAACCACTTAGCAAACATTGCACGGGACGTGGCTACTAATGTCACATTCATACTTATGGCTTGCATCTCACCATAAGAACGGATGGGAACATCAATCCCGACGATCATATCGCAACTAGAGGGCTTATAGCTCACCCCTAGTATCCGATAAGACCAAGACAAACAACACAAGGCATCACTCTTACCTTGAAAGACAAATACCAATATCTATAACCAAGCAAGACCTTTACTACTCATATATCAATATATAATTCCCCTGGTAGGACAACAATGGCACTCCCAAGACTCAATCCTAGTCTAAATATGTTCAGACTCTTGAGGCAGAACGGTCCCCGATTCGACATGCGGCAGAACAGTCCGCATCCAAGACTCGATCGACAGAATGGAAGTCGAGAACCCACAATCGGCAGAACAGTTCGAAAGAGGCAGAAAATATGAGCTAAACCCGCAATCGGCAGGACAGTCCGAAAGAGGCGTAAAGATAAGTCAAGCAGTACGGTATAGCATAAAGGCATTATCAAGAATACGACTCAACCAAGCGATAGGAATCAACTTGGAAAGAGACTACTACATGTAATGAACCGATGATAATCCAAGTGAGACATTTCGTGCCAAATCCTAATCATGAATATGAATAAGTAACCCATTTCCTCAATATTTGTCACTTGAGTAAAAATGTAAAAAATGAAAATGAACCATTTATAATAGCAGAACAAGCATTCAATTATAAATGACTCAAATGTAAGATAAACTATTTACAATTCACTAGGCATGAACAATTAAATCAGACTCATATTAAAATGGAAGCATGTCATTACGTATACAAATGAGATAATTAATAACTGTATTGCACAATTATAAATCATGTGAGAAGGATATCAAAATGAGCGATATTTAACGAATTTCGTTATATAAAACACGAAACGGAAATCCAAATATTTCAAAGAAACCAACTAGTGCTAAAACATTTCCAATCCACAAAGGACTAGCTGGGCAGCCCTTACCCGGCCTCAACACCCGACCATACACGGCCTAACAACAACCCCGGTCACTAGTACTCACTACCCTAAAAAAACCACCATTCAATCCTTACTCAACCCCTACAACCATCTAAACAAACATCCCAAAACAATCACCCGATAACCGTATTAAGCAACTCAATGCTTCTACCTAAACCGTGCCACCTTAGCCAAAACAAGACACGTTTAAGACGAGTCTTTATGCGCATGAACAAGACGTAAAATTTACCTTACAACGTCATGTATACATACAACCAGATTCTATCCGAAAGAACTTAGTTTTGCAGTCTCTGACTAGCCTATTTCAGCATATGAGAACGGCTCCCTCACGAGCTATACGAAGACCATACTTGAGACCAGATTAAGACGGAAACTGCTAAAGACATTACGACCCGAATCAAACCCTTATGCACACAGCCAAGCCACCCACAACAGTCTAAACATAGCCCACAAAACAACCCCTAAAACAGACCAGAACAGACCCGAAAATAGCATTATACGGACCACCTGCACAAGCAACTCAAAACAAATTCTAAAATGCAGACAACCCATCTCCAAGACTCGACCCGTACTCGTCTCAAACCTGCCCAGAAAACCCGCCTTAAACAGGGCTCACAGACTCCCCCTGTCTCGGTTTTAACCCCGGAACATAGCAGTCCATTCCACTCGAATGAAAACAGAATTAAGAGGTATAGTTGAGTCGGAAGTATGCACGACTCCAAACGTGAATAGCCACCACAAATTGCCACCACCAGGCTCGACCCAAAAACCAGAAAAAAATGAGCTGCAAAACACCCGTCTAACTGAGTCAAAAACTGAGTTCGCTGACAGGGCAGTCGTATACCTATCAAAAATAACCAACTGGCTCTAACTAATATAGCTAGGGAAGTCGGGTCGATCTCCACAGGGAGATGGGAAAATGTCAGCTTTGTCTAAGTTCGTCACAGTAACCAAATTGGGGGTTTTAATTGGGTTGTTGTTCTAAACTAATGAGAATGAGAGAGAGAAAAGAACAGAACAGAGAAAAAGGATTAAACAGATAAGGAAAGCAGCTAAGACAGACGGTTCACCATGATCATTCAGTCAAGTAATCTAAGTCTCAGGTCAATGCAAGTATGGTCTGAGGAGCAGTGAATATCTCCTTCCGGTCTCAATTCGCCCTAAAGCACAGATAGCTTAGCTTCCGCCCTCACTACAGTGCCCTAATGTTCGCTACGAGTCTCACCCTTTCCAACCTTCCGGTCCAGGTCAAGGTTTACTATGACAAAAATGTCTAATTGCGTCGACTCAATTAGACAGATACAATTAATTGCAGCGATTAACAACAAAGACTACACAAGCATTAACCTAATATGGCAACTACCATTCCTTCATAATCATGGATCCCTTAGCCTTAGCAAGAGGGAATTAGCTATGCATCACCATTGAATTAACAACAATAACATATAAATGATAGGAATTAAGCATGATAATAAAAATAAGATGGAAACAAATAAGCAATTCCAAAATAAAGGAAGAGGGGAAAGAAAAGCACTAATTGTATTAAGAATAAGAACAAGAATTAAAAGGGAATAATAATACCGAATACAAATTCGAATCCGAGTAGCAAAAGGGTAGAAGGTAGGTAAAAATGAAGAAGCAGTAGAAGTTTTTCCAGTAAAAAAGTGAATGAGGAAGAGTTACGCAATCTACTATATTAGTAGTATGCGAAAATCCTCTATAAACCTAATCCATAGCTTAATTACAAAAGCCCATGCGAAAATAGGCGGAAAAAACTCTATTACAGGCAAAACCACTCGATCGAGTGGAAATAAACCACTCGATCGAGTAACTAAGCGTCAAACCTTTCAATCGAGTGGAAATAAGCCACTCGATCGAGTAACTCCTTGTATTGCCTACTTGATTGAATACTGGGACTGCTCGATCGAGTAACCTTCAGTATATAAAGCATTCGATCGACTAGAAAAGTAGTCGATCGAGCTATCTTGGTATGTTTAGGCACTAGACACCTCCCGAAACCAGCTCACGCATCTTCAAACTGATAGATTCCAAGCTCCAGCTCCTTATTCTCCATAAATGCATGCAAATGGGACGAGTTTAGGCTCGATTTAGCTCCTCTTTGGTTTATTCCTGCAGTTTACATAAAACGAACCAAAGTAGACTATTCGGGGGTATTTGTAGCTAGATGCCACGTAAATAGTACAGAAATGCGTGTAAAAATGAGGTAAAAACCTTATTTAAAATACACGCATCAAATCTCCCCAAACCAAACCTTTGCTTGTACCCAAGAAAAATATGAATGCAACTAAGAATAAACAGTGGAACGGGACCAACGCATCAGCTACAAATCGCCCACCAAAACCAGTTTAATGCAACAACTAACAGAGTGGCAAATGATAAGTGCAAACGAGTTAAATCAATGTCTCAAACTTACTGAACCGTCGACCTTGCAGGACTCAAAAGTATCGGACTCTCACGGGTCGCTCATCACTCAAATGTAGGCACGAGGTGAGTATATATGTGAAAGATAGAAAGAAGTAAAGACACTTACCTAACTCGACCTATAAGAACATGCATGCAGTTAATCATGAATAAAGTCTCTACAACCGTACATACGCATTCCAACCATACTAATAACCAAGACACATGCCGAGGACTTACATTTGGGTAAGTGAGGTACTGGGTAAGAAGGGGCTAAGATGAATTTGGATATGTGGTGTTAATAGCCAGGCTAGCAACAACGAATCCAAATATTGAACTGCATCCCAACTTCGTACTCAATAAAACAAATCAAAACGGTGCCAATTCAATGCACTCAACTCACAATACACCAAAATCTTGTCAACTCCCCATAAAAAATAAGTAGAACATGGGAGTGAAAATCATTATACAATTTCTCAATTCTCCGCACATGATTTTTCTTTCTTTTTCTTTTCTTTTTCATATTTCCATTTTTTTCATTCTTTTCTTTCATTTTCATCCATCATTTTTTCTTTCATTCCCTTCAATTCTTCCACCATCTTCTGAATTCAGATAAAATAACCAAACTGCAGTAAAGCATTCCAAACAGCTACTCATTACTAGCTCGGCTAGGGTAGTAAAAATTGTAGTATGTAGCTAAAAGGACAAAAGGGCAATTTGGCTATGTGGGGCTCGTGGGTAGAATGAAGTAAAAGGGAACTGCCTCTCCTAACATGTGTCACCATCCACAGACCGAATGCATACAGGTATTGAGAAGACTAGACTCATGCTTATGCAAATTGATGTTACATGCCTTACACAGAGTACTACTCACATCCTAAATGAAACCGGTCATGAGTGTCACCAGTTTATAAAGCTCTAACCTCAGAATGTAATGTAGCATGCCAATATGTGAGTCAAGTCTATTCGTTCAGATAAGAGAGAAACAAAAACTCGTAGATCATGCACATAATCATGCCAACTATATGTCAAGAAAATGCAAGGCTAAGGTAAGGATTCAATGTAGCGTCAAAGTTCAAACGTTCCGACTTAAATTAAACGTGAATTTTAGAAATTTATGCGATTTTTCAATTAAAAACGACAATGCATGCGAAAATAAATAAACGTGCAAACGAAAATGCAAGAAAACATGCAGACACGGATATGGATGCATACCTCCCCAAACCAAACCGTACAATGCCCTCATTGTACCAAAAATAGGGAAAGAAATGCAAACTAAGGAGAAAAGGATAAGTGGAGTCGGAAGACTTACAAAACGTCATGAAGAGGGACCTCCCCAAACCGACCATGAACATGGGAGGTCAAAGGAAGTAAAGCAGTAGCTCAACAGACAAAAAGTAGCAGCTGGAGGACGACACTACTCGATCGAGTGATTTGGAATAGCTCGATCGAATGATTTGGTATCAGAAGGACTCGATCGAGCTAAATTATTACTCGATCGAGTGGACGTGATTATGCAGCTTGTCGATCGAGTACTTTAACTACTCGATCGAGTGAATATTATCCCAAAAGTGCTCGATCGAGTAGAAAAACTACTCGATCGAGTGGATACACCTGCAAAACACGCATCAAAACCAAGGAAAATACATAGGGTGCGTAAAACAGCGTCTAAAGTTCAACAAAAAGCTAAAGGAAAATAAATAGTTCAACAAAAAATACAACAAAACAGTACGGGTTGCCTCCCGGAGAGCGCAGGTTTAAGAGGTCCGTACGACCTTTCTGGCATCAATTAACTGGCGCGTCAAGCTCGTCGAAGTACAGGACTTCAACACGATTATCTGCTTCATTTGCCTCGTGATAATGATTCACATATTGCCCATTCACCTTGAACCTATTTCCCTCGGGACCTTCTAACTCAACGGATCCATATCTAGTAACAGATGTCACCGTATAAGGACCACTCCACCTGGACTTCAGCTTGCCAGGAAATAATCACAGTCGGGCATTAAACAACAGCACCTTTTGCCCAACATGGAACTCCCGAGGTAGAATTCTTTTGTCATGCCATCTCTTCGTCTTTTCTTTATAAATGCGCGAGCTATCATAGGCATTAAGCCTAAATTCTTCCAACTCATCTAACTGCAAAAGACGATTCTGACCACACAAGTTAGGATCAAAGTTAAGCTCACGAATTGCCCACCAAGCCTTACATTCCAACTCAACAGGTAAGTGACATGACTTCCCATAAACTAACCTATAAGGTGATGCACTAATTGGTGTCTTAAAGGCAGTTCTGTAGGCCCATAATGTGTCTTCTAATTTAAGACTACAGTCCTTCCGTGATTTAGAAACTACCTTAGACAAGATCTCTTTCAACTCGCGATTAGAGACCTCAACTTAACCACTAGTTTGGGGATGATACCCCAAACCACGCCGGTGTTGGACACCAACTTTAGACAGAATGAAAGTTAGTTTCTTTTCTTTAAAGTGCATTCCCCCATCACTAATGACGACCCTAGGGACACCAAATCGGGGAAATATGACCTTTCTAAACATTTTTATCACGGTCTTGGCATCACAATGAGGTGAGACAATTGCCTCAACCCACTTTGACACATAATCTACAGCCACTAAAATGTACCTGTTACCTTTACTAGACGGGAATGGCCCTTGGAAATCAATGCCCCAGACATCGAAAACCTCAACCTCTAAGATACCGTTTTGTGGCATCTCATGTCTCTTTGAAATGTTCCCTTATCATTGGCAAGCATCACAAGCTGAAACAAAAGACTTAGCATCAGCAAACAAAGAAGGCCAGAAAAACCAGACTGAAGTACCTTAGCCACGGTGCGCGATGGACCGTGGTGACCACCATAGGAGGAGGAGTGACAGCCTTCTAGGACTACTTTGGTCTCCCACTATGGAATGCACCGTCTGTAGAGACCGTCTGCACATTCCATAAACAAATAAGGATCGTCCCAAAATTACTGCTTAGCGTTATACAGAAAACGCTTCCTCTGCTGATGAGAAAGGTCAGGCGGCAGCTTGCCACTGACAATGTAGTTAGTTATATCTGTATACCAAGGCTCTTGGTTAACAATTGACGATAATACAGCAAATAAAGTATCGTCAGGAAAGAGTCATCAATAGGTAGAGAATCTTTCCCTTCCTGTCGCGTCAGTCGCGACAGATGATCAGCTACAACGTTCTCAGCTCCTTTCTTATCTTTAATCTGCAAATCAAACTCCTGGAGAAGGAGTATCCATCTCAGTAACCGTGGTTTAGCCTTCTTCTTAGCAAGGAGATGCCTCAAAGCTGCATGGTCAGTAAAAACAGTAACTTCTGACCCAATCAAATAAGAACGAAATTTCTCTAAGGCATAAACTACAGTTAGTAGCTCTATTTCAGTGGTAGTGTACTTCACTTGAGCCTCATCCAGAGTTCAGCTCGCATAGTAGATTGCGTTTAAAGCTTTGTCTTTCCATTAACCTAGCACCGCTCCTAGTGCATAGTCACTGGCATCACACTATCTCAAACGGCAAATCCCAGTCGGGAGGTTGTATGATCGGCGCAGAGACTAAAGCATGCTTTAACCTGTCAAAAGCAGAAAGACACTCATCAGTAAACACAAAAGGGGCATCTTTAAGTAGCAGCTGTGTCAGTGGTTTAGCAATTTTTGAGAAATCCTTGATAAACCGGCGATAAAAGCCGGCGTGGCCAAGGAAACTCCTCACCCCCTTAACATTAACAGGAGGTGGTAATTGCTGAATCACTTCCACCTTTGCTTTATCAACCTCTATTCCCCTATCAGAAACTAAGTGCCCTAAGACAACTCCCTCGTTGACCATGAAATGGCACTTCTCCCAGTTAAGCACGAGATTAACCTCAATGCAGTGCTGCAACACTTTATTAAGGTTAGACAGACAGTTAGAAAAATCACTTCCATAAACACTGAAATCGTCCATGAAAACTTCCATAATAGACTCAATATACTCTGAAAATATCCCCATCATGCACCTTTGGAAGGTGGCAGGGCATTACATAAACCAAAAGGCATCCAGCGATAAGCAAACACACCTTGAGGACAAGTAAATGTAGTCTTAGCTTGATCGTCTGGGTGAATAGGGATCTGAAAGAACCCTGAATACCCGTCTAAATAGCAGAAAAACTTATGAGAAGCTAACCTTTCTACCATTTGATCAATAAAAGGAAGGGGAAAGTGATCTTTCTTGGTGGCGGCATTCAGCTGTCTGTAATCTATACACATCCGCCAACCAGTCACTACTCGAGTGGGTATTAACTCATTCTTATCATTCTTAACCACAGTAGTCCCTCCCTTCTTCGGGACCACCTGCACTGGAATCACCCATTTAGAATGACCAACAGAATAGATAATATCTGCGTCGAGCAGCTTCATTACCTCAGCCATCACAACATCTTGCATCTTCTCGGTTCAAATTAGCGACCTATCTCGCAAGGTTTGTGATATTTCTCCAAAGACTATCCTGTGCATACAAATATCGGGACTAATCCCCTTGATATCGTCCAAAGAATAACCCAAAGCTTTCCTATTTTTCTTAAGCACAAATTTAACAAAGAGGTCACCGATCATTATCAAGCTTAGCACTAACGATGACTGGATATCGCTCGGTATCATCTAAGAAAGCATATTTTAGATGAGAGGGAAGAGGCTTACGCTCTGGTACCTTTACCTCAATGGAGCAAAGGGTACTGATCATCTGTTCCACTTGCTCCCCCTCGGCGTCGGTGAGTTCACGCTCATCTAAATCATCTATAAGCAAATCCAACACAGCATCATCCTCATCTGGGTTATCTTCACAGTCATCCAAAAGCATAAGAGCTTCTAGTGGGTCCTTCATAAAAGAACCCGACCAGAAGTCATAAATAGACTCGTCAATAATATCAACCGAATAGCAAGTATCCTCTATCATTGGCCGAGCCAAAGTGCTAGGCAGGCTAAAAGTGATCGCGTCATCCCCTACTGTAAGAGTCAAACGCCCTTGTTTGACATCAATAATGGCCCCAACTGTACAAAGGAACGGTCTTCCTAAGATATTAGGGACCGGGTGTCCTCAGCTATGTCTAAAACAATGAAATCTACTGGTATAAAGAACTTGCCTATTTTCACAGGCACGTCCTCCAAGACACCCAAGGGTCTCCTAACAGATCTATCAGCCATCTGTAGGGTAATGTTAGTCAATTTAAGATGACCCATATTCAAATTCTTGCAGACAGATAGGGACATGACGCTGACGCTGGCTCCTAAATCACAAAGAGCCTTATCAATAACTAAATTGCCTATAACACAGGTAATATAGAAGCTACCCGGGTCTTTCATTTTAGGCGGAGCCTTATTTAAAAGTAAGTTACTAAACTCTTCCATAAATGAAACCGTCTCAAACTCACTTAGCTCTCTCTTACGCATCACAATATCTTTCATAAATTTAGCGTAAGTAGGTACCTGGGTAACGAGTTCGGTAAAAGGGACAGTTACCTGGAGGTTCTTCATAATGTCCACAAACTTACCGTACTGTCGCTCGACCTTCGCGTCCTTCAGACGACTTGGAAAGGGTACTCTGGTAGCAATGAGTGAACCCGCGACTTTCTCTTTACCTTTATCAGTGCGTGACGTCTCCACAGCAGGGGAAGATGACACGGTAGCGGAATTAGATATCAAAATAGGATCTTCGCTGCTTCTGATACTTGATCGAGTACTTTCCTCACTCGATCGAGTGGTTTCATGTTGGAGTTTACTCGATCGACCATTTTCTTCACTCGATCGAGTGATCTCTTTTTCAGGCTTGCTCGATCGATCACTTTGCTCACTCGATCGAGTGATTTCTCCAACTATTTCACTCGATCGAGTAGGAATATCACTCGATCGAGTATCTGTAAATTGAGCACTACTCGATCTACCACAATTATCATTCGATCGGGTGATGGGATGGATTATTTCACTCGATCGAGTAGAATTCTCACTCGATCGAGTGTCTGGACAACACGCAGCAAGGATTTCATCCAAAAACTCATCCAAATCATCTTCCGGGGCATTATCAGCTGTCAAAACCCCGTCTTCTGGTACTTATGGCCCCTCGTGAGTAAGGGCACCTTGGAGATTCGTAGCATTTACTGGATCACATGTCGGTAGAAGGTTGGCTTGGTCTTTCGCGAGTGTTAACTGCGCGACTTGTTCTCTTAATTCCACAATAACAGTTTCATTCTTGCTACATTTCTCCCCAAACTGTTGTGTTAAGTTTAACATCAAGGATTTCAGTTCGGCAATTTCCTTGTTTGTAGAAGGAGAGACCGGTTGTGGTGCCGGCGTAGAAAGAGTAGAAACATTCTTCATTTCCTCGTATAGTTGAGAAAAAGGGACCCCTTGCTTGTATTTCTGATAAGTGAGAACGCGCCCTATACTTGCCAGACAGTCAATAGGGTCATGCCCTTCCATGCCACATATACCACATAACTCCACATGCTCAGTAATTGAACAAACCTGTGCACTCTCACCTATAGCTTCCGTAATCTCCACATTACCTAGACTTTTGTTAGGACTTTCCACTGCAGCTGCTACCAACTCATTAACTTGCCCACTACCTCGGGGATTTCCATATTCTGCAACATGGATAGCCATCTCTTCAATAAGATGCCACCCTTGATCATCTTCCACATTTTTAGTGAATCTCCCCTTAGCTACACTATCAAGAATAGCTCTCTGGTTTCGGTATAGTCCGTTGTAAAACTGAGTACAAAGGAACCAACGCTTGAAACCATGGTGGGGCACAGAACGGACGAGCTTCTTGAACCTCGCCCACGCCCCATCCAAATCTGCAGTAGGCAGTTGCTCAAAATAATTAATTTGAGCTCTCAGGGCATTAGTGCGCTGCGGTGGGAAGTATCGCCTGTAAAAGGCCAAAGCAAGAGAACTCCAGTAGGTTATACCGGCTGCCTCCCTATCTAGATCCCTCAACCATTCCCGGGCATCATCAGCTAAAGAAAAGGGAAAAAGTGCTCCCTTCACTTTGTCCTGTGTCACCCCTGCAGCAAGAGGAATGGTAGAGCAATACTCTGTAAATAGCTCTATATGCCTGCATGGATCTTCTTCAGGTACCCCCCTAAAGAGATTTCTCTCGACTAGCTGTATATAAGATGGGTGGATTCCAAAGGTTCCCGACTCAGTAGTGGGTAATAGGAAACCTTTTGGAAGTGAATCCACATTAGGCTCTGAATGGCTGGCTATATTAGGCATTCCGGCAAATAGAATTTACAAAGCAAAGCAGGTGCGACGATGTTCTCTTATAGAACAGATAACCTGCAAAACTAATCAAAAACTTCGCAACAAATGAGATCAGTCTCAAGGAATAAATTCCTTGAGACGAGAGACAAACTCAAATAAAGCAACAAAATTGCGCCACCTCCCCGGCAACGGCGCCAAAATTTGACAGGGCAGTCGTATACCTATCAAAAATAACCAACTGGCTCTAACTAATATAGCTAGGGAAGTCGGGTCGATCTCCACAGGGAGATGGGAAAATGTCAGCTTTGTCTAAGTTCGTCACGGTAACCAAATTGGGGGTTTTAATTGGGTTGTTGTTCTAAACTAATGAGAATGAGAGAGAGAAAAGAACAGAACAGAGAAAAAGGATTAAACAGATAAGGAAAGCAGCTAAGACAGACGGTTCACCATGATCATTCAGTCAAGTAATCTAAGTCTCAGGTCAATGCAAGTATGGTCTGAGGAGCAGTGAATATCTCCTTCCGGTCTCAATTCGCCCTAAAGCACAGATAGCTTAGCTTCCGCCCTCACTACAGTGCCCTAATGTTCGCTACAAGTCTCACCCTTTCTAACCTTCCGGTCCAGGTCAAGGTTCATTTTAATAAAAATGTCTAATTGCGTCGACTCAATTAGACAGATACAATTAATTGCAGCAATTAACAACAAAGACTACACAAGCATTAACCTAATATGGCAACTACCATTCCTTCATAATCATGGATCCCCTAGCCTTAGCAAGAGGGAATTAGCTATGCATCACCATTGAATTAACAACAATAACATATAAATGATAGGAATTAAGCATGATAATAAAAATAAGATGGAAACAAATAAGCAATTGCAAAATAAAGTAAGAGGGGAAATAAAAGCACTAATTGTATTAAGAATAAGAACAAGAATTAAAAGGGAATAATAATACCGAATACAAATTTGAATCCGAGTAGCAAAAGGGTAGAAGGTAGGTAAAAATGAAGAAGCAGTAGAAGTTTTTCCAGTAAAAAAGTGAATGAGGAAGAGTTACGCAATCTACTATATTAGTAGTATGCGAAAATCCTCTGTAAACCTAATCCATAGCTTAATTACAAAAGCCCATACGAAAATAGGCGGAAAAAACTCTATTACAGGCAAAACCACTCGATCGAGTGGAAATAAACCACTCGATCGAGTAACTAAGCGTCAAACCTTTAGATCGAGTGGAAATAAACCACTCGATCGAGTAACTCCTTGTATTGCCTACTTCATTGAATACTGGGACTGCTCGATCGAGTAACCTTCAGTATATAAAGCATTCGATCGACTAGAAAAGTAGTCGATCGAGCTATCTTGGTACGTTTAGGCACTAAACACCTCCCGAAACCAGCTCACGCGTCTTCAAAGTGATAGATTCCAAGCTCCAGCTCCTTATTCTCCATAAATGCATGCAAATGGGACGAGTTTAGGCTCGATTTAGCTCCTCTTTGGTTTATTCCTGCAGTTTACATAAAACGAACCAAAGTAGACTATTCGGGAGTATTTGTAGCTAGATGCCACGTAAATAGTACAGAAATGCGTGTAAAAATGAGGTAAAAACCTTATTTAAAATACACGCATCAAATCTACCCAAACCAAACCTTTGCTTGTCCCCAAGCAAACTATGAATGCAACTAAGAATAAACAGTGGAACGGGACCAAAGCATGAAGGAGTAAGAAAACGAAGAGATTGAGGCAAAAATCGAAACTTTTATAAGACGGCGAGATTCGAAACCATCACAAAAACGAGTCTTTCTTACCTTAAAAGAACGAGGAAGGGACGAGGAAGCTAATGGTACAAAAATAATGGAGTTTGGTTGAAAAACGAAGGCGGGAACGGAGTTTGAAGGGTCGACTAAAAATGGCGTCTTTGTTTTGTTGATTTTTCTGTGCTGTGCTGCGTGTTACTGTGGTTGTTGCAAAATCGAAAAAGAAGAGAGGGGTGGGGACGGGAGTATATAATAATAATAATAGTAATAATAATAATAATAATAATAATAATAATAATAATAATAATAATAATAATAATAATAATAATAATAATAATAATAATAATAATAATAACAATAATAATAACAATAACAATAACAATAACAATAATAATAACAATAATAATAACAATAATAACAATAATAACAATAATAACAATAATAACAATAATAATAATAATAATAATAATAATAATAATAATAATAATAATAATAATAATAATAATAATAATAATAATAATAATAATAATAATAATAATAATAATAATAATAATAATAATAATAATAATAATAATAATAATAATAATAATAATAATAATAATAATAATAATAATAATAATAATAATAATAATAATAATAATAATAATAATAATAATAATAATAATAATAATAATAATAATAATAATAATAATAATAATAATAATAATAATAATAATAATAATAATAATAATAATAATAATAATAATAATAATAATAATAATATAAATGTGGGTGTGAGTGAGTAGGTGGTATGAGTGTTGTTGAATTTTGATTGGTCGAGATTAAGAATAGTCTTACATATGAAAATGGGACGGTCTATTGCTAGACGGAAATTCGTCTTAATCCTACTATAGTTTAAGACGGGGCTTAATTATTATTACTGTCACTATTAAATTATCCGACTAAAAATATGTATACATAAATCCTTATATAAGTTATGCCTCAAAATATAATTTAATAATACGTATTTTTATACAATGAGCTTTTATATATTACCTTTATAAAAATCGTGTTTGAAATAAAATTAATTAAATTGAATAATTCAAAAATATAAAATAAAGTAATCAGACGGTTTAATAAATTTTAAAATGTCAACTTGGGAAATTCGCGGGTGTTACATTAATCACTTGGTGTGTAACCCACCCTTTTAAGCCAAAACCCGTGTTAGCATTATGCATAAATAATGAAATTGCGAGTGTTTATGTGTTATGTGATCATAAGTCCTTCCGTGTCATTTAAAACTTTCAAAAACACCTTTTTGCGCCGTTATAATGGTTGTTTCAAACCTCGGTCTTTCGCCGACCGTTGGAAACTTTTTATGCCGTCGTAATGACGATTTTCAAAGCCGGTTTTCTACAACCATTTCAACACGCCTTTTTTGCCATCGTAATGACGATTTTCAAAACCTGTTTTCTACAACCATTTCAACCGCCTTTCTAAGGCGCCGTAATAACGATTTTCAAATCCGGTTTTCTACAGCCATTTCAACACGCCTTTCTAGGCCGTCGTAATGACGATTTTCAAACCCGGTTTTCTACAACCATTTCAAACACGCCTTTCTAGGCCGTCCTAATGACGACTTTCAAAACCGGTTTTCCATAAACGTTTCAAAAACTCATTTCTCGCCGTTATAATGGCCATTTCAAACCTCGGTCTTTCGCCGACCGTTGCATTTCAAACAACACGACTTTCTAGGCCGTCGTAATGACGATTTTCAAACCCGGTTCTTACAACCGTTTCAAAGCACCTTTTGATGTCGTTATAATGGCCATTTCAAAACCCGGTTTTTGTAACCATTTCAAAAGCAACTTTTTAGGTCGTCGTAATAACGATTTTCAAACTCGGTTTTTACAAACCATTTCAAAATATCCTCTTACGTCGTCATGATGGCCGTTTCAAACCTCGGTCCTCGCCGACCGTTGAATTCTCAAAGCGCCCTTTTTACGCCGTCGTAATGACGAATTCTACTCTCGAATTTTCAAAATTCGAAATCAATTTTCAAACAAAAATGTTTTTCAAACCGTCGTAATGACGATTTCGACTCACGCAACTTTCCAAATTTCAAATCTCGTTTTCGAAACCAAGTTTGGCTTTTCTAATCCGTCGTAATTACGATCTCAATTTTCACAATTTTCGATTTGCATATCGTCTTTCAAAGGTTAAAACGGTTTTTTAACCCGTCGTAATGACGAATTCAATCCTCATTATTTCCAATCAAAAATTAATCATTTGAAAACAAATCTAACCGTTTTCAAATTTTAAATTCAAAATCAAATCTTTGAAAACCAATTTAACCGTTTTCAGATTTCAAATCAAATTTCAAATATTTGAAAACAAATTTAACCGTTTTCAAATTTCAATTCAAAATCAAATCTTTGAAAGCAAATTTAACCGCTTTCAGATTTCAAATTCAAAATCAAATCTTTGAAAACCAATTTAACCGTTTTCAGATTTCAAATCAACTTTCAAATATTTGAAAACAAATTTTACGTTTACAAATTTCAATTCAAAATCAAATCTTTGAAAACAAATTTAACCGTTTTTAAATTTCAAATCATTTGAAAATAAATTTAACCGTTTTCAAATTTCAATTCAAAATCAAGTCTTTGAAAACAAATTTAACCGTTTTCAAATTTCAAATCCAATTTCAAATCATTTGAAAACAAATTTAACCGTTTTCAAATTTCAAATTCAAAATCAAATCTTTGAAAACAAATTTAACCGTTTTCACATTTTCAACCCAATTTCAAATTCTTTGAAAACAAATTTAACCGTTTTCATGGCCATTGTGATGACGATTCCAAATACGATTTTCAAATCTATGATTCGGAATTTCAAAAACCGTCTTCGGAAACAACACGTTGTTTTCAGAGCCGCCGCAATCTCAACTTAAACCGTCTTTTGAAAACAAACCTAAGACAACCCTTTCAACTGGCCGGCCTTTTAAAGATCCCTACTCTTTGGAAGTCGTCCATAAAACGACAAATGAATCTTTTTTAAAATTTCTATTTTCGAAAATTTCAGTCCACCTTTCTGATTCGGCCTCGAGTCGATCGGAGTCCAGTCGATTTCAAGTCCACTCGTCTAGATAACATCTAGTCTCTGCAGAAGTTAGTACCTACCTTCTGGTCTAGGTCGTGTCGCCTAATTGTCGAGACATCTCCAATGGCGTTAGCAGAGTCAAAACCTATTGGGTTTTAAACCCACATTTCCCCCACATTATGGGTCAAAGGTCAAGTTTGTGTACATGTCTTGTCCAGTGGCGTCACGCCATCAACGCACATCCAAACTAAGTCAGAAGTCGTGTGTCTAGGCATCACTATGCCAAAGTCGACACTCGAGTCTAAATTCAAAGTCATGCACTAAGATTTCAAACACAAGAGGTCATTCACGATCTTTAATGAACTCGTAACCTAGTCACACCGTCGCGTCTTCACGACAAAACTGCCTTTTGTACATGTGTGTCGTACTTGCTTTTGTTTGTGCAATCTCCTGCCAAGACAAGTTATAACGCCTATCGTTATGTCAAATAGGAATCCCTTGGGTGCCATCGATCTTCAACAAGAAACTCAAGAAGCTGATCAACCTTCATCTGTTATGACTTCCGCTGAAACCAACAACATGGTCCTTCGACTCCTAGCTATCGTTGAAAACTTGAGCACTCGTGTCTCCCATGTTGAGGACACAATTATAATCAGGAATTTTACCTCTTCTGATATTGAGCAAAGGGTTAAGCTCCTTGAAAGCCGGCTACTTGCCAACGACAAAACCAACCCTAATTGGAAGGCTACCAAAACCACTGGAGCCAATTCCTTAGGTGCTCCACCAACCAAAACCAGACGACCTCAGAGGTCCTTCCCTGATTTGGGTATCCCTTATGCCACAGCCTTGGAAAGGCTAATCTCCAAAGGAAAGCTTAAGCCGATTGGTCCAACTTCAGACCCTCTACCAAACAAGCGGGGACATAGATGGGACGGAAAACTAATTTATCAATATCACCAAGGTCGCGGACATGACACTGAGATGTGTCTCCCTCTAAAAGGTGTCATCAATGATATGATTGAAAAGGGTGAATTACCACAACCTCCTTCAAAAAACAACAAAAACAACCCTTTAGAAAATCCTATTGGACATTGTCAGGAATCTTCCCTAGACTGCTCTCATCTCATATCTCCTGACGATGAGAAAATTCATGCAATTGATGAAGATGGCCTACAAAGTGCTATAATGATGCTCTCCGTCTCCATCAACAACATATTCTCAAAGCTGCAAGTGGCTATCGATGATTTGAACACCCGGGTAGCTAATTTGGAGAAAAGGTTTGGTCCTACCGAAAATGAACCTCGCCATCAAGAAGAAAACCAACCCTTGGTCCACCAACCAACAGCTGTTGAAAATGAGGAGTCATCCGATGGTTCCCACATCCACGAACCTACCAACAAAGAACATGAAATTGCCTCACCAAAATAACTTTCAAACTACCAAGCAACATCCCCAAAACTTCCCATTGACGACGACCAAATCTTGCTTCCGCCCGGGATTGAGAAAAATAAAAACAAAACTCACAAAAACATCCCCAAAAACATCAATGTTGGAACCATGGGAAAACATTAAAGGGTATTCACAGATTTGGGAATAACATATGGCACCGCTCTGGGGATACTTGCTTCAGAAGGAATGCTGCAACCCATTGGTCCAACTCCGGACCCACCAGAACACAGGAGAGCCCGATTCTGGGATAGTAACGCCTATTGCCAATATCATCAAGGCAAGGGCCATGACACCGACACCTGTTTCAAACTCAAGCATGTCATTCAAGATATGATTGAAGCTGGCAAAATCATAATTGCACCTCTCAGACAAGACAATCCTCCTGGATATCTCAAGTCAAACCACAAGGTTGAACGTTCTCAAAGGACATTCACCAGCCTCAACATAACCTATGCCGCAGCTCTTCAAAAGCTCATAACTGAAGGGAAGCTACAACCAATCGGGCCCACTCCGGACCCTCTTAAAAGCAGGAAACCCCGTTTCTGGGACGACAATGCCTATTGCCAATATCATCAAGGAAAAGGTCACAACACTGAAACATGCTTCAAACTGAAACATGTTATTCAAAATATGATCGACAACCATGAACTGATAGCTTCATCCCTATGCCAACCAAGTGATGAAGACAACCCTAATAAACATCTCTTTCTACAAGGAGATGAAAGCCTCATCGACTATTTTCCTCATATCATTCCCAACAACGAAAGTGAAGTGCTCAAGTGGGTCAATGCTCAAGACCAGACATTTAAGCCGCTGGATGCTGCGAAGGAGACCTTCGAGGAGGAAAGTGATGATTAGGAGTCCGTACCTACGATTAAGTCCGAGTCCGAGTCTGAGTCTTAGGCTTTCTCATATCTATCCTAGTGTCTGTCCTTTTATTCCTAAGTGACAAACTGGGGGCTGTCCCCATGAGTACATGTGTTCATCGAGTCTGTGCTAACCTCTTATTTATCTAAATTAAAGCACGATTTCCAACTATCATATATTCTCCCCTTTACCATTTCCCGTTGACAACGAGGATTGATTTGAGAATTGATTTAAAACAAACAATATGTTCCAATTTAATGTGAGTACACTCGAGTGACGTTCCATACCGAGTAAGCAGAGAACTCAAAACTCCGTGTCCATTCTCTTTACCTATTCCATGTCCGGAAATAGAAACCTTTCATTAGCACTCGATCTAGAACGAGCTCTTATCAGAGGGATTCTACAACGAACCTATATAACAAACCAGAACATCTCCTTGTTCATTATCAATGACGGAAGGCAAGCCCATTCCCCACAAAAACATCCTATCACCAAGTATCAACCTCTCACCAATGGGTACATCCCCGTCTACACCTTTACCTACCTCGAACGAAGGACGGCAAAGAACCAATAAATCAAAAACCAATAGCCATTCACAAAAAGTCGAAGCGAAAGGCCAAAATCAAAGGCTCAAGCCAATATCCATTCACCCAAAGCCAAAGCTCAAGGTCGAAGCAAAAACCAAAGCCAAAAGTAATTAGCTCAAGGCTAAAGCCAAAGTCAAAGTCAAAGCAAAAACCAAAGTCGAAGCCAAAGCCAAAGGCTACTCACCCAACGTCAAGGCCAAGACCCAAGCTAAAATCAAAACAAAACAAGATTGAAACCCTTTTCTCAAAAAGGCCAAAATCAAAAGAAAGCATCCAACACACAAAATCCTGGACAAGTGAGTACAAAATACCAAGTCCAGTACCAACAAGTCCAAATCCCAGGACCAACGAGTCCAACACACCAAATCCTAGATCGACAAGTCCAAAACGCCAAACAAGTCAGTCCAAAACACCAAGTCCAGGACCAACAAGTCCAAAGGCCATGACCAACGTTTCTTCCCTCCAAACTCCGGGATCAACAAGTACAAAACACAAATACAAAAACCTAATGTCAAAGAGCTAAAATAAGAGCGGCTCAAGACTCGTCAACTAACAACAAACCCAACACTGCTTCACCCTTAAGTCCTTCTAGAGACTGTTACAGGGAGACCTATCAAGGATCCTGGGGATTCCCCTCAAGATCATAACCAAAACTGCTTCACCCCTAAGTCCTTCTAAAGACTACTACAGGGAAACCTATCTAGGATCCTGGGGATTCCCCTCAAGATCATAATCAACACTGCTTCACCCCTAAGTCCTTCTAGAAACTGTTACAGGGAGACCTATTTAGGCTTCTGAGGATTCCCCTCAAGCTCGTAATATCACACCTTAACCTTTAAGGTCCAAACATGGGAATCTGATCCCACATTAATTACCAGCCATTTCGTGCTCAGGCCACATCAAGCCTGAGACCCCATTCCGCATCACATTGCAAGCCGTAACCCATCGGCCTAAACACCACAAAATACAAACTCCAGATTTTTATCTGTCAAACAAACTTATTATTACAAGGCTCCACATTCCATAATGTCGAAGCCATTTTCACCCTGGCCCAAATACGGAGTCTTCAAAAAACATTGCTCCCTGGAACGGGACATGCACATTTCATTCTTAGAGACCACTCTTTAGTGTGCTCACATAACAATAAACTTTTTTTAAACTATGCCTCTTCGATTCATCATCAAGAGGGATTTCTCTCCAATCAACCTTCGAGTCATCAAACGAAATTTACCGTCGTGACACTCAACTCAAGATTTTTATCTGTCAAACAAACCCATTATTGCCAAGCTCCACATTCCATAATGTCGAAGCCATTTTCAACCTGACCCAGATACGGAGTCCTCGAATGCTTTGCTACCGAGAATGAGACATACCTAGTCTACCCTTAGGGTCCACTCTTTAGTGTGGTCACATGATAAGGAACATTTTCACAAATTACACCTCTTCGATTCATGATCAAGGAGGAATTTTCTCAAGTCAATTTCTCGAGTCACCAAACGGAGTTTACCGTCGTGACCCTCACACTTTAAGGTCCTAACAACTCGCTTAGGCACACATTTAGACGAGTCACCAAACGGAATTTACCGTCGTGACCCTCACACTTTAAGGTCCTAACAACTCGCTTAGGCACACACTCAGAACTACGATCTGGTTTGATTTCACTTCACGTGAATACGTAGGCAGTCCTTCAAGGACACAACCATACACCTCAATTTCAACTATCAAAACACATTCCGAACTACGATCTGGTTTGATTTCGCAAACACGCGAATACGTAGGCAGTCGTATTACAAGGGCACAACCACACCCCCACACATATTCAATTTTCAAACCTTCAATTTGCAACCCATTGCACACACACTCAGAACTACGATCTGGCTTGATTTCACAAACACGCAAATATGTAGGCAGTCCCCCAACAAGGACACAACCGCACATCCCTTTCAAAACAATTCCAATTTTCAACCCTCAAAAAAACAGCTCAGAACTACGATCTGGTTTGATTTCGCACACACGTGAATACGTAGGCAGTCCTATTACAAGGACACAACCGCACACCCCTTTCAGTCACAGCCATCAACATCAATCCTCAAAAGCAGCCCACCCAGCAACAAAAATTAATCTTATACCTCTTTACTGCGGGCTTCTTCCTTAAGACATCACCCATTCCTTATTTTGTCAAATTCCTACCTTCTCACTCTGGGGGATTCTCTTTCAAGATGCCACCCGTCCTTTTTCCTCAAACATCTTTTGAGTCTCAACTACAGTCCAAAATAAAACCGCCCATAGCCTAGTGCTCGGTTCGGACAATGACAAGGTCTTGGTTCCGCTCTTCGAATCATCAAAACTCGAGAAGGGATCTCAAATAAGCAAACAAGGGCAAAGATGTCTGGAGAAGATAATCAATTCATGTTCCCCAGCTACGTGCTTGTCTATGCGACTGCGTTGTCACCCTTTCTTGGCTAGGAGTTGCACTTACATGTGCAAAGTCTATCAGAGTCATCCCCGTTTTGTCACTGACTTTGTGTCACGTTCACGACTGCCCATTTGTCAGTCTTTCAATGTGCGTCTGTGTGAGTCAGTATCCCAACGGTCACGTGTCTCCAATCTGTCAAATCACGGATCTGCGAGCAACAAATTCCAACACTTAACAGATTTTAAGTTTCACAACTTTCGAAACCTTTATCTCCCCTCGCGTAAGATAATACATGTTGGTTACTTATATGCTAAGTGGTCACATGCTTATGTGCTTATATGCTTGCATGCTACGTGCTTGTCTATGCGACTGCGGATTTGTGTGGTCACTGATACGGTCGTTTTGTACCAAAAATAAACACCTAAGTTACTACTAACAGAAGTCAGCGGTAAGTAGGGTCGATCTCCACAGGGAGGCTAAATTGCTATCTATCTGTTTAATTCGGTCTGTCAGGGTGTCACAGAAATGGGGGTTTTGATTGTTGAACTAAACTAATGAAGCTAAGGCAAGAGAGAAATGAATGTAAGAAATTAACAGAAAGAGAAAGGAATATGCTAGGAGTCGGTCTACCGTGGCAGCTACACTATCGGGTCAACTGAGTCGATTAAACTATTGATAAGAAGAGCTATGGTCGTCACCTTTCGGTCCTTAAACCGCCCTAGGGTCTCCTAACTTAGCTTTCGCCCTAATTAGGTATTACCTATTTTGATTAAGCAAGCCTTCCCTTCCAATCTTTCGATCCAGGTCGGGGTTAACTAGATAAATTGGTCTCCTGCATGCATTCATTTGACCTAATAACAATTAAATTGCCTAATACAATTCTTATCGCAAGACTAATCTAATCAAGTCAATCCTATCACATTACTACCACGGCTTCCCTAATCCTAACATACAAAGGGAATTAGCTACGCATAATGAAATAAAAAAACAAGAAATAAAGGGAGAACAATAATCATAAGCATAAATTAAAGAGGAAAAGAAAGGGAAAGAAAGAAATACTGAATTAGATCCGGAAGAAAGTAACAGTAGCAAGGTAACAGTAACAAAGTATGATCAAGTTCTAGAGGAAAAAGAGAGAGTTTAAATGTCATCCTAATCTTCCTATTTATAAGAAAATAGGATTTGCTAAACCTAATTAACGGAATTAAAGCTAAAAAGCCCAGCCCATAGCGAATCCACTCGATCGAGTGGAATAAAACCACTCGATCGAGCAAACTCAGCCAAAAATTGCTCGATCGACCAAGAATAGAGCTCGATCGAGTAGTTGCTATTATTGAACTGGTCGATCGAATGACTAAAGTGCTCGATCGACTGTTTATTAGACCTAAAACCACTCGATCGACTAGAAATGTCCTCGATCGAGTGATAGCTAACTTCAGCAGCTCAAAATCACGTTAGTTTGCTTTTGACTTGTCCTTTTAGCTCCCGAAACACCTTCACGCATCCCAAGACAGCTATAATTCCCGCTCCAAATCCACTCTTCCTCCAAATGCATGCAAAACGGACGGTAAATGGCTTGATTTCACTACTTTATGGTCCATTCCTGCAATTAAGACAAAATACACCAAAGTAGCATATTCGGGGCATTTCGTAGCATAAAACCACGATAAAAGCATAGAAATACGTGCATAAAATAGGCTAATAAGACTATATAAAATGCACGTATTAGTCACTAACCATGCAGGTAATATTGAGAAGATAAACTCACTCCAACTGAGTACCGGGCTCTTCCCAACAAACACCGACCCCTCAAGTCCAACGGCTTTAACTGCGTTGATTACATTGCATACGCTACCTCCCGACGAGCGGCAACTCATATCCCTTGCAAGTCCTGATAAGTTTCTAACTCTCCAGCGAGTGCCGATTTTCAAATAGAAGTCACGCAGGTCTTTCAAAGATCCTCACAACGTCGTTTATGATCCCGATGCACCGCTCTCCGTAAATGGTTTTCCAGAGAGCCTTGCTCAAATGATTTATCCCCACGGAGTTCATTTAGGACCCCATCAAGTTGGAGTTCGTTACTCCCTAGCCGAACCTATCAACGTCAACCTGGTTGGAAGTCATTACCAGACAATATCTCGAAATAAGCCCGATATTTTAGGCTATCTCCCACAGTCGATCATTCGACCATCAACATAGCTGGCGAGCCTTTGCATGCACACAAGAAGCAATTCAAGGACATATCCCGAAGATGCCTCAGGTATGACTCCTTCCTATGGCTGGCGAGCCTCAAAACGCACCTTCAACATGGCTGGCAAGCCTTTGCGCGCAAGCAATTCAAGGACATATCCCGAAGATGCCTTAGGTATGAATCCTTCTTATGGCTGGCGAGCCTCAAAACGCACCACCTTCAACACCGGCTGGCGAGCCTTTGCGCGCAAAAGATTCAAGGACGTATCCCGAAGATGCCTCAGGTATGACTCCTTTTTATGGTTGGCGAGCCTTTATATGTAGTCTAATGGACTTTAAACAACCCGAACCGGAAGTCAACAGACTCTAAACTGTTCTCGACGGCAGGTCCTTGACTCGAATCCTCGAGTCGCCTTGACGTCGCCCTTCCCGACAGCACGTCCTTGGCTCAAACCCTTATGAGTCACCTCGACGTCGCAATGGTCTTCAGGTTGTAATCTTCGATCGACCTGGAGGTTATACTTTGACTTTCGCCCCGTCCAAGCCTCAGTCAAAGTAGGGGCTCTGTAGATACTCAGTATCTGCACCTTCTAAAAACCACCCGATGATGATCGGACTATAACGTGTTTTTGATATGCATGCGTGGATTGGCTATACATGAGACGGTTTAATGCATTACTCGAATATGAAAAATGATTTCAAAAGTTTTAGAACTTCATTTGCATTAAAATAACACTATTTAGTGTTAAAACCGTCTTCGGACCCAAAACCGACTCAGAAACCCGCAACTCGAGTCAACCCGAGTCAACCCAAATCCCGAATGTCAAAAATGATGCCATGAATGCCTTTCTCATGTCATTTCCATTAAAATGATCCTAATTAGAGTCAAAACCGACACCGGGCTAAAAACCGACTCAGAAACCCGCGACTCGAGCCAACCTGAGTCAAACCGAGTCAAACCAAATCTCGAATGTCGAAAATAATGCCATGAATGTCTTTATCATGTCATTTCCATTAAAATGGCCCTAATTATAGTCAAAACCGACACCGAGACAAAAACCGACTCGAAATTCAAATCCCGACTCACACGGGTCAAACCCGAGTCAAAGACACAAAATACCTACCCCAAATATCACCCAAGAGGAAGCTTACACGGCTAAGAAACCATCAAAGACCAGAAATCACAACCAACAAAACATTGGTTAGAACAAATGGAAAATCCAAATTTGCGAAAAGGACAATACACCCATTTGTATCACAAGGTAGCTCGCACCTAAAGCAAGTATTTACGACCCGACTTCCTAAGTCAAAAAATCGACACGTGTTTACGACCTACCGATCGTAAACACAAGCCTTACACATTTTGTTTGGTACCGTCGCCGTCAAAGACACAAAATACCTACCCCTCCTTCTCCCTTAAACTTCTAGACCCGACTTCCTAAGTCACAAAATCGACACGTGTTTACGACCTACCGATCGTAAACACAAGCCTTACACATTTTGTTTGGTACCGTCGCCGTGCATTCGACCGACCCATTTGACCAACTCAATTCATCAATCAACATGTTTTAATTAACATATTTTCAACTCATTTTCAAAACAAAATCCTTTTTTAAGGCACTCTTTTAAACTTCTTTGATCGCGATTAGTCACAACGAGAAAACCGTCTCTAAACTCGTCTACTTCGCAAACATCAATACACATAAGTTTGAGGGTGTAAATATCTCACTTATTTCATGTCTCTACTGTTTTTATGAGTTTATGAGCATGAACAATGCATAACACGATTCAAATATAGGTTAGACGAGCCAAAACCGAGTTTTGGCCCGAGACAGAAGCCCTTTGCTATGCAAAGAGGCTCGCGCCTCTTGTGGGTTCTCGGGTCAGACTCAAACATGTTTGTTCTCGTCTTTCCTCTTTATTTCATTTCTTATTTGCAATCGATTTTTACCATTTCAAATGTTTCAAATCATTTTTATGACAAACTTTTTAGCCACAAATTGTAATCACCCTTGGTTTCATATACCATGACGGTTTAATCCGTGACTCGGTGATATTAATTGGTTAATTACATTTTAAAGGAATTTCTTTTCTTTTATTTACCATTTAATTCATTTTTATGATAAAACATATTTTGACCATTACAAAAATCATCCTTGGTTCCTTATACCATGACGGTTTATTCCGTGACTCGATGATATTATTGTTTAATTACATTTTAATGGGTATTTTAACCCCATTTTATTTTATTTACCATTTTTATCATTTATTTACATTTGTAAATATATTAGTCATAATTCATAATCATCCTTGGTTCTTTATACCATGTCGGTTTAATCCAAGTACGATGACAAACTTGACTAATTACAAATAAATGAACTTAACATATTTAGTTCAAATCAAACATTTTACATTTTTATTTATTTGTAAACTATGCTTTTCAAACATGCAAATCCGACAAAGAATATTACTAACATAATAGTAATTATTCCGAGTCGTGCAAATCATACTTGAAAATCATTAATCACAAAAAGTGGTTTTAAACAACCTTTTTAACAACCAGGAGATGCCCCTTGGCCCTTGGGTCGGCTCATGGCTCGCGCCCAAAGGCAGCTCTTGTTTTCATATTTTAAAACCAGGGCAGAGCCCCTTCCCTCGCCAATAGGCCCGTGCACCAATGGGGCTGCCTGGCACTGTTCTGTCTCATTTTGATACTTGTCTAGGACGATCCCGATTACGGTTAATTCGAATACATGACGGATCAGATTAACAAGCTTATGTTTTTACACTTTGTCATTTGACACCCTTTTTCAATAAATGGATCGTGTTAAGCATCATAACCCGAACTTTTTAAATGGATGTTTAATTTTCGTTTTCACATGCAAATCAATCTAAATCCAACTTTGACACCAATTTCTTGGTACATACATAAACAACCGACTTAAGAAATATTCACAAGTTAGGTTAAGACTTTTGGATGCGCATTCATGCATTGAAACCGTTTTATCAACTCTTGCACTAAAACAACCACGATCGATCAGTAGAGGCCGCTAACGCGGGCGGGATTGGGTGTCCGATTAAAGGGCTTCCCAATACATACCCTCACCTCTTACTCAGAAATTTTGGATAGTGGACGACCTTATCCAGGGCGTACGAGAGTCATTCTAGAGATAGGATGCTAAAGAGGGACGATTCCTTATCTTTAGTACCTATGTCAAACACTGCTTTGTGCTTCGTTTGACCAAGGTATATTGTGGATTCGAACGGGCTCCAAGCATCCCACAAATGCTTGGTGGCGACTCCAAACATCTCTAATCATTTTGAGACCCTTGCCGAGACGAAACCAACCGATCTAAAACGATCCGGACGAAAGCATATTTTTACGCCACCGAGCGTGGCTTTCAAAAAACCGCTGTATGTCCACAGATCGGCTGGGCAGACAGGTGGGCCCATGTCCACAGCCACCCGCGCGTTGGTCGCGAGGCTGCGGCACTTCTCCCATGGAATCTTGGTTTGCCAAAGCACATCATGGGCCGTTACCGATTGGTGAGGCATTGAAACCGGTGAAAGGTTGAATAAGGCTGCATTTGTGGAGTCGCCACCAATTTATTGTGGAAAAATTGGAAAATCGTTCGAATACCTCGTGTCATGTCAAGACACAAAGTAATGATATGAACACTAAGAACTCGTTACTCTTAGCATTCTATGTCTAGAATGACTCTCAAGATGCCAATGGACACGGATGTCCAGAGATAACTGGAGTAAGGGGTGAGGGTACGTATTAGGAAGTTCTTTAATTCGAACACCTAATCCCGCCCGCCTCGATAGCGGCCTCTACTAATGATTAGGGAAATTGTTCATATTTGATATGTCGTCAAAGTAATGCATGCAATGAAATGTGAAATTAGATTATGTCGGTTAACACGTATTCTAACAAACAATTCGGATCGAAGTAGATGTTAGATTAATTACATGTGAAAAAGCCAGATGAACAAATCATACCAGGGCGATAAATAAATAAATTATAATAAATTACAATTAAATTACAATGGATAATTGAATTTACCTCACAAGTACGCTTGAAAAAGGGATTTGAAAATAAAATAAAATAAATAAAAGAATTTAAGGAATTGAAAGCAATGAAATATGAAAATATGTCGAATTAGTAGTGATAATAAGGATAATAGTCGATTGAAACCTAATTAGAATTCCTACGTCAAAACAAGTCGAGTTCAGAGGCAGAAACCACCTCAGAACAGGTACAGCATCTGCTGCATCCCTTAGAAGAGGCGCATCAATTCATGCGACTGTTCTTGAGTTGGTTTCTGACTGTGAAAGTCATACTCGTTAATTGTTATCGTTGGTTGTTTGATTAGGATAGATTATTTATATGTAACTCGAATGAAGGTGATTTAGACAGATTATATGCATCAGGAACTAGGGGTGTAACCGAGCCGAGCTGAGCTCGAGCTTACCTATGATTGAGCTCGGCTAATATTGTAAAAATCGAGTTCGAGCCCGAACACCCGAACTCTTGAAATCAAGGCTCGGGATCGGCTTATATAATATTTTAGGAGCCTTATGCTGAGCCCGAGCTTTGTTTGCGTACCATTTTTTCGAGCATAATTTTAATTATAACTTAATTTTTGATTTAAAAATTCAAATTCAAACAAGAATATTATTTTTTGTTATCTTATAATAACAATTATTATGTAATTTTATCTTATAAACTAATATTTTAATTTATTTATTTTAAAATTGATACAATTTAAGTAAATATTGTAACACCCCTGATTTTGGCTAAACAAAAATCTAATATTCACATACAAAACTCGCCGAAAATACAGAGATGTTATAATCAATATACAAAGCTTCAAAGTACAGCTGTAACAAAACTACAGATTACAATTCTACAGCGGAAGCGATTAACACAACATGGACTTCTAAAGACTTGATTGTACTTCCAACTCTATCTCTGAACCTCGCAACCGTACCTAAAACATAAATAGGTACAGGTTCCAGTGGGGGAACGACCCAAAACATAAGGACGTCAGCAAAAGCTGAGTTTAAGAAAATAAGAAATATTGACAAATTCAGAAACAGTATTATAAATTAACAACGCTTTGAAACCAAAGTAAAAACAAGAAATACATTCCAAAATTAATTGCTGTAAATCCAATAATATTAACCAAACAATTCAAAACCAAAAATTTTACCACCTGTGCGCCAAGGTCCTACCCTTGACACGGTCTAGACTCATAAAAGTGCGCACCTCTCACATTTGGGCAGTCGGTAGGATGGAACCGCCAAAGGAGAAAGTCTAACTACCTAGCGAGTGGGGGCCGGACAATCCCCACCCAAATGAACTCGGGCCAAGAGTTTAGTTTCGGGAAGTAATCCCAGGAGCGTCAGAGACGACCTTAAACCATCTAGACCAGAAGAAACCAAATTTTCCAAAGCGGCCTGAGCCGAAACCATTCCAATGTGTAATATTCAAAATTTAGAAATACGAGTGAAAATTCATCGGTGCCAAAATATTATAAAAATACAGTTTAAAGGTTAAACCGAACATGCTCTTTACTTAAATTTAAAAGGGTAAAAGTCCTTACCTCTCGAGCCAACCAACGCAACCTAAGCTTAGTCCAAGAGGTGCTTTACTTTGAAACCACAAACTACAAGTGTAAAAGTTATCTGATTACTACACTATCCAATATTAAAATGAACTCCACCTTACTAAATAGACTCACTATAATACAACTTACTCCGAATACTCGAAACGTAATTAACTTACCTCGAGACTACAATTTCTTAACATTCTCATAAACAAATGCGTACTCAAGACACACTTATGACTACTACCAAGTATGTACTACGTACTAGAAACCCAACTCCAAACAAGGTGATCATATACAGACATAAACAACCTCCCAAAACAAAGTCATTTATCAAACTCAACATACGAAATCCCAAATTCCTAATCCTTCGCAGCCCATCGCATACCCGTACCGATAAAATTATATGCTTTATAATGTACTTCGTATAATACTAACAAATAATGAATTCCCAATAACAATTTTCAATACATAAACCATATAGTTTCACAACGACAACCTCCTCGTCACACAATCTCGAACAATATATTAAAAATCATAAGAGCTATAAAATCGTGTTACTTATAAAACGAGATTTGATTTATAAAATTGAGAAAAACAATCATTGAATAAACTTGATACTTACAATTTATATAACACGAAAAAGGGAAGAGAAAGATGATGGAAATTCGTGGTCGGAGCTCCGTTGCCAATGGACTTCAACTTATACATTAGATAGGCACAACACCAGGTAAAAGAAGTAAAGGGGAAAGATGGACCTAGGTGAGTGCCGTCAAATTTTTAGAGGACAAAATAAAACTTGTATCATAGAGTGAATACCGTCGGTTTAGGGTTAACTAGAGAAATTACCAAAAGAAAATTTTTCTTTCTTAAGTAATAAGCTGGATCAATGTCCAAATCGAAAATCAAGTCGGGCTTATAAAAAAAACGTTCCACTTTTGAAATAATCCAAAATCCATTTACTTTACGAGAGCCCAAAATAGTTTTATTTTTCCTAATAATAATAAATAAATAAATAAAGTTTAAGGCTTTCGACTTCGAGTCCCAAAATGATATAAATACGAGAAAGTAATCCTTTATAAATAGCTAGAAAAATAATGGGGTGTTACAAATATATTGAAAAACATTAAGTAATTTTTATAATAATGAGCTCAAATGAGCTCCCGAGCCGAGCCTTAGTGTGCTCGAGCTCGGTTCGGTTTGGGCTCAGCTTAAATTGAGCCCGAGCTCGAGCTCAGATTGACCGATCTCGAGCCGAGCTTTGACTGAGCCGATCCCGAGGGCTTGTCGAGAAGGCTCAGTTCATTTACAGCCCTATCAGGAACCGTCATAAAATGATAAAAACAGATTGAAACGAACTATTACAGGTTAGATATTATCTATAAAAACGGGTTTATATAAAAACTTGAAGTTAGAGGCGGAATTAAAGATTAAGAATTGATGAGGAAAACAGAATTAAAACATATATCAAAGACGAATTCAAGGGACTTGATATGAACGAATCGAGCCTCTTAAATCCGGGTTTGAATAAGATGACGAAAACCCGCAAATATCGAATTATAAGGGATTCGAGTCGGAATTATTAAAAGGTTTTATTGAAGACGAATTATAAACTGGAAAATATAAGAATTCGGAAGAAATAAGAAAACAAAAACAAGAAAAGACTTCGAACAAAACAACGAAGAAACACGAGGAAGAAGAAGAAGAGCAACAGTGGCTAAGCAGCCTCTGGAAGAGGCGCAGCAAGTGCTGTGACCGTTCCAGAAGGCGCAACAACTGTTGCGTCTCTTCTCGACAGTGTCTCTCTGCTGATTCATCAAAAGGGTTTTAAAATATGTTTTTGAAGACGGTTTTAGGCATACTTATGATATAAACTCGTACATTAACTACAATAAAATAAAATACATTAAATAAAATTGGGATTTTACACCCTCAGACTTACATGTTAGCGTCGCGAGATTTAACTAAATCGGTTTTTAGTGGTAACTCGACTCGCTCTATGCAAATATGAAAGTGCCCTTGAAAAAGGAATTTTAAAAGATTGATTAATTGATTGTGTAGTGGTCAAATTGGTCGGTCATGCAAACGTGACTGGTACTCAGAATGATCTGAGCTTACGTGGTCGACTGATCAAGCACGAAGGCGTCGAAAGTCAATAGCGTGGTCTAGAATGCAAAGGGAGAAGAGAAAGGCGGGCACTCACGTGCAAAATATGTGAGGCGAAGGCCTCTATTTATACTAATCACATGGAGGAATTATGGTAAGGGTAGAATTTGGAAAGGAATAGGAAAGAAAGATTCGGAAACAACCGACTTAGGTTAAAACACGGAAACTTGGACAAAAAGAAAGGCTTGAGAAAAGGCGCAGCAGGTGTTGTGACCCTTAGAAGAGGCGCATCACTTACTGCGTCCTTTCTCGGGTAGTATTCTTCTGCGCAAGAAAACACATTTGACAGCCTGTCGTATTTTAGGCATAACTTTCTCTACAAGACTCGGATGAAGGTGATTTCGGTGGCGTTGGAAAGCTAAGGGAAAGATCTAGAACTTTTTGTGAAATAGGCCAGACTCAAAAAAGTTGTTATCACCTCGTAAAACGGGCCTAAATGTCAGGTTGTCATTTTAGCTAAATGAAATGCACATTTTGTAATGTAAACTTTAAGTTGAGCCCAAAGAAGTGACATTGGACTCAAAATGAGATATACCCATAACATTTTATGACATCCTAAACCTTAGGTGGACAAGCACATTGCTTTTTGACTCGGGATTTGACGGTTTTAGGAAATGAAGACGGTTTTTCACCCGGACTCCAAATGTACTCTAATTACTATCAAAACGACCGTAATGACACCTAGATGACAACCAAGGGGTAGACACAAGTGTACGAGTTACCTTTTATTAACCGATTTATGGAACGTCATAAAATCGCGACATATGCTAAACATGCGGCCCAATCACTACTGGGTGTTTAGCGGGAGGTGCATAAACGAGGTGTCTACAGAGCCCTCACTTTGACTGAGGCTTGGACAAGTAAAAGTCAAAGTATAGCCCTCAGGTCAATCGAAGATTACAACCTGAAGACTATGGCGACGCGAGGCAGCTCAATGGGTCTGAGCCAAGGACCTGTCGTCGGGAACATTTTAGAGTCTGTCGACTTCCGGGGAGCATCATTTAAAGTCCATTGGACTACGTAAGGAAGCTTGCCAGCCATAAGAAGAAACCATACCTGAGACACCCCTGGGTGAAATGAGACTGAAGGCGCTTCGGCAAAACTCTTTGGTCTGAAGATAACTTGGTGGCTGAAGGCATTAGGGGTTACAGGGATTCTGAAGAAACTTCTTAAGACTTCTGAAGGCTAACTCTGAAGACTATCTCCAAAGGAAAGGTTGAAGGACAACTCTCTGAATGACTGAACATGAGGACTCAACTGAAAAGAACTTCTGGAATTTATTGAAAAGAGGTTATCTGAAGGTTGCTGAAAGGATTATCTGAGGGTTGTCTGAAGGAAGAACATATGAAGGACTCTCTTGAAAGTTGTCTGAAGGAGGAACATATGAAGGACTCTCTTAAAGGTTGTCTGAAGGATTAAGGCAAGTTTCTGAAAGATCTGAAGGATTAAGAACTCTTCGGGAGTTGTCTCTCTCGAACTCTGCAGGAAACCATATGAGGGTCAGCAAGACGTTGGAAGAAACCACTGGGAATCTACTCGCGCCGGTCTCAAGCGAACTCTGTTTCTAAGAAATACGTGGGCTGTAAGCGGCAACGAACTCTCGCTGGGGAACATATCGATGATTTCGCTGGGGAAAAATCATATGTTGAGTCGACAATGGCGTGCCCTTGGCACCGCTGAGGAGAAAATAATAGATCGACAATGATGCGTCCTTGGCATCGCTGAGGAAAAGTGTTTGATCGACAACGGCGCGTCCTTGGCACTGCTGAGGAGAAGATCTGCTTGGGTCGTCGCAAGCGAAATTCCGATAAAGAGGAGAAGTCCATGAACTATATTTAGTGATCATGAATTCTTGTAATTTTCTTGATTATCATGGAATAAATCTTGAGCAATACTGCGAATACTGCTGGGGAATGTCTTGACTGTCCCTGGGGAAAATGAAGACTTGAGCGAAACCCCCAGTTGGAGTGAGCACTACTTCTGATACTCACCTGCATGGTTAGTAGCCACACAAGAACGCAATCTAATAGGTAAATAGCACACAGCACATGAGGAAACATAATTAGCACATGGACCTCAAATGAGGAAGGAAACATACAAGTTTTGAAAGCTCTTTCTTTATGAAATTGTTTAAAATAAGGTGGAATTTGTTGCTTGTAATGCGTTATGCATATCCCACTGGCTCTAGATGCATGACTTGATGTGATATAGACTCCCTAGGACGCAAGACGATAGACTGACGCAACGCTGACTTAGATTTGACGCGACACAGGGACGAATTTGACAGACTTTGCTTAAGTATGCGCAACCCGTAGCCAAGTGTGGGTGATAACGCGTATCAGTTCCAAAGGTAGAAGAATTTCAATGGGTACATATAAGGGCAAGACATGAGCCATAGATCAGTTGTCTACTTGGATGTCTTTCGCCACCGTTTGCTGTAAAATAGACCCCTCTTGAGGCACAATAACTTAGAGAATTGATCTAAGACCTTACCATCGCCTGGACCGAGTACTAGTTTGACTTAAAATAAGAGAGGAATAAAGACAGGGTAGTATCTCGGAAGAGAAGCCCCCAGGATAAGAAGGTGACTCTGGAATTTGGTAAAAAGGAGACTGGGCGACAAAAGGGAACCCTCAGTAAAGAGGTAGAAATGTAAATTGTGGTTGGAAGGTTATGAAATGGAAAGGGATGGTCATAAAATGGGTGTCGATAATTGAGGTTGAAAGTTAATGGATGAGGATGGTTGAGGTTTGGGATGGAAGTTAATAGTGGGGATGGTTGTGTCCTTGAGGTTGAAAGTTGATGGTTGAGGTGGTTGATAATTGGGATTGAAAGTTGATAATCGGGATGGTTGTGTCCATGAGGACTGCCTACGTATTCACGTGAAGTGAAATCAAACCAGATCGTAGTTCTGAGGTGGCTTTGTTAGTTTTATTTGGGTGTTGTGGTTGTATCCTTCTTGTGTAAGAAAGGACTGCCTACGTATCCACCTGAAGAGGTAAAATTAAACCATGCTCGTAGTTCAGGTGTGTGCCTAAGCTATGTTTTTAGGGCCTTAAAGTGCATGGGTCAGGAGAGTATATTTCTTTGGTGACTCAAAGAATCGATTTGAGATAACTCCCTCTGATCATAGACCAAAGAGGTATAACTAATTTTTCAAAAAAATTCCTTGTCGTGTGAGCGCACTCGAAAGTGGACCCTAAGGATGATATGGGTATGTCCCGTTCTAGGTAGCAAAGTATTTTAAGACTCCGTGTCTAGGTCAAGGTGAAATTGGATTGGATATTTGGAATGTGGAGCTTGGAAATAAGAGGCTTTGATAAACAAATCTCTGGAGCTTGATTTTGTGGAGTTAAGGCTTTATGGGATTATGGCTTGTAATATGGCTTGGAAATGGAGTCTCAGGCTTGATGTAGCCTGAGCACAAAAAGGTAGGTTAATTGATGCGGGATCAAGTTTCCATGTCTTGGCTCTAAAGGACGGGTATACTTGACGAGCTTGAGAGGAATCTCAAAATTCCTAACTATCTCCCTGTAACGGTCTCGAGAAGGACTTAGGGTGTGTGATGTATGAAAGGCTAAGTGAGGGTGCTAGCTGACCATCTTCATCGATGTCTTGATTCTATATAGAATTCATCATTATTCCGTTCAGCATTTGATTCCAGGCTCGTTCTTGATTCAGACTCAGATTCTTGGTCTAGAATATACCTCGGCTTTTTTCTTAGATTCTTGATTCAGGTTTTTGAAGATAACTTTGACTTTGGATATTGACATTGACTTGCTTGATTGAGCCTTCGTCTTTTGATTCTTTTATCTTGGATTATGGGCATAACCGCGTCCTTGGATATTGACACCAGTTTCTCTCGGTTGAGCCTTTGTCTTTGATCATGGCTCGTATCGTCTTGGATCTTCCTGCTACCATGGATTTGAGTCAGACTAGCACCTTTGGTGTGAAATGGGTTGGTCTTTAGTAACACGGGTTGTTTATTGTGGGGAATGGGCTTGCCTTCCGTCGTGGATCATTAACAAGAGAGATGGTCTGGATTTGTCCTAGAATCTCTTGAGATAGGCTTGTCCTAAACTGGGGTATGGTGAGGTTTCTATTGCCAGACATGGAATGGGTAAGAAAATGGACATAGAGTATCGGGTCCTCTACAACTTGGAATGGAACATCGTTTAAGTGTACTCACATTGACTTGACATGTGTTGTTTGTTCATTTTAAAATGTCTCAAACCAATTCTTGTTGTCATAGGAAAAGAGATAAAGGAAGAGAAGAATGAGTGGACTGAAAATTGTACTTTTATTGAAATGAGTAATGAATGTATTTAACATAGACTCGAGAATATATGTGACTCGTGGGACAACCCCTAGGTTGTCACTAGAAATGGAAATGGACACGAAAAAAGACACTAGGAAAATTATGGGAAAGAAAGCCTAAGACTCGGACTCGGACTCTGACGCGATCTTAGATCCAGACTCGTAATCATCGGCCCACGCTTGAACATTTTCTTTTCCAGCAACTTGGCTTCGGCATCTGACTTTGAGCATTCACCCATTTGAGCACCTCATCCTCATCATTGGGAACACTGGAGGGATAACAGTCAAGAAGAGTTTCCTGATAAGTGGTATATCCGTGAGGATTGCCTAAGCTGCCTTGTGAGTTAAAGGTTGAGAGGGACAATTTCCTACTTTCAATCATATCCTGGATCGCGTGCTTGAGCTTATAGCAAATCTCAGTATTGTGTCCTTTGCCCCTGTGATACTGGAAATGGGCATTACTATCCCAGAATTTAGGCTTCCTTTGTGGATCTGGTGTAGGGCCGATAGGCTTCAACATTCGTCATTCCATGAGTCTCTAAAGGGCATTGGTGTATGTAATACCGATGTCGGTAAATTTTCTAAGTGGTGCATCCTTCTTGTCGGAAGCTTTTGTGAATGACCTTGGAGAGTTGTTAGGTTTTTTTGACGAAGGCTCCATGAGGTTGCGTTTGTTGATTTTGATTCCTGGATGAGAAGAACTAGGAATAGATTGCTCACTTTTTGCTTCCTCCTTAGGACCGTGAGGTTGAGGGTTTGTCTGGACACTTTTCATCTTGAGAGGTTGGGCCTCAAGCTTCTTACCCATTTCATCAAACTGATTCTCCATGTTGGAAAGCCGAGAGTTTAGGTTATCAAAGGCTCCTTCTAACTTGGAAAATTTATTGTTGAAGGCAACGGAAATCATGAGCATACCACTTTGGATATCGTCGTCTTCGAGGACATTGATTTCTTCCTCATCACGAGGATTGAGGGATGATTCTTCATCATGTTTAGTGCTGCTAGACCCCAGAGGGTCAATCTTCTTGGATTGCTCGACAGAAAGCGGCGCTGGAAGCTTGCCTTCTTCGATCATATCTTGGATGGTGTGTTTCAAGAGAAAACAGTCTTCAATATCATAGCCTCTACCTTGGTGATATAGTTAGTATTTGTTGCCCTTCCAGAGGTTCACTTGCCTCTCTAAAGGTGGATCCGGAGTCGGACCTATTGGATGTAGCTTACCTTGGGCAGAGAGTCCCTTCAAAGCATCGGCATAAGACATGCCTAAATCAGAAAGCGCCCTTTGATGCCTCCCAAGTTTCCTTTCGGTTGTTTTCGGCTTTCTAGGATGACAGTTATTGCAAGAGGTACGCTTTGGACGTCCTAGACTAGAGATTTCTCTAGGTGGTGTGTTCTTTTCCACCATCCCATTTTCAAGGGTGAGGACGCAAATGCTCAAATTTTCCATTGTAGCTTGAACTCGTAGAACCATGGCATAAACGTCTGGGAGAGACATGGTGATTGTGGCTTGAGCTGCTTCGTGACTTCGCTGACTGGCGGAACTTGCTGGATTCCTACTCGACAGAAATGACATGCATTACAACTCGATTCGACATGGGATCACGCATACTAAGGCAATAAGCAACGAACACAGGAAGGGACAAGTAATCACGAGGATAAGATGACAAATCTAGACTTGACTTGTGAATTCGCAAAATGTCGTGAGCGACTTCTCGTGTTTGAACTCACGGTGCTTGACTTTAATTTTAGACTCGAGTGTTGACTTTGACGGAGTGACATTTATATGGTTGACTTGATTGACGGGATTGTTGACACGTGTTGATTCTAGACGTGTGTTTAAGATAGGCTTGACTCGAGGTGTCGAAAATGTTCAGATTCTAACTAAATTGGGATAGGGGGTCAAAAATGATGGCGTGACGCCTTAGGACTTGACTTGAATTTGAAAAAAACCAAAATGTAAAGGAAGACGGGTTTATGACTCGATAGAGTTCCGTCTAGGACATGGTCGGTTTGAACTTTGACTCTAACTTGCCCAGTTGAATTTACATATTTACATTGTCATGGTTTGAAAATATTTTTTGCATACTTACTCAAAAAAAGGACTCGATTCATGAAGTGGGTGTGTGCCACTGTGTCAAGTGGGATTTGAAAATGACAAAATTTGAAATATTTTTCCTCGACAACTGTAGTCTAGTTGTAGGAGTGCTGACTCGAAGTGAGTTTTGAAATGGGCTTGAGGCCCGAAGTTTGACTCGATATTTGGACAGAGTTTCGGCTGCGCTATTTTAGGCCATTTTTGAAAATGTTTACATTTTGAAATGGATTTTATTTTTCAAAATTTCGTCATGGTTTTGTTTAAAAAAGGTGATCACATATATGATACAAACATACATATGGGTATTATAATGGTATGTTGAGTGCATTTAAAAGGGTTTTGGCTTAAAAAGGTGGGTTGCCATACCAAGCTATCAAACCCTGGTCTGTGGAGAGGTCCGTGCCAAACATGAGTAAGGTCGGTTCCTAGTCCATTCTCTCGAGTAGTGAAAGCTCTTGATACAAACATGAGTATGTATCGCGGTATGGTTGACGTCAATCACTATCCATCCTTAGGCCCAGATAAGAATTTGGACCGTCCAGACGGGATGATTGGTCGAATGGGTTGGGTTAAGCCTAGGAAGGCCCAATGAAACGACCTAAGAAGGTCGAGTAATGAAAATCGACAACTGTCGCGTATAAACTATTCCCTAACCTTGTTCAAGTTTCACCCTGGGTAACACGTAAGTGTATCATCCCCAGCGGAGTCGCCAAACTGTGGACATGGGCCACCCGCGCGTTGTTCTCGAGGCGGCGACACTTCTCCCATGGAATCTTGGTTTGCCAAAGCACGTCATGGGCCGTTACCGATTGGTGAGGCATTGAAACCGGAGAAAGGTTGAATAAGCCTGCATTTGTGGAGTCGCCACCAATTTATTGTGGAAAAATTGGAAACCGTTCGAATACCTCGTGTCATGTCAAGACACAAAGTAATGACATGAACACTAAGAACTCGTTACCCTTAGCATTCTATGTCTAGAATGACTCTCGAGATGCCAATGGACACGGATGTCCAGAGATAACTGGAGTAAGGGGTGCGGGTACGTATTAGAAGTTCTTCAATTCGAACACCTAATCCCGCCCGCCTCGATAGCGGCCTCTACTAATGATTAGGGAAATTGTTCATATTTGATATGTCGTCGATATAATGCATGCAATGCAACAAACAATAGATTAATCCTAACATGTGAAATTAGACTATGTTGGTTAACACGTATTTTAACAAACAATTCGGGTCGAAGTAGATGTTAGATTAATTACATGTGAAAAAGCCAGATGAACAAATCATACCAGGGCGATAAATAAATAAACTATAATAAATTACAATTGAATTACAATGGATAATTGAATTTACGTCACAAGTACGCTTGAAAAAGGGATTTGGAAATAAAAGAAAAGACATAAAAGAATTTAAGGAATTGAAAGAATTGAAATATGAAAATATGTCGAATTAGTAGTGATAATAAGGATAATAGTCGATTAAAACCTAATTAGAATGCCTACGTCAAAACAATACGAGTTCAGAGGCAGAAACCACCTCAGAACAGGCGCTGCATCTGTTGCGACCCTTAGAAGAGGCGCATTAGTTCATGCGACTGTTCTTGAGTTGGTTTCTGACTGTGAAAGTCATACTCGTTAATTGTTATCGTTGGTTGTTTGATTAGGATAGATTATTGATATATCACTCGAATGAAGGTGATTTAGTCAGATTATATGCATCAGGAACCGTCATAAAATGATAAAAACGGATTGAAACGAACTATTACCGGTTAGATATTATCTACGATGTCGAAAACGGGTTTATATACAAACTTAAAGTTAGAGGCGAAAATTAAAGATTAAGAATTGATGAGGAAAACAGAATTAAAACATATATCAAAGACGAATTCAAGGGACTTGATATGAACGAATCCGGGTTTGAATAAGATGACGAAAACCCGCAAATATCGAATTATAAGGGATTCAAGTCGGAATTATTGAAAGGTTTTATTGAAGACGAATTATAAACTGGAAAATATAAGAATTCGGAAGAAATAAGAAAACAACAACAAGAAAATATTTCGAACAAAACAACGAAGAAACACGAGGAAAAAGAAGAAGAGCAACAGTGGCTAAGCAGCCTCTGGAAGAGGCGAAGCAAGTGCTGCGACTGTTCCAGAAGGCGCAACAATTGTTGCGTCTCTTCTCGACACTGTCTCTCTGCTGATTCGTCAAAAGGGTTTTAAAATATGTTCTTAAAGGCGATTTTAGGCGTACTTATGATATAAACTCGTACATTAATTACAATAAAATAAAATACATTAAATAAAATTGGGATTTTACACCCTCAAACTTAAATGTTAGCGCCGCGAGATTTAACCAAATCGGTTTTTAGTGGTAACTCGACTCGATCTATGCAAATATGAAAGTGTCCTTGAAAAAGGAATTTTAAAAGATTGATTAATTGATTGTGTAGTGGTCAAATTGGTCGGTCATGCAAACGTGACTGGTACTCAGAATGATCTGAGCTTACGTGGTCGATTGATCAAGCACGTAGGCACGAAAGGAAATAGCGTGGCCTAGAATGCAAAGGGAGAAGAGAAGGGCGGACACTCGCGTGCCAAATATGTGAGGCGAAGGCCTCTATTTATACTAATCACACGGAGGAATTATGGTAAGGGTAGAATTTGGAAAGGAATAGGAAAGAAAGATCCGGAAACAACCGACTTAGGTTGAAACACGGAAACTTGGATAAAAAGAAAGGCTTGAGAAAAGGCGCAGCAGGTGTTGCGACCCTTAGAAGAGGCGCAGCACTTACTGCGTCCTTTCTCAGGTAGTATTCTTCTGCGCAAGAAAACGCGTTTGACAACCTGTCGTATTTTAGGCATAACTTTCTCTACAAGACTCGTATAAGGTTATTTCGGTGGCGTTGAAAATCTAAGATAAAGATCTAGAACTTTCTGTGAAATAGGCCAGGCCCAAAAAAGTTGTTATCACCTCGTAAAACGGGCCTAAATGTCGAGTTGTCATTTTAGCTAAATGAAATGCACATTTTGTAATTTAAACTTTAAGTTTAGCCCAAAGAAGTGACATGGGACTCAAAATGAGATATACCCATAACATTTTATGACATCCTAAACCTTAGGTGGACAAGCACATTGCTTTTTGACTCGGGATTTAACGGTTTTAGGAAATGAAGACGGTTTTTTACCCGAACTCCAAATGTACTCTAATTACTGTCAAAACGACCGTAATGACACCTAGATGACAACCAAGGGGTAGACACAAGTGTACGAGTTACCTTTTATTAACCAATTTACGAAACGTCATAAAATCGCGACATATGCTAAATATGCGGCCCAATCATCACTGGGTGTTTGGCGGGAGGTGCAGAAACGAGGTGTCTACAGTCTTGACTCCATTACACAAATATACAGTTTATCGCCAAACTGTGGCAGAAGAATACTACCCGAGAAAGGACACAGTAAGTGTTGCGCCTCTTCTAAGGGTCGCAACACCTGTTGCGCCTTTTCTCAAGCCTTTCTTTTTGTCCAAGTTTCCGTGTTTCAACCTAAGTCGGTTGTTTCCGGATCTTTCTTTCCTATTCCTTTCCAAATTCTATCCTTACCATAATTCCTCCGTGTGATTAGTATAAATAGAGGCCTTCGCCTCACATATTTGGCACGCGAGTGTCCGCCCTTCTCTTCTCCCTTTGCATTCTAGGCCACGCTATTGCCTTTCGCGCCTACGTGCTTGATCAATCGACCACGTAAGCTCAGATCATTCTGAGTACCAGTCACGTTTACATGACCGACCAAATTGACCACTACACAATCAATTAATCAATCTTTTAAAATTCCTTTTTCAAGGGCACTTTCATATTTGCATAGATCGAGTCGAGTTACCATTAAAACCCGATTTAGTTAAATCTCGTGACGCTAACATTTAAGTTTGAGGGTTGTAAAATCCCAATTTTATTTAATCTTATATATATATATATAACTGGGTTGAAACGTTGTGGATGCGCCACGTGTCAACCCAGCCTTAAATACACGTATTAATTACAGCTGAACATTAAATATAAACATAATAAATGCGGTATAAATCTCAGCAAAATATTAATTATAGTTTAATAAATTATATTATAAAATTATATTAAATAATTACGGTGATTTGATTCTAAATTTACTAAAAAGTTATTTTGATAAAAATTATAAAATGTAAATAATTACGTTCATTGTGAAAAATGCTTTCAATTGAGTATAATTTTCATTATATTTATTGAAATATTTATTTTGATATGCAGAGATGATTAAAGTGAGTGTCTCACAATGTTTTACATTTACGAAAAAAAATATTTTGAGAAAGTTATAAAACTTAGACTATTATATCCATTAAGAAAAATATATTTGGAAGAAACATCTATAAATACTATTAAAAGGCTACCCTAAAATATTCAATTAAGTCCACGTAGGATAAAAAAAGCCACACAGACATTTGAAGCCCACCTCAGCCCCATAACCCAAATGTCACATACACATTCATACCCAATTACTCCGTCTCTTATCATCACTGTTCCTACCGACAACGACAATCGCCCTTTTTCCGCTCATTTTGTTAACCGGCATTAATTTATTATTATATGGCATTAATTCAATTCATTTATCTATAAATTAATTTAGTTCACTTATCTATAATATTAAAAGATATTATCTATATTCTTAAATGATTTTTGTATATTAAATATATTGTTTTCCCAAATTTATGTAACCTTAGAAATTACATCAAAATTTCATAATTTATAGTTAATATTGACATTTTAATTGAATTTTTTGTGATAAAACATGTTAATAAAATTTATAATTTATAATTGAAATTGAAATTTTTATAATAAAATATGTTAATAAATTAATTAAAACTTATTAATTAAAACTCTTCATATTACTTACCGCCCACCATTTTTATTAACATTTTTTCCTATTTAATTCATTTTTTTTAATTAAACACGGAAATAAATTGATTAAAACTCTTCATAATACTTAACACCCACCAAATTAATTAATGTTTTTTCTATTTAATCAATTTTTATAATATAATATGTTAATAAATTGATTAAAACTCTTTATATTACTTAACAGTTAACACCAATAATTTTCATTAACATTTTTTCCTATTTAATTCACCTCTTGAGTTTCTCGGCAATCAATTATCTAATTAAATAATACCACAAAATAAATTAAAAATAAAATTAAAATATTGGATTTTATGGTTGTATAATGGCTATAAAACCTATAAAACCTATAATAGTTTATATCTATAAAATCTTATTAAAAGGCTAATAAAAAAATGTGACATTGCAAGTTTAATTGTGATGTGACAACTTTTAATGTGACATAGTAAAAAAAAAAAGTGATAGGGATTACCAATTTAAGAAAATTAAAAAATATAAGGTAAAAAAAGTTAAAAAATTATAAGGGATAAACAACCAAAAAAAAAAGAAAAAAAATTGTAAACCATTGATCTCCTCTCATAATTTTTTTTTTATTTATTTACCTTATTTATTTAATAACCATTATTTCCTTTATTTAATGAAATGACCTTTTAACTTTCCTTTCATCATTACTATATATACTCCTATTTATGTACCATATTTTTTTATTTTTCTTTCATTCATAAAATTTTGAGAGAATTTGTAATAGAATTTTTCATATATATAACTATTATATTCACCCTAATTTTCAATTTTATTCAAAAAATAGCACCTTAAGTATACATAGAAAAGTAAACTAATTGTTTCATTTTTCATTTTTCTTATGTTTTGTATTAATTTGTTATTATTTTTTGTGTTTGTATTAATATTGCAGGAGAATGAATTTCGAACTTTATTCAAAAAATTGGTAGGTAAGGTATAGCTAAAGAACTAAATTAATTATTTCGCTTTTTATTTTTATTATGTTTTGAATTAATTAGAATATTATTTGTTACTTTTTTGTGTTTATATTAATATTGCAGGAGAATGAATTTTCGACTTTATTCAAAAAATTGGTAGGTAAACTATACAATGAGAACTAAATTAATTGTTTCACTTTTATTTTTATTATGTTTTGAATTAATTAGAATTTTATTAGTTATTTTTGTGTGTGTGTTTGTATTAATATTATAAGAGGATGACATACTCACATATCAATAACAATGCACGAGATTCGAAATAATGGCTATGGATCTTCTTTACATATTTTTTTCTTGGTTTGGATAACTCTTTCATTTTTGTCAGTTTTTCATTTTTCTACAATGGTGTATTAGAAATATCGAATGGTAGCAAAAATATTTAATAAGTTGTTGACATGTTGTTGCATTATTGTCCTTCACTCTTTCATACACTTTAGTCTCCTTTGTAACACTTATGTTTTATTTTTACTTTGTCAAACAGGTTACAAATCAAATTGTTTAGCCAAATTACGATACACATGTCAATTTGATCTTATCATAGTGTTATAATATGCATAAATAGTAATTAGTTAGAAAACGATTCTTATTCTCCAATTCATTGTTTCAATTCCAATGTGTAATTAGTTTTGCTCATCTTATACTAATAATAATAATTATTAGAGTTCACCTATAAAGTTTTGATTCTTACTTTACTCTCTTACTTTTTGTCCCATATCTAATCTTATATATACTACGGAGTATATTATTATAACACAAAATGTGATATTTTAAATATATGTAATATTTCCTTGGAATTATTTGGAATAGTTGTTAAAGTTGCTCACATAAAAGTTCACGACCGTTTCTTTGCAAGATAAACATAGGGCCAAGTACTTTAAAATGCACCAAAACGACAATAAAAACAGTATCTTCATTCAAGCAACAAAGAGGCAAAATGCAATGTTTGTTGGTGAAAAAAACCATTCATATTCTATAATCTTTAAGCCGGTCAAAGCAATGGTTAAATAATAAAGAGACAATTGAAGAATCGCTAATTAAAGAGACAATTGAAGAACCATTAATTGAACAGGCAATTGAAGAATCATTAGCAACTCAAACGAGAAAATTGAGAGTCATTGATTTTCTTTCTATAAAATCTCATCAAAATACCAATTCATATTGTCTTATTTGATACCAGGTTGTCGAAACCAACATTACCCGTCCTTTGAAAATAAGGGACGACAATGGAGCGCAATTTCATGTTTCAATACTTCTATGGCGTCAAGATTGTCCATAAGACCAGAAGTACCGAAAATTCAATTTGACGGATTGTGTCCTCACTTTAAAACAACCAAGCTATTCACATTTTGGTTGCATACCATCCAGAATCAAAAATTTGGTGTATTAAACTTTTGTTTTAAAATACCGGTCCCCCAGTCGTGTTTATTTATTTACTTTTTTTTTAATTATTTGTGAGTGGTTTTTTAATTAAAATTAAACAAATGATTGAGAGGGGGACTACTCCATATAAGTTATTCACAAATTAAACACTTAAACACAATCAATTATTAACGATCCCGTGATTTTCACGGGCTCCAAAACTAGTTGTATATATTAAAAACACAACTTTAAAAAAACTACTAAGAGATAGGTTTTTATAGTGTGTGAATGAAAAAAATTATATTGGACAAATTGAATACATATGAGATTTTGATAGGTTTCAATAATATGATAATGAGTATGTGTACGAGTGTGTATGTACATAGTGATCGCGAGTGCATTTGAATAATCAAAACAAGGTAACGATTATTAAGTAATACAATATTATAAACGACATGAAAAAGTAGAAAACACGTTACATTTTTCTATAATATCTTTAATTAAATATGTATAAGTCTAATATAAAATATTGATTATGACTAACCAAATACTCCGTATTACTTTTAATTAAATATTTCATATGTTATCTTTTAAATACTTTGAAGTTAAACATCAAAAAATAATATTTGAGAAAGTTCAACCTATTATATTTATAGGTAAACTCTTAAACATTATTATATATAGTTGTTTAAAAAAACAAAAGGTGCAAATTTCTCATAGATATGTTTGACACATATCACATGCAAGACACAATCAAAACATTTGAATAAGTTGAGTTTGAACCCTATATGTTTGATAGATAAATGTCACATGTTATACATAAAAAAATAAAAATTACATAAAATTATGTTCACATCATCTTGGACAAATATTAATTGATTTGAAACATAAAGTATAGTGAAATGATATAATTTGAGAACTTATTGTTGATTTTTGTATTATTCGAATAAATTTTATTTTGATTAATATGATATTTCACCACTCACAAATTTATTTATAAAACGTTGATCATGCATAATTAATTATCACTTATTAGTTTTACTTAAAACTATCTTTTAAATTATTTTAAAACATTGAAGTTAAACCTAAAAAAATTAAATTTGAGAAAAAATTATTTATAAGAGAAAATATTGAAGGTCATATATGAATTATATTATTTTTCTTTAATTATAATCATAAAATTTTAAAATAGGCCGCGCGAAGCGCGGGATACTACGTAGTGTATTTTATATTTGGGTAAAGTGTCAGTTTTGACTATTTTAAAATTGTTTATCTACATTTATTAAGGACTGGCAAATCATTAAATGGTAACATGTTAATAAACCGAACATATTCGGTTACAATGGATACAATGGAATGAGAATGGAAATAAAATAAAAAAAGGGCTCACTACAAGAACAATGAAATGAGAAAGAAAAGAAAAGAAAAGAAAAGAAAAGAAAACATACACAACAAGAATACAAGAATGACGTTGGTGTGTTGAGGGCGATAGTAGTGGAGTAGGGTTTCTTTGGATGTGATGGAATGTCATGTATAATAAAGGTTCCTCAAAAGCCGTGGCGGAGCCAGGATTTGAACTTAGGGGGGGCGAAAAATTTTAGGGGGGGCGAACGACTAATTTCATAAGGCACCCAAAAAAAAATTCGAAAAATTTAACTAAAAACTTCGAAAATTTCATCCGCCAGGGGGGGCGACCGCCCCTGCTACCGCTCCCCCCCCCCCCCAGCTCCACCACTGCTCAAAAGTCATAGTTTTAATAAAACAATACAACATAAATTACATGACATTAAAAAATCGGGGGAACCAGGAAGAGCTGGCAAAACCCGACCTGACTCGAGAAACCCAAAACCCAATCAGATAGAACCTGAAAATTGGGTGAACCGTAACTGACTCGACCCCAGGCTAACTCGATAACCATAGCAGCCTTATTTTTTCTAACCCGAACCCGACCTAACCCGTGACTCGATATTGACTCAACGTGAGGGATGTCACGATAATGAACTAGTTTAATAATGGTGTAAATAGGACCAAATTAACATTTATAAGAATTGTTTCACTTAAAAATACAATTAATACACCTACATATTGTTTAAACATAAATTTACTCATTAAAAAACTAAATATATACGATGAAATATATGCTGATAACCTAATCTGGTACTGACCTGCTAATGACTCGACTCGACTTGCCACCCCCATATGACTCGACCCGACGATGACCCGACATGAATCGTAACCGACCCGAACTCGACAGTGACTCAACACAACCCGAACCCGATATGACCAGACCTGCTTTGACCCGACCCGAGTGGCCCGATTACCACCTCTAATACCAGGTGGTCATTTATGAATTAAGTGCTATATATCCGACCCGTAACTAGCTTGTGACGGATAGTGCCATCACATATGAGAATTTGTGCCAATCAAAGGGAATTTGGATCCTCTCCATTTCTTTGTTTCAATTTCCTCTTTAATGCACCCATATTTTAATATATATTTTTTTCTCCCTATCACTCATTACAAACATCCCCTTACTACTTCCCCTTACTACTAAGAGAATAAAAATTCTCTTAGTTTTCCCTCCAAAATGCATTTGCCTTAATAAGGAAACAATTAAAACTTTCTTTTAATAAACTATTATATTTTCCTTAAAATATAATTTTATTATGATTATAATTATACTCTAATTTTTTAATTAAATTCAAAATTATGATTTTTTTCATTATAATAAAATAAAATTGGTATTAAACTATAGACTATAAGTTGTTAAATTTTTCATAATGCAATAATGATTACTTTAGAAAGTAACTTAACACAACCCCCTTCTCTTAAAAGAATAAGAGATCTCTCAATTTTTTCCAATGAAGTGAAATGTTCTGACACTATATCATACAAGTATTAATTATATAACATAAATAGGAGATACTATTACTAATTTTTAATTTGTAAACACACATTAATGAGATATTTTGATTTACTATACATGTGGGATTGCATTAATAATGAGGATGATATGAGAAAAATATTCTCCACAATTTTTTCCATAGTTCTATTTTCCTGTATTATTGGTACAAAGGTACTCTACAAGTTGACTATCTCATTTTGCAAATTCTCTAATTTTATTGTATAATTAAGTCATTACTTGAGGTTATTCTTTTGGTAAATGTAATTGTATAATAATATTATTTTTAATAATTAAGTAATAATTTATATAATTAGTTTCAGTTAAATATCAATCTTATTTGGTGTGAAAACTATCAAATTTTCTCTCTTATACTGCTTACCAAGGTATAATATTTAACGTCTTTATATATTATTATCTAAAAAACCGCGCATTTGCGCGGGTTCTACACTAGTTTGATATCACAAAATTTGATCCGAACCGTTTGTAGAAATTAAAGGTCAATTTCTTTTGAGAAAATGGTGATATCGTCGTCAGGTACCAAAAATAAAACCTAAGTACACTAACAGAAGCTAGTAGTAAGTAGGGTCGATCTCCACAGGGAGGCGGTCACTATCTACTTGTTAATTCGGTATGTCTAAGGTCACATGATGGGGGTTTTAATTGTTTTCTAAACTACTGAAAATTAAGGAAAAGATAAATAAAGGCAGAAAATATGATAAAGATAACAGATTACAGAGAATATGTCAGGATTTCAGTTCACCATGGTAGTCAATCGACTTAGTTGCAAATAGCCTAGACAATCTATTGTGAGAAGGATAACGGAAAGGTCCTTCCGGTCCACTTTTTATCCTAGAATTCCACTAACTTAACTCCCGTCCTCATTAGGGTAGTCTACTGTTCATAGCAGGTCTGTTCATTCCAATCTTCCGATCCAGGAACGAAATTAACCAAATTAAAGTAATTTAGAAGCATGCATTCAACTAAATTGGTGTTACAGTTATATTGCTATGGGGGACAGATTCTCACATGTAAAATATCTAGCCTATTCGCTACATCGTCACAATCCTACCATGGATTCCCTAATCCCGACATAAGGGAATTTAGCTACTCATATTACTAATGTTGTCAATACTAATAATAATGAAATAACTAATAAATGACATAATGAAATTGTAATAAAAATGCATAAACTAATTAGGGCAGAAATTAATTAAGGAAGAACAAAGGAATTAAAGCAAACAAAGTATGAGATTAAAATTAAAAGAGAGAAAGATTACAATCACGAGAATTCCGGCGTAAAGAGCGACAAGATCCAAGCGATAAAACCCGAAAAGCAAAAGTTACAGTGGAAAAGTTTAGGGAAAAGAGAAGAGTAAGAGTGGCGTCAGTCAAAAAGTATGTTTATAACCTAATCCCGACTTCCCTTATATAGGGAAGTCATTATTAACATAAAATAAACCTAACACGGGTTAAAAATCCCGAGTATAATAGCTAAATACTCGATCGAGGACTTTTATATCACTCGTTCTAGCAAAACAAAGCTAAAACCTCTCGATCGAGTACTTTTGGTACTCGATCGAACACTTATTAATTAGGCACTACTCGATCGAGTAGAAAAAGGGGTCGATCGAACACAATTGTACTCGATCGAGTGGTTTCCAGCGCACAATTCCTACTTCGCGCACTGAACTTCAAACGGCTGCTATTTCTTCGTTACTTGGGCAAATAGAGCGATTCCAGTGGCGTTGGAAAGCTAAGAGGACAAACTTTCATATACAATTAGAATCACCTGAAAATAAGTTGTAGAACTCGAGATATAGCTCTTCAAAGTAGGCACTAGCAATTTGAAGTTCTTCCTTTGCTCGCCTAGCTATCTTACTTCTTTGCGCATCTCAAAATAGTAGTTTGCAAGCTCCGACTCAACTCATCTCCTAAATGCATGCATAGGGACATGTATTAAGCTTGATTTAGCTTCTCTTTGGTTCATTCCTGCAAATAAGACAAAAGAAACCAAAGTAGACAATTCGGGGGACATTTGTAGCTAAATACTACACAAAATGCATAGAAATGCGTGCAAATAAAGTACAAAATACCTATATAAAATGCACGCATCAAATCTCCCCAAACCAAACCTTTGCTTGTCCCCGGCAACGGCGCCAAAATTTAATACCGTCGTCAGGTACCAAAAATAAAATACCTAGTTACACTAACAGAAGCTAGCAGTAAGTAGGGTCGATCTCCACAGGGAGGCGGTCACTATCTACTCGTCAATTCGGTCCGTTTGAGGTCACTAAACTGGGGGTTTGATTTGATTTAACTAAACTAATGAGATTGAAGAAAGAGAAAAGAGTAGAAGAATTAATAAGAAATAAAGGAAACTAGGATTGTCGGTTCATCAATAAACGCCAGTTAATTGCAGCTAAGGTCACAGATCAGTCGATGTGTCGGTCTAAGGGGCAACGAATATCTCCTTCCAGTCTCAATTCGCCCTAAAATACTATTAGCTTAGCTTCCGCCCTCACTAAAGCATCCTATTGTTCACTGCGGGTCTCACCCCTTCCAACCTTCCGGTCTAGGTCAAGGCTTACTAAAATTTAAAAGGCTAAATGCATCGATTCAATTAGCAAGATGCAGTTAAAGCAGTGATTAACAACATAGACTTAACAACAACGACAAATCCGTAAACCTAATTAGCGATTAACATCGGTTCATCGACTCTCCTAAATCCTAGCAGGGGAATTAGCTAGACATGAATAAATAAAGAACAAGAATAAAGGGAAGAAGAACAATAAAAATTAATTAAATTAAAGAGAAAAGGGAAAGAAAGGGTTACGGAAATAAATCCGAAAATTAGAGATGAACAAAGTAGCAGTAGAAAAGTAACAAAAACAGTGTATTGGATGATTAGAGATCCTCAAATGTGTTTATCATCGTCCTATTTATAGAGGAGACGATTTTATTTGACCTAATGACGAAATAAAACAAAAAGCCCGAGCCCATTAGAGAAACCACTCGATCGAGTGATTTAAAACCACTCGATCGAGCAGAATCAGACTCAAACCATTCGATCGAATAGAAAATCTACTCGATCGAGCAAACACTAAATAGACATTGTTCGATCGACTAAGGAAAGTGTTCGATCGACCTATTATTCCATCCAAAACCATTTGTAAAGTACTCGATCGAGTGATTTCTAACTTCAGCAGCTCATAATTTCGTTAGTTCAGCTTTGACGTGTCCTTTTTAGCTCCCGAAACGGCTTCACGCACCCAAGACAGCTATATTTCCGCTCCAAATTCACTCTTCCTCCAAATGCATGCAAAACGGACGGTAAATGGCTCGATTTCACTACTTTCTGGTCCATTCCTGTAAATAGAACAAAACAAACCAAAGAGCGTGTTAAGCGTTTCGTAAGATAAAACTACGATAATAAAGATAAAATACGTGCGTAAAAAAGTAAAAAGAACTATAAAAAATGCACGTATCAAATGGAGAGAATCCGGACTAATCAACTCAAGTCTGAATGAATTACACATTACTCCGCAAGTCCTATTCCTGGAACCCTATACAACAATTGTCAAGAAACAGACCCAATCCCTGAAATCAACCCTGATTTCCAAACAATCCCAGTTCGTACATCCCCTTCCCTTCTACTTTCTCAGTTTCGCCGCTCAAATCGTGTTTCTCTATCAAGGTAATATCGTTTCTCTCATTCCTATCCTTCGTTTTTTTTTTTCGTTGGTTAATTCTCAATTAAAGTTGATTTGCCTTTGTAAACTTGTAAATATTTATTTTGATTTTTCAATTAAAGTTGGAGTAATTATTTTCAATATTAGCCTGTTCACTATAGGTCGATTTGTCAAGTATAAACTAATAAAGCTTGTCAAACTTGTTTAATTAAAATTATTCAAACTGAAATATCATTTATAATGGTCGTAGTATAAAATTTTAATTTAGATAATTTGTAATGATACTGATAATATAAATGATGGTTAACCAATGAACTATCAATTCATTACCGCATTTTACAAAATTCTACTTTTAACATGAGCATCACAACTCAGCATCTTGGTTGTTCCTTTTAATTGCCTGGGGTGTAAGGGGTTGGGGACTGGGGACTAGGGTGGGATGAGGATTTCCTTTGCCAGCCTACCATTACTTCCGTCACTGACTATTGACAATTTTTCCGACAATGTAGTAATAGTATCATTGAAATTTGTCAAAATCCGGGACTTGTTAGATTATGCTAACGAAGCTAATGATTGATTAGTAGGTGAAATCCAAAAACCCCAATTGCTACAGAAACACCGTATAGTTGACCTATACCTGTTTGAACAGCCAAGTCAAATCACAGTCTTCTCCCTTATTCGATAGCCAGAGCTAGCTCCTTGCCTGAAGGAAAGGATGGAAGCAAGCTTAATCAGAATAAATTTCAATTTTTCTTGTTGTTTATTAAATTATTGGAGATTATTTAAAGTGGTGGCTTGGGGATGATGTGGGCGATGGTCGAAAATTGATGACAGTGGAGACCTAGTTAATTGTGCTATCAATTATTTAGTTTTACTCTTATTACGTCATTTTTCTCTTTCCCACGGTAATAAAAATAACCAAATTGCAAACATGTATTCCATCGATACTTAAAAGTTAATTGTAAATGATCCTCTCAGGGAAGCCACTACTTTAGTAAAAGGTACTTCCCCATATGGACAATATATTTTGGAAAAGATTAGCAATGAAGAAACAATAAACCTATTCAAAAAACTTCACATGTGCCAAAACTTAGATAAATCTGCCGATACATCAACTCGTTCTTGTTTTCAATTAGTTATAAAAAATAGTGAGACAAATTTGGAGATCAAAACTAACATCTGATCTCCCAATGTCTTCCTTATAATTATAGCCCATATGTTAGGACAATCATACTTTCATTCTTTGGTTCTAAAGCTCATAAGAGTAGCTTCTCAATTGTTGTTGATGATGAGGCTTTCTCATCAGCAATATTTATTTGCAAAATTGAATATTGTGCTCCTTTGTAGTCACTGTAATTTGTATATGTTCATTGTCTAGATCCCTTTCGGTAGTTAAAAAGCCTTTTCTTTTGGTTTTTGGGTTCATTCTTTGGTTCTAAAGTGAGTTTTTGTAAGCCTTATTTTGCTATATATTTGGTTCAGTTTAGCCAAAACTCTTTTAAGTTCAGTAGTTACAGTTACAATGTTACAAATGCAACTAGTTAGAATCTAAAAATGCCTATTTATTTGTTTTAAAAAGTTTATCTCTATTTTTCAGTAGGGACTGAATGGGAAGCAAAGGTCGAATTCCGCCTCATCTTATGAGGCACCCACTTCCTGGTCCTGGTGTGGGGCATCCGGACCCATTTGGAGCTGCTGTACGGCCACCACTTGGTAGATTTCCTCCCGTCGAGATGTTGCCTCCACCTGAAATCATGGAGCAAAAGCTTGCTTCTCAGCATATGGAAATGGAGAGGCTTGCAACAGAGAACCAAAGACTTGCTGCTACCCATGGGACATTGAGACAACAACTTGCCGCGGCCCAGCAGGAGCTGCAAATGTTGGAATCACAATTTCAAGTCGCTAAGTCTGAGAGAGACCAACAAATGCGAGCGCTTTGGGACAGAATGTCGAAGATGGAAATAGAATTGCAGTCTGCAGACCGCCTTAAACTAGATCTCCAGCAGGCAAAGTCTGAGGCCCAGAGCTTGGTTGAAGTGAGGCAAGAACTCATTTCCAAAGTGCAACAAGTAACCGATGAGCTTCGCAGAGCCCATGTAGATGTTCAACAAATACCTTTGCTTATGTCTGAACTTAATCATCTCAGACAAGAATTTCATCAGTGCAGGTTCCAGTTTTTTCAACATATTTATTGTCTATCTTTTTTATTCAGAATTTTAATATATGTCCCAACTTAACAAATCTGATGACAGCTGGGTTGATGTCTCATAAAGTTATCATGATATTTCTCCTTCATTTAATCACTTTGATAATTGGAAATGATATTTTCTCTTGCAGGGCTACATACGAGCATGAACGGAAAGTTTATGCCGACCATTTAGAATCACTTCAAGTTATGGACAAGGAATATAGAAGAATGGGTGATGAGGTGACAAGACTTCGAGCGGAATTAACTAAGACTGCCAATATTGATAAAAACTCTGGTATGTTGACTTCTGTTTGCTGTTATGCGGCTTTTGTTTCATTCATCTCAGTCTGGCAATATATATTTTTTCATTCACCTCCATTTTTCAATCAGTAGTTTCCTTAACCACTGCCCAACACGTATGTTCTGTTGATGACATAACAAAATCCGTTTCCGGTAAAAAAGTCAAAAGATTTTTTGTGTTTGACTAGCCACTCAAATCTTTATTTAATTTTTTTTTCAAATGTCTTTTTTTCGCTCGTTAATTCAAGTCCAATTTTCAAAAATTTTCCCCAAATTCGTTCAAGGTTGGAATTTTGCCTTCGTCTAATTCCCCGGTAGCTGGTCTAATTATTCTTTCACATGAACTTATGATGCAGATTTTACATTTTCATCTACCAATATTCTTCATTCTCGGGTTAGAACTAAGAATAAAGCCTAATTGGGATGAAAATTTGACAAGAGTTGGATGTCTAACAATAATGCTAGATAACATGTTAGGTAGCCTTTTGCAACATGCATGGTATTAACTATCGTCCGTTACAAGACACTACCGATATTAATCCGATACATAAAAAGCCTCCAATAATAGCCGACAGTTGGCCGACATGTGCCGGTCTGTGTTAACCCGACTCTCCGACACGGGTGTAGTGTCTGACGCGTGTCGAGTGTCGGATACGGCTATTTTGTGCGGATTTTTCAATTTTTTGGTCTAAAGTAAAGTATCGAAGTGTCGTGTTGGTATCGGACCAATAGGTGTCGGATACGCGACACAACGGCTAAGTGAAGTGTCGGAGTAACATAGGTGCCGGTCAATACAAGATTGTTTAAGCTGAGTCTGGACAATACAGTCTATATGTATAAAAACTTGCTGCTTTAAACTATGGCATTGAATGCACCACCGCGTTATAGTACGCAACCATGGTTTGTGACTTATACGACAATCTAAAATTATGGTTCCATGGAAGAAACATTAAGTAGCTTTTTGACAGGCAAACCCTTTTATCATTATGTTTAAATCTTTATGTACTCATTTCTCCTCTCTGATGTAGCCTATGGTGGTGGAGCTGGATATGGGAAGGTTGATCCCTCTGCTTACAGCACTCCAACCCCAAGTTCGCATGAAAATAATTATGGAACACAACAGGTAAAGTGTTTACAATCATTTAGTAACTATCTGGCATTCTGGCTGCCACAGCGCTTGTAGCAACTTTTTATTCTATTTTTATGGGTACATATTTCGGTGCTTCAGATCTGTGCAGATTGTTGGCTATAAATGTGATATTTATGAATTATCCTAAAGTTCTTTTTAGTCCGACTTTGTAGTTTAATTGATCTGTAAATTAAATTTCAATTGCCCCAATATGTTTATTGCCTTAATGGTGGCATTTTGTGTAATCTCACTTAATCAGGACAATTTAGGCATGAACTATATAATAAGGATATTTGTGCTTAGATTTTAGCGGACCAAGAAGGAATGTGGCACTTAGAAATTGAGTGTTGGCAGAGTAGTATCACCCAGTTCAGAGTTCAATTAAATGTACGCTGGTTTTTCTTTTTTATGAATTAAGCTGGCATGTTGCTTCAATGTAATATCATAATTTTCATCCCTCCACACAGCTAAGCTATTTATAAGCCCGACATTTGGACTCATGTATCGGTGTCCTATTGGGTGTATATCTAAGTGTGAACTTCTCATGACTCAATTTTTAGATGCCTGGACAATTCTTAAATGAAAACATGGGTTCACTAGTTTACGCATTCCAGTTAGGATGTATCAATGAATTGTATACGTGTCACTAGGGGTGACAATGAGACGAGACAGTTCACGAGCAACGAGCGCTTAACGAGTCAAGCCGAGCTAACGTTGGCTTGACTCAAAAAGCTCGTGAGCGGCTCGAACTTGTGTGATTAGATAAGATTTTGCTCTTATTTTATGATTTTTTTTTAATATGATTATATCTTTGTATCACCTTATCATATGGTCTCATTGATTTGTCCAATATTTTTATTTTGGAATTTTCTACGGTGTACCCTTGTGTTTTTTCCAAATCTACCATATACCCTCGGTTTTTAAGAAACATCTAATATACCCCTAAACTCCTAGATTATTTTCTTAAATACCCAAAGTATCCTAATTTGGGATTTTTAAGGGTTAAATATTGTCACATAAAAATGTATATTGATGAGTAAATGATGATTATGTTGATGGCTCAGTGTATTTCGGATGAGTGATCAACTAAAATCGACCAAATATTATATTTAAAATTGTAAAGTCTGGGCATTTAGGGTATTTCTAGAGCATTTTACAGAGTTTAGGGTTATCTTCTGTGTTTCTAAATCTGAGGGTATATTGTAGAATTCGAATAAACAGGAGGGTATATCATAGAAAAATCCTTTTATTTTTAACCATCAAATCCTGTTATTGAATATATCGAATGAAAAAATAATAATTACAAATTATATATAGGCCTTAGTTTAAAAAAGCGCGCCTTGAGTGCGCCTAAGGCGCTCCTTGGATGAGGCACTAACCAAAACGCCTCGGTGCGTTTTAGGCTCTCTTTTTAGACAAGGCTCACCTAACAAGAGTTACAAGACTAACTAGTATCCACTTTCCATATCTTTTAGACAAGGCTCACTATTCTTTTCCCTATTATTCCCAACTTTAGTCCTTGACATGTTAGCCAACTTGAAAACTCCTAAAAAGGCTATTGTTGCCCAAATATTTATTTGGAAATTACAAATTTGTTATAAAAAATAGGGCGCCTCCCGTGCAAAAGGTGCACGCCTTCGCCTTGCTCTTTGCGCCTCGGCCCCCTAGCGCCTCGTTGCGCCTTGCACATTTTCAAACTAAGATATAGGCTCAAGCTCGAGTTCGGCTCGAGCTCATGTTTATGCTCGTGAGCTTGTTAATGAGCACATTTTTTGCAAGCTCGGATGAGCTCGAAATTGGCTCGAGCTCGAGTTTTGATTCATGAGCACAAGCCGAGCAAGGCCAAGCTCAGGCTAGGCTAGGCTAGGCTCGGCTCGGCTCGTTGTCACCCCTACGTGTCACTTTTCAGCTAATAATTTGTTTGTGAGGTAAAATAAATTGCCAATATTTTGTTTGTGAGGTAACACTTTTATATCCTTACGCCCATCCACTAAGCTATTGTCATAGCCACCCCCTCACCAGTGATGAGCACCATTACATTCGACAGTCCACCAGTCCACCTTGACCCACTTCGTCCTCCCTGTTGACCTCCACCACACACCACCACAATCCACCACGACCCACCTCAGTCTATCCTTCTCCTCCCTCAATGTCCCTTCAACTACAAAACCCTCCCTCAATTTTCAACCTGAATCTCCCTCAACCCCCCTTAACATCCACCTTCCCCAAACTCAATGAATTTGACGACCACAGTGCCCAACCCGAAAACAGAAAACACCAAAGGCCATCATGAGTCATGAACACTCCAAACACCAGATCCCCTAAAATAACCCACGTAAAATAAATGAAGAAAAATGAAATCGGTAGCAGAGGAAAAGATCCAGAAATGATAAGACTCTTCGTACTTGTGCCTTTCACATTTTGACATTTTTGCTACAACAGATGACCATAAGCCAAAGTTTGGGAATATTGAGTTGGAGTAAATTTAGGAATTTGTTGATAACTAAGTTAATAGTGAGATGGTTGTAGACTTGCAGTGAGTGATTAATAGATCAGATGTGAATCATGTGATGAGAAGAGACGTAGTCTGATATTAGTGATGGAGATCATGTTATCTGAGTTCTAGTGTGCTGAAAAGTAAGCGACAGAGACAGGAGGAGAGAGAGGTAGAAGTTAAAAGTTTTGCTTGCTGAAGGAGTTAGCTGGTAGCTGGTTAGGGAAGGGAAGGGATAGAAAATGTAAGTGTGTACATATCACCATTGCCTTGGGTCTTTTTGGAAAAAAAAAACAACTCATTGACTGGAGTCTGGGATAAAGAGAGTACGAAAAGCTTCCTAAACATCCTCCTCCATTTTTGTTGTGTGGGCCTCCCCTTTTGGCTCTTCTAGTAGACATGCTAGATTCATTTGGTGAGTACAGATTTTACACCCATTTCGTTTAGTGCTTTGTCGGACACAGGGCCGGATGACCCCTGAAGTGAAAAATCAAAGTAACATGGTTTATATGTTCAATGGTCAAGGCTGACATATTATGCTTTTGGTAACAGGTACATGCCTCGTTTCCAGGTGGCAGTGCTGCCTCTATACCTGTCGCCGCAGGTGCTGGTGTGGTTGCCAGCAGTGGCGCTACTCCGACTTATGCCGCATCTCAACCTGGTGCACCAAATGCAAGAGCAGGCTATGATGCACAAATGATTCCTAACTACGGGGCTCAGAGAGGTCCCATTTATGATTCCTCCAGGGGTCCTCCCTATGACCCACAGAGTGCGCAAGTCTATAATACTCAGAAGGTATCAGGGTATGATCCATATAGAGGTGTTAATTATGACATGCAGCGACCTCCTCCTTATGACCCTCAAAGAGCAGGACCATATGAAATCCCGCAAACCGCCAACTATGATCCGAATTTTAGAGGTGGGGCCCTGCCTCCTCCAGGTCAGCCACCTGCAAATAACATGCCTTATGGAACTGCAGCAGCTCCAGCTCCAGCCCCAGCCCCAACCCCAGCTGCTGCTGGTAGGACTGGAACCGAAAACGAAGCGCAGTCACGAGGTGCTACAGCATCACGGAGATAGAAATTACCCAGAGGTTGTCAAAAAGCAACTTTTTCAAGCATACCTGAATGTCTTTGGTGAGCGACCGTTTCATGTGTAAGACCAACCCAATACTTTGTATTCTTCATTTAATTGTAGGATGGGTTTGTCTTGCATGTGAGACCATCTCATATAAGTTTTGTGGTATGTGTTCGAGGCAAGCTTATTCACTGCATTCGCAAGTTGAAATGAGACCTGGTGAAGGTTTTATGAGTCAACAATAGTTTGTTTGAGTGGAGGGGAGGATATGAAATGGTAGAGAAGGCTGATATTTATGTAAACTTTCACCTGGTGAGTAACATTTCAGTTGTTTCGGCATACACCATGTTGGCTTGAAGTTCATTTATGTTTCGTCCAAAGTTCCTATTCCAAGATAATTTCCAGAGTTTCTATAGTCATCTTTAAGTGACGTTTTGCTCGTGATATTTCGTTTAATTGTAATAATAATAAAATTAACAAGTTAATAATGTGAATCAACTTTGCAATGGAAGATTGTACAAAAAACCAACGTTATGGCATATGGTATAGAGACGGTACGATCATTGCTGATCCTAGCTAAGAGGAGCTGTCTTACATCACTAGGGCTTTTTTTGAACGGAATTTGGAGGGAAAGGGAGAAGACAGATTTGGAGGGGGGGTTGATAATTTTTGGGTAGCAGAATGGGGGTGAAGTGATAAGAAAGGGAAGCAAAATAGTTTAATCCAAGGCAAATTATTTCTGGCTTACAAATGAAAAGATTGGAGAAAAACCTGGTCATATTCTCCCTCCCTCTTCTCTTCGCTTTCCTCCGGTTCCCTTCACTCTTTCCCCTCCATGAAGGGATTGCCCATGCTTGAGTAGGTGATTGATATTATGGTTTGAGGAGAGTTGGGGCCGGGCCCAATCTGATGGTTGAAGTGTGGGTTGTGTGTAGCCTCTTTGTGGTGGTGGTTGAAGGTGGGACTCCGTACTAACATGATTATGGTGTTGATGATGGAGGAAGATAAAAATTGTAGGTGAATGAGGAAGTTAATTATGTTGTCTAAGCAATATAAGTAACGCATGATTCATTGCACATACAGATGATAAAAACCAGTAAAACTGTAACCGTAACAGAAAGACAGAATTATTACAGACGAATTCTCTCAAACTGCTCATTACATTCTTGAATAATAATCCTTCCAACACTAAGCACTGAGCAGGAGAATCATTCTCACTTACAACAACTAAAGTCTTGCAAAAGCTGCATAATTAAAAGGGATGATAAATTAGAGATATCAGAAAGTGGGATATGCTTTATGTTTTATTCATATAAGATTTAAGCGCAGTGCATCAACCCATTGTGTAGCTTGGAGTAGGCAAATTGATTACTGTGCTCTTAGTTTTCGTCATCATATTTATGCTGTTGGTTATTCCCTGCGACCCTATTCCACTGTCCTTGATGCCCTGCATCGCATTGCGATCATGCAAACTTTATCAGTGTTCTCAACATTTCGACACTAGGAATGTAAAACTGAAAGGGGAAGTTTAATGTCAAACTGACCTGGAAGGGGAAGTGATCTGGTCCGCGAGCGGGTGCAGAGTTGATCTGAACAGTGCCACTCTCCATCGCATCACTTATTAAGATTGCCTTGTTTATGTCTTTTGTAAAAACACAACCCTGCATAATTGGAATAACCAACCAACAGTCAAAACCGATAAAAAGTAAGGCAATAAACAAAGGTAACGGGTCAGAGGTATGCAGGCATCGAAACACACAAAGAAGTCAGTTCCTGAACAAAACGCTATCAAATTACATTGACGAATATGACGATTGGGGGGTTTCTAGGTAAATAATCACTTGGTTTTACAATAATACTTATGTAAAACGGTTTTATATAAGAATTGTTGCTTCTACTTAGCATAATAAGAAGAAAATGATGGAACAAAAAATATTGTACCTGGAGGCCAAAGTTGCTAGCGTTACAATGGTGGATCCCTTCTTCAACAGAATTAATCCTAATAACAGGGAGGACTGGCCCAAAAGGCTCTTCCCAAGCAATCCTCATGTCGGGTCGAACATTATCCAACAACAAGGGCCATATAAGGTTGCCCTCCCTTTTGTACTCCTGGCAAAAGGTTGCTCCTTTCTCCTTTGCATCCTTAACTAGTCCTTCAATGAAATTTGCTGATGACTCTGTGACGACTGGAGTTATGTCGCAGTCTTCCTCGGGTGGCCCGACAGTCAGCTTGGCGACTTTCGCTTTGACTTTCTCAACGAGTGTTTCAGCGACTGAATCCATTACTAGCACCACTTTAACAGCTGTGCATCTTTGGCCACTGTACAGATTATCTAACCAAATTAATTCAAGTTACGAGGCAAATGCTAACAAGGTTCTACACTAAGTTACTGTAAAAGTGTAAAACCACCGCGGTATACAAGTTCCCTGTGAAAGAACAATATAGCATACAGCTAGGTATCAAGCAATAGCGATGTAATACAAGGTATGCAAAATTGTCATCCAGTAAAAAAAAAAAGGCGAGTCTCGTGGAGATGTTTGCCTGTAAGAGAAGCCTCCTTTGACAATGTTAGCAGCTACGAGATCTAAATCAGCATCTTCAAGAACAATGCAAGCATCTTTTCCACCAAGTTCCATTTGAAGTGGAATCATTCCAGCTTTCTTTGAGATTGCAATTCCAGTGTCTCCACCTGTGAAGCTAAAGTCGGAAAGAACTTCAGATATCAAGAAACCATCTTTAGTTTCCATTTCAAATGAGTACGTTCCGGACAAGAGATGTTTATACATTCCAGAGAGCCGTAAGTGTGAGATCTTATTCATACACCCTATAATTAAAAGAGTACACAGGATATGGGTTGGTCTGATCACTTGTAAGACTTACCTCATACAAGATTCACCATATGTTATTTTGTGATGGTAATGACTAACTAGCCACAATGATTTACCTTATGCAGTTAACGCCGGGATGCATGGTTAGAAAATCACCAATTTCAGAACCCTTTCCAGTCACACAACTAATAAGCCCTTTGGGAAACCCAGCCAAGTGGAAGCAATGAACCATGTGAAGTGCAGCCACAGCACCCTAGGAAGTAGTGCGAGTTAAGTCTCTTATAATTAACCGTCTTTTAGTCTTTGAACATAATGTAGACAAGTGGTTTTTCAAAAGATGTGTACCTGTGTTGGAGGCTTCAGCACAAGGGAGTTACCAGCAATCAGAGCCGGTGCTATCTTTGAGACTGCAAGGTTGACTGGATAGTTGAACGGCGGAATTGCCAAAACAACCCCTAGTGGGATCTGTAGTGAACCAAAAACATTATAAATAAAATTAGGTTTTTGTGATTAATCACATCATTTTTGGAATAGTTATGCTCCATGCCTCCATAAATTCTGAAAGACATGAACACAATAAGAGGATTATTGTATGAAAATCGCATTTTGTTTGGATATGCAAAGATCATCTTCACTGTCAAAGATCCACAAAATGACTCTATCCTAGTCCAACTTATCATAATTTCATACAACCTCGTGTACTCGTATCGACACTCTTCCACTAAAACACTCGATTTGCTGTAATGAAAAAAAAAAACTAAGGTTTTCATAAAATAACCAAGTCTGACATACGGACATATGGCCACGAGGGATCGATACTTAAGTTCCAACTTCCAACCATAGTTCATAGTTGAGTAACATTGCTCGTAGAGTCATAGCTGACAACCATGCATCTGTTTGTGGCAGTTTCCTTTTGCAATATTTGTTACATCATATCGTCAAGCAATTAGAAGCTCTAATTCTTCACTAAGAACGTTAAAACACAACAGGTCATTCATTCATTCATTCATTCATTCATGTCCCTTTTTAACAGGTAATATAATTCGGCTGAATCAATAATGCAGTTGAGGCGTGGGTCTCAAAGTTACATGCTTCATAAATTTGAAAAAATGGTAGCTAAATTGTGATACTACATCATAATCAGTAGTCCTTCTCAAATGGGACTTGTGTGGTTCACCGTACCTTTATCCATGAGGAGGATACATATCCACAACTTATCATGGGACCACTAACTTGTGGCCAATACAATCATTCACCTACCATTTACCTCTAGAATTGGACACATAACTATTACATCTATTCATTTCCATGTTTATGGGAAGCTGATAATGTAAGAAATTAACACTAGCAGACAGATAAATTAGAAAATGACTGGTAGATAGAAGAATTAGTTTAAACTTTAAACATGGACCTTGGCGAGAGCTATTGATGTCAAAATCAAACACTACCGTCTACCATAATGCTTAATCACGGGATGTTCTATAATCTAACCGCATTTGTAGGTTTCAACCATTAAACCAAGGTTAGAATAATCGGCTTTAAGGCTTTGTTCAATGGATTAATGAGTATGTGTGAAAAGAACAAGGAATATATTAAAAATTTTATACCTTGGAGGTAAGACAGTACTTGGTCCTCTCATTACCAGGGAAACTGTCAGAAACAAGAAACTTGCCTTCACCTAGAATTCTCACACCTTCTTCTGCACAATATGATATCAAATCCCCAGACCTAACAACCTTTTTACACAGTCAAAAAAAAAAAAAAAAAAAAAAAAAAAAACAGACAATCACAATCATGAAATTAACATTGCAGGTTCGCAATTTCGTATCAAAACACAATTTTCAGGCATAGAAACAAGCTTTAATGTAGCGAGAAATTCCCTAGATTAACTAATACAGAATTTGACGCTTGAGTTTAAAGGAGCGTAATTTAATTTACTAGTACGACAAAAGTTGAGGGGGTCAGTTATAATATCCTCAAGTGCCTCAACTACAACTTACCAATTCAAGAAGAACAGTAGTACCAAACACTTTTGGAGGATGATTTATTAAATACAGTATGAAACAGACTAATAGACTAGTATGATCAAACAAAATACTATACTACTTCCGTCTTAGTCATTTGTTAACCTTTTATATTCTTTGCAGGACATATTTTTAAAGAAAGGTAAGCAAATGATTAGGACGAAGGAAGTAGTCGTAAATAATAAAATATAAGTAGTGTGGATAAATGAAGGTTACTTCAGTGACAGCATCCTTAGCAGGCTTAGCAATCTCTTTGACAAGGCATTCAGCAATTGGGAGTTTATGTTCTTTCAAAATAGCAGCTGCTTTATGGAGTAACTCTGCTCTCTTCCAAAGGGGTGTCTTTGCCCATGTCTTTTGTGCCACTTTTGATGCTTCCATCACTTTGTTTACCTCTTCTTGTGTACATGCTGTGTATATATGTTCACCATGCATCATTTAGATAACTACTAGTGGAATATAACCTTCAAATTCTTGTATCACACTATTTGGATAGTCTCGATCATAACTACTCATGCTTGGTGCATTTCAAAACCAAACACATACATGGTATAATAATATGGTGAAAATCAAAGAGAAATTTAAGAAGAAGAATACCTTGAACTCTAAATTGAGTCTTCCTAGTGGTAGGATTAATTATGGGAACAGATTTAGCAGAGGTTGAAGTTTTCCATTCACCATCAGCATAATACTTAAATACTTCTCCTTCAATTATCTCTGCAAATACACCATTTCCTGCCATTTTCAACAATCCCTACTATAATTCTACTATAATTCTATGTATGTATCAAGCTATGTGCTGATTTGTGGGATTATGGAAAAACCAAGGGATTTATAGGAAAATTGATGAGCTATTTGTTGGTTATTTTGTAGGGGAACAAGTTTATTTGGTAGGTGGCCTTAAACGTACCATGTGTTGTGCAATCTTTCGTTGGGATTATTAGGCATCTATTAGTATATACTCCCTCCTATTCACTATATTCTTCCCCTTTTCTTTTTGCACAAGGAATAAGAAATCGATTTTGGACCACACAAAACACACTACCCACATGTAATTGAATTTGGACCACACAAATCAACCCAAAAAAGGAAATAGGGAAGAAAACCCGAATAATCCGAATAAGGAAATAGGGAAGAAAATGGTGAATAGAAGGGAGTACGTATTTAGGTGACTTCGCCAATACCCACTTACAATAGGCGGATAACTTTAGTCAATTGAAAAAACTGTGACTTGGGCAGTGGCGAAATAAGGGCGAAAAAAGGGTTAGTAGGAACTGTGGTATTGTGTCATATAAATTTGAAATTTGTTGTTAATTTTGTTTAATTTACTTTACTAAATTACTGAATCGACAACCTTAATATTTTTATTTTATCATAGCTCTAAGCTAGTTACAAGTTGATGTTTCTACTTTCCTTTTCACAATAATATTATGTTTCACTTTTATTTAGTGGATATAGATGTCTATATATTTGCATGTCGGAAGTGTTGTATTTTTGCCATTTTCACATATACTGTTGATGCAAATGAGTCAGTCAAACCTCGTGAGGTTTTGATGGAAAGTATAAAGGAGAAGTAAAAGCAATTCGTGGAACTAACCTCCTTATGTTCTGCCGTTTGCGTATATAGTCTTGTTGCTTAACCGGTAAATGCTCAACACGCTCTAATGCTTGTTGAATAAGTGGTTGTAAATTGTACTCCGTAATTGGTTAAAAGTGGATTATAGCACCAATTTTATAGTTTTTGAGCTTTATAACAAAAATTTTGAATTTTGTTTTAAAAATTATGAGTTTTATTATCAAGTTTCTGAGTTCATTCATTTAAACATTAACCTCAAAAAATTACAATATAACTCATAAACATTATATATAAGCTCAGTTAAATTTGAATTTTGACGGGAAAAAAATTAAAATATAACTTATAAACTTTAATAATCTCAGAAAATATACACATAAATTCAAAAACAAATAAGGTCTGAATTAATACATCCGATGTATGTTCTTTTTCTCGGACTTCACTCTTTATCTAATCTAATACTTCTACTATATATATATATATATATATATATATATATATATATATATATATATATAGATTTAGGATCCTATAACTATCATTCAAATGAAACGGTGAGAACGCACTATACACTAGAAATATGTCAAATACACTTTTTTTACCAAATTTGAGATGCACTTTTTCTCATTATAGTGACGCTTTTTACCGAAATCTATATACATTTTTTACGAATGTAGATACACTTTTTACTATTCTAGGTACATTTTTTACGTGAATTCTATATACACTTTTTCCTTTTCTATGTACACTATTTTTCTAAATTCTATATACACTTTTTAAGCATGTAGATACACTTTTTTTATATCTTAGGTACACTTTCTACTTAATATGATTATTGTGTCTAATTTTATTCCAAATTATTAAGATCACAAATTCACAACCATTCTTAATGTGAAATGGATCTTATTACAAGTTGAGAGAATATAACTTCATGGGCCTGATTAATTAATTAAACATTTTTAGTCCACTCATTCTTGACAACACCTTAGTAATTCGCACATAATTATTTCGAATACAATCAACAAAGGCTACGCTTCATCATAATTCATTAACACATTAAATATGTAGTGCTAAATTTATTCAAGATCATTTCCCTTCACATCATTTAACAATTCAAGTTCTCCTCATTCTTAATTGGACGTGCACAAATTATTGGAACTCGATGGCAGCGATAGTCGATGATCTCGGTGGTTTGACTTGCTGATCTTTCGTGCGGTAGTCGATGGTGGTGTTACAGTTGGTCGTCGAAAAATGGGTCACTTACGGTTTGTGGTGCGCTAGCGTTATCGGAACTCGGTGGCAGCGGCAGACAGTAGGGGTTAGAGATGATGAAAAGGGAAATTGATTTGGGGACGGACGATGAGTTGTCTGTTCGTCGGAATTGCGCCGGTACCAAGGATCTTCGTCGACGTTGTTGATGATTGTCGCTGGCGACGGCGGTAAATTCCTTGGAATCTTTGCTCGCCGACGATAGCAGCACGCGAGGAGATTGGAAAGTGTGAGACGAGGATTTATGAAATGGGTTTGAGGAAGAAGGGATTTTGGTTTTGGTCGAGATATTTGTCGTACGCCGGCGGCGACGAGGTGATGTCGGACCTCGAACAATGGTAGTCAGACATGTTGGGAGGGTGAGCTTGTTGGATCGTATATAAGTGTATGATTGGGAATATTGAAATAATTGGATTTGTGGGATAATATCAGTAATGTGGGTCGTTGATATTTAGTAATTCAATGGCGGAGATTCGTTCTCACCGTTCTCACCGTGTGTTCGTTCTCACTGGATCTTGACTATATATATATATATATATATATATATATATATATATATATATAGGAATGAGATCATGTGAGTATTAGTTATATATTTGAGGATTGAGGATTAATACTATGATAGGTATTTAGGGTGGAAACAAGGAAGGGCAAATTTGTAATTTAACAAATTTTTATATAAACTACGTTTCTGACTATACCGTTATTTCCTCCTTTTTCTTCTTCTCCCTTCAACTTCTCTCTCTCTTGTGTGCTTCCTCCATTGTTGAGTGAAAACCCTAGAATTTAGGCGTCATCTCCGTTTTTCGTCGTCATTCTTCACAATTATCATATTATTCCAATTAGTTCGTTTGTTCAGGTACGTAATTGGCGTTTTTCGTCCCTAAATTTCGAGGCAAGTGAATATACCCGATATCCATATATTCCAACTTTATTAATTGCTATTTCCTTCCATTCAATGTCATCTCTAATGACATGAATTTTACAAAGTATGTGTCTAGACTTCTCACTAGACCTGAGCTCTTTAACTTGAAAGAAGCTCCCACTGTTATCGCATAACTTATGATAAAGTCATTTGTAGAGGGATTCACCCTTAATCCCTACGTTGACCATTTTATCACAACTTACTTAGATTCCTTTTGTAGAATTTGCAATGCACGAAACTAAAATACTTTTCTTAGTTTCTTACTCCTTTGTCAATAAGACATCCTAGGATTTCAACAAATCCCTTTTGGTTTGGAAACTAAAGTTTGTGTAACCCTTCAACACGTAACTTAGTTTATTCTCCAAACATATGAACAAATCCTTAATTCTTCTCAAGAATCTCGAGGATGTTCTTTAAGGCTTTCACAAGCCATATCGTGGGAATTATCCCTATAATTGACTTATTGTGCTCTCAGCATATATCACATCATGGCACATGCGTCTGTTGGCATACATGATCATACTAATGGCAGAAACATTAGCAATTGATTCCATATGATCAACAACTTAATAGGTTCAGTGAATGACTATGACTCCATCATAGTATTTCCACTTCTATCAACTTGAATAGCCTATTTCATCTTGTTGATGTATAGTAGGTATGAAAGATCTTATCATCATAAGACTCTCAACTCTATGCCAATATTCTCTCACATAGATTCAAAATCTAGAATATATCGCACCCTTTCCTAGTCTCCCAATCACTCTTGCCAGAAGAGAGAATTGGTACATTATTCTCAATAAGTAATATTTCTTCAAAATATAAGACATGGAAAAATGATTCTGGCTCCCACTTAACTTCATGTATAATCTTGATTCTTCAATCATGTGAATGAAACAATTCACTATTACCACATGAACAAAAAGTATAATCCTTTAATGCTTGCTTAAGATCATTCTAAGATCACTTAAGAAAGCTACGCATAATATGTTAGGATTCTTAGATCTTCATCTAAGATTTTGTGTTTCAAACACTTCCTTCTCTAAATTCCCATTTTAGAAAAGCGAATTTTATTTGCCATTTATCATTAAAATGAAATGCGGCAATTCCTAACACAATTTATCTTGATCAACATCTTCATGTAAATCTTATGCATTTGTGTACTCCGGAGCTCTATTTACTTTTGAGGAGACCCGCGCCTTAAAGTAAATCTACTCTTGAGTAACAATTTTCGGATTGTAATGCTTCGGCTCGTATGTAACAAGGTCATGATACTATTACTTTCACAAAGTAATATTTTGAACAATAAGACATGTGCGATAAACTCCCACTGAACTATGCTCTCATACTATCTTCATAGATTATAGTTCAATACCAACTCCCACTCTATAATTCAATTACTTTCACAAAGTAACATTTCAACTATAAGAGATGTTTGTGACGATTCAATCTACTCCCACTCTATCTCTCAGAAATACATCTATATTCATGAGAGATAGCTTTGTGAGTCACAAACATATATATTTAACGGAGTATTAGGAGTTTACCAAGATTATGTATTAGCTTTCAAAAGGCCATCCCAAACATGGCAGCTTGATACATGTAATATGGCAGTCTGATCCATGTGATTTGGTTTAATAGACTCTCTATTATAGGTATCTCATGGTTGACCATCCGTTTAGAATTACTTGTCCGTATTGGATTGCAAATTCCCAAAATTGAGTTCAACAACTCAAACCGACTCATATTAGTTAGATCTTATGGGTAGTGACACTAGGTCATAATCCATCTTTAATAAATCAAATTTATTACTTAGATCTTTGCCACTACGATTGGGTCGTAATGGTTAGAACTTTATTCAATTGGTTCTCTACGTCATTTAGAAATTTCTCAAATCTCTCAAATGCTTCACCTTTTCTTTGATTAAGTAAATATACCCTTATCTACTTAAATCATTGGTAAAAGTGACGAAGTAGTCATAACCTCTCCTTGCGGTGATGCATATTTAGAACACATACATCGGCATGTATTAGTCCCAACAAATTACTTGCTCGTGTTCCTTTACCACTAAAGGAAGTGCAAATTATATTGCAAAGGAGACAAGATTCGCATATTCCATATGATTGAAAATCAAATGGTCCAATAATTCAAGTCAACACTAGCGTTTAATGCGTTTCTCATTTACGTAACCTAATTGAAAAAAAAAACAAATGTACAAATCATTTGGATTACTAGTTATGAGTCTTTTGGTGCGTATTATGTAGATATCTTTGCTTGAGTTGGAAGTGTCTAAAACATGTATATCATTAAGATAAGTGACATGGCTCACATCCATATCTATTTTCAACAAAATACAACAATTGTCTTTGATGGCAAAATATAGATCCATTCATGTCTCACATAGAAATGGAAATAATGATTTAGACTAAGTGGATACATAATAACTATTATGTAAATTATAACTTAAAACTATTAGCAAAAACAAGTACATAAATTTCTCTTGAAGTGGCGGCTACCCGAGCTCCATTTCATTGTCGGCGATCCACATCACCCTTGTTTAGCTTTTCCACATTTCCAAGTCCCACTTGGAGTAATAAGTCCAACTTTAATATCTTCCAAATACTTGGGGAAATTTTGCCTCCAATGGCCCATGACATTACAATAATGACATTCCTCATAGGATTTGGCACCCTTCTTGGTCTTGGTCTTGGTAGTCCCACTATCCATTTTCAATTTATAATCAGGTTTGGGTTTCTCGCCCATTTTTGCCTTCCCTTTAATAATACCAACACTCCTTTCATTTGCAAGGACACTCTTGCTAGAACTCCCACTGAATTTAATATTTTTCTTTGTTTCTTCAAACAAGGAATCCTTGGGTTTTGTAAGTTTTTCTTCACAAGATTTTCTTTCCAAGGTGGTGGGCAATAATATTAGAGTGGGTGGAGTTGAGGTGGTAAAGAAGCAAAAATTTTCATCCTGACCAATGCCAACGCGTAATTCTCTAATCGTTTCATTGTCATACTCAGAGCATTTTTCATCGAATGATTGGAGCCATGTTTCAACGGTGATTGGTGTAGGAGTATTAGATGAATTCATTACTTATAATTAACTACAAAAACGAAAAATGAAGGAAATAATTAACATCTATCGTTTTAATAATACTCTCAAATTTAACTACAAGCATTGCATTTATATAGTGACCTGCACCCAACTACATAAATGATTCCGAGATCCAAATTCATATCAACTCGGCACGGTGAGCCGATTCATCCCTTATTAATATAACTCGGTGGATTAACCTCTTAATCGATTCTACTTTTAGAACTCTCGGTCGATAAAAATTACTCTAATTCTCATCTTTAGCCCGGAACACATGCGACTGCGGTCAACAATACTTCCGTTGAGCTCAATCCAAATTTCGATGTAATAACATTTTACTACCCCACTTCGCCAACGTAACAAGATTTGTATTACGGTGAAGCCGAATTAACTCCCTTATGAAATTGGTACTTCATGGGTTTCTACTATTTGGTAAGGCTATATCTCAATTATTATATGTGAGAGGTCTTGTCAATTTATTATCTATCACGTTTTAAGTGAACTAAAGCGGTGAACTTCGATAATTATAATTGACACGGTCGATGACTCGATATGATATGCATGTGTTGTTATGGCGATTTGGCAATGCATGCAACATATTAAAAGAAATGCAAAGCAATAAATAAAATTCCTAGTATGGCCTTCCTAAAATAGAAAATCAAATAATCTATTACATATTCGGAAACCAACTCCTTTGGTCCCTTGAATCTTCAAGTGGCACGCCTCCCAAGACACCGTCATTGTCGGATCACCTTTCCGAATGGCACCGTCTTTGAAGATGCTCCATAATTACAAATAATAATAAAAATACAAAGCTATTCCTATTATACATTTGTAAAATGGAAAAACTAATGAAATAAAAATAAAAGTGATACGAGATCACATTAAATTACAACCGAATCAATATTCCCTTTCATTACGGGTAATATCGATTAAATCTAAGGCCATACTAAGATAAAATTACATAATTCAAAATTATATAAATAAAAGACATTCAACAACTGAAATATGCAGCATATACCCTTTCAGCTTATACCCTTTCACGGAATGAGAAAAAAGAGTTATGTGCATGCTTGAATGGAATTAAAGTGCCACATGGTTATTCGTCGAACATCAAAAGCCTAGTGTCGATGCAAGACCTAAAACTCACCGGGTTAAAGTCACATGATTGTCACACTTTGATGCAACAATTACTACCTGTGGCTATTCGTTCCATTTTACCTGAAAAGGTAAGATATGCTATAACTAGATTCTGTCTCTTCTTAAAGTCCATATGCGAGAAAGTCATCGATCCCGATGACGCGGATTCATTGCAGGACCTCGTTGTAACCTCTCTTTGTCAGTTGGAAATATATTTTCCACCCTCTTTCTTCACTATCATGATTCATCTGACCATTCACTTGGTTAAGGAGATTTTGTACCTTGGGCCCGTGTACTTGAGATACCAGTATCCTTTCGAAAGATTGATGAAAGTCTACAAGGACTATACATCTAATCGGTATCGTCCGGAAGGTTGTATTGCTGAACGCGCTATTTTAAACGAAGCTCTTTCATATTGTTACGCTCATCTCTCCCCTGAGGAGTTGATTGGCGTTCCTAAGAATCGTCATAGTGACTGGATGACCGGAAAAGGTATTAGGGGCCGGGTTGAAAAAACTGTGACACGTGAAATGTTGCATTTAGCATACACGTATGTGCTAAACAACGAAGATGAGGTGCAACCTTATATTCAACAACACAAAGATGAGCTCAAATACGATCAACCAAACAAGACCGAGAAGTGGATTGCAAACGAGCATACGAAGACGTTTTCAGAGTGGTTTAAGAATATTGTCTTAGAGTGTATGAATCAAACTGGTGATGACATCTCTCCTAGGTTACTACGTCTTGGTTTAGGTCCAAATGCCAGGGTCACTTTTTACAGCAGTTTTGCCATTAATGGATATACTTTTTACACCCGCGAGCAAGATAAGTTGAGCACAATGCAAAATAGTGGTGTGAGTTCTGAATTTGAGGCAATGCACTTTGCTACTTCAAAAGATAAAAAGCCTATTTGGGGAAAATGCCTTTATTATTGTGTTATTCAAGAAATATTGGTAATAGATTACATTGATTTCACAATGCCTTTGTTTCAATGTAACTGGGTTGATAACAACATCCATTGTGTCCGAAAGGATAAGATGGGATTTACGTTGGTCAATTTGGGTAAGGTTGGCAATAATAAGGATGATCCTTTCATAATGGCATCCCAAGCTAAACAAGTGTTCTATGTCACCGATCCTATGGATAAGAAGTGGTCTGTTGTACTGTCTATAAGGAGTATAAGGAGTAGTCCATCCGATAATGGTGATGATGATCAGGATGTAGTTTTTGAGGGAATGGATCACTCTACCACTGTATCTTATTTCGACGATGTTGACACTGATCATAAGGACACTGAAAGCATCTATATATGTGATGATCATGGTGAAGGTATTTGGGTTAATGAAGAAACTATGACATCCAAGAAATGTCACCGATCCTGAGATGGTCTATAATGTAAGTTATTAGCTTTTATTTTTATTTTTATTTTTTAAATATATATATCTTCCTTTTAGTTTTTTTTTTTTAAATAACTATCTCCACTGAACAGATTAGTAGAAGGAACTGCATATTTAATACAAACGTAAAGCACTGATACTCTCGACGCGACTTATACAACAGTACTGGAAATCTTACAAGACCACAGGGTTACACATTACCTTTATTTAAGTTGCCTTTTCATACAGGCCCATGACACTACTTATGATAGGCGGATATAGACACACACAGTTTGACACTCAGCAAATAACACACGACATTGCTTGGAAGTTTCAGCCACAGACACGGACACATTTTGTAGAGGTTTTAGGGGTACATTGCTTGGAAAACAGCCACAAACTGGTTGTAGGCATCGACGCTTTATGACCTTGCCGACTGCTGCCCATCATTGATGGTCGCATACGACACTTGGACATAGTCCACGGTATTCTTCAGAAGCCCAGCATCCGAGTCTATGGCTATCCAGAGGTATGGTTCGAGTGTTGATCTATTCGGAGCATTCCAGTCGTTCCTGCCATGGCCTCTGAGTTGAAACATCATGTCAAGCTTAAATGCTGATTCTGCATGTGTAGGTGATGTTCCAAACTGAATTAGTAGACTCCCTTTGAATCCCCATGGCCCCCATTGTGGCTTAACTTTGCTGACCGAGTATCCCAGCTCAATAAGCTTATTCCTCAAAGGATTAAAGCTTTTGGCAGCAAATTTCCATTATCTATATCTATGTGGCCTGGGGCATTCATCAGGACACAGTGATATGGACGACCAACATTTTGAGTCATTTTCAGACCAGTAATTTGATGGTTTATTTGTGAGTTGTGGGGAGCTAATGGGATGCCTCTTTCTGAATTTATAGCAAGTTTGAGATGTGTTGGTGGAGTGTATGTATGTTGTCTTTAGCTTTTGGTAGCTTTAAAAAGCCAATAGAAGCAATGGTCATTGTTAAAGATTCCCATTGCATGGCATGGTAAATCCTGTAGATATGCAGTATGCATGCATGCTGGTGTTGTTGTCTTATTTTCTTGATCTTATTATTAGATGTGGATGTTGTTGTTGAAATTGCTGATTAATGTTGCAGTATATAGTGCTTATTCTGTTACATTATGTATTGTTACAGGTTTGGACTGTAATGGAATTACAGTAATTTAAAAAAAAATGTGTTAAACAATAACAATGGTTATATTGACATTACCCATTGTTAATACTTTCAACAACGATTATATTGACATTACCCGTTGTTATTACTATCAACAACGGTTGTAGTGACACTACCCGTTGTTATTACTTTCAACAACGGGTGTAGTACTTCTACCCGTTGTCATTGCTTTTTTAGACATATTTCATTTTGGCGCAAATTGGGTGAAAATATATTACAACGGGTATATTTTAACCGTTGTAATAAAGTTATGACAACGGTTAACTTTTATTGATCCGTTGTTATTAACATATCACAACGGTTTTGTTTTAAGGACCCATTGTCAATAGTTTGTCTTAATAAAAAACTAATTTACAAACACATACAGCATACCACACAAACACACACACAACATCAGTTCAACCGTTAGTATCCTGAGTTTATTCTCTCTCCCCCGCTTTCTACATTCTCGTTGTCGGCCGTCGCCTAGTTTCCGACGCCCAAATTCCGTTGCCTTCCCTTATCATCCTGCTCGTTCTCTTTATCATCATCATCATCATCATCATCATCAGGTATGTTCACTTTTGTGTTTCGTCATTAGGGTTTTAAGATCATCTTTTTTGTTTTTCATCTGTTTGTTTTTCGTCTTCTTTGTTATCTTTATCATCCCGCATCATCTACTTCATTCCTCTTATTAGGGTTTTAGGATTTTAGAAGCTGAAACTGTTGTTTCAAATTTTCATTCCTCTTTAGGGTTTTAGATAATACTCTGCATGACGTTGTTAAGTTGTTCATTTCCTATTTCATTCATATTTGGGTTTTAGGATTATCATGGGTGAAAAACGGAAAAGAAGTCAAAAGAATAATAAGCCTGGGGATAATAAGACTGGTGAGAGGGGTGCTACGAAGTGCCCTACAGCCCTTGCAGCTATAGCGGCTAAAGAGCCGCTTAAAATAAAATGGAACGTGAAGGGTTTCCTTACTGGTCCAAATGCGGGGCATTTATCCACTTGGATTGGATGTTGCATAAGACAGTTTGTGCCTATCCATTTAGATGAAATTAGGAATTTGAGTCCAAAATTGGCGCAGTTATACTTGGATCGTATAAAGGAAGCCTTTGATATTGTCGAATGCTATGATAAGTATTTAATACAGAAGGCAGGGAGTGTCTTAAGGCAGTTGAAGTGTGACGTTGCTAAGTATTGGTTGCATGTGGACAAGGCAACGGGGGAGATGCGTAAGAGCCCACCGAAAAACAAGTGTCCCACCATCAGTCAGGAACAATGGAATATTTTCAAAGCGATTCGGACTAGTGACAAGTTTCAGGTTAAATATCCTCGCCTTTTAATGATTTACCTATCATTTTTTTAATTAATGAGTTCTCTGTAATCTTTTTATTATCTCATATACTTGCGCTTGTATATACTTTGAAGGCCGTTAGCAAAAGCAATCGTGCTAACATTTCATGCAAGAAGGGGAAATGGTATGGTTCTCGAGGCGGTTACAGATTGATAGAAGACAACCTCGTAAATAGCATGCATTATCCCCCTGTTTATTTGATTTTTTTAATCACACTTGGACTTCATACACATTTATATATATAACTGTTACCATGTTAATGTGTAGGTGGCAAAGGGAGTGACCGACTTGGATCGGCATGTAACTTATAAAGAAGGGCACACGCCTAAAGGATCACGGCCGTCTGGCAAATATGATCAGGAAGTGTTGGCCAACATAGTAAGCATTATTTTATTAAGACGAGTTCATTACTAACTTTATTATTTTAGTCACAAATATAATTTGAAGTTTATTTAATATATTATAGGAGAAGGTATTGAAGGAAGTAGAAGAAGGGAAATTCACTCCCAATGGTCATGATGACGTTCTTGCTAGAGCGATCGGCCGACCCAAACATCCAGGTCGATTGAGGGGCGTCCCGTTACAGGTTGGAGTCACAAAATATTATGGGACAACTGCCCCGAAAAAAAGAAAAGGAAGACTAAGGCTGAGAAGGCTGCCATGGTACCATTTATTCTATTATTTTCATTTAAGTTCACATGTTATTGTTTTAAACAAATTCTGAAACATTACATTCTTGGCACGCAGGTTCAGTTATTGGCATCCGTGATACTAAAGATGAATTCTGGAGGCAAGCCTTCCGAAGAAGAATTGAAGATGATGGAGGATGTCATTAAAGGGGGTAAGGTACAACAGATTGGCCAAGAGGCCGAGAACACTACTACCTTAGCAATACATGAGAAGGAAGTATCGGTCAACGAGATTCAGAAAGATCAGGTACCTAATGCTTCTGAAGTTGTAACAACTAAAGCCGATAAGGTAAATATATGACTTCCTTATTTTTCTTTTCTTTTTTTTTTGGGTAAGATCGGGGGTGTGTTCCCCCCACTCTAATGCTATAACTTCCGACATCGTGCCATTGGTTAATTTTATTAGGTAAATGAGTCGAAAAGGAGTTGCAACTTGAGTTATCCGCCACACGGTGACAATAATCGGGGATGCAACTTAAGAAGACTACGATGGAAAACAAAGAGATACATCCCCTTCAAATCAGTTCACAGTTTTCGGCAAGGTATGCATGAAGTCTTTAATTAGTTAAATTTATATGAATTCTATTAAATTTTAGGATATAATATATAATGTATGTGTATTCTTCAGGCCGTAAACAGGAGGGTAGTTATTCTTACTGACCCTAAATCCGAGAAACCACTTGTGCGTGTTGGCCGAGGTCTCGTAGACTTGCCCACCAAATCAGCGAAAACTTTATTGGTTCATGGCGAAAAACTTTTGCCGAATCATAGAAAAATAGAGATAACTTAAGTCTTTGAAGGCCATGAAAAACTTTCAACTGCCCGTTCCAATTCGTGACGACATTACCATTCTGGCAGATGCGGTTGGAAGTTTCATCCAATGGCCTGAATCTCACATCTTCCTGGCTCGTTCGTCTCCGCCTCAACCGAAAGCAGTTGGGGTTAGAAAAAATACCTTAATATGTTAAATTTTTATATGTTAAATGTTTTTATATGTTAAATTTATATGTTATTTTTTTTGTAGGGAACAAAAAAGTCGGCTAAGCCGGATAAGCCTAAGTCCCCAGACATGCCAACTACCTCGTCGAAACAACAACTTGATGAGGTATTTAATTAACTTATCCACTTTTTTAAAAACCTCCCTTTATTTATATTTTTTCTGTATTTCTAAAAAGCATGGAAATTTTGTGTAGGGAACAAAAAAAGTCGGATAAGCCTAAGTCCCGAGACATGCCAACTACCTCGTCGAAACAACAACTTGATGAGGTATTTAATTAACTTCTCCATTTTTTTAAAAACCTCCCTTTATTTATATTTTTTACAAATTTCTAAAAAGCATGGAAATTTTGTGTAGGGGACAAAAAAGACGGATAAGCCTAAGTCCCTAGTCATACCTACTACTGCCTCATCATTGAAAGAGCAGGTTGATGAGGTATTTAGTTAAGTACTCTTTTATTTTTATTACTCCAACTAGCTAGCTAGGATATGTTACCTTTGGATTTTTTATTATTTTAATTATCTACATGTATAGGCTGGTGGTAGTAGCACAAAATCAGAGAAGCATTATTTCCCCGCACTGAAAGATGTTAGGAGTATAAACTCCACTAATTTTTCTGGGAAGGAATTCATGCTAAAAGTAAGAATGGTGACAATGAGGAAACTGTATTCGGAGGCTAGCCATCGCATAGCAAACGAGCAATTGATAATTATTCCGCTCGAGGAGGATATTTTAGGGGTTGAGCGCGAAGCAATTCTGTCATGGGAGCTGCTAGCCATTTGAGTTGGCCTTCTCGAGATTGATGTCCAAAACCTATTTGTTTGGATGAAGTAAGTTTCTTAATAAATCATTTCATATTCTAATATTCTGACTAGATAGTGTTTTAAATACTGGAATTAATACCGTAATAATGTAGGATATTGAAATTGAGAGTGATCCCCGAGAACAAGATTTCATGTGATCAATACGGGTTCCTGTGCCCCTATGTTTTATCTCTGCATATCACGATGTTTTCGTTCGAAGATCGGGTAGATTATATTGCTCGGCAATTGGCGATAACCAAAAAGCTGGTTTTTGCCCCTTATAATGAAATCGGGTAATAAACAGATTAATATTACGTTTCCCCCTACAATTGCATTTTCATAAATAATATATGTAGCAGCCATCATGCCGACGAAGAAGAAATTTTTTTGGTTGGACTCTTTGCATAGACAACCAACCGAGACCTTTAAGGGCTTGATTATTAAGTAAGTTTATAATACTGATTTATTTATAATAACATTAAGTTTCAATTTTTATTTATAGCAAAAAGCTCACAAAATAATGAGTTTCTGCCTCCTTTTCTGTTTTATAAAAAAAGGGCATATGAGAAGAAAAGAGCTAACGAGGATCAACCCACGAAAGATTCTGATGATGGCCCTACTTTTATTACGATAACAGGGGTACGTGCTCAAATACAATACCTTAAGTGGAAAAATCTGTCTTTAATAATAATACGTGCGCTAATACAATACCTACAGTGCAAGATTCTGATGTGGGCCTTCTCTCGTCTCTTGTTTTTTATGTAATAATAGGTCCCTCTCCAGCCGGATAGCATACAATGTGGATACTACGTTTGTCGGTTCATGTTGGAGATTATTATGCGAAGATATATCTGTGGGAAATAATCTGTATACTTCCCTTAATTTAGAAGGATTATAACGATTTAACAATGATGATTAAAGGTCATAAACAAAATACATAAACAAAGTATAAAGGATTTAGAATTAACCTTCGGTCCTAGCAAAATTGGCCTAAGAACAATATCAAAATTGATATTCGCCTATTAGTTGCACCCAAGATAATCTGAGATATGCCCTTTGATTATGCTAGAAATCGATCTAAAATTTTCTGTAAAATTTAGTTGTTTTTGTGTTTTGTGATGAGAGAGGAGGTTAGGTCAAGAAAAAAAGAATTAGGGTAGAAATAATTCTCTCCCTTTCTTTTTATACAGACCGAAATCTGGAATCAATTAGGAAAGAAAAAACATCCTAATTTTCGGCCAACCAGACCGAAAATAAGGAGTGTATTTTCCTTATTTTGGTATTTCCAAAAAATATATAATATGTGTTGAATTGTCATCTAGTGAGGATCGAACCCATGACCTCTTGGCTTGTGTACCCTCACTATTACCACTATGACACATTCAACTTGTTGATATTAAATATAACTGATTATATTTAATTACGAATTAACAGATTAATTCGTCCAAGCTAACATTATATATATTTAATTAAATATAACTTATTATATTTAATTTACGAATTGACAGATTAATTAAATCTCAACTAATATTATTTAATTTTCATTAAATAATTATCTCATCAACACATCGACTAACTTTTTAGTCATTTTGGGCATCAATGTAATTATATTTCTATAACCACATTTCTCAAAAACATCCTATAGGTGTGACCTTTAGGGACCAGTTGATCACCGCCATCTATATGATAATAACGTCAAACTTTCTAGCAAGCCAACTGATACCCGTCGCTGTGAGTACCAAAGATAAAATTTATAATTCCTATTAAGACTAACCTAGGCTAGTGGTAACAGGGTCGATCCGCAAGGAGGCAGTTGTAAACTTTAGTTGTTCGATGATCAGTCAAAGATAACTGTTATGGGGGTTGGTTGAATTGGTCTATAACTAATAACAATAAGAAGAAAATAAACCAAAGATGTGGATTAAACAGATAAAGGAAAGGTACTAGGATGGTCGGGTCATTACAGCTTCGGCGGCAGCAAACTAGGTCGGTCCGAATTAAACACAAGTAAGGCGGGAAATAAGAGGTCCTCTCGGTCCACTCCTAACAAATAGCATCTCTCGATCTCGCTATAGGTCCCTAATGTCACTAATACTAACTTTCGTCCTGAAAAGCGACTAATGGTCTAAACTATACCTATCTTTCGATCTTAGCACAGTTTAGTCGAATTAATTGACGGTCAAATAACCTACCCTACCTTTCGGTCTAATGGGTCGGTCACAAAATAGGTATCCAACTGGTCGCATGCATTCAACTCGTCAGATACAAGATTAAAAACAATTAAGACGAAGATATCCTTACAAGGTCAGTCGATCGACCAACAATGTCAGTCGATCGACTGACACGCGGGTTCAGTCCGTGTCTAACCTATTGCCGCCTAGCCATAAATCGCCTACATCCTAGCACTATAGGTTTAGCTACTCATGACGAAGGTAAAAACAACAAATAAATTAAGACAATAGGGTACTGAATTCATGATTTGAAATAGATAGCAAATAACAATAACAATAATTGGCTTTGGGCACAAATCTAGCAATTCTAATACTAATGAAAAAAGCGAAACAAATAAATGGAATTAAAGCAGAATGATTACCGAGAATTTCAGAGGAAAGATTAAGAGAAAAGGCAGAAATCCAACGTTAAAGTCGATAACCCAAAAACCTAACTCGGAAATAAGCTAGAACTAAAGATACTGTATGTGATATGAAACTTCCTCCCCAAAAACTGAAAGTTATGTTACGTTATATAGCAAATAAGCGCAACAACTATTTCCTAAAACCTAAACTTCACGGGCCTTGAGTTTCTCAATCTTTTAATTCCGTCTGGAATCGAAATCTGGTCGATCGACTACTCAGGCTGGTCGATCGATCGCTCCTCAAAGAACAGAGCTTCGAACCCGATAGGTGGTCGATCGACTGATGTGGATGGTCGATCGACCGGATTAGCTGCTACTTGACTTCTTTATTCTACGTGGACTTGTCTTTTGGGCCTTGGATCGCGCACCAAGCTCGTTCCTTAAGCAATTTCTTCACGTCATTTACAATGCAGCTTACTCGGGGACGGATTTGGCTTGATTTCCCGTCGGATTCTTCACATTTCTGCAACAAAGCACAAAATACGGAAGTAGACGGAAATAGGGAGAAGTGTAGCATAAACTAAACAAATGAGCTCTGAAATGCGTGTAAAAAGAGATGTAAAACATCATATAAATGACACGCATCAAATCTCCCCAAACCAAACCTTGCTTGTCCCCAAGCAAGAACTAGACTCGATCTAATGACCTAATGGAACGAGTTCAATCTCAGAGCGAAATGCAAACCGTAGGGCCTAAACCAATTTAATGCACAACCAACAATCAATTAGTAATGTGAGTCATGCAAACGAATTATAAAGTCGTTAAAAGGTCTTTGAACCGATTGATTTGTAAAGACTTATCAAACTGGACTCTCACGGGTCGCTCAAATCACTCAAATAAGCATAGGTGATATTTTCGTAAGATAGAAAGAATTAATTTTGTGAAGACTCTCACCTAACTACGACCTATGAAAACATGCCAGCAATAAAATATGAAGATGACCTCTACGACCGTACATATGCATTCCAACCAACAAATGACCATTGACACATGCCGAGGTATATATATGGAATTGTGAGGTATGGGTAAGAAGAGGCAAAACATTTTATGGTGAAGTGGGGGTACAGGTGATCAAGCTAGTACCAAAACGGAACCAAGTGACAATATCCAACTTCTTGCTCAATAACTAACGAAACGGTGCTATAACGAGCACAAAACTCACAATCTCCAACTATCAAATCAATAAAACTCCCCACAAGATATAAATAGATCATGGGAGCAAATATCGCCAAAGGATAAGGATTAAATCATGCGAATTGATTTTCTCTTTTTTTTTTTCTTCTCGAACGTCAGTCGATCGACCTAAAGGATCAGTCGATCGACTACTTTGAACAGTACAGGAACTTTTCTTTCTTTTTCTCTTTTTTCGAATCATTTTTCCATTTTCTTTTTTTTTCTTTTGTTTCTTTTCTTTCCTTATTTTCATCTTCCCAACAATATCTCAAACATGAGCAAATGCTACCAAAAACGCGTAACAATCCCAAAAACTAGGCTACTAGCTTGACAAAGGCAGGCTATGTGTAGTATGTAGTAAATAGGACAAAAAGGATATTTTTGGCAGATGTGGAGCTTATGGGTAAAATGAGAAAAGGGAACCTCTACCACATGTGTCGACTAACCACAAACCGAATGCATACAGGTATTAAGTAGATCAAATTCATAATTATGCAAATTAAGGAAACATGTCTCATAAGGAGTACTACTCACATTCCTAAATAAACTGGTCATAGATGACACCAGTTATAGGCTCTAAACCTCAGAAATATGATGTAGCTTGCCAATTATTAAAGTCAAGTCTCAAGTTCAGCAAGTAATTCAACGAAAACTCGTAGATATGCATATACGATTCTACTAATAACATGTCAATTAGCAAGGCTTAGGCAAAAACAGATACAAATGCAATATCATCATTGAAATACTACCGTTCCGACTCGACCTATATGCTAAAATAGACGTGCGTTTTATGGAAATTTTTGAAATTTTTCAATTTGTTTTGAATTTTGGATATATAAGAGAAATGAAATGAATCAATGCAAAAAAACAAAATTAAACGTGAATGCAAGCAAATGATATGCGACGCAAAACCCTTCCCCAAACCAAATCGCACAATGTCCTCATTGTGCAAAATCATGTAATGAAGAAAAATGGAAAACGGGAATTTGCGAGGAAAGGGAAATAAAAACATAATGACATAAAGTAAAGACTTGGGAACTCACAAGACTTTAAGCGCAGCAAGGGAAACCTCCCCAAACCAGCGTGAGCTAGGAGGTTTCAGTAGCCAGTAGTGCTACCTATAAGTGTGCCTGAAAGACATAGATTACCACGCGTAAGATCGAAGAAAACAATTTTGAAACGTAAAAATTGTGCATAAATGAGACAAAAGAAGAAATAGATAATTCGACGGAAAATAAAGTGGAGTAGAAGACTCCCTTAAATCCGCATATCGACCAATCACAGCAGGGGAGAGGTCGTGAACGAATACAGCAGCAGCAGTGGTCGATCGACCTAAAGAGGCAGTCGATCGACCAGATGGTCGTGAACAGTAGCTCCTGTAACCTGCAATTCAGTCGATCGACCAATGATACCAGTCGATCGACTAAAAACACTGCTGCAGTGTCTTATTTCTTCGTAATTGCTCAATGATTTGAGCTAATAAGCTCTAATTACCTGCAAATGCACAATAGTACGCGCCAAAAATTGCGCAAAACCCAGAACGAAGTCTAAAGTACTTAAAAATCCTAAGCAAACAAAATAAAAGCGAAGTTTTCGCGCACACAAAAGTAATAGAAAATAGTTCGAAAGCAATAAAATGAAGTTTATAACGAACTCGACCAACTAATAGTTGATCAAAAAGGACCACGGTATGGCCCACTTCGTCGGCTTCTGGCTACTAGAGGTAGCCTCAATGATGCCCATCTTATCAGTTGCACCCTTCTCAGCATCGACAGACGGAGAATTCAGCTGCTCAGCGTCGTCATCTTCCCAATCAAGGACTCCCTCAGAACCATCGGAGTCCAAATCTGCCCACTTCACCCTAACCGGCTCATCTTCCACCTCCTCGTCAGTCCCATAGCTTAAGCATCCAAGACCTCCTCTTTGAATGATCGGCTCTGTCGCAGCTGGAGCATCCAACGGCTCTTCCTTCCCCAAACCAGCTCCTGCGATGTCTAAAACAACAAGTTTTTCCTCCTTCTTGCTCCCAGTTCGGGGCGGAGGGGTTAACACAGCAGTAGATATAGGGACAGGTAATTCAGGAAGCACAATATACGATTTCTTTTCAGAAACCGTGTTACAGGTGACAGGCCACATGGCATCCTTTTTCTTAGCCGGTTGGGCAAAAACAATAGAGTGTTTCCCAACCTTGAAGGTCAAGGTTCCTAAACCGACGTCGATGACTGCACCAGCAGTGTGCAGAAATGGCCTTCCCAAAATGATGGGAATATAGTCATCCTCAGGCATATCAAGGACAACAAAGTCGACAGGGAAGAAAAACTTCCCTATCTGGACGGGTATGTCCTCTAGGACTCCTATGGGCTCGACCGCAGAGCGGTCAGCCATCTGGACTGTCATCTCAGTAATAGCAAACCTGGTCAGTCTAAGCTTCCTAGCTAGGCTTAAGGGCATGACACTTATGCTAGCTCCTAAGTCACATAAAGCCTTTTCGATAGAAAAGGTACCTATGCTACAAGGGACGGAAAAACTGCCCGGGTCTTCTAACTTATGGGGCGCAGTGTGAGACAAGTAGGAGCAAGACTCTTTAGTTAACGCGACAGTGTGCACTGTTTCAAGTGACCGCTTTTTAGACAACAGTTGTTTCATAAATTTGGTGTAAGCGGGTACTTGGTTAACTAGCTCAAGGAAGGGGACTTGCACATTCAGACTACGGATAACTTTCTCAAACTTACTGAAAGATACCTGTTCCTTGGTTGGCACGAGTCTCTCCGGATATGGGGCTGTAAGGAGCACCTTAGCCCTTTCCTCTAATTCGCGCGCGCCGGCGTCCTTGGACTTTGGCTGGAAGTCCGTTACCTTTTCTTTGTTGAAGCTAGATCCCTCCTCAGAACGTCTCAAATGAGACCCATTGACCGTCATTGGATCGAACTTCGGAGCCGGGACTGACCTATCAGCACTCGGGTCTGCCCCTAGAACTTTCGGGACGGTGGTACCCCGAAACAAGTGGTCTCGTAAATTAGTTGGCATTAAAGGACGAAAATCTTCAGCATCAGCGGTGATATCGGTCGATCGACCATCCTCCCGATCGATCGAATGCAATGCCTGATTCGAAGCTCCTCAGAACCCGTAACTCGCCGATCGACTAGGTATATCGATCGATCGACGATTTTCTGTGACGTCTTTTTCTTTGAATTGTTCGTTGAAGCTTTCTCTTGGCTTGTTTCTGGCTCATCTTTCTCGACAGCATTCTCAACCATGGCAGGACCGTCAAGGGTAGACCCGCTCCTCAAGGTGATAGCATTTAGGGTCTCCTTTTGTTCGGGTTGAGTGGGTAGGTGTCCGGGAGCTCGAGTGTTACTTTTGCTAGCTAGTTGAGCAATTTGGCTCTCAAGTAACTTCATCCCGGCCTCTCTTGCTTGGGACTCCTTTAGCAAAGAGATTCTTAAGCTCGGAAAACTCGAATTTTGTGATTGTTGCTTTCTTTGCGGCACATAAGGAGGCTTCGGTGCTGTTGCTTTTGATGAGGCGGAACATACGGCTGCTGCTGTAGCGGAGGTTGAGTTGGGTTTTGGACATTCTGGCTCCTCCAACTCAAGTTCGGATGCGGTGGCTCGTAGTAGGAGTTGTTCTGCCTATAGTGTTGAAAGGCAGCACAAGATTCAAAGGGACTAGGGCAGTTCTTCGAGACATGGCCCTCAACTCCACACCTTTCGCAAAGGAAGGGACCGTCTGAAACAGCGTTGACTTGGTATATCCCACCCTTAGAGACTTCTCCTAGCTCATACTTGTCAAATCTTGCAGTAAGAGCCTCAAGTGCAGCAACAGAGGAAGATTCAGCAGCTCTCCTCTGGTTCCCTCTCGAATTCCCATACTCGGCCTTGTGGGTAGCGAGATCATCAATGATTTTCCACCCTTTGGTTGCTCCCAAATTTTCAAAGAAATCTCCCATTGGTCTGCAGATCCAAAATGGCCCTCTGATCGTCGTACAACCCATTGTAGAAATGATTGCACAAACTCCATTTCGCAAACCCATGGTGCGGTATGGTTCGCACCAACTTCTTGAATCGGACCCATGCCTCATGGAAATTCTCATCTGGCCCTTGTTTAAAGCCCGTGATCTGAGCTCTAATAGCGATCGTCCTTGAAGCAGAAAAGTACTTCTTGTAGAACGCCAATGCCAATGTATTCCAATCGGTGATCTCCGAGTGGCTCGGTCCAGATCTCTATACCATTCCCTTGCAAAGATCGCGAAGGGAGAAGATGAACATAGTCTCCTTGATCTGGTCCCGGGTCACGCCACCTGGTGGGGGTATGGAACAATGCGATGAGTCAATGAAGGTCTCCATATGTTTAGCCGCATCTTCATTTGCGCTCCCGAACCGATTTCTCTCGACCATAGTGATGTAAGCGGGCTTTGGTTCGAATTTCTGGCATCTCCCGTGCTCGAACCCTTTGTATAAATTGTCGGTTGTCGGCTCGGAAAAACTAGCTATACTCGCTTCCTCGGCCATGACTGGAATTTCTGGAGAAGTAACTGTCTCGGCCGAAGAAGTGGAAACGGGTGAAGATTGTGGGTCTTCTTGAACAGTTCGTTCTCGTGATAGCTTGACAGTACTCGCTCTTCCTCTGTCGGTAATACTCGTCGTGTTCGCCTCAACTCGCGCAAGGATCTCTCAATCTCAGGGTTCAATGGTACTAATTCTCCACCCTGTGACCTGCGCATAAGATGAAACTACAACAAGAATATAAGAAAAGTTTAAGGAACAAAAGTCCCTTAAACTGAGAAAGACTGAAAATAAAAACAACTAAAATTAGGACTATTGCCTCCCCGGCAACGGCGCCAAAATTTGATACCCGTCGCTGTGAGTACCAAAGATAAAATTTATAATTCCTATTAAGACTAACCTAGGCTAGTGGTAACAGGGTCGATCCGCAAGGAGGCAGTTGTAAACTTTAGTTGTTCGATGATCAGTCAAAGATAACTGTTATGGGGGTTGGTTGAATTGGTCTATAACTAATAACAATAAGAAGAAAATAAACCAAAGATGTGGATTAAACAGATAAAGGAAAGGTACTAGGATGGTCGGGTCATTACGACCCGGCAAAGAAAACTAGGTCGGTCCGAATTAAACACAAGTAAGGCGGGAAATAAGAGGTCCTCTCGGTCCACTCCTAACAAATAGCATCTCTCGATCTCGCTATAGGTCCCTAATGTCACTAATACTAACTTTCGTCCTGAAAAGCGACTAATGGTCTAAACTATACCTATCTTTCGATCTTAGCACAGTTTAGTCGAATTAATTGACGGTCAAATAACCTACCCTACCTTTCGGTCTAATGGGTCGGTCACAAAATAGGTATCCAACTGGTCGCATGCATTCAACTCGTCAGATACAAGATTAAAAACAATTAAGACGAAGATATCCTTACAAGGTCGATCGATCGACCAACAATGTCGATCGATCGACGACACGCTGGTTCGATCCGTGTCTAACCTATTGCCGCCTAGCCATAAATCGCCTACATCCTAGCACTATAGGTTTAGCTACTCATGACGAAGGTAAAAACAACAAATAAATTAAGACAATAGGGTCTTGAATTCATGATTTGAAATAGATAGCAAATAACAATAACAATAATTGGCTTTGGGCACAAATCTAGCAATTCTAATACTAATGAAAAAAGCGAAACAAATAAATGGAATTAAAGCGAGAATGATTACCGAGAATTTCGGAGGAAAGATTAAGAGAAAAGGCGTAAATCCAACGTTAAAGTCGATAACCCAAAAACCTAACTCGGAAATAAGCTAGAACTAAAGATACTGTATGTGATATGAAACTTCCTCCCCAAAAACTGAAAGTTATGTTACGTTATATAGCAAATAAGCGCAACAACTATTTCCTAAAACCTAAACTTCACGGGCCTTGAGTTTCTCAATCTTTTAATTCCGTCTGGAATCGAAATCGGTCGATCGACTACTCAGTGGTCGATCGATCGCTCCTCGAAACGAATAAAGAGCTTCGAACTGATAGGTGGTCGATCGACTGATGTGGATGGTCGATCGACCGGATTAGCTGCTACTTGACTTCTTTATTCTACGTGGACTTGTCTTTTGGGCCTTGGATCGCGCACCAAGCTCGTTCCTTAAGCAATTTCTTCACGTCATTTACAATGCAGCTTACTCGGGGACGGATTTGGCTTGATTTCCCGTCGGATTCTTCACATTTCTGCAACAAAGCACAAAATACGGAAGTAGACGGAAATAGGGAGAAGTGTAGCATAAACTAAACAAATGAGCTCTGAAATGCGTGTAAAAAGAGATGTAAAACATCATATAAATGACACGCATCACCAACCGTTATTAGGTAAACGCTAATCAACTGATTAAATATACGAAATATACCCTTGTGAACCTGTAAGAGATTTACAAATGTTATCACACTAATTTGTGGAGGACACAAGCTCCAACAATATCCTTATTCCAGAAAAGGTTAGTAATTTAATAATGTGTTTATTACTTTTTTTAAATTAGAGCTGATGTTGTCTTGCTTGCTGCTATACCATGATGTTGCTATGCTGAATGATGTATGTTGTTACAATAATGTCCTGTCTTTGTTTTTTCCGCAGTATGTAATCAGCGCGCCATAAGAACTTCAGCAGTACAAAGGGAACCAAATAGACGAGGTAAGGGACATGTTAGGCAAATACGTCTTAGAACATAGCAATGAAGACTAAATGCATGATACTCAGAGCTTAAATCAGCTTAGTAAATTTTTTGTTGAAGTTAGGGAATGATCTTTGTAGATAGAGCTAGGGGGATGCACAGTTTAGGAATCGTAGTTCATGTAAAGTGATCAAATTGTAAGTATATATGATGCTGCTGTTGTGGTTGAATTGAATCTATTGAGTTCTGATGAACCCAGCTGTGATTTATGTTGGTGCTGATATATGCTGCTGCTGATATATGCAGGATTTTAAATGGCATGAAACAAGTTTAATTTTTAAAAAAATTAGGAAAATGTAATAAAAACGGTTACTAAAAAAAACCGTTGTAAATAACTTTCACAAATACCCGCGCATAATATTCAACAACAGGTTTTAAAAGAAGAACCGTTGTAAATACCTTTCACAAATACCCGCGCATAATATTCAACAACAGAGTTTAAATGAAGAACCGTTGTTACTAACAATTTCAACAACGGTTAGTTACATTATACCCGTTGTTAAAAGTCGTCACAATTTTGGTGGGAAAGATACAACAACGGTTTTTTATGTGATAACCGTTGTTATATCATTCCCACCAAAATTTTGTAAAACTTTCCACAACGACTTACTCGCAACAACAACGGCTTTTAACCATTGTGAATAATTTCCACAACGGTTTTAGTAAATAACCTAACCATTGTAAATACCTTTTACAACGGCCGCTTTAACAACGTCCGCTTTTTGTTTTTACAACGGTTTTTACCCGTTGTTATACCCTGTATCTGTAGTAGTGTAATATGAAGAGGGATATGGCCGAGTTCCTAGCTAAGTGTCTAACTTGACAAAGAATAAAGGGTGAGCAACGCAGACCCCAAGGTAAGATTCAGTCACTTAAGGTGCCATAGTGGAAATGGGAGTCGATCTCTATGGACTTCATCGTGGGTTTACCAAGGACTCAGCAAGGTAACAATATGATTTGGGTGATCGTCGGCCGTTCAACAAAGTCAGCTCACTTCATTCTGATGAAGAATACTTGGATCAAGATATAGCTAGCTTTGGGCTATAGGAAGCATGTGGTCCGGTTACATGGTGTACCAAAGGATATAGTGTCAGATCGAGATGCGAGGTTTATATCACGGTTTTGGCAAGAGTTGCAAGATTTGATGAGAATGACCTTGAAGATGAGTACAGCTTTTCATCCTGCCACAGATGGTCAGACTGAGAGGACTATCAAGACTTTGGAAGATATGTTGAGGGCTTGTGCCATGGAGTTTGGTGGAAGTTAGGAAGATAGGTGTAACACCTCCTTCTTACCCGGTTAAGGTAATTGGGAGATGTTACCTTCTCGGTTTCCCAAAGTATTGAAATCGGAGTCGAAATTGAGAAACGATTAACATAAATAAGTGTTTTGTTGATTACATAGACATAAATGAAATACATGAAATGAATAATACAACTCATGACTACTAAACTAATCTAATCGACTATGCTAGACTCAAATGCCATCACGGATTATCCCGTCTCCCGCATGCTACCAAAACCACCCTGTAAACAACTGCTCCCCATATGATCGGAAATATCATATGGATCGACACAGGCCACCCCGGAAATAGGTGACAATTACACAGACACAACAAACGTCAGTGTCAATGATAAATGCAAGACATGACATAATAAGGAAATATGCAACATGTTGATTATATGAATGAGACATGGGCAAATCAACATCACATCGGTACTGGGACACGCCCAGACATACCCCCAACTTCTACCCCGGTACCGGGACACGCCCAGGCATACCGATCACCATACTAGGTACCGGGACACGCCCAGACGTACTGGGTCCGGAAGCCAACCGAATCCCCTACCAGACGTCGTGTCTAAACCACACACATCCCTCTATACTCAAGCCATTAATGTGCACATTCCTCTTGGACTGGGAAGCCCCAAGAGGTGACCTAAGCGCAAGACGGTCTCCCAACCGTCTTACGTCTCCAAAACGATAACCAACAACATCCAAAAATCCTCCAACACAATTCATTCACAACTATACATAAAAAATGGAAGAACCACATTAAGCATATGACCAATTCATGAATTCCCCCCCCCCCCCCCCCATGTTATGAACAACAACCCTTCCAATACCCACGTGACATACTAGCTAATTTATGAATGCATATGACAAAGGAAGACATACAAACATGCTTATACAACAATGAAACCGAGTAGGATAACCTACCTTTAAGCATAATCCTCAAGCTAATCGAAATCACCAAGTATCCATCTCATAAAACCGTCTCATCCTACATAAGTCATGTAATAACTATCACAATTCACTCTATACTAATTTACAACATAAAATCCCTCATTATAAGTTACTAATTACTCATTTTACCTAACTAGATACTAATTAACCTCTCTTAATTAGTAAACCTTAACTCGAATTTACTCATAAGACAAGGAGAAAAGGGTGAGATTTCTACTTACAAAGGTAGATCGGGGCATAGGAGACATGTTCCACCATTAATCCAAGCTTGAAGGCCAAGAGAAAGGCAATTGAGGGTATTTTAGAGAGAAGGGAGAGGGTTTTAGTGTAAGAAGGAAGAAGGAGAAGAATGAATGGGATAGGGTTGGATAGAATGGAAATCCCGAAATATCATCTCTCGGGTACAGCTCAGCACACTCGACCGAGTGACCGGCTCACTCGACCGAGTGGCTCTCACTCGGTCGAGTGTACCCTTACTCGACCGAGTGCCGACTCATTTGGTCCACCTAGGGTATTACTCGGTCCACTAGAAGTCTATTAGGTCTAGTTTAGGCTTTACTTGGTCTTGCCCGGGTACGTGTGGGTTCTCTCACGCGTCCCTTGGTCTAAGTACGGGTCCCACAAATGTCGGGTATTACAATCTTCCCCCCTTAAAAAGAACTTCGTCCCCAAAGTTCACCACTCACTCCCTTTTTCCAATTATTCCTCGGTCTACTCTCGGGCTTCTTTCTCGGTTCTCGTGTGTGCTCTTTCCATCATCACTTTTATTGTTACCCAGTTATCCTATCTATCCTAGGTCTTTTCCGAGTTCTTATATTCACTCCCCCTAAAAGGGAACTTCGTCCTGAAGTTCGCTATAAGTCTCATCTGACACACTCCCGGTAGCCTACTATTATTACCACGAGTTGTGTATGATTACCATATGTGTATATATATATATATATATATATATATATATATATATATTTATGAGTACTTTTTATGACTAGGCTCAACCATTTTTAATATTCACATGTCGTATCAAAACGCCACAACACGTACTAGTGTTACAATCTCTTCATGTGATGCGTACCTACTACTATTATATATATTTCCACTACTATTACGGAATGCATACAAATTTTCATGTCCTTATTGCCATAATATAATCGTTTGTCGTTTGACTATTCCCTTATACCGCCCAAACCATTGACAAGGTCAAGAGTAAACAACTCATAAAGGTCTATCGTGTAGGTTTTCAATGGTCAATCGACTCTTAGTAGGTCGGCATAGTCCAAAATCAAGGTCAAATACTTCATAGGTGCTCAAAATTCCCAAAAAGAGTCAAATTCCAACGTACTCGGTCGAGTTCAGCAGTTACTCGGTCGAGTGGTCACGCCACACGGTCGAGTGGGGGTTTTTACAGGAGGTTTCCAGAACCTGTTTTTAGGCCTACTCGATCGAGTGAAGGGGGCACTCGGTCGAGTGGACCACCACTCGGTCGAGTGAATAGGGCACTCGGCCGAGTGTCGCTGGGTAGTCCAAATTTCGGCCATTAAAGGCCTCTAAGCTTCCTTATGGTTGAACATATATGCAATGGGGTTCAAATGGTGATCACTACATCATCCTATTATGCAAGGTCTACTAGTCTTGGCCTTATGTCCGGCTTACAACATACAAATTAAGTTGTTCTAAGTTTCAAATGATAATTAAAAGTTTCAAGGGATCCCGAATCATAAGATCACCACTACTTGGAGAACTTCCTCTTATTGCCAATGCTAGACATCCACCTTGCCCACCCGGATCGTCCCTTCATTGTCTTGCTTCTTCCTTTCCCTTGTTCCTCCTCCTCTTCCTCATTTTCCTCTTCTTCTTCTTCCGGTCCCTTGCGAGTCGCCGCCTCCCACAATTCATCAACCTCCATGGCCTCCGCCGCCGCGGATGTTCCCGCCTCACTTCCGCTCTCGTGGTAGACATTGCTAGGATAGATCCCGGCATCACCCATGTATTGTCACGCAAGTGTCCTACGCCGAAAGGAAAGTTGATCTCCCAATCTGATGGTTAGATACCATAGGCCTTGAAGACTCCGGAAGTGTCTCCGGGTCCGGACCAAAAGTTAGGGCGGTGGGCGGGTCGTACTCCTTGGTTATAGGCCGCCTCATGCATGTCTCTCAACACAAGGTCGGTGTTCACACGGTGAGTGAGGTACGACATGGGGTAGTTGGGGTCAAAGGTCGGTGGGGCTTGGCCAAAGTTCCCGGTGTAAGGTGGGGGCATCATAGTGTAGATAGCTTATTTCTGCACCTCCCGCCAAATACCCAGTGATGATTGGGCCGCATGTTTAGCATATGTCGAGATTGTTAGAAATCTATATCTCTAAACTCAACATATTCATATATGTTATATTTTAATTTAGTCATAAAATTAAATGGTGATCTTATGCATGCAAACAATAAATAAAATAAAGAAGAAATATTCATTCTTATATTTGATTTTCGGATCAAAGGGCACAAGAGAGTTCTCCTACTCTCTTGTTCTTAAGCTCTCCTTAATGGAAGAACGGGGATTCTAGAAGAGAATCCCTCCCAAAAGTATTATACCCAAGATAACAACTTAATAAAATTAATATTATTATTACTAGAATAATACTAATTTTGTATAAAAATTGACCCAAAAATATTATTTTGGTCTCTCTATTTTTCGGTTAAGAGAGAAGGAAGAGGAAGGTTTTTATCTTTCTAAAAAATTCTTATTTTTAGATGGATGTGAATGAATAATACACTAAAGTATTTTGTAGTGTATATTAGGTAAAATAAGAAGAAAAACCAAGGTCATTTTCTTCTCAAAAACCGGGTGGAAGAGGGGAAAAAGAAGGAGCCAATGCATGCACAAGTTGTTCTTCACAATGACCACTAGGTTTGCATGGCTAGTATTTAGGTAAATCATTATGCTTACCACTTACTAAATAAACATAATAATTTTCTAATACTCCCCTTAATTTCGGTTTATATGGATAAAATGGACTCCATTTTATCTTTGTCAAAATGTCAATTTGTCATATGTCACATGTCACATGTCACATAAAATTGTTATGTATTTTTAACATATTAAAAATCAACGTATTAATAAAAATACGTCATATACAAAAATCGACTCAGTAATTCATAATTACTTGTACCAAAATATTTTACCAATTATAAATCACAACATCTTGTATTTATAATAATTTATTCATTCAAATGCAATTGTTTCCTTAAACAATAATTTCATCTAAGTAATGAAACAATTCGATTACTTAGACCGTATCTTATTTAATCAAATTTCAATGAGACACGTAAATATTACTTCCAAAATCGTCCGTCAATTTTAAGTAATTTAATTAACCCGTATCGTCATACGATCAATTAAAAGATCAATTAAGTGTGTTATCCTTTAGGTATGACCTAAGGGGATCAACTGGTCACCACCGTCTCACGACAGTAATGTCAAACTCTAGTCAGCCAATCATTACCGATATGTGTGGACCAGTTGACAGTAAAATATTACTTCCCAATTGTATTCTTTAAAATGAGACTTAAACATGTGATCACCATGATCAACAGTTGTGATCGCATTATTGTCAGAGGACACATATTCCAACAATCTCCCACTTGTCCTCGACAAGTGTGCGTCACCAATTCTCTTGTCCTATTACTATCTCCCACTCAATGCAAGGTGTCTTTCAGGTCGTACTTGCAAGTGATCATATCGAGAGTGGTTTCCTCGATCTGGAGAACAACTGATTGACCGGAGTTATCCACCATGGATACATTCCGAGCGTGGCCACGCATTTCCAGTTCATTACTCCTCGAGTGGCCCTGAGATGTTGTTATAACCCTGACTAGGGGTGGATAATTCCTATCGCACTCATTCCCTTCGACTAGCCACAGCCATCATAACCCAAAATATGCCCATTTGACCCCATTTACGAAGGTCGTAGTAACACAAATCAAAGTTAATCTGAAACTGTGCCATCTTAGGCGAATAGTCTTTAGTCAAAAGAATCGACTCATTCGAATACTATAGTAGCTCTTGCCACGACCAGGCTATATAAATTTGCCAGAACTGTATAAGCGGTCATAAGGCCCGACAAAATGTTCCTAACAGTCTGCCTATGTGATCGACTAGTCATTCTCATATGACTCTATGGCACTTGAACTTGCCATCAATCGCATCACACTCTTGTCACTTCGAGACGTCACCTCATATAAGTAACTATAAGAAAATACAATGCTAATCCGTGTTCACTTTAACGGGGTTCAATTGTCTCTACAATCCGTTTGGATGTAACAAAGTATAAGGTGAGTTAATAATAACTCAAACGACAAATGTCGACATCACAGGGGTAGTCAATACCATATTACAACCTTGTGATGCATATCGTAAGTGTGTAAACACTTGTTTGATTGCAATAGAAGTTTAATATACTACGTGTCCATGAGTTCAAACTTCTTATAATCGCATTTTCCTTTACGTTCATGTTATCTTCTCATAGCATGAACCTTACCAAGTACACATCCAGGTTCCCAACCTCGGTTTCGGTTCTTTATCTTGAGAGAACTTCCTTGTCGATTATCACATAACGAACAAATTTGTGGTGAATGATGTAACTTGAACTGGTCAAGTACTCCACCTATACACAATGCACTAGGTATATGTTTTGTAGAATCTTGCAACAATTTTCAAGATGATTAGCCTAGCACTTCTCACAAGTCCTAGCATTATAGGAAAAACTAGTTTTGAGTAACTTCTTATTCAACTAAGTATCTTTCCAAACTTCCTATTTCTCCTTTTAGCTTAAGAGCTTAGGATTTTCATAAATCCTTACATGTGTTCGAACTGCAATATGTGCAACCTCTTGACACACAACAGAGTCTTCTTGTCAAACACTGAAATCGCTCATCAAATGCTCCTCGAGAATTCATGACGTTTCATGTATGGCTTGCCAACAATCCATCATGCTCTTATGCATATGATATATTTTGGGCATGTGCATGATTATTCTAATGGCGGAAACATTAGTAACCTTTAATCATGTCATCAACTATTCTTAGGTTCAAGGAACGACCATGACTGCTAATGGCCTTTCCATTTTCATTTACATGAATAACCTACGTTACTTGTTGATTCGATGTGTATGTCTCTATACTTATCCAACATCTCATGATGTGATTGGATTCATCATAGTCCATTTTCATCCAGAATTGAAAACTCAAATACTCCTTTGTGAAGGAAGGTATTAGCTCGTCATTCTTCAATGAGTGATGAGTTATAAATTTTACAAGATGATTGCTCCCACTAAATTCCATGTCTACACATGATAATTTCCAAACTCCCACTTAATTCCAGATGTTTCGTAATTGACTACTCAATTGAAACATTTCAAGAATTGAGATTTGTTGCTTTGCTAAGTTGTTGAGATAAAACCATATATGTTCCCATCATATCCTTTCAAAATACCTATTTTGAAGTGGTCTCATCTTATCCTTATGGAAAGAGATTTTAATCTCTAACTCATTCATATCATAACGATGCGTAGCAATGTCATTATTTAAATATAAATAATATCTAATACACGTCCTTCAAAATACCTCTTTCGGAAGGAGGTTTAACCATTTCATTTTTTTTAAAAATGAGGTTAAGTAATGACATTTGCGTTGTTAATACTTAACTTAGCTATTGAGGATATCGGTATATCAATCCTTGCAACCTCTAGTCATAAATGTTGTTTATTTTCTAGGATGTTACTATGATTTATTTAGGCTCTTAAGTAAATATCAAGGTTGAAACTATTGGTCAAAATTTATCATAAACTAGTCAAAACTCTTGTTAAGACTTTACATTAGTCATTTTTCTTCCAAAACTTTCTTTTGGTCTCCTCGTGTAGTTATCTTGAGAAAATATTCTTTTGATTACTTCACTTGGTCTCTTTTGTCATGTAGATCTATTCAAGACCATAGATCTCATCTATTGGGCATACTATATAAATAGATATACCTTTATTCAAATCATTCTCCCTTGCGTAGATCTCATTTACACAAGTACACACATTTTATCTTGGTGTTGTGTCCTCATTTTTCTCCCACTCTATCTTTAGAATAAATACAATAGAGATTCAAAGATAGCATATGAGACACAAATAATGATTTTTGAAGTATAAGGAGAACTATCTCATAGTTTGACTAATTGTTTTAGATTTTGTAAGTGTACTTGGTGATTAACTTTCCTCAATCTCACTTTGTAAATGACCATACACAAGTCTTTAGCTTGTGGTCATATAATAAATCCCATCATTATAGTTGTTAATTAGATCACTTTAAGTGAATAATCATATGTTTCTATGAGCAAGCATGTATAGACGAATTTTAGAACAAGGATAAAAATGATAAAACGGGCGACTTGGGTTGCAAACCAAGCCACCATTATCCAAAATACAACCAATTATCCAAAATACATTTCCATGTCGAACACGAAAATCAAAAGGTTCTAAAATCCAAAACATAATTAAAATAAGACAATAAAAAGCGAAGCTTCATGGAAGCTATTCCTAGCTTCTCGATGGTTTCTCAAGCTTGATTTTCTTTTCCCTTGTCCTTGCTTGGTGGAGGCCCTATTTACAATAAAAAGGGGATACATTATCACAACTTTGTATCACAATACCATAGTTGAATTAGAAACATAAAAGAAAGGATAGTCATTTACCTACTGGAGTGATCTTTCCAGCCTTAATATCACCAAGGTACTTGGAACAATTTCTTTTCCAATGTCCAACACCATTACAATAATGGCATTTATCAAGAGGACCCTTCTTGATTTTGGAAGTTCTAGCTTCATAAGACTTAGCTTTGGTGAAAGTGGAAGCTTGCTTCTTACCCTTCTTCCCATTCTTTTTGAACTTCCCCTTACTCTTGGTGCTAATGTTAAGCACATCCTTAGGTGGGTTCACATTTAACCCCATGTCCCTTTCGGCTTGCACAAGTAACTTGTGCAACTCTTCAAGAGACACGTCCTTGTCTTGCATGTTAAAATTCACTCGGAATTGAACATATGCTTTGACCTTGGATAAGGAGTGTAGAATCCTATCTACAATGAGTTCTTTGGGGATTTCAACCTTTTGAATCTTCAAGGTCTCGACTAGCTCCATTAATTTGAGCACATGAGGGCTAACCTTTTGGCCCTCTTTGAAGTCGAGATCAAAGAATGCCGCGGCCGCCTCATATTGGACGATCCGCGGAGTTTGTGAAAACATTGTCACAAGCTTGGAGTAAATCTCATTAGCGGTGCCCATTTTAAAGGCTCTCCTTTGGAGATCCGCCTCCATCGCAAATATCAACACATTTTTCATTGCGGCGGACTCCTTATGGTAAGCCTCATATGCTTCCCTAGTGGCGGCGGTCGACCTAGTATTAGGTTCGGGTGGAGAGGCCTCGGTAAGGTAACGAAACTTGTTGTCACCTTGGGCGGCTAATTTGAGTTGCGCATCCCAATCGGAGAAATTTGACCCATTCTTTTCAAGATTACATCGATCCATGAAGGATCGGAGCCAAGAAGTATTAGTGAGAGGCGTGGCGTTGGTGTTTGGATTTGCCATTTGTTATGAGAAATAAGAGCGGTCTACAAAACAAAATAGAAGGAATAAAACATATGTCGTTTTAATAATAATAATACTCGTAAAAATAAGTTTAAACAAGTTTTATTGCATTTATCTAGTGACCTCTACCCAACTTAGATAAATGATTCCAAGACCCAAATTCATATCGACTTAGGCACGGTAGGGCCGATTCATCCCTTATCAATACAACTCGGTGGATTAACGCTTAATCGATCCTACTTTTAGAACTCTTGGTCGATAAAATTACTCTAATTTTTATCTATATCCCGGAACACATGCGACTACGGTCACGAATACTTCCGTTGAGCTCAATCCAAATTTCGAATAAATGTGTCCATGATCCAAATCCACATCAACTTGGGCACGGTAGGGCCGATTCATCCCTTATCAACATGAATTCGGTGGATATACATTTATCACCCACTTCCCCTACGTAACAAGTTTTGTACCCCGGTAGGGCCGAGTGCACTCCCTCGCGAAATAGGTTTTCATGGTTTCTACTATTTGGTAAGGCTATGTCTCAATTGATTGTTTTAGCGAGAGGTCATGTCAATTTATTATCTATCACGTTATAAGTGAACTAAAGCGGTGAGCTACGATAATTCTAATTGACACGGTCGATAAACTCGATTAAAAGATGATGCATGTTTTAGTTATGGCGATTTAGCGATGCATGCGACATATAAATAAAATGCAAAGCATAAAAATAAATCCTAGTATGGCCTTCCTAAAATAGAAAATCTAATTAACTATTACATATTCGGAAACCAACTCCATTGGTCCCTTGAACTTCGGTTATAACACGCATCTCGAGGTAACACCGTCTTTATGTATCGCCTTCTTGAGTGACACCGTCTTCAAGGAACTCCGGAATAAATAAATTACATAACAAATTACATAATTTCCTATTATACATTTGTAATTAAAATAAAATAAATCTATTAAATTACAAAACGGTGATACGAGATCACAATAAATTACAACCGAATCGATATTCCCATACATTTCGAGTAATAACGATTAAAAACTAAGGTCATACTAAGTAAAATTACATAAAATAAAATTACATAAAATAAAATTATGACAATCATAAATAAAATGCAGCATTATAATATGTATGAACATGCCCAATTTTATGCTAAATCGCCTTTAAGGAGCCAATATCGTATATTACACGGTTTTTACGGATTTGCGTGATTCAACGTTTTATAATCACAAAAAATTACATAAATTCATATTTTTGCATAAGTTAATTACCCTAACCTCTTAGGACTCAAAATTAGTCTCCACTAAATATTTAACCATAATTAACTCATATTTCTAAAATTGTTCATTAATGGACCTAAAATTATAAAAAAAAAATGCTATAAACTTCAAATAAATCACAAAAATCCAAATAAATTCAAATTTTGAAATTTAAACTTATGAACATTCTGGAAAAATACCATGACACTCATAATGTTCAAAAACTTAGGTTAAAATTTCGTAAAATTATCGGAAAAACTATGTTGCGGTTTATTGGATTTATCAATAAAAATCATTAAAACATGAGAAAAATTATATTCATCAAATTTTCAATTTTAGATCTGAAAAAGATAATAAAATGCAACATGTGACGTTTTTCCTTAGTCATAGAGTATGTTTTAGCAATTATTCACTAATTAAGTCACTATTTATGCTATTTTACATCAAAATTTCATAAATCATGCATGAAGACTTCAATATAGCCTATTATTTTACACACATCTTTTAAAATTGCATGTGACAACATACTAAATTTCTATGACCAGATTCGAAATTTATCTCATATTAACCTATTTTTCTTCTAAATCCGATTTTAAACTTGAAAAATCCATATTTCGAGCATAAGAAATCCAAAAATAATGAAAATTTACAGGTCATATCAAAATAATATATGTGATAAAATATCCAAAAATCACTGGAAAATTCGAAGTTTAGCTAATTTTAGTCCGAAAAATGACATTTTAATCATAAAATCACATTTTTAATGCCATTATTTTATAAGATGAACAATAAAAATCCATAAATTAACCAAAATATCCTAAAAACATTTTAGGACCAGAAACTTTAACATGCATAATTTATTTCGTGATATATCATAATAACACAAATTTACAAGTTTTATATGTTAATCGTATAACTCGGAAAAACTATAACCGATTTGCATGCAAACAACCAAGGCTCTTGATACCGCTTGTTAGAAATCTATATCTCTAAACTCAACATATTCATATATGTTATATTTTAATTTAGTCATAAAATTAAATGGTGATCTTATGCATGCAAACAATAAATAAAATAAAGAAGAAATATTCATTCTTACATTTGATTTTCGGATCAAAGGGAACAAGAGAGTTCTCCTACTCTCTTGTTCATGAGCTCTCCTTAATGGAAGAACAAGGATTCAAGAAGAGAATCCCTCCCAAAAGTATTATACCCAAGATAACAACTAAATAAAATTAATATTATTATTACTAGAATAATACTAATTTTGTATAAAAATTGACTCAAAAATATTATTTTGGTCTCTCTATTTTTCGGTTAAGAGAGAAGGAAGAGGAAGGTTTTTATCTTTCTAAAAACTTCTTATTTTTAGATGGTTGTGAATGAATAATACACTAAAGTATTTTTTAGTGTATATTAGGTAAAATAAGAAGAAAAACCAAGGTCATTTTCTTCTCAAAAACCGGGTGGAAGAGGGGAAAAAGAAGGAGCCAATGCATGCACAAGTTGTTCTTCACAATGACCACTAGGTTTGCATGGCTAGTATTTAGGTAAATGAGTGATTGTATGACGTTTCTTAAATCGATTAATAAAAGGTAACTCATACACTTGTGTCTACCCCTTGGTTGTCATCTAGGTGTCATTACGGTCGTTTTGGCAGTAATTAGAGTACATTTGGAGTCCGGGTCAAAAACCGTCTTCATTTCCTAAAACCGTCAAATCCCGAGTCAAAGCAATGTGCTCATATACCTAAGGTTAAGATGTCATAAAATGTTATGGGTATATCTCATTTTGAGTCACGTGTCACTTCTTTGGGCTAAACTTCAGTTTACATTGCAAAATGTGCATTTCGTTTAGCTAAAACGACAACCCGACATTTAGGCCCATTTTACGAGGTGATAACGACTTTTTTGGGTCTGGCCTATTTCAGAGAAATTTATAGAAATTTCTTGTAGCTTTCGAACGCCATCAAAATCACCTTAATCCGAGTCTTTTAGAGAAAGTTATGCCTAAAATACGACACGCAGTCAAACGCGTTTTCTTGCGCAGAAGGATACTACCCGAGAAATGACGCAGCAAATGCTGCGCCTCTTTAAAGAATTGCAACACATGCTGCACCTTTTCTCCAGGCTTTCTTTTTGTCCAAGTTTCCGTATTTCAACTAAGTCGTTAGTTTTGGGATCTTTCTTTCCTATTCCTTTCCAAATTCTACCCTTACCATAATGTAGATACCTGTATCCGTCGATATTGGAATTTATAGAGAACCCGACAAACACCCGATGATGATAGGACGACATGTATTCACTAGTTGGCATTGTCATTGTTTGGGTTCGTTTTACGATGTAGAATGGGCGTCGTCGATGAAGCGTTTTATTAATGATATTTAATTTAAACGTTTTATTCATTTTTTTAATTTAAATGATGTTTAAATTAAAAGTTTTAATTCAATTATTTTGAATTATTTTCTCAAGTTTATTTTGTTGAAAATAAAATAAATATTTGATTTAAAAAATCATTTTATGAATATATTTGATTTGAAAAATCATTCACTTTAATGTGTTATTTGATTTGAAAAATCGAATTTGAAAATTGAAAACTCGTTTTAATCACACGTTTTGGAGCTCGATTATAGCTCGGTTTTTGAGCCCGTTTTCTTTACGAGTTGGCACGAATCTCGAGTACACTAACCAACCTAGGCTTCTACCCATCCAACCCCAGTTCGAACCCGCATACCCACGTCCCAAATCACGACCAAAACAGCCCAAACACCACCCGCGCTGCTCTGTTTTGGACAGCACCAAACCCGACTTTCCAAGCCCGAAACCCGCTCCAAACTATTAGAAAACCCGTGCCCATAACAACCCATCCACACCTGACTATCCTAACCATATTACCATGCCTTGCCCACCAAGAAAACACACCCTAAACCCTCGAAATAGCTGCTGGACAGCAGCTATGCAAATGACAAGTTGTTGTTCACCCTTCGAAACCCTACTTTAACTCCCTATAAATACCTCCCCTCTGCCATACTTTCATTCCTCTAAGTTCTCCCGATATCATACTGCAAATAACAACCATCAATCGTCCAAAAAAACCCTAAACTAAAGCCGTGACAGCCGCTCGAAAACAGGGACACAAATCTTGTTTTCGAGTTTCTGTCGTGGTCTTTGGCCTTGATTCTCGTGCACAAGTACTAATAAAACTTCTGGTTTATTTCCATATTCACAAAATTCAGTCTTTCTAGTTTCCAAAACATCTTTCGGTTTGAAAAATCGTTGAGAAACGAAGTCGTGGTGAGTGATTGAAAATCGTTGCTCAAGTCTGCCTTTTGAACGTGTTTGTTTCGTGATTTCAAAATTCAATTTCAATTGTCTTCGTCGACGACGGCCCCTCGAGATAAAATCTACGATCGATTACGACCCAAGACGGTGTCAACGATACATGTAGGTTGAGGGTGCATCAAATCCTCCTTCTTTCCCTTTTTATTTCGTTTTATTTTTATTTGTTTTTCTATCGCTTATTTTATGTATTATACATCGTCTAACATCGTTAACTATGAAACATTAGTATAGTATGAGTATGAGTTAAAGTGCCATTCCGAATACCCGCGTTGAGTTGAGTTGGGAAAGAAATCCGCCAGATTGGTCGGTCGTATCCCCTTCTCATTTACATATCCTCGTATTTGGAATCGGACAGAATTAAATCAATCTAATTGACGTAGTATGTTATTTGTACCTTTGTTTTAACTTTGATCTTTTCAGTCATCGTAATTAGTAGGCCACCTTTACACAATTCTTTCAACTAATTTAACACCTCAATTTAGTTCGTTAATTCATTAGGCATCTTAGGAGTAAAATAACATTATTGTAAATGAAATTTGCAATCGTCTAATTTTTAATTGAATTCATCTTCTCATTCACTAATTTTCTCGCTAGCATGGAAGTGCGTGCTTAACACCTTTCCATTTGCACTCGTTGACAAATTAGAATTGTTTTTAACCTAGTTCGTAATTATTTAATTTAATTTATAATTAATTAACCTTTAATTTGTTTTACTTGTTTCTAATTTTGTTTTTATTATTTTTTTAAGGTTCAAAATATTTAAATTTAATTTAGTGAATTTTTCCGTAATTTATTTTGCTGATTTCGAAATTAAAATGCAAACTAACTTTGTTTTCTACAAAAACCGTGCACTGCACGGGTCTGTTCTGACTTCTGATCCGTGCACTGCACGGGTGTGCCAGTTTTAATCTCTTTTCTTCTTTTGTTTCTTTAATTGTTTACTAATCCTATTTTAATAAATATGGATTGGTGAATAATTTTAATGAGTTGGGTTCAATTTAATCAATAAGTTGTACCTAATTTATTTCAAACCTTTGTATTTGTTTAATTTAATTTAATTAGTTTAATTCTAGTCTAATTTGTTTACTAATTAATAAATCGGCTAACATCATTAATCAATCTAACTTAGTTTTAGCCTTTTTGTTTACATTTATTTTATTTGTTAAGTCATAATAGTTTAAGTTGTTTTTGGTTAGTTTGTATTGTAATTTTGTATCATGTATATAGGTTTTATTTTAATTGAGTCAAAATAATTTCGATAGTTGTTGTAATTAGATCGAGTTGTAATTTATTTCTCGTTGTGTCGGCATGAAATGCCTGGGTTGTAATAGGATAGATCCCAATGGCTCCCCCATTCCTCCTAAGCCGTGTTTGCGCATCTTTTATTTCAAATCAACCAACATGCTAAATTACAACTTTGACAAAGTTAGTATTCATGCATTAAACGACATAGAAATTATTGTCACATGCTAGGGTTTTAAAACGATGTTTGCATATCATATATCGTAGTAGCTACGACCTTGTTTGAAATCCGATACTTGACTTAGTAGAGGCCGTTATCGACGGGCGGGGTTAGGTGTCCTTATGGGCTTCCTAACACGTACCCTCACTCCTTACTCAAGATCTATGGTTTGTGGATCCGTCTAAATACCATTGGATTTCGAGAGTCATTCAAATCGAGTGATATAGGGTACAAGTCTTTATCTTTAATCACTCGTAGTCGTTTGGCTTTATGCTTTTCGACGAAAGGTGTAAAGTTGACTTGAACGGTTCCAAGTTCCCAAAAAACTTGGTGGCGACTCTAATTTGTCTTAATTCGATTCGAAAGAACCTCGAGTCGATTGCCTAGTGTGGATCCCGCGGACGCAGATCCTGCGGGCGTTTCAACAGTTTGGCGACTCTGCTGGGGAAAAGAGGACTAGTTACACTTTGTTTCTAGGGTCTGTTCCTCCGAGGTGAAACTTGAAAAGAAAGTATTGGAAAGTAAAACATTACTCGTAGTGCTACGATTCATGCATAAACCCTTAAGGACTTTCCCGGGCCGTCTCAGCGCTTCTTAGTGACGCGTGGGGGGCGACGTCCCACTATGCCAGGAACTTGCACATTGCTTGCTTCCGCTCCGCCTCGTCGTGGTTCTTGATGGTGGGGATGCTCTTCTAGGTACTCTACCTAAAGGCCCTTGCTCTATAAGACCCAAAAAGGATGGAGGGCATATACCTTCTTGTAGAAGACTTGCCGAGACTTAGAGATGTCTAGGAACGTACATCCTTATAACATGAGAATGACAATGTGCAAGGTGAATTTCCCGAGTCTTTTCAAAGTTTCCATATCAATTTCAAAACCGAACTTTTGAACAACTTACTTTCAAAATAGCATGGTTTAAAAACGCAGAATGCTGCCCAAGTAGGACTAGATTTTTCGGCCCAAAATGAGCTTTTATAGCCGGCATGCTGCCCATTTTAAATCTCATTTCCAAATCGATTATTCGTTTTTTTTCAAATTCAGTCCAAATGGGCTATGTTGGTCCAATCACGGGTTTAGTCACACGGAGTCCAGTTTAGAATCGAGCTATGACAGCTTGAGTCATGTCGTTTTGTCGAGTCTAAAATGAATCCAGGTCTAAATCCAACCGTGAGTCGAACCTCTTGGTTAGTCAGTATTAAGTCGAGTCTTTGTTTGAGTCAAGTTGGTGTCGTGTCCTTAAGTGTGCAGGGGCTCTTACTTTAAATATTGACTCGGTTCGGGGTTTTCTTATAGAAAGGCCGCCAAAAACCCGACGTTAAGCAATGGAAGATGCTGTTAACAAGCTCACTGAGGCCGTGAACCTCATGATGACTAGAATGGATGCGATCGAATCTAAGCTGGGTGAAGATTCCTCTTCATCCACCCCACCTCTGACTGATCTGGAGAAACGGTTCAAGTTCATTGAAGACCGTCTGAAGCTCTCCCAGGGGAAGAACATCCACTATGAAAATGCTAGGGCCTATGCCCCAGTTCAGGATAAGTTGCCCACAAAAATGGTACTCACTGATATCCCAAAGTTTAAGGGCACAGAAGATCCAGTCCACCATGTTAAGGCCTATAAGGGGTACTTAGCACTGAAGGGAGTACCTGCTGACATGCTCGCTGAAATTTTCGCCCAATCTCTGGGTGAACACCCGAAGGCGTGGTTCTACAATCTGGACCTTAAGAACTTCCCCACTTTCGAAGATATTACGGTGGAGTTCTGTAAGCACTATGCTGACAATGTCGAGATTCAAACAAACATAAGAACATTGGAGGTGATGATACAGAAAGAAAAAGAAGGCTTTACTGAATTCCTTGCAAGATGGTGCGCTGAAAGCGTGAAGTTAGCCAAGAAGCCTGACGAAGTTGAAATGGTAGATAAGTTCGTAAAGAATCTACGACCCATTTACCGCAATGCTCTAAAATACCAGAATTTTGTCTCTTTCAAAGAATTGATAAGAATCGGGATAAAGGTAGAAGATGATGTCATAAGGGCAGAGGCTGAAAAGCCAAAAGGATACCAAGGGGCCTCGTCATCTAAGACAAAAGCCCCAGCAACGACCCATATTGATGAAGCCATCAATCTCTTAGAAGGGCAACCGAAGAAGTCGCAGCGCCAAACACCTAGGGCATTCACCGATATTGGATGCACTTATACATACGCTCTCCAAAGGCTCATAGCCCAAGGAAAGCTGAAGCCTATTGGTCCAACTCCGGACCCTCCCGCTGAACAACAAGGCAAATGGTACAAACCAAATGCCTACTGTGCTTTCCATCAAGGTAAGGGACATGATACTGAAAAGTGCTTTAGACTGAAGCACGAAATTCAAGACATGATCGAGAATGAAACACTTCCGATCCCAACTGTTAAACCCAATAACATCACCAATCCATTTGGCGATCACGCCAACTTTATTTTTATCGAAGACAATGTCGATTATTCCCATCTTATCCGCCCATGTCTCTTGAAAGAGGTGTTTATCGGGGAAATATTTGTGGATTGCTTTGAATTATTGCCAAACCCGGAGAATGAAATTCAAATCGGGAGTCTCGCTCTAGAATGTTCTCCTCTCATTAACGAAGTTAATAAAAAAACAAATCGACTCACCAACCTCCATCACTGGCGTAGATCCTCAGAGGACTACCTCGGGATGGAGGTAGACCATCAAAGGGATCAAGGACAAGGGTCGAGCATCTAAGTTGACAACTGAACAAGGAAAAGCTCAAGACCAGATTTGAAAATTATGAGTCGGGATCTGTTTTCTTATCTTAGTCGAGTCGAGTCTAGGACTTTCTTTTCTCGAATTTGAGTCGTTTGTTCTGCGATGACCTAGGATGTGTCCTAGGAATCGTTCCTTCGAGCCTGTTAAGCTTTTGTCATTCCAATAAAAATTTGCAGTTTCGTTTCCAAATATCTCTTGTTTTCAATCCTCAATCATTCCGAAAATATGATAAAATGCACAACACACTCAATGGAATCCTTGGGGTAGAAATATGTCATGTTTCAAAATGTAAGGTACACTAGGATCCCGTGTTTGATTCCTTTACCTATTCCATGTCTGGTGGTAGAAAACCTCCATCTGAACCAATGTTTGTGACAAGCTTTTAGATGATTCTATGACAAACCCGGACTAGCTCCTTGTTTCCCCTATCGATGATGGAAGGCAAGCCTTTTCCCCAACAAAATCATCCCATCTCGAAGAGAGAAGATATCAACCCGTTCTAACAAGGAATTGTTAGTTCCTACCCAAATTAGTTGGCGAAACCCAGTTTTCAAGGTGTATCCATTTATGACTAAGAGAATGAATAGAAGATTATTTTCAAAGAGAGAAAAAAAAAGATGAAAAAGAATAAAAAAAAATGATGAGAAAAAGAGAAAATTGGAAAAATAAAAAAAAAAGAAAAAAAAAGAAAAATGAAAGAAAGATGAAAGAAAAAGAAGCCCAAAAGCGTAAGTAGTGACCTCTTTACCCTCTAAGTCCTTCCTGAGACGGTTACAAGGGGATAGTTAGGAATTTTGAGAATCATTCCGCTTGTGCTGTTACACCCAGCCTTTAGGGACCAGATATGGAGATTTGAACCCACATTGTTTTCCAACCCATTTGCACGCGGGTTTCATCAAACCCGAGACACCTTTTCCAACCACGATGTAAGCCATAACCCATTGGCCTTAGCACCACAAAACGAACCTTCAGAATGATGGTTTACCTTTCAAACCTATTTTTACCAAGCTCCACATCCGAAAGAACCACAACCTTTTGTTACCAACCCTAGACACGGGATTTAACAGTACCTTACAGGCTAGAATGGGATACGACATGATACCTTAGGTGAAACCTTTGAGTGTGTACACACAATCAAAATTCCATGTTTATGCACCTTGATCGAACTACGTCGGATTTGATTTCGCTCCGCGCGAATACGTAGGCAGTCCTTCAGAATAAGGGATTCAATCCATCCATCATCCAAGTTGTCATCTTGTCGGTTTCTTACGGGTCTTAACCAAGTCCAAATGAAGCCACCTTTGTTTGAGTCGGTCTTAGCACTCGATGTAGGCTAGGATAAGGATATAGGTTCAGATGAGTAATGTCAAGTCTCGGAATGAGCTTTATCTAACGGTGTAGGCAAAGATGCTGAGTCAGATAGTTGTGGGTTTGTGTTAGGAACAGAAAATATGAAAAACCCGCTGAAAAGAAACAAGGCGTGGAAGAAAAATAGTAAAAGCCCGCTGAAAAGAAAGAAGGCGGTGGCAAGAAATGATGAAAACTCGCTGAAAAGAAAGGAGGCGAGGAGAAGAGTGACAGAATGTTCCCAACAAGAGTGATGTGTGATGTCTAAGTGTTCTCATAAAATGAGTCTGTGTTTAGTGTCTGGGCGAAGCCAACGTTGTTGCTCCGTGAGTTTAATCCACCTTGTCAATGTCAAGTGATCTTGATTCCCATGTGCCCTCGGGAGCACGCCCATGCCATACGATATCTCCGTCCCAAGTTCGACGACCTTGTGATTCCCATTTGCCATCTTTTGGCGCCGGAATGGCCAATTTACATTTCTACCCCCAACAAGTCAATAATTGAATTAAAACCCGTGCACACTTACGGTTTTATTTTCTTTTTTTGTTTTACGGTAGCGGGCTACGCCCACGTTGTTTACGGGTCATACAGAGTGTCTGAGTCGTATTTCCTGCTCACCCGTCAAGGTTCGATTTCAAAATGCCAAAGATTTCAGAATTCCGAAATTTTAAAAACTTTTTGCATCAAATTTTGGGTCGACGACCCAACATCCAAGGGATTCATTTCAAATTCAAAATTTGGGTCGATGGCCCAATTATTCAAATTTTCAACTTGTTCAAATTTTGGGTCGATGACCCAGTCATTCAAATTTAATTTTAGGTCGACGACCCAGCATTCCAAAACTTCAACTTCAAACCTCGGGTCGATGGCCCAATATTCTAAGTGATTCAAAATTCGGTTCGTTCGCCCAATTATTCAAGATTTTCAACGTGTTCAATTTTCGGGACGATGACCCAATCTTTCAAATAATCCAATTTTAAGATCGATGATCCAAATGTGCTTATGTGATGATTATTGCTAGTACGTTTTTGTGTTTCAAATATAGCAGGATATGCTTCAACTGGGGGCTCTAAAGTCTTCGACTTTAGAGCCATTGCAAACTGGGGGCTTCAGAGACCATTATCAGGATGTAAAGGTTGACATCCACCAAGAATTCAATTCAATACCAGAGTATAAAATGGAAGAATTCCGTAGCTGAAAGCAAATGATGAAAGCGGCGGCAACCTCATCGAAAAGTCCCGTCCCATTTAGGCACCTGCCAGCAGATGATAAGCTTTGGGCAAGTGTCAACAGATGATGAATTTCGGACAGGTGCCAGCAGATGATAAACTTTGGGCATGTGTCAGCAATTGCCGAACTACGACGCGGGTTTGATTCCGTCAGAAATAGATACGTAGGCGCCCGAGGATAAGGCTCAACCCACCATATATGCAATTTTTTGGGTCGACGACCAATGATGGTAATTTGACGCAACAGAAGCAAGAGTTAATCCCCGACGAAGTTTCAGGTATGATCTCTTCTTATGGTTGGCGAGCTTATATACGCAAGTCTAATGGACTATAAACGACCCACGGAATCCTCAGGTCGAGAAGGACCTGGGGTATACTTTGACTTTCGCCTTGTCCAAGCCTCAGTCAAAGTGGGGGCTCTGTAGATACCTGTATCCGTCAATATTGGAATTTATAGAGAACCCGACAAACACCCGATGATGATAGGACGACATGTATTCACTAGTTGGCATTGTCATTGTTTGGGTTCCTTTTACGATGTAGAATGGGCGTCGTCGATGAAGCGTTTTATTAATGATATTTAATTTAAACGTTTTATTCCTTTTTTTAATTTAAATGATGTTTAAATTAAAAGTTTTAATTCAATTATTTTGAATTATTTTCTCAAGTTTATTTTGTTGAAAATAAAATAAATATTTGATTTAAAAAATCATTTTATTAATATATTTGATTTGAAAAATCATTCACTTTAATGTGTTATTTGATTTGAAAAATCGAATTTGAAAATTGAAAACTCGTTTTAATCACACGTTTTGGAGCTCGATTATAGCTCGGTTTTTTAGCCCATTTTCTTTACGAGTTGGCACGAATCTCGAGTACACTAACCAACCTAGGCTTCTACCCATCCAACCCCAGTTCGAACCCTCATACCCACGTCCCAAATCACGACCAAAACAGCCCAAACACCACCCGCGCTGCTCTGTTTTGGACAGCACCAAACCCGACTTTCCAAGCCCGAAACCCGCTCCAAACTATTAGAAAACCCGTGCCCATGACAACCCATCCACACCTGACTATCCTAACCATATTGCCATGCCTTGCCCACCAAGAAAACACACCCTAAACCCTCGAAATAGCTGCTGGACAGCAGCTATGCGAAACAAACCCAAGCTGTTGTTCACCCTTCGAAACCCTACTTTAACTCCCTATAAATACCTCCCCTCTGCCATACTTTCATTCCTCTAAGTTCTCCCCACATCATACTGCAAATAACAACCATCAATCGTCCAAAAAAACCCTAAACTAAAGCCGTGACAGCCGCTCGAAAACAGGGACACAAATCTTGTTTTCGAGTTTCTGTCGTGGTCTTTGGCCTTGATTCTCGTGCAGAAATACTAATAAAAATTTTGGTTTATTTCCATATTCACAAAATTCAGTCTTTCTAGTTTTCAAAACATCTTTCGGTTTGAAGAATCGTTGAGAAACGAAGTCGTGGTGAGTGATTGAAAATCGTTGCTCAAGTCTGCCTTTTGAACGTGTTTGTTTCGTGATTTCAAAATTCAATTTCAATTGTCTTCGTCGACGACGGCCCCTCGAGATAAAATCTACGATCGATTACGACCCAAGACGGTGTCAACGATACATGTAGGTTAAGGGTGCATCAATGTGGGGTAATATCCGTATAATACCCTTTAATTATAGGATTATAACGCAAAATTTACATGTGATTATAGTCATAAAACGAAAAACATAATGAAACGATTAAGCAATAGAAATAACCTTCGGTCCTAGTGCAAAAGGCAATGAGAGATCAAAGTAGACCTCCTCCTAAATGATGCACCCAAGATGGTCCGAGAAATGCCCTTGTGCTAGAGAGAATCCCCTAATTGCCTTGCAATATTGAGGGGATTGTTTTGTGAGTTTGTGTTGGATAAGAGATCCGAGTTTCGAGAGGCACAATTCCCAAAACCCTAAAAAATTTTAGCAAATGAATTAGGTTTTGAGTGAAGGAGAAAAAACTTTCTTTATGGCTCCTCTAATTCGGCTAAACCGAGTGGGTCAAGGGGAAGTGGGCTTCCACTTCCTCTTAACTTTAACTCGTGGTCCGGTCCATAATGCGCTAAGTGTATATGATGCGGTTTCATTATAAACTGTCATCGGTTATCGGAAATTAAGGCATCAACTAATAATACGGGTTAGTTGAATTATTAATACGTGTCCGACAAAGACAATATCGTATAATTAATTTATCCAATATACATTTATCAAATATAAAACGCTTATATTTAATTTTACGAATTAACTGCTTAATCCGCCTTAGCCATTATTATTTAATCCGTATTAAATAAAATATCTCAACATCACATTTTTGACTAATTATTAGTCAAATAACTCAGACTAACTGGTTAGTCAAATTTGGCATCTACATGACTGTATTTTCATACCGTCACATCTCTCAAACGTATCCTATAGGTGTGACTTTTAGGGACCAGTTGATCACCGCCATCTGTATGACAATAACGTCAAACTTATCTAGCAAGCCAACCGTTATTGATAAACGTGGATCAACTGATAATAATACCAAAAGTATGCCCTTTGATCCTTTTAGAGATTTATAAGTCCTTGCACTAACTGTTAAGGACACCAACCCCAACAAGCTCCCACTTGTCCGTACAAGTGTATGTGCAATGACGTTATCCGCACTAACTGGAGGACACAAGCTCCAACAAACTCCCACTTGTCCGTACAAGTGTATGTGCGATAACCGATTCTCATATTCATTTAAAATTTCTCCCACTCAATGTAAAACAATTTGCAGATCTGGATCCACAAAGGTCGTATTTTACAATCGATCTGTATCTAGAGTGGTTTCCCCGACTAGAGAGTAACTTAACTGATAAAACGAATCTGTATCCGAGCATGGCCATGCATTTCAGTTACAGCTCCTCGAGTGGCCCTGAGAAATATCGAGTACCTGATAAAGGCTGAATATTTCCTTCAACTCGAACTCCGTCCGATCTAAGCACAGCATGAAATGACCCGAAAAAAAATCTACTTGGCCCCTGTTACGGATGACCGTGAGAAAGAAACCAAAGTCACCCAAAATCTGCCTTAGTCTCAAGAGACAGTCGATAGTCAAAAGAATCGACTCTTAGGATCACCATGGAAGTCCTATCCACGACCGGGCAACGAATGTCATAAAACATTTAGGACTCCACGTCGATGTCACAATTGTGTCCTATGAAATATCCGTATAAATCGCCTCTGTGATTGGTCAGTCAACCGGTTGACTTATGGCTCGTTGAACCCACCATCAACCAACGTCACAAAATAATTGCCAGAGTTATCAGCTCATGTGGGCAATTAAGGACTGAAAAATATAATGTTCGTTCAGTTCACTTTGTGGTGTTCAAAATTTGTCGTACAAATCCACATGAAAAACAAAATATATATAAAATATCAAAACGATGATGTTGTATAGAGTACAAAAGCGAATGAATCTAATCCATAAAAGAGTACTACAACTTAGGAACACGTTTAATTCCCATGGAATTAACATGCCCTTCATGCTTATCTTGTCGTAATGCTTTAGTGAGAGGATCTCACTATGTTATTATCTCAGCAATCTTTTCTATCACTACTTTCTTTTGCTCCACGTAATCTCGGATTAGATGAGCTTTCCGTTGTACATGTCTAGACTTGTTGCTAGACTTTGGCTCCTTAGCTTGGAAGATGGCACCACTATTGTCGCAATAGATGGTGATCGGGTCATTCGAACTAGGCACTACAGATAGCGCATGTAAGAATTGACGCATCCATATCGCTTCCTTTGTAGCTTCAGACACGGCATAGTACTCGGACTCGGTCGTAGAATCTCTTTAACAGTTTGTTTCGAACTCTTCCACTGATCGCAGCGCCATTAAGAGTAAAAACGAATCCAGACTGAGATTTCGAGTCATCTCGATCCGTTTGGAAGCTAGCATCTGCGGAACCGGTTGCGCATAGCTTTTGAGAGCCTCCATAAGTCAATGCCCAATCTTTAGTCCTCCGAGGTACTTAAGAATGTTCTTGACACCACCAATGTGATTCACTTGGATGTTTGGAATCGACTTGTCATACTCAATGCATATGCCACGTCCGGACGTGTGCATATCATGGCATACATGATTGATCCTATAGCCGAAGCATAAGGAATCCGTGCCATGCGCTCTTTCTCTTCCGGTGTCTCTGGTGCCCGAGACTTGCTCAAATGCACCCCTGGAGTCATAGGAAGGAACCCCTTCTTGGAGTTAGTCATGCTTTGAATCTCTCTAGGACTTTGTCTATGTAAGACTCCCGATCGAGAGATAGCATCCTTCGTGATCTATCTCGATAGATACGGATGCCTAGAATTCTTTGTGCCTCACCCCCGGATCTTTCATCCGGAAATGGTTTTTCAACCATACTTTCACCGAAGTTAAGAGAGGTATGTCATTCCCAATCGGGAGTATGTCGTCAACATACAATATTAGGAAGACAATCTTGCTCCCACTCGACTTGATATATAGACATGGTTCCTCGACCGATCGAGTGAATCCATTTTCTTTTATCACTTGGTCGAAGCGATGATTCCAACTCCTTGATGCTTGCTTAAGTCCATAAATGGAACGCTTAAGCTTGCACACTTTCTTAGGATGTACTGGATCGATGAAACCTTCGGGTTGTACCATGTACAACTCTTCCTCCCAAAAACCGTTTAAGAAGGCGGTTTTCACGTCCATTTGCCAAATTTCATAGTCATGAAAAGCGGCAATCGCTAAGATAATCCGAATGGAACGAAGCATGACTACGGGTGCAAAAATCTCATCGTAGTGCAAACCTGGCACTTGGGTGAAACCTTTAGCAACTAGTCGTGCTTTATAGATATCTTGTTGACCTTCCACGAAATGCTTTATCTTGTAAAGCCATTTGCATTGAAGGGGACGAACCTTAGCCGGTAAGTCAACAAGATCCCATACGTTGTTCTCATACATGGAGTCCATCTCGGATTGCATGGCCTCAAGCCATAGCTTTGAGTCGAATCGGTCATGACACCTTTATAGGTTGCGGGTTCACTACTCGTTAAGAGTAGAATGTCATCTATGTCATGTTCCTCGACCATACCAATGTATCTGTCCGGAGGAATAGAGACTCTTCCCGACCTCCTAGGTTCCTCAGGAATGTTAACCGCAGCCGGGATTGAAGGAATAGGTTCCTCCAATAGTTGCTCGGTACTTGGTTCTGGAATCTCCGACAGTTCGAAGGTTCTATCACTCTTTGCATTCTCGAGAAATTCCTTCTCTAAGAATGTCGCACTAGCCGCAACAAAAACACGTTGTTCGGTTGGCGAATAAAAGTAATGACCAAACGTTCCTTTAGGATAACCTATAAAGTATGTCTTGACCGATCGCGGGCCGAGCTTATCCTCGTGTCTCCACTTGACATAAGCCTCGCAGCCCCAAACCCGTATAAAGGACAAGTTAGGGACCGTTCCCTTCCATAGTTCATATGGAGTCTTGTCAACAACTTTAGACGGACTTCGGTTAAGTATTAGAGCGGCTGACAAAAGAGCATAACCCCATAATGAATCAGGTAAAACCGTGTGACTCATCATGGATCGAACCATATCAAGTAAAGTTCGATTTCTCCGTTCGGACACACCATTCAATTGAGGTGTTCCAGGTGGAGTTAACTGTAAGGCAATCCCACAGTCTTTGAGGTGTTGATCAAACTCGTGAGAAAGATACTCGCCACCACGATCCGAACGCAGTGTTTTAATCTTTCTACCCAATAGGTTCTGTACCCTATTCTGGTATTCCTTGAATTTCTCGAAGGATTCACTTTTGTGCTTCATTAAGTAGACATAGCCATATCTACTTAAATCGTCCGTGAAAGTGATGAAATACCTATAGCCTTCTCGTGCGGTGATTGACATAGGGCCACATACATCCGTGTGTATGAGTCCTAATAGGTCAGCAGCGCGCATTCCAACACCTTGGAAGGAAATCCGAGTCATCTTACCGATGAGACATGATTCACACGTGCCAAATGATTGAAAATCAAAGGCCGAGATAGCTCCATTTTTGATGAGCTGTTTTACGCGTTTCTCATTAATGTGTCCCATACGGCAGTGCCATAGATACGTTTGATCTTTGTCACCACCCTTTAACTTTTTATTCATTATGTGTAATATTTCCGTGGTCTGATCTAAAACATAAATTCCGTTCATGGAGACTGCCTTGCCGTAAATCATATCGTGTAATGAGAAAATGCAAGTATTATTTTCTATTACAAATGAAAAACCAAGTTTATCAAGTGCAGAAACTGAAATAATGTTTTTCGAAAGACTAGGTACATAATAGCAGTCATATAATGACAACTCAAATCCGCTAGGAAGCTGGATCACATATGTCCCCTTTGAGATGGCGGCCACTCTTGCTCCATTCCCGACACGCAGTCCACCTCACCCTTTACGAGGGGTTCGATGTTTCGGAGCCCCTGCACATGATTACACAGATGAGAACCACAACCAGTATCAAGTACCCAAGTTCCGTAACTTGCGTGGTTAATCTCAATCATAAGAATAAAAGTAGAAGAGAGAGAAGACATACCAACAGGTTTAACACGACCTGCCTTTAAGTCCTCATGATAAACAGGACATGTACGCCTCCAATGCCCAGTCTTGTGGCAATGATGGCATTCCATGTTTTCATTCTTGCTCTTTGTCGCGCCTGATGAGGTGCTCGACTCACCAGGCCCACTCTTACCTGAACCCGACTTCTTGAACTTTGGTTTACCTACTGCTAGGTTTGCCTGAGCTTTGCCCTTACCTTTTCCTTCGTTTGACACAACGAGAACATCTTGTTTCAAGCTCCCACTGAACTTCATGTCCTTCTCGGTCTGTACGAGAAGGGAGTGTAGTTCATGTGGGGTTTTCTTCAAATCATTCATATAGTAATTCGCTCTAAATTGCGAAAAACCATCGTGGAGTGAATGAAGCATGCGGTCGATAACAATGTTCTCGCTGATGTTACAATTAAAGGTCTCCAGCTTCTCGACATTCTCAATCATGCTGAGAATGTGTGGGCTAACTGGTTGGCCCTTCTGGAGTCTCGCATCAAAGAAGCGAGTGGTATGCTCATAGGTCACGATTCTCGGTGCTTTCGAGAATTCCTTAGTGAGCGTGGTGAAAATCTTGTTTGCACCATGGGTTATGAAGCGTTTCTGCAAATTTGATTCCATTGCAAAAATGAGTACGTTTTTAATCGCACCCGCTTCCATACGAAATCATTAAACTTGGTGATTTCAAAGACTCTAGCCGTGGGATCTGGGTTTGCCGGGAGGGGCTCTAATAGATATTTGAGCTTCCCGTCGCCAGCGCGCATTCCGTAATGCCGCCTCCCGGTCTCCAAAGTTTGATCCATCATTCTTCGATCTAGTGGACTGATTCATCCGATTCATGAAGATCCGGCCGGGACTCACGGTCCAATGTGGCACTTGGAATTGGGTTATCGGTAGAACCACCATTTGTTATTTAGCGATTTAAAAGTTCGTGATCTACACTGAAAAAGAAAGAAAAACAAAACGAAGTAAGCAACTCATCGAGGTGATTTAAGTCTATTTAAAATTCATTTTAACATGTAGACTCAATGCACTTGCATAATTGATCTCCCTCAAGAATGATACAAGTGATCCCAAGACTCAATTTCTGTAAATTGATAAGCCAACTGTTTAGCTAATTCTTCCGGAAGAACTCTTGGTCGATAGATTTCCGTAAATCCTATCTATAGTCCACCATAGTCACAGGATCGTACGAGTGACCATAGTGTTGAGATAAAATAGGTCAATCGGTTCCAACTTACCCGACGTAGAAGGGGTCATATTATGCCTACCGACGAAGAAGGGACTCATTGGAGTTTGACCTATAAAGACCGTTCTCAATTTTTGTTTATACGAGGAAGATCCCATCAACTAAATTATAATTCATATTAAGTGAACGAATAACTAGCGTCTGCGTGAATGAATTAAATTTGGGTGATGGCTTAAAAATCGTGTGACATGAGAATGTCAATGAAAACTAACTCGCAACCTCTATATGTGTCAGTTTTCATGCAATAATTAGGTGGTTTGGTTTTTAGGCGGAATATGATGCATATTATCGTTACGAAAAATAAATAAATGAATGCAATACGTAAAAATAAATTCCTAGTGTGGCCTATCCTAATAAAAAGAACATAAAACAACTTTGGAATCCACCGTTGGACCCGAGAAGCTTGTCTTGATGTTCCATCTTGATCCAAGTAGCGGGAGTGAGCATCCGGTCTCCATCTTTGGTCTTCTCAAAAATTACAATTAAAATTTACAAGTATAAACCTATTTACATTCTAAATAAAAACTGTAATTAAAAGAAATAAAAATGGAGATACGAGATCTCAAAATACAACCAAGACCGTGTTCCATCATTACGGTAACACGTTCTACTAAGGCCACACTAAGTTACAACCGTTTGCAAAAATAAATAAATACGTAATAAAAGGCATTCAAAAACATTCAAAATTAACGAAAAATAAAATGCATCAACTAAAATTAAATTTATTCGTGACATAATTCCGTAATTATGTTAAATTTATCCAAACCACCAAAGATAATTAAAATTATATGACAAAACCGCTTTAGTCAAGTTAATTTTAATCCGAGATAATCCGTTACTTTAAATCGTTTTAAAGTAACTTAATTTTACGTGGGTGAACCGTTTCACTATCAAGCGAGAGCATAAAAAAAAAACGTTTTATGCATAAATGGCCGAAAAAAAACAGAAATTTTTTTTTTTTTTCTTCTGTACTGCTGTACGTGAACAGTACCAGTAAGGAAAATTTTTTTTTTTTTTTTTTTTAAATGCTGTAAACCGTGAGCATCAAAAAACGGAAAAAAAAAATAAATTCCTTGGCTCAAAACCGTGAGCAACACAAGATCAAAACAAAAACGGTTTGATAAAACACAATTGCAATTTATTCTAATCCGGATTAAAAACAAAATTACAATTGACATGTTCTTCACATATTGTTGTAATTATCGATTAAAACAACAATTCGCAAAGAACAAAACGAAAACAACACAAAACAAAATGCAAGCCGTGTAAACTAGACACGGTTCCCAAAGCAAAAACAGGCCGTGGCATAAAAAAAATGCCGAGACCCAACATGCCACACGGTTTATCAAAATTTTATACAAAATTTATCGATTTGATAAAAACCAATTGCGATATCACCTAATCCGTATAGAAATGAAATAGCAATTGATAGATCTCCAACATATTATAATGAATATCGATTACAAAATAATATGCAAAGATAAAATCGACAACAAAAACATAAACATGGCACGATTTCCTAGAAAAACAGCCGTGTAAACTAAAGGACACGGTTTTCAAAAAAAAACAATCGTGCAAAGGAAAAAAAAATTCAGCCGTGTGGAATTTGCTTCAAAAAAAAAATAATCGATCCATGTATACAAGAAACGGATCCCAAGGCACAAAACAACAAAAAAAACGCAGCAAAAAAAATAAAATTGCCGAGCCAAAAACAATTGTGCCGTGAAGATTTTTATGCAAAAAATAACCGATTCAAAAATCGTTTAATGAAAATCACATAGAAAAATTTACGTGGCCTCGCTCTGATACCACTTGTGGGGTAATATCCGTATAATACCCTTTAATTATAGGATTATAACGCAAAATTTACATGTGATTATAGTCATAAAACGAAAAACATAATGAAACGATTAAGCAATAGAAATAACCTTCGGTCCTAGTGCAAAAGGCAATGAGAGATCAAAGTAGACCTTCTCCTAAATGATGCACCCAAGATGGTCCGAGAAATGCCCTTGTGCTAGAGAGAATCCCCTAATTGCCTTGCAATATTGAGGGGATTGTTTTGTGAGTTTGTGTTGGATGAGAGATCCGAGTTTCGAGAGGCACAATTCCCAAAACCCTAAAAATTTTTAGCAAATGAATTAGGTTTTGAGTGAAGGAGAAAAAACTCTCTTTATGGCTCCTCTAATTCGGCTAAACCGAGTGGGTCAAGGGGAAGTGGGCTTCCACTTCCTCTTAACTTTAACTCGTGGTCCGGTCCATAATGCGCTAAGTGTATATGATGCGGTTTCATTATAAACTGTCATCGGTTATCGGAAATTAAGGCATCAACTAATAATACGGGTTAGTTGAATTATTAATACGTGTCCGACAAAGACAATATCGTATAATTAATTTATCCAATATACATTTATCAAATATAAAACGCTTATATTTAATTTTACGAATTAACTGCTTAATCCGCCTTAGCCATTATTATTTAATCCGTATAAAATAAAATATCTCAACATCACATTTTTGACTAATTATTAGTCAAATAACTCAGACTAACTGGTTAGTCAAATTTGGCATCTACATGACTGTATTTTCATACCGTCACATCTCTCAAACGTATCCTATAGGTGTGACTTTTAGGGACCAGTTGATCACCGCCATCTGTATGACAATAACGTCAAACTTATCTAGCAAGCCAACCGTTATTGATAAACATGGATCAACTGATAATAATACCAAAAGTATGCCCTTTGATCCTTTTAGAGATTTATAAGTCCTTGCACTAACTGTTAAGGACACCAACCCCAACAATCAAATCCTCCTTCTTTCCCTTTTTATTTCGTTTTATTTTTATTTGTTTTTCTATCGCTTATTTTATGTATTATACATCGTCTAACATCGTTAACTATGAAACATTAGTATAGTATGAGTATGAGTTAAAGTGCCATTCCGAATACCCGCGTTGACTTGAGTTGGGAAAGAAATCCGCCAGATTGGTCGGTCGTATCCCCTTCTCATTTACATATCCTCGTATTTGGAATCGGACAGAATTAAATCAATCTAATTGACGTAGTATGTTATTTGTACCTTTGTTTTACCTTTGATCTTTTCATTCATCGTAATTAGTAGGCCACCTTTACACAATTCTTTCAACTAATTTAACACCTCAATTTAGTTCGTTAATTCATTAGGCATCTTAGGAGTAAAATAACATTATTGTAAATGAAATTTGCAATCTTCTAATTTTTAATAGAATTCATCTTCTCATTCACTAATTTTCTCGCTAGCATGGAAGTGCGTGCTTAACACCTTTCCATTTGCACTCGTTGACAAATTAGAATTGTTTTTAACCTAGTTCGCAATTATTTAATTTAATTTATAATTAATTAACCTTTAATTTGTTTTACTTGTTTCTAATTTTGTTTTTATTATTTTTTTAAGGTTCAAAATATGTAAATTTAATTTTGTGAATTTTTCCGTAATTTATTTTGCTGATTTCGAAATTAAAATGCAACTAACTTTGTTTTCTACAAAAACCGTGCACTGCACGGGTCTGTTCTGACTTCTGATCCGTGCACTGCACGGGTGTGCCAGTTTTAATCTCTTTTTTTTCTTTTGTTTCTTTAATTGTTTAATAATCCTATTTTAATAAATATGGATTGGTGAATAATTTTAATGAGTTGGGTTCAATTTAATCAATAAGTTGTACCTAATTTATTTCAAACCTTTGTATTTGTTTAATTTAATTTAATTAGTTTAATTCTAGTCTAATTTGTTTACTAATTAATCAATCGGCTAACATCATTAATCAATCTAACTTAGTTTTAGCCTTTTTGTTTACATTTATTTTATTTGTTAAGTCATAATAGTTTAAGTTGTTTTTGGTTAGTTTGTATTGTAATTTTGTATCATGTATATAGGTTTTATTTTAATTGAGTCAAAATAATTTCGATAGTTATTGTAATTAGATCGAGTTGTAATTTATTTCTCGTTGTGTCGGCATGAAATGCGTGGGTTGTAATTGGATAGATCCCAATGGCTCCCCCATTCCTCCTAAGCCGTGTTTGCGCATCTTTTATTTCAAATCAACCAACATGCTAAATTACAACTTTGACAAAGTTAGTATTCATGCATTAAACGACATAGAAATTATTGTTACATGTTAGGGTTTTAAAACGATGTTTGCATATCATATATCGTAGTAGCTACGACCTTGTTTGAAATCCGATACTTGACTTAGTAGAGGTCGTTATCGACGGGCGGGGTTAGGTGTCCTTATGGGCTTCCTAACACGTACCCTCACCCCTTACTCAAGATCTATGGTTTGTGGATCCGTCTAAATACCATTGGATTACGAGAGTCATTCAAATCGAGTGATATAGGGTACAAGTCTTTATCTTTAATCACTCGTAGTCGTTTGGCTTTATGCTTTGGACGAAAGGTGTAAAGTTGACTTGAACGGTTCCAAGTTCCCAAAAAACTTGGTGGCGACTCTAATTTGTCTTAATTCGATTCGAAAGAACCTCGAGTCGATTATGCCTAGTGTGGATCCCGCGGACGCAGATCCCGCGGGCGTTGTCCACACATAATTCCTTCGTGTGATTAGTATAAATAGAGGCATTTGCGTCACATATTTTTCACGCGAGTGTCCGCCGCTCTCTTCTCTCTTTGCATTCTAAACCTTGCTCTAAGCTTTTGACGCTTACGTGCTTGATCAATCGACCACGTAAGGTCAGATCATTCTGAGTACCAGTCACGTTGCATGACCGACCAATTTGACCACTACACAATCAATTAATCAATCTTTTAATTCCTTTTCCAAGGGCACGTTCATATTTGCATAGATCTAGTCGAGTTACCACTAAAAACCGATTTAGTTAAATCTCGTGACGCTAACATGTAAGTCTGAGGGTGTAAAATCCCATCTTTTAATCTTGTTTATATTATTGTTGTATTTTATTTTACGAGTTTACATCATATTAATACCAACACGATAATTTGCTAAGACACACGCTTCAAACCATATTTCGTCAAAACTGTTCATATCTGACGAGTAGAAGAAACGCAGTGTCTGCTGCGCCTTCTGGAAGGATTGCAGCTTCTGCTGCGCCTCTTCCAGAGGCTGCTTTCAGCTGCTTTGTTTCTTATTCTCCTCGGATTCGTTCTTTTCTCCTTCTTTCTTTTTCAATTCTTTTCTTTTCTTTCAATCTACATCTTTTACTTAGTTTTCATCAAATTATTTTACTCATCAATTTATTTTCTTAAACATTTTCTTCTTGAGTCAGTTTAAATCGCTAATTCTTCATATTGGTTGGTTTATTCCGTCTCATACTCAAATATGGGTTTTAATGACTCGGTAATTAATACTTGGTCCCTTAAACTCACTTTTTGTACATTAAAGTTTCTGTTTATTTTTTAAACTCAACCTTTAAGCTTTCAAATCCGTTTAATTCGTCTTATAATCATTAGTAATCAATATTAATTGGTTTGAGACGGTTTTTTTTGTACATAAAATTCATTCTTAATATTTATCATTCGGGTTTAATCATTAACATGTAAATACAAACGATTTTTATAATCAATCAACCATAACAACCAACCGAGTCTGACTTTAACAGTCAGAACCCATCCCGGAACAAACGCAGTGGGTGATGCGCCTCTTCCAGGGGACGCATCCATTGCTGCGCCTGTTCTAGGCTGGCTTCTGCCTTTGAACTCCTTCTCGCTTCGAGGTAGTCTTACACTAAAATATGTTAATCGACTATTAATTTCTATTATCACCTATTTGACCATATTTTGAGCCTTCTAATTTATTTTTGTCAGTTTTAATTTATTTATCGAACTTCTTTTATTTACTTTCCTTTTATTTCTTATTTCTATTTCTTTCCAAGTTTCTTTTTATTCCCTTATTTTATTAGTTTCTTTTCCAATTTCCTAATTTGATTAAATTTCTTATTTCAATTTATTTTATTTATTTTATTTCTTTTCAAATCAATCATTTTGGCATTTATATGATGTACATCTGTCATATATATCTTATATTATATTTTATATCTTAATCTTGTTTACTTGTCTTTCATATGTAACCAATCTAACTTCCAACTTTGACCCATCTAAGTGCTAATTACGTGTTCACCGACATAGTTTAATCTCACATGCTAGGATTAATTTGTGGATGTTGCATTTCATGCATATAATCGACGAACTATCAAATATGAATAACTTCCCTAATCATTAGTAGAGGCCGCTATCGAGGCGGGTGGGATTAGGTGTTCAGTAAAAGGACTTCCTAATACGTACCCTCACCCCTTACTCCAGATCTCCGTGAACATCCGTGTTCATTGGCATCCACGAGAGTCATTATAGACATAGAATGCTAAGGGTAATGAGTTCTTAGTGTTCATGTCATTACTTTGTGTCTTGACATGACACGAGGTATATAAACGGTTCCAAATTCCCATAAAATTTGGTGGCGACTCCACAAATGCCCGCTTATTCAAGCGCTTCCACGCGCGCCGCGTGTGGCCCACGTCTACAGTTTGGCGACTTCGCTGGGGATGATACACTTATGTGTTACCCAAAGTGAAACTTGAACGAGGTTAGGGAATAGTTTATACGAGACAGTTGTCGATTCTCATTACTCGACGTTCTTAGGTCGTTTCATTCGGCCTTCCTAGGTTCAACCCAACCCAATCGACCAATCGACCAGTCTGGATGGTCCGAATTCTTATCTGGGCCTAAAGATGGATAGCGATTGATGTCAACCATATCGTGGTACATACTCTTGTTTGTATCAAGGGCTTTCACTACTCCAGAAAATGGACTAGGAACCGACCTTAATCTTGTTTGGCACAGACCTCTCCACAAACCAGGGTTTGATTGCTTGGTATAGCAATCCACCTTTTAAGCCAAAACCCTCTAAATGCACTCAGCATACCATTATAATGCCCATATGTATGTTTTTACTATATACATGATCGCCATTTGTAAACAAAACCATGACGAAATTTTGTAAAATAAAATCCTTTTCAAAATATAAACATTTTCAAAAGGGGCTAAAATAAGCCGAAACTCTGTCCAAATATCAAGTCAAACTTCGTGCCTCAAACCCATTTCAAAACCCATGCAAAAAAAAAACAAAAAAAAAGCAAAAAATCATTTTAAACCAAAAAACTTTCAAACCATGAAAATGTAAATATGTTAATCAATTGGGCTAAGATAGAGTCAAAATTCAAACCGACTATGTCCTAGTCGGAACTCTGTCGGGTTATAAACTGGTCTTCCTTTACATTTTAGGTCTTTTCAAATTCGACTAAAGTCCTAAGGCGTCACGCCGTCATTTTGGACTATCTACCCCAATTCAGTTAGGATCTAAACATTTCCACACCTCGACTCACACACTCGAGGCTAACACGTCGTGTCGTTCTAAAATCTGTCTCTCGAATTCTCCTAATGACACGTTCGGGACACACGTACCCAAACCTCGAGTCAAGTCTGTCCTAAACACACGTCTTAGAATCAACACGTGTCATCCATCCCGTCAATCATGTCAACCATATAAGGGTCACTCCGTAAAAGTCAACATTCGAGTCTAAAATTAAAGTCAAGCACCGTGAATTCAAACACGAGAAGTCGCTCACGACATTTCATGAATTCACGAGTCAAGTCTAGATTTGTCGTCTTATCCTTGTGATTACTTGTCCCTTTCTGTGTTGGTTGCTTATGGCCTTAGTATGCATGATCCCATGACGAATTGAGTTATAATGCACGTCATTTCTATCGAGTAGGAATCCCGCAAGTTCCGTCTGTCAGCAAAGTCACGAATCAGCTCAAGCCACAATCACTGTGTCTCTCCCAGACGTTTATGCCATGGTCCTGCGTGTTCAAGCTACAGTGGAAAAGTTGAGCATTCACCCTCACCCTTGAAAATGGGATGGTGGAAAAGAACACGCCACCTAGAGAAACCTCTAGTCTAGGTCGTCCAAAGCTTACCTCTTGCAATAACTGTCGTCCTAGAAAGCCGAAGACAACCGAAAGGAAACCTGGGAGGAATCAAAGGGTGTTTTCTGATTTAAGCATGTCTTATGCCGATGCTTTGAAGAGACTCTCTGCGCAAGGTAAGCTACATCCAATAGGTCCGACTCCGGATCCACCTTTAGAGAAGCGGGTGAACCTCTGGAAGGGCAACAAATACTGCCTATATCACCAAGGTAGAGGTCGTGATATTGAAGAGTGTTTTTTCTTGAAACACACCATCCAAGATATGATCGAAGAGGGCAAGCTTCCAGTTCAACCTTCTGTCGGGCAATCCAAGAAGTTCAACCCTCTTGGGTCTAGCAGCACTAAACATAATGAAGAATCATCTCTATATTGTTATCACCTCCTCGCTCCTTATGATAACGAAGAAATCAATATCCTCGAAGACGACGATATCCAAAGTGGAATGCTCATGCTTTCCATTGACTTCAATAAAAAAATTTCCAAGTTAGAGGGAGTCGTTGATGACCTAAACTATTGGCTTTCCAACATAGAGAATCAGTTTGCTGAAATGGGTAAGAAGCTAGAGATGAAAAGCGTCCAGATAAACAGTCCTATAGCAACAAGTGGGCAATCTATTCCTAGTTCTTCTCATCCAGGAATCAAAATCAATAAGGGCAACCTCATCGAGCCTTCGTCAAAGAAACCTAACAACTCTCCCAGGTCATTCACAAGTCTAGGCATACCTTATGCCCTAGCCTTAAACAAATTACCCTCTCTAGGTCTTCTTCAACCTACAGGACCTACGCCTGACCCAGAAAAGAAGTCTAAGTTCTGGGATGAGAATGCCTACTGCAAGTACCATAGAGGCAAAGGGCATGATACAGAGAAATGTTTCAAATTAAAACATGTCATTCAGGATATGATTGAAAGTGGGAAATTGTCCCTCTCAACTTTTAACCCACACGGCAAGTTAGGCAATCCTCGTGGATGTACCACTTATCAGGAAACTCTTATTGACTGTTATCCTTCCAGTGTTCCCAATGATGAGGACGAGATACTCAAATGGGTGAATGCTCAAAGTCAGATGCCGAAGCCAATTGCTGGAAAAGAAAATGTTCAAACATGGGCCAATGATTATGAGTCCGGATCTAAGATCGTGTCAAAGTTTGCGTCCGAGTCCTAGGCTTTCTATCCCATATTTGTTCTAGTATCTTTCTTCGTGTCCATTTCCATTCCTAGTGACAACCTGGGAGCTGTCCCACGAGTCACATATCTTCTCGAGTCTATGTTAAATACATTTATTAATCATTGCAATAAAAAAATACAATTTTTAATCTACATATTCAATCCTATCTTTTCCTTTACCTCTTCATATGACAACAATAATTGATTTGAGGCATTTTAAAATGAATACAACATATGACAGTCGATGTGAGTACACTTAAACGATGTTCCATTCCAAGTTGTAGAGGATCCAAAACTCCGTGTTCATTCCTTACCTATTCCATGCCTGGCAATAGAAACCTTGCTATAACCCTAGTTTAGGATGAGCATATCTCAATAGATCCTAGGACGAATCCAGACCATCACCCTTGTTAATGATCTATGACGGAAGGCAAGCCCATTCCCCACAATAAACTACCCGTGTTACTAAAGACCAACCCGTTTGTCACCAAAGGTGATAGTCTGACCCAAATCCATGGTAGCAAGCAAATCCAAGACAATACGAGCCATGATCAAAGACAAAGAGAAACTGATCAATATCCAAGGCCGCAGTTATGCCCGTAATCCAAAACAAAAGAGTCAAAAGAACAAGGCTCAATCAAGAAAGTCAATGTCAATATCCAAAGTCAAAGTTATCTTCAAAAACCCGAATCAAGAATCCGAGCAGAAGCCGAGGTATACTCTAGACCAAGAATCTGAGTCTGAATCAAGAACAAGCCTGAAATCAAATACTGAACGGAATACTACTGAAGTCTATATAGAACCAAGACATCGATGAAGATGGTCAGCTAGCACCCTGACTTAGCCTTTCACCCATCAGGCACCCTAAATCCTTCTTGAGACCGTTACAGGGAGATAGTTAGGAATTTTGAGAATCCTCACAAGCCCATCAAGTATACCATTCCTTTAGGGCCAAGACATGGAAACTTGAACCCACATCATTTTAACCTACCTTTATGCGTTCAGGCTACATCAAGCCAAGAGACTCCATTTCTAAGCCACCTTATAAGCCATAATCCCATAAAGCCTCAACTCCACAAAATCAAGCTCCAGATATTTGTTCATAAAAGCCTCTTATGTCCGAGTTCCACATTCCAAATATCCAATCCAGTCTCACCTTGACCCAGACATGGAGTCTTCAAATACTTTAATACCCAGAACGGGACATACCCAATTCATCCTTAGGGTCCACTTTTTTAGGTGTGCTCACACGACAAGGAAATTTTTTACAAACTTAATTATACCTCTTTGGTCTATGATCAGAGAGAGTTATCCCAAATCAATTCTTCGAGTCACCAAAGGAATATACCCTCGTGACCCATGCACTTTAAGGCCCTAACAGCATAGCTTAGGCACACACCTGAACTACGAACATGGTTTGATTTTACCTCTTCAGGTGGATATGTAGGCAGCCTTTTCTTACACAAGAAAGATACAACCACAACACCCAAACAAAATTAACCAAACCTCAGAACTACGATCTGGTTTGATTTCACTTCATGTGAATACGTAGGCAGTCCTCATGGACAAAACTATCCCAATTATCAACTTTCAACCTCAATTACCATCCCTTTCTATTTCATAACCTTTCAACCACAATTTCCATTTCTACCTCTTTACTGGGGGCTCCTTCTTGTCGCCCAGTCTCTTTTTTTACCAAAGTCTAGAGTCATCTTCTCATCCTGCGGGCTTCTCTTCCGAGATGCCACCCTTCCTTCATCCTCCTTTTTTGTCTTCGAGTCTCATTTGAGTCAAGCTAGTGCTTGGTCCGGACAATGACAAAGGTCTTAGATTGATTCTCCAAGTTATCGTGCCTCAAGAGGAGTCTCGTTACGTAAGACGATGGCAAAAGGTGTCCAAGTAGATAGCTGATCCACGACTCATTCTTTGCCTTTATATGTCCCATTTTTCTTGCAATTCTTCCACCTTGGGAACTGATACGTGTTGTCACCCATACTTGGCTAGGGGTTGCGCATACTTAGACAAATTCTGTAAGAGTCATCCCTGTGTCGAATCCTAGTCGGTCTGCGTCCGCGGCAGTCATGTGTTTAAAGCCCATTGAATATGAATAACGCATTACAAACAACAAATTTCTTTGAGCAAGTTTTAAACAACTTTTATAAAGAAATAACTTTTGCAAAACCTATGTGTTTCCTCATTCGAGGTCTATGTGATAATTGCTTACGTGCATATGTGTTTATGTGCTATTTTTTCCTATTAGATCGTATTCTTATGTGGCTACTAACCATGCTGGTAAGTATCAGAAGTAGTGCTCGCTCCAGTCTTCATTCTTCACAGCGCAGTAGTGTTTTGCAATATTGCTCAAATCTTCATTCTTCCTGGCGCAGCAGTATTTTGCAGTATTGCTCAAATTCTTATATCCAGCGCAACAGTATTTTGCAGTATTGCTCACCCAAGGTTTCTTCCATGACGATCAAGATGTTCCTAATCGTCGATGTGTTCCCCAGCAAGATTTCGTTGCCGCTTACAGCCTACGTATTTCTCGAAAGCATGTTTCGCTTGAGACTAACGCAAGCAGATTCAACCTCAAGTTTTTGCCAGAGTTCGGTTGAGACCGACACAATCAGATTCCCCAGCAGTTTCTATCGACGTCCTGCTACCCTTAATATTATTGTTTTCTCACGGAGTTCGGCAAAGGTGTCGTTCTCCAGAAGTTCCCAACTAGAGCCTCCTTCCTTAGGTTTGTAAACCCAAAGTTATGATTCATACCCTTTTATTCTTAGATCCCAAAATAGCTCCCCTTAGGTTCATAAACCTGAAAGCTCTCATACCAAATGTCCAGGGGTTCATAAACCCATAAATCCTTTTGAAGTTTTCATACCTTTTCCTTTTTTTCCTTAGAAAGCCTGGACGCATACGTTCAAAATAAGAATTAGTAACCCAGTAAGCTCCTAAACTTAATCTCGGGATCCCAATTCCTCTTAGGTTCACAAGCCTTTAAGTTTCCATACCAGCCTGTCCTTTTAGGTTCATATATCCATCTTCATACACCCAGCTCTTTAGGTTCCCAAACTTCCCTAGAGTTCATACACTTCGACCCTTAGGATCATAATCCTTTAGGGTCACACTTCCTTAGAGTTCCTAAACCTAAACCTTGGTTACCCCTTAGGTTCCTTTAGGGCCTCATACCCTAGCACAATCCTTACATATCTTTTAGGTCTTACTCTCAGCTCCTACGCACCTCCGGAAACATCTCGGGAAAGATGTCTCAGTTATGATTTCTTCTTATGGCTGGCGAGCTTCCTTACGTAGTCTAAAGGACTTTAAACGACCCTCCCCGGAAGTCGACATACTCTAAAATGTTCCGGACGACAGGTCCTTGGCTCAGACCCCTTGCGCCGTCTTGCGTCGCCATAGTCGTCAGTTTGTAATCTTCGATTGACCTGATGGCTATACTTTGACTTTCGCCTTGTCCAAGCCTCGGTCAAAGTGGGGGCTCTGTAGATACCTCATTTCTGCACCTCCCGTCAAACACCCAGTGAAGATTGGGCCGCATGTTTAGCATATGTCGTGATTTTATGACGTTTCGTAAATCAGTTAATAAAAAGTAACTCATACACTTGTGTCTACCCCTTGGTTGTCATCTAGGTGTTATTACGGTCGTTTTGGCAGTAATTAGAGTACATTTGGAGTCCGGGTCAATAACCGTCTTCATTTCCTAAAACCGTCAAATCCCGAGTCAAAGCAATGTGCTCGTCTACCTAAGGTTAATATGTCATAAAATTTTATGGGTATATCTCATTTTGAGTCCCATGTCACTTCTTTGGGCTAAACTTAAGTTTACATTGCAAAATGTGCATTTCGTTTAGCTAAAACAACAACTCGACATTTAGACCCATTTTACGAGGTGATAACAACTTTTTTAGGTATGGCCTATTACACAGAACGTTCTAGATATTTCTTTTAGCTTTCCAACGCCACCGTAATCACTTTATTCCGAGTCTTTTAAAGAAAGTTATGCCTAAAATACGACAGGCTGTCAAACGCGTTTTTTTGCGCAGAAGGATACTACCCGAGAAATGACGCAGCAAATGCTGCGCCTCTTTGAAGGGTCGCAGCACCTGCTGCGCCTTTTCTCCAGGCTTTCTTTTTGTCCAAGTTTCCGTGTTTCAACTAAGACGTTGGTTTTCGGATCTTTCTTTCCTATTCCTTTCCAAGTTCTACCCTTACCATAATTCCTCCGTGTGATTAGTATAAATAGAGGCCTTTGCCTCACATATTTTCACGCGAGTGTCCGCCCTTCTCTTCTCTCTTTGCATTCTAGACCTTCCTCTAAGCTTTCAATGCCTACGTGCTTGATCAATCGACCACGTAAGCTCAGATAATTCCTTTTCCAAGGGCACTTTCATATTTGCATAGATCGAGTCAAGTTAATACTAAAAACCGATTTAGTTAAATCTCGCGACGCTAACATGTAAGTCTAAGGGTGTAAAATCCCATCTTTTAATCTTGTTTATATTATTTTTGTATTTTATTTTACGAGTTTACATCATATTAATACCAAGACGATATTTTGCTAAGACACACGCTTCAAACCTTATTTCGTCAAAACTGTTCAAATCTGATGAGTAGAAGAAACGCAGTGTCTGTTGCGCCTTCTTTCTTCTTCAATTCTTTTCTTTTCTTTCAACCTACATCTTTTAATTACTTTTCATCAATTTATTTTCTTAAACCTTTTCTTCTTGAGTCGGTTTAAATCGCTAATTCTTCTTATTGGTTGGTTTATTCCGTCTCATACTCAAATCAGGGTTTTAGTGACTCGGTAATTAATACTTGGTCCCTTAAACTCACTTTTTGTACCTTAAAGTTTCTGTTTATTTTTTAAACTCACCCTTTAAGCTTTCAAATCCGTTTAATTCGTCTTATAATCATTAGTAATCAATATTAATTGGTTTGAGACGGTTTTTTTTGTACATAAAATTCATTCTTAATATTTATCATTCCGGTTTAATCATTAACATGTAAATACAAACGATTTTTATAATCAATCAACCATAACAAGCAACCGAGTCTGACTTTCACAGTCTGAACCCATCCCGAAACAAACGCAGTGGGTGATGCGCCTCTTCCAGAGGACGCATCCATTGCTGCGCCTTTTCTAGGTTGGCTTCTGCCTTTGAACTCCTTCTCGCTTCGACGTAGTCTTACACTAAAATATGTTAATCGACTATTAATTTCTATTATCACCTATTTGACCATATTTTGAGCCTTCTAATTTATTTTTGTCAGTTTTAATTTATTTTCCGAACTTCTTTTATTTACTTTCCTTTTATTTCTTATTTCTATTTCTTTCCAAGTTTCTTTTTATTTCCTTATTTTATTAGTTTCTTTTCCAATTTCCTAATTTGATGAAATTCCTTATTTCAATTTATTTTATTTCTTTTCAAATCAATCATTTTGGCATTTATATGATGTACTTCTGTCATATATATCTTGTATTATATTTTTTCTTAATCTTGTTTACTTGTCTTTCACATGTAACCAGTCTAACTTCCAACTTTGACCCATCTAAGTGCTAATTATGTGTTCACCGGCATAGTTTAATCTCACATGCTAGGATTAATCTGTGGATATTGCATTGCGTGCATATAATCGACGACATATCAAATATGAATAACTTCCCTAATCATTAGTAGAGGCCGCTATCGAGGCGGGCGGAATTAGGTGTTCAGTAAAAGGACTTACTAATACGTACCCTCAACCCTTACTCCAGATCTCTGTGAACATCCGTGTTCATTGGCATCCACGAAAGTCATTATAGACATAGAATGCTAGGGGTAATGAGTTCTTAGTGTTCATGTCATTACTTTGTGTCTTGACATGACACGAGGTATTCGAATTGTTCCAATTTCCCATAAATATTGGTGGCGATTCCACAAATGCACGCTTATTCAAGCGCTTCCGTGCGCGCCGCGGGTGGCCCACGTCCACAAATAGTTTTAGGCATGGAGTGAGAAAAAGATGTGGGAGCCTCCTCGACGGGAGCACGAGGAGAGGGAGGTAACGGGGGTGCCTCCCGTTTCTCGATGGCATAATCAAGGTCAAAGGTAAGGTTACTAGAGATGGTATACGTTCAGACCTCGGGGCGAGGTGATCCCGCTCTCTCCAAAGGGGAAGTCGGGGTAGGTCCTCACCGGCGGAAAGCCTCATATACCACTCATCATCAACCCTCCAAGAATAGGTGTCGTCCTCCTCTCGATCTACTACCCAAGACTTAGCTTTCAACTAATCAAGATCAAAATAAACCACTTCCTTAGACATGGGTGTATCCACTGCCCCCGGTTCGTAAGCTATCGTGTTCTTGGCCAATCGAGTCACCAAGGCTCAACAATCTAAGGAGCATTGGTCCACCTCGGCCATCCTCTCAAGGGTAAGACATACCAAATACACGACATTGAAGTGGAGACAGTTTTCGTGGCGGGGGTTAAGGTAGGAGCTCAAGATCAATACCTCTGTGGAGTTGAGCTTGCTCGGGTCCCTTCTCCTATTGAGGAGGTTGCTCAAGGAGCGCAATAAAATCTTTAGAACGGGGTGCTCAATGTCACTAGTTTTCATGTTACGTACACTAACCTTCTCCTTGCTTGTATAAAGGTGGTAATATTTTGAGTCTTTCATGTCCTTCTCAATCTTATCATGGTGACCTACAACTCGTTTACCCACCCCTAGATGATTGGAAAAAGCATCACTACTTAAGTTAAAAGGGGTATTCTTGAGCCTAAAACTCACCTTATGGGTCCTCTTGTCATAGGTGAAGGAGCTTAAAAACTCGAGGGTGATGTTGTGGTAACTTATCTCCCCCAAGGTGTACAAACCCTCCAATCCAAGAACCGTGAAGATGTTATGCACCTCCTTCTCTATTCCTAGGGCTTCCAAGGTACTTACCAACATACACTTGGTCGGAGCCATCCTCCTAGTGGCTAGGGCCTCAAACTTGTCCAGATGCTCCTCACTCTCAAAAGCTATGGACGGGTAGTCCGGGAGGGTGATAGCGGGCGGTACTTCTTGTTGAGGTTGGCGACCATTCCTTCCACGACCGCTTCTAGCGTTCCTTGCCATGCTACAAGAGGAGATCACACAAGGTATGGAACGCGAAACGTAAGAATTTAAAGCAAATTTTCGAATATGGATAGAATTTTTCCCAATTTCTCAATTCTATAGACACCAAACGAAAGGAATTTTTATTATAGTTTCTTGTACTTTAATTGACCTCTCAAAAAATTTCTTATGTTACAAAAACTATTTTCCGGAATTTAAAGATCCTTGTGACATAACACGAGTTAAAGCATGACCTTAATTAAATGTATTATCCCAATTCATCACCCGACTTGTCAAGTTTCGACTCACCCATGACACACTACTCTTCAAAGTTTCATTTAAGTGATTACATGACATTGCCATTAACAACAATTTCGTCAAAATTGGCGGAAATAAAATCTAGTTTGTCAAAAATTAAAAAGGGAAATTTTGGTGAGTGGGGTACTTCTTTATCATAAGAAAACCTTTAGATTGAACAAGTAAGTAGTAACATAAGTGGTGAGTATAAATTTAAAATTTAATATGGTTAGTGTTGGTTTTCAAGACTTTGAGACACAATTTCTTTTAATCCTTCTTATAAGGTGGTAGTAACCACAAAATCCTCAATACCACAACATAGGAAAATCACCATTAAGGCACAAAAATACATTATTCATGAGAGTTTTAAAAGAGTTTTCACCCAAGTTTTAAGACAAAAATTGATTTCATTTTGGTTTTCATAATACATTATTAACCAACATAGTAGTCCTACAAGGGATTTAAACTAAGTTTTGCTCATGAAAAATCAAAATTTGGGCATGACTTGTCTAAAATTCAAAATTTTAAGACGAAATTTACACATCTTATGCTAAATCCATCCATGACAACAAAAGTTAAACCTTTGTTGTCCAACTATACACAACAACAATCACCAAAATCCAATCATTGACTCAAGAACACCACTTTTCGAGTTCTACAATGGTGGACAAAAATTTTCTACAAAATTTTGATTTTTATCCACAACAATGCTATTAAGCTTACTAGTATCATGAATTAAGCAAAAAGGAACAACTAATTAACAAAACTTGAAGGATCTAGAAGTAGATCTAGGAAATTCAAATTTGGGAAAAAAGATGGAAGAAGATGAATAAGCTTACCTTGACCAAATTAGTGAGATTAAATGAGAAAGATGGAGAAATAGGATGAATTCCAAGCAAATTAGAGCAACAATGGAGGTTTTTGGGAGAATTTTGGTGTTGGCAGGGATGAAGGTATGAAGGTATGAAGATAAGAATGAAGAATTAGAGAAAATAAGGGCTTTAAGCCGAGTAACATAGCCCGTGTGAACCCACTTGGTCGAGTGTCGAGTGCACTCAGTCGAGTATAAGCCCACTCGGTCGAGTGGATGACCCACTCGGTCGAGTTACGAGTTTTCTAGAAGCATAACCCCCAGGAACCAGTTCCACTCGGTTGAGTCAAGGGTCCACTCGGTCGACTGCTCGCTTACTCGGCCGAGTTGACTCTCGCACTCGGTCAAGTGACCCCGTTAGGTTCCAAATTCTCACAAAGGGCTTATCGACGGATTTCCTGCAAGCCAATACAAGGTTCGGGAGTCCACCACTTATCGGTGACTCGTCCCGAGTTAGCTCATGCAACACTAAGGTTGTGGATCCTTATTCCCTACATCCACACTCGCACTTACCTTGCCGAAATGTTGCCATTTATACACTAACAATAACTCTATCAAGCATTAAATAACCGCATAACATGCATAAAGGGAATGGGGTTATCATTTTCCAAGATATGCCAAGACATGTAAATTCATCTCTACACATATGAAATTTCATAGCATGCAAGAGTCTAGCAACAACTATATCATTCATGCGATCATACCACATTGTCAATATCGTTCACCCTTACTTGTAACCACCCACGTAGTGACCAACCGAGGTAATAGGAACTAGTTTTGATATGAGGGGGTCCACTCATACAAAACTGATCTCCCATTGGACTCGTGTCAGGTTCATTTTTAATAGACACGCCTAATTCATTTTGGTTCATTCGTTTAGGTTCCAAAATCGTCGCTCTGATACCACTTTGTAACACCCCCTTCTTACCAAGCCAAGGTAATTGGGAGATGTTACCTTCTCGATTTCCCGAGGTAGTGAAATCGGAGTCGAAATTGAGAAACGATTAACATAAATAAGTGTTTAGTCGATTAAATAGACATAAATTAAATATATGAAATGAATAATACAACTCATAACTACTAAACTAATCTAATCGACTATGATAGAGTCAAATGTCATCACGGATCGTCCCGTCTCCCTGTAGACACCTCGTTTCTGCACCTCCCGCCAAACACCCAATGATGATTGGGCCGCATGTTTAGCATATGTCGCAATTTTATGATATTTCGTAAATTGGTTAATAAAAGGTAACTCGTACACTTGTGTCTACTCCTTGGTTGTTGTCTAGGTGTCATTACGGTCGTTTTGGCAGTAATTAGAGTACATTTGGAGTCCGGGTCATAAACTGTTTTCATTTCCTAAAACCGTCAAATCCCGAGTCAAAAAGCAATGTGCTTGTCCACCTAGGGTTAGTATGTCATAAAATGTTAGGATTATATCTCATTTTGAGTCCTATGTCACTTCTTTGAGCTAGACTTAAAGTTTACATTACAAAATGTGCATTTCATTTAGCTAAAATGACAACCAGGCATTTAGGCCCATTTTACGAGGTTATAACGACTTTTTGGGTCTGGCTTATTTCACAGAAAGTTCTAGATCTTTATTTTAGCTTTCCGACGCCACAAAAATCACCTTAAACTGAGTCTTATAGAGAAAGTTATGACTAAAATACGACAGGCTGTCAAATGCGTTTTCTCGCAGAAGAACCCTACCCGAGAAAGGACGCAGTAAGTGCTGCGCTTCTTCCAAGGATCGCAGCACCTGCTGCGCCTTTTCTCAGGGCTTTCTTTCTGTCCAAGTTTCCATGTTTTAACCTAAGTCGGCTGTTTCTGGATCTTTCCTTCCGTATCCTATTTTTACCATAATTCCTCCGTGTGATTAGTATAAATAGAGGCCTTCGCCTCACATATTTTTCACGCGAGTGTCCGCCCTTCCCTTCTCCCTTTGCATTCTAAACCTTACTCTTGCCTTTCGACGCCTACGTGCTTGATCAATCGACCACGTAAGCTCAGATCATTCTGAGTACCAGTCACGTTTGCATGACTGGCCAATTTGACCACTACATAATTAATTAATCAATCTTTTAAATTCCTTTTTCAAGAGCACTTTCATATTTGCATAGATCGAGTCGAGTTATTACTAAAAGCCGATTTAGCTAACTCTCGCGACGCTAACATGTAAGTCTGAGGGTGTAAAAACCTATTTTATTTATTGTACTTTGATTTTGTATCATTAATGTAAGATTTATATCAAGAGCACGTTCAAAACCGTCTTTAAAAACCAGTCTTTAAAACCGTATTTACAAAACAGCAAAGATCTGACGTCGAGAAGAAACGCAGCAGCAGCTGCGCCTCTTCGAAGAATCGCAGCATATGATGCGCCTCTTCCAGAGGCTGCCGCTGCTCCTGCTCTTCTTCTTCTTCCTCGATCTTTTGCAATTTTCCTATTTCTTCTGTTTTCTCTTATTCTTTTGTCTGTTTCAATGAATAATCATGTTTTTATTAATTATTTTTAAATCGTAATGTTTAATCGACGTAAATCCCTTATAATTCGATATTTGCGGGTTTTCATCATCTTATTCAAACCCGGATTTTAGAGGCTCGATTCGTTCATATCGATTCTCTGAAATTCGTCTTTTGTACATAGTTTATTTAATTTCAATTTATTTTATCAATTTCGCTTTCAAGTTAAAAGTTTGCCCCTTTATTAAATCCAACATGAGTTCGTCATATAACTATGTAAACCGCTATAAATTCTCACCTTTGGTTCGTTTTATGACGGTTACAGATGCATGTAATCTGTTAAATCACTTCAATTTGAGTTTAATATCGGTAATTGATCCTAAATTTACCAATGAACATTAACTATCTGCAGTTCTGACTTCACAGACAGAATCCAACTGGAGAATAAACGCAGGAGGAGCTGCGCCTCTTCCAGAGGACGCAACAGATGTTGCGCATGTTCTGGGTTGGCTTCTGTCCCTGAACTTTTTTCTCGCTTTGACGTAGCTTCTAATTATGTATTAAATCGACTATTAACTGTATTATCGCCTCTAATCTGACGTAGCTTTCACCTTTTAATTCTAATTCTTTTATTTCCCTCTTCAAAATTTCGTTTTGAGCGTCCTTTTGCATAAATCAATTAAACCGTTGTAATCCTTGTAATTTTAATTATTGTAATTCATTATAGTTCATTTATTATTATGTATGATTTAATTGTGTGGCTTTCACATGTAATTAGTCTAACATCTACTTCGACCACATTGTTTGTTAAATTACGTGCTCACCGATATAGTCAAAATTCACATGCTAGGATTAATCTATGTTTGTTGCATTGCATGCATATAATCGATAACATATCAAATATGAAGGATTTACCTAATCATTAGTAGAGGCCGCTATCGAGGCGGGCGGGATTAGGTGTTCAATTAAAGAGCTTCCTAATACGTACCCTCACCCCTTACTCCAGATCTCTGTGAACATCCGTGTTCATTGCCATCCACGAGAGTCATTCTAGACATAGAATGCTAAGGGTAACGAGTTCTTAGTGTTCATGTCACTAATTTGTGTCTTGACATGGCACGAGGTATTCGAACAGTTCCAATTTCCCATAAAAATTGGTGGCGACTCCACAAATGCACGCTTATTCAAGCCCTTTCGCGCGCGCCGCGGGTGGCCCATGTCCATAGTTTGGCGACTCCGCTGGGGAATATACACTTACGTGTTACCCAGGGTGAAACTTGAACAAGGTTAGGGAATAGTTTATACGAGACAGTTGTCGGTTTTCATTACTCGACCTTCTTAAGTCGTTTCATTCGGCCTTCCTAGGCTTAACCCAACCCATTCGACCAATCGTCCCGTCTGGACGGTCCAAATTCTTATCTGGGCCTAAAGATGGATAGCGATTGACGTCAACCATACCGCGGTATATACTCATGTTTGTACCGAGAGCTTTCACTACTCGAGGGAATGGACTAGGAACCAACCTTACTCTTGTTTGGCACGGACCTCTCCACAGACCAGGGTTTGATTGCTTGGTATGGCAACCCACCCTTTAAGCCAAAACCTTTTAAATGCACTCAGCATACTTCTATAATGCTTGTTTGTATGTGTACTTTGTATGTGTCTAAATTCCTCATTTATAAACAAAATAATGTCAATGTAAATAAAATTCATTTTCAAACATTTTCAAATGTCCCATTTGTAATCCAAATAATGCCGGTTTTTTTTCAATTTTCCAACAAAAAAAAACCTCGTTCAAAAATCCATTTTGTAATTTTCTGTAAATGTAAAATCCATTTCTTTTCAAAAATCACTTTCTATAAAATTCCATTTTCAAAGTTCAAGTCAATTATTAAATTTTTCGTAAATAAAATCCGTTATAATTTCTCAAAAAAAATAAAAAAAAACGTAAAAAAAAATCCAAAAAAAACGTTTTAAATAAAAAATATTTTCAAGCCATGTAAATGTAAATATGTAAATTCAATTGGGCTAAGTTAGAGTAAAAATCCAACTAGTCGGAACTCTGTCGAGTCATAAACCCGTCTTTCTTTACATTGTCTTTTTCAAATTCGAGTCAAGTCCTAAGGCATCACGCCGTCATTTTGGACCCCCTAGCCCAATTCAGTTAGGATCTAAACATTTTCGACACCTCGACTCATACACTCGAGTCAACAAACCGAATTCTCCTAGTGTCACGTTCGGGTATACACATACCCAAACCTCGAGTCAAGTCTGTCCTAAACCCATGTCTTAGAATCACGTTAACTGCAATCCCGTCAATAAGGTCAACTGTATAAATGTCACTTCGTCAAAGTCAACACTCGAGTCGAAGGTCAAAGTCAAGCACCTTGAATTTAAACACGAGAAGCCGCTTACGACATTTCACGAATTCACAAGTCAAGTCTAGATTAGTCGTCTTATCCTTGTGATTACTTGTCCCTTCCTGTGCTCCTTGTTTGTTGCCTTATTATGCGTGATCCCGTGTCGAATCGAGTTGTAATGCGCGTCATTTCTGTCGAGTTGGAATCCCGCAAGTTCCGTCAGTCAGCAAAGTCACGAATCAGCTCAAGCCATAATCACCATGTCTCTCCCAGACGTTTATGCCATGGTCCTACGAGTTCAAGCTACAGTGGAAAATTTGAGCATTCGCGCCCTCACCCTTGAAAATGAGTGGGTGAAAAAGAACATGCCACTTAGAGAAACCTGTAGCATAGGTCGTCCAAAGCTTACCTCTTGCAATAACTGTCGTCCTAGAAAGCCAAGCACAACCGAAAAGAAACCTGGGAGACATCAAAGGGTGCTTTCTGATTTAGGCATGTCTTATGCCGATGCTTTGAAGAGACTCTCTGCCCAAGGCAAGCTACATCCAATAGGTCCCGACTCCGGATCCACCTTTAGAGAGGCAGGTGAACCTGTGGAAGGGCAAGAAGTACTGCCTATATCACCAAGGTAGTGGCCATTATATTGAAGAGTGTTTTCTCTTGAAACACACCATCCAAGATATGATCGAAGAGGGCAGGCTTCCAGTGCCACCTTCTGCCGAGCAATTTGAGAGGATCAACCCTCTTGAATCTAGCAACACTAAACATGATGAAGAATCATCCCTTGATCCTCGTGACGACGAAGAAATCAATGTCCTCAAAGACGACGATATCCAAAGTGGAATGCTCATGCTTTCCATTGCCTTCAACAATAAATTTTCCAAGTTAGAAGGAGCCATTGATAACCTAAACTCTCGGCTTTCCAACATGGAGAATCAGTTTGCTGAGATGGGTAAGAAGCTTGATGAGGCCCAATCTCTCAAGATGAAAAGTGTCCAGACAAATCCTCAGCCTGACAGTCCTAAGGAGAAAGCAATAAGTGAGCGATCTATTCCTAGTTCTTCTTGTCCAGGGATCAAAATCAACAAAGGCAACCTCATGAAGCTTTCGTCAAAGAAACCTAACAACTCTTAAAGGTCATTCACAAAGGCTTCCGACAAGAAGGATACACCTCCTAGGAAATTTACCGACATTGGTATTATATACACCGATGCCCTTCAGAGACTCATGGAACGACGAATGTTAAAGCCTATAGGACCTACACCTAACCCAGAGAAGAAGTCTAAGTTCTGGGATGAGAAAGCCTACTGTAAGTACCTGATCCGGATGAGGTCGTCACTCAATCAATCAAACACATTTATAATACTCAACAAACAACTAGTTAGTGGTAAGTCGAGGTCGATCCATGGGACGGTGTGCTTTGGGTTCTAAGTCTATCTATATCAATTTATGCTTGTGTCACAATTTGGTTGGGGTTTGTAGTTGTGTCTAGACTAATGCAAGCAATAAAGTAGAACGAGCAATAAAAGGGAAGATGTAAACAATTGATTAAGAGTGCTAGGATATCATGGGGTCATGGGGAATTCATGGTGTTGATCATACAAACATGTTTACAAGGTTGCAAGCAATTAATGTTATGGAGGAACCGAGTTGGGTTATATCTTACGGTTCTTAGGAAGAGTTGGGTCCCGGAGCCGAATCGATTAGATTGTACAACACCTACAAGTCGACTTACTTCCCTCCTAATCAACTTCTATGCATGGTCTAACAAGACTCGAGTTGGTTTATATCTTACAAGTCAAGTTGAGTAGATAAGAGATGGTAAAAATGCAAGGATTCATAGGCTTGGCATTTCATCAAACATAACATGTGCATAAAGTTGACATCACAACAAGCAAGCAATTTAATCATGTGAACATATTAGATTAAGCATGAATCAATCCCATGTTGGTTTCCCCTAATTACCCATTAATCCTAGCTAAAGAAACTACTCACTCATTATCATGGGAAACATGTCATTAATGGTGTCAATCATCACAACAAGTATAAACATGATAATAGAATGAAGAAATGAACAATAAAGATTAAAGAGTAAAGGAATTATACCAACTTAAAATGATCCAAATAATAAAGCAAGAATAATAGAAGAAACTTGATTGATTGATGGAAGGTTGTCAATCTCCCAATAATAACCCAATAATCTTCAATTACCCAATAATAAACTTGAATGATAAACTTGAACAATAATTGAGGAGAGATTAATGTGTAATTTGTGGAAAGATTAAAGAGTAATCTATTCTAATCTACTCCTAATCTAATCTAAAGAAGGATTTTCTAGCTAAAAAGAACACACTGATTCATTACAAAGATGGGGTATTTATAGTGGAAATTAGGTGGGATGCATTAGGTTAACTAAGGGCTAAACTAGTAATTACACTTTTTAAGTTGAGCAAGGAGACTCCGGTATTTTCTGAGAGAAGGGCTTCTCTTTTCGTACCTTGAAGAAGATAATCCGTGCTGTGAAGAAATCCGGGCGGAATAAGGTCGGGACGGGCGGATTCTGGCGATGGAATCCGAGCGGATTCAAGAGAATCCGGGCGGATTCTGAAAATGCAATCCGGGCGGATTTGGGAGAAGACGCTCGGATTGTAGCAAGGGAATCCGAGCGGATTTAAAGCAAGACGGGCGGATTCTCCTCCAGTGAATTTTCTTGTTTTTCCCAGCCAGAAGACGGGCGGATTGGGGACAATCCGGGCGGATTGTAGCAAGGGAATCCGAGCGGATTTGGAGCAAGACACTCGGATTGTAGCAAGGGAGGAATCCGCTCGTCCCGAGCGAAATATGGGCGTTCTGGGCTTCAACCCGAGCGGGTTGAATTTGACCCGAGCGGGTTGAGCTGTATCTTGAGCTCGGATTGTAAAACGGACGTTATTTCCTCATCCGGACTCCTATTGGAGTGATTCAAAAGCCTAGATCACTTGATTTTTCGATGCCGTTCCATCTAGCATATTTTCAGAGCCAAAGGAGCAACCCTTGGTTCGGTTTTTGAGCGATTTCTTCTTGTAGTGCCTTCCCTCTCGTCATTCTTACTTTTAACCCTTTGATCCTTCTACATACACTTTATTCCTACATCTTTGGTCATCATTCTTGCCTCCTCTTCATACTAGTCCATCTAATATCATCAATAAGCTTCCAAATATGCACGAAAGACGGGAATTTCCGCCTTATTATCTCCTTTTCTACAAAACATATGAAATGCGATAGAAAAGCAAATAGGAAGGTTTTGACGGATAAAATGGCCATGAAATGCTATAATAGTATGCAAAATAGGCTCAATTAGGGGACTAAATGTGCGCAAATAATGGTCACATCAGTACCATAGAGGCAAAGGGCATGATACAAAGAAATGTTTCAAATTAAAACATGTCATTCAGGATATGATCAAAAGCGGGAAATTGTCCCTCTCAACCTTTAACCCACATAGCAGCTTAGGCAATCCTTATAGATATACCACTGATCAGGAAAGTCTTCTTGACTGTTATCCTTCCAGTGTTCCCAATGATGAGGACGAGGTGCTCAAATGGATGAATGCTCAAAGTCAAATGCCAAAGCCAGTTGCTGGAAAAGAAAATGTTCAAACATGGGCCGATGATTACAAGTCTGGATCTAAGATCGAGTCAAACTTCGAGCCCGAGTCCGAGTCTTAGGCTTTCTATCCCATATTTATGATAGTGTCTTTCTTTATATCCATTTCCATTTCTAGTGACAACCTGGGGGCTGTCCCACGAGTCAAATGTCTTCTCGAGTCTATGTTAAATACATCCATTACTCATTTCAATAAAAGTACAATTTTCAATCCACGTATTTTATCCTATCTCTTTTCTCTGAACCTTTTCCTCTAACAACAAGAATTGATTTGAGACATTTTAAAACGAATAACATGTCAGTCGACGTGAGTACACTTAAATGATGTTCCATTCCAAGTTGTAGAGGACCAGAAACTCTGTGTTCACTTTTCTTACATATTCCATGTCTGGCAATAGAAACCTCGCTATACCCAAGTTTAAGACGAGCCTATCCCAAGAGATTTTAGGACGAATCCAGACCATCTCCCTTGTTGGCGATCCATGATGGAAGGCAAGCCCATTCCCTACAATAAACAACCTGTTTACTAAAGACTAACCCGTTTCACACCAAAGGTGTTAGTCTGACCCAAATCCATAGTAGCAAGCATATCCAAGACAAATACGAGCCATGATCAAATACAAAGGCTCAATCAAGAGAAAATGGTGTCAATACCCAAGGCCGCAGTTATGCCCGTAATCTAAGACAAAAGAGTCAAAATAAGAAGAAGGCTCAATCAAGCAAATCAATGTCAATATCCAAAGTCAAAGTTATCTTCAAAACCCTAAATCAAGAATCTGAGTCTGAATCAAGAACGAGTATGAAATCAAATGCTGAACGGAATACTATCAAGACGTCAATGCAGATGGTCAGCTAGCACCCTCACTTAGCCTTTCGCACACCCTAAATCCTTCTCGAGACCGTTACAGGGAGATAGTTAGGAATTTTGAGAATCCTTTCAAGCTTGTCAAGTATACCCATCCTTTAGGGCCAAGACATGGAAACTTGATCCCACGTCATTTTAACTTACCTTTATGTGCTCAGGCTACATCAAGCTAAGAGACTCCATTTCCAAGCCACATTACAAGCCATAACCCCATAAAGCCTTAACACCACAAAATCAAACTCTAGAGATTTGTTCATCAAAGCCTCTTATGTCCAAGCTCCACATTCCAAATATCCAATCCAATTTCACCTTGACCCAGACACGGAGTCTTCAGATACTTTTCTACCTAGGACGAGATATACCCATATCCATCCTTAAGGTCCACTTTTGAGTGTGCTCACACGACAAGGAAATTTTTAAAAGTTTAGTTATACCTCTTTGGTCTATGATCAGAGGGAGTTATCTCAAATCAATTCCTTGAGTCACCAAAGGAACATACCCTTGTGACCCATGCACTTTAAGGCCCTAACAACATAGCTTAGGCACACACCTGAACTACGAGCATGGTTTGATTTCACCTCTTCAGGTGGATACGTAGGCAGTCCTTTCTTACACAAGAAGGATACAACGACAACACCCAAACAAAATTAACCAAACCTCAGAACTACGATCTGGTTTGATTTCACTTCACGTGAATACGTAGGCATTCCTCAAGAACACAACCACACCAACCATCAACTTCCAACCTCAATAACCATCCCAACTATAAAATTTTCAACCTCAATTATCGACACCCATTTTACAACCATCCCTTTCTATTTCATAACCTTCAAGCCATAATTTCCATTTCTACCTCTACACTAGGGGCTCCTTCTTGTCGCCCAGTCTCCTTTTTACCAAATTCTAGAGTCATCTTCTCATTCTAGGGGCTTCTATTCCGAGATGCCACCCTTCCTTTATTCCTCCCTTTTACTCTTGAGTCTCATTTGAGTCGAGCTAGTGCTTGGTCCGGGTAATGACAAAGGTCTTAGATCAATTCTCTAAGTTATCGTGCCTCAGGGAAGAGTCTCTTTTACAGCAAGCGGCAGCAAAACATATCCAAGTAGACAACTAATCCATGGCTCATGCCTTGCCTTTATATGTCCCTATCATTCTTGCAAATCTTCTACCTTTGGAACTGATACACATTGTCACCCACACTTGACTAGGGGTTGCGCATACTTAGGCAAAGTCTGTCAGATTCATCCCAGCGTCACGTCAAATCTAAGACAGCGTCGCTTTAGTCTGTCGTCTTGCGTCTTAGTGAGTCGATGTCGCATCAAGTCATGTGACTAGAGCCCATTGAATATGCATAACGCATTACAAGCAACAAATTCCACCTTTAAGCAAGTTTTAAATAACTTTTATAAAGAAATAAATTTTACAAAACCTATGTGCTTCCTCATTTGAGGTCCATGTGCTAATTGCGTTTTCTCATGTGCTATGTGCTCTTTGTCTATTTGATTGCATTCTTGTGTGGCTACTAACCATGCAGGTAAGTATTAGAAGCAGTGCTCACTCCAACTGGGGGCTTCGCTCAATTCTTCGTTCTCCCCAGCAACAGTCAAGATATTCCCCAGCAGTATTCGCAGTATTGCTCAAGGTCTCTTCCATAACGATCAAGATGTTCCTAATCGTCAATGTGTTCCCCAGCAAGAATTCATGATCACTAAATACAGTTCATGGGCTTCTCCTCCTTATCGAAATTTGGCTTGCGACGACCCGAGCGGATTTTTTTCTCAGCGGTGCCAAGGAGGCGCCGTTGTCGATCAAACACCTTTTCCTCACCGATGCTAAGGACGTGTCATTGTCGATCCTTTGTTTTCTCCTCAGCAGTGCCAAGGGCGTGCCGTTGTTGACTCAACATATGATTCTTCCCTACGGAGTTCGAGAGAAACAATTCCCGGAGAGTTTGGTCTTTTCAGATAACCCTTTCAGGATAAACCTTCAGATCTTTCAGAAACTTGCCTTAATCTTTCAGATAACCCTTTCAGGATAGTTCTTCATATATTCAGATAACCTTCAGATAATCCTTTATTCCTTTAGGATAATTCTTCATATATTCAGACAATCCTTAAGATCCTTTAGATAACCCTTTCAGAATAATCCTCCCTTCAGATAATCCTTTATTCCTTCAGGACAATCCCTTCGCATGTTCAGACAACTTTCAGATAATCCTTTCAGTCCCCTTCAGATAACCCCTTCAGTATTTTCCAGAAGTTCTTTTCAGCTAAGTCCCCTTTCAGTCCTTCAGAGTTATCCTTCAGCCTTCCCTTTAGAGAGAGTTATCATTCAGCCTTCCCTTTAGAGAGAGATAGCCTTCAGAGTTAGCCTTCAGAAGTGTTAAGAAGTTTCTTCAGAATCCCCGTAACCCTTAATGCCTTCAGACACCAAGTTATCTTCAGACCAAAGAGTTTTGTCGAAGCGCCTTCGGTCCCGTTTCACCCAGAGGTGTCTCAGGTATGGTTTCTTCTTATGGCTGGCGAGCTTCCTTACGTATTCTAATGTACTTTAAACGACCCTCCCCGGAAGTCGACAGACTCTAAAATGTTCCCGACGACAGGTCTTTGGCTCAGACCCCTTGAGCCGCCTCGCGTCGCCATAGTCGTCAGGTTGGAATCTTCAATTGACCTGAGGGCTATACTTTTACTTTTGCCTTGTCCAAGCCTCGGTCAAAGTGGGGGCTCTATAGATACCTCGTTTCTTCACCTCCCGCCAAACACCTAGTGATGATTGGGCCGCATGTTAAGCATATGTCGCGATTTTATGACGTTTCGTAAATTGGTTAATAAAATGTAACTCGTACACTTGTGTCTACCCCTTGGTTATAATCTAGGTGTCATTACAGTCGTTTTGGCAGTAATTATAGTACATTTGGAGTCCGGGTAAAAAACCGTCTTCATTTCCTAAAACCGTCAAATCCTGAGTCAAAAAGCAATGTGCTTGTCCACCTGGGGTTAGGATGTCATAATATGTTAGGATTATATCTCATTTTGAGTCCCATGTCACTTCTTTGGGCTAAACATAAAGTTTACATTACAAAATGTGCTTTTCATTTAGCTAAAATGATAACCCGACATTTAGGCACGTTTTACAAGGTGATAACGACTGAAGAGTCTATCACAGCCGAAATACTCGAGAGCGGGGGTGAATTGAGTATTTAAAAACTTATGCCCACTTTTTATTTTATATCAATGTAATTAATTACTTAAATTTTATTGATTAAACTTTAACTAATTAACTAGGTGATTATGAACATAATGAAATAAACAAAAATGAAAACTGCAAAGACACACGGTTTTGAAGTGGTTCAGCTTCACACGTCGAAGTCTACGTCCACTATTCTCGATTAATAATTTTAGTACCTTTCCCCGGATTACAAAATTATCAACCCAACTCGTATAGCTAACTCTAGCTATAACTCAATTTGAATATCACTAGATATTCGATTTGACTATCTTAAGTTACTAAGAAAGCACTTGATTGTTCTTCTAAGTGTTCACACAATTGCACGAGTAAGAAACAATATGAAGTACTATTATCTTGTAATGTAACCTTAAGAATAATAAGCAACTTTAAGAGCACGACTTTTCGCAAGGATTTTCAAATGCAAAACAATAAAAATAAATGATTAAAATTAAACTCAAAATTGTTTGCAAAAGATTTTAATATTTTTAAAAGCTTGTTTAAAATGAAAGACTATCATGTGTATTTATAGTAGAGAGGACGATTAGGGTTTAGGCGAAACCCTAATAGATGCCGTGAGATAGAAGATTATTTCACAAGAAATAAATCTTATCTCTTACTTAATTTAATCCATGAGATAATTAATTTTAAGCAAATAAGATAAAAGTAAATCTTATCTTACCTAAAGTTAATATTTATGATTTTCTGTTAAATAAACAAATCAAATCAAAATATTATTTAAGATATAAGAATATCTTACCAAAATATTATTTAGATTTAATTTGATAGATTACTTGTACTAGAGGACTCACGAAACCAAGGCGGCTCAAGCCGTGCGGCCGAACCCTTGGCCGTCTCCAGCTAGGTCGAAAATCCAATCCTTGGATTAGGGTTAGGTCAAATAATCCGGCAAACCCCAGGTAGCATGACGACCCATAAGTCGTTTTACTAACCAATAGAGAAATGCAAATAATTCATTATAACAACCCATATTTCATCTCTATCATATACACACATGATTTTGAAATATATTTAAAGAATTTTATCTATTGAAAATGATTTTAAAACTATTAAAATCGTGCCATAAAATTGCTACTCAAAGTTATAGTAGAAACAGCTATAACCTTAAGTTTGGTAAGTAAAGTTATAGGTGAAATAGCTATAACTTTACTTTCCCAATATTTCTTCTTAAGATACCATTACTAGATGAAGACCTAAACTAGCTAATCTTCCTGGAGATCTTCAGAGTAGGATCTTCTCTTTATCTTGATCATAAGCTCTTCATCTTGAGCTTGTTAAAGACTTGATCGAGCCTTTTGCTTGAGTGATCATCATACTTGAAACTTGTTACAGTTACTATGACGCTTTAGGATTCTTCAATGTTATAGCTCAAGCTGCTATAACATTACTTGAATGATGCTTCACAAATCTTCAATGTTATAGCTAAGGATGCTATAACATTACTTGCTAAACTGGTAACCTAAGTCAATCTAACAAAGACTAAACAAACGATTACGAGCAAGAGTATATATATATATATATATATATATATATGTATATATATATATATGTATATATATATATATATATGTATATATATATATATATGTATATATATATATATATATATATATATATATATATATATATATATAATATGAAGCACATACTTGTCATTATCAAAACTTAATCATATATCTATATGGTCCAACAAATCCCCCCTTTTTGATGATGACAAGTCTCTTACGATTTGTGACTAAGTGTAAGTTCCCTCTCAGCATAATACTATAAAAGTCATAGTCAGTTGAACGCATGAACAATCACTTATATACAAAGTATAGCATCTAAGGACCTTAAGAGATTAAAGGTTCTGACAAGGAGCAAGCTTAGGCAAATACTTAAGTCACGATAATTTTCTTCCCCCTCTTGACATCATCGAAAAGACGAGAAAAGACATAGAACAACCAGAATAATATAGATCGAGACACGTATTAATCATGCAAAGAGAGATTATAAAACAAGAAAGTAATCTACGATAAGCATGCCAAATATAAAATATGTCTACTATAAACCAAGTAGTCTAATTGCCAATGGGCCGAATAGAATAACAAGTTATAAAGCCTAATGGGCCGAATAGAAGTGTATGCCAAAATGGGCCGAATTAGAAAATTATCCAAAATATAAAGTTTAATAAAAAGAAAAGAAAGGAAAGGATGGTGGCGGGATTAAGGATAGTCACGTTTCACAACATTTGGGTTCACATAACCGGGACGAGTCCTAAACTCAAGAGAGTCAAGAGGAGCGGACATGGTTAGCTTGTGCCGTGAAGCACGTCTTGAAATTAAGCACCTTCAAGGACAAGGCTTTAGTAGCCTCGTAAATAACCCGCATGTCCTCATGCATAGCCTTTCCTTCACGCCAAATCGCCCCTCCTTGACTAGCTAAGTTAGCCAATGACCCGGAATGACGAACACACTCCTTAGCCACCCTAGCTGCATCTTTAGCCATAGCATCAGCACGAGCTTCCAACCCATGCAAATAAGACAAGACCTCGGCATCATTCGAACCATTCGAACCCAAAGCCCCATTCTTTTCTTGACCCAAACCCGAGACCAACTCCGCAAACAACTTGTTTTGAGCATCCAATTTTTCACAAATACTCGCCATAAAGGAGTCCAATTTTTGCTCCACAACCGACACCACATCCGAAGATTTTTCCACCACATTACCCTTTGCAAAAAACACCAAATCGGGTCCAATTGCTCCAATTTTCATAAACGTAATATGAGTGTCACACATCTCATCTTTTACCATTACACCATAGCTAAAAGACCCGACCACTCCTTTTTGTTCCAAAAGCCGAGAGATCCACATCCCAAATGGCAAGTCTAAAGTAGTATACAATTTCTCCTCGGTGACGGAAATGCTTGTTTGAATAATTCGATGAAAAACAAGACGAGGAAGACTAACCTTAGTCCCTTCAAGCCACTTTGAGACCAACACCATTTCATAACTTGACAATTTATCACGCCCACCTCTCCTTGGGACAACCGTGTTCCAAAGAAAGTTTAAAAAGAATTTTAATTTAGGAGTAAACGGTCCCGCTAGCATATTACTCGACCCCGTAGCATCAACATCAAAAGACCTTTTAATTTTGAGCTTTTCTTCCTCCGTCACATCTCCCCATTCCGCACTTGGGTTTATTTCGATCCCATCATCAGGAACCGAAAACAGAGTACAAAAATCGGCAAGGGAGATTGTGACTTCGGATTCATTGACCATTGCATGCAACACATTATTTCTCATGGAAACCGAAGAATAAAACTGAATTAGCAACAAAAGAGCTAACCTTTTTCCATTCTTTAAAGGTTAAGAAATCTTTGAAAAATTGTAAAGCTTCAATTTTTCCATACCACTTCTCGGAATAAGACCGACCGCCATGAATACCATATCGCATAACATTGTTGACTCGTGTCCTTTCATCCGCGGTAAGTCTAACCTTATCAAGACCCGATGATGTTGCATTCGGCATATACTCACGGAACATTGCTCTTTGAGGACCTTCTTGATTGACCACCACCTCGGTTTCCTCCACCGAAACTTCAAACCCGACAACCTTCTTTTTACCTTTGTTTAGCTTTCATCATTTCCCTTCTAAGTTAGGATTAACCCGGTTATGATCGGGATTGGTAGGCTTATGGTTTGATTGAGGTGAGGGAGTTTTGATAGGGACAAAAGTTTTGTTGCATGGTGGTTTGAAGGACCCGGTCCGAGTTGTGGACCGAGTTGAGGGTGAGTGAAGATGGGTTGAAGGAGGAGTCATGATGGTGATTTGATCTTTGAAGGTTGAGTGTGGAAAGGTATTGAGAAAAGTAAATTTTGAGAGTTGTGAGGTGATTGTGACGGATGGAGGTGAGTTTTTATGGTTTTGATAAAGGTGAATTATGGTAAGTAGAGTTTATGTGAGATTAGGAAAAGAGGGAGGGTGGCGTGTAGGATTAGGTAAGTAGATTTTGTAGGATTTTATATATATATATATATATATATATATATATATATATATATATATATATATATATTTACTTACCATATAATAAGATAGAGGAGGAAATATAATCTAGGGTTACTGACTTTATGGTTCGTAATTTGTTACTGACTTTATGGTTCATAATAAAACATAAGATATACATGACTAGCAGACGGAATATTCTCGTAATATAATATAACATTTAACACAAATAAACTTGCAACGAAAAATACAGACACAGTCATACAATCTCGTCAAATGTAGTCAGTCATACGGAGAATAAAATATTTGTGACAAGTTTAGTTGTCACCGATTAAACCAATTTCCAACCGTAAAATCTCAAAACGTTCTCTAGCCAATGCTTTGGTAAAAATGTCAGCCCATTGTTTTTCTGTACTACAAAATGCCAGTCTTATATTTCCCTTATCTACATGATCACGTAGAAAATGGTGTCTAATGTCTATATGCTTAGTTCGTGAGTGCTGTGCAGGGTTCTTAGATATAATTATAGCACTCGTGTTATCACATAAAATAGGTATACACCCAACATTAATACCGTAATCACATAACTGTTGCTTAAGCCATAAAAGTTGAGAACATACCAATCCAGCTGCAATGTATTCGGCTTCAGCTGTAGATAACGCAACGGAATTTTGCTTCTTTGACCCCCACGTAATAATACACGGTCCAACAAACGTGGCTATGCCGGAAGTACTTTTTCTGTCAAGTGAAAAACCTACATAATCTGCATCTGAATACCCTATGAGATCGAAATTACACTCAAGAGGATACCACAAATATAATTTAGATGTACCAATTAAATACTTCAAGATTCTCTTAACTGCAATCATATGCGATTATTTAGGGCACGATTGAAACCGAGCACATACGCATACACTAAACATAATATCCGGACGACTTACTGTTAAATAAAGAAGTGAGCTAATCATACCTCGATAAGTCGTCTCATCGACACACTTACCGTTTTCATCCAAAGTCAACTTCTTATCCGTACCCATAGGAGTTGGCTTAGAATTAGAGTTTTCCATACCGTATTTTTTTATTAGCTCCTTGATGTATTTCTGTTGGTGTATCATGATTTCTTCAGGAGTTTGTTGAATTTAGAGTCCAAGGAAGAACTTGAGTTCTCCCATCATGCTTATCTCGAATTCTGAGGTCATTAATTCTGAAAAATACTTGCATAAACGATTATTAGTTGAACCAAAAATAATATCATCAACGTAAATTTGCACAACTAATAAATCGGAATCCTCAGTTTTCAAAAATAGGGTTTTGTCGACAGATCCTCTTTTAAAACCACTTTCAAGAAGATATTTTGACAATCTATCGTACCACGACCTCGGAGCTTGTGTCAAACCATACAAGGCTTTATCTAATTTGAAAACATGGTTTTGGAACTTGCTATCGAAAAATCCTGGAGGTTGTTCGACGAAAACCTCCTCATTCAAATAACCGTTAAGAAATGCTGTCTTAACGTCCATTTGATAAATTTTAATTCCTTTATGAGCAGCAAATACTATCAATAATCTAATAGCCTCAAGTCTGGCTACAGGAGCGAAGGTCTCATCATAGTCAATTCCTTCTTGTTGATTTTACCCTTGTACAACCAATCTGGCTTTATTTCGTACAATAACTCTTGTATCGTCCAGCTTGTTTCTAAAAACCCATCTTGTACCAATAACCGTTCGGTTTTTAGGTCTTGGAACCAAATGCCAAACTTTGTTCCGTTCGAACTATTGAAGTTCTTCTTGTATAGAACCGATCCAATCTGGTTCTGCAAGTGCTTCTTTGATATTTGTTGGCTTAATGGTTGAGAGAAAGGAGTAGAACGAGCAAAAGTTGTTAAGTCTTCTACGAGTTCAAACACTTTCATTCAGACTTCCTAGGATGGTTTCCATTGGATGAGAATCCTTATATCTCTATTTCTTAGAAACAGGAGGCACATCTTCATCTGAACTGGTCTCGCTTTCTTCGAATGATTGGGGTTCATGCCTAGTTTCCCCTGAATCCAATCCTGGTTTTATAACAGAATCAGGTATAACGTTGGATCTAGTTTGTTGATTTGGAGTTGATGTTATAGCATCATCAGCTATAACTTTATTCTCCAATTGCTTGGATTGAGAAGAGGTTTTAGTATTATTAACTAAACTCTCAGTTCTGTTTCCTTTATCATTTAAAGGACTTCCTTATTCATCATTTGTGCCCTTGATTTCTTTATCTTCCTCATCCAATTCTGGAAGATCATCTCTGGATAGTCGGAAATCAGGTTCGTTCAAATCTTCTTCTTCATCCTGTTCAGCTTTGTCAAACATATTATTCTCATCAAAAACAACATGAACACTTTCTTCGATGCACAAGGTTCTCTTATTGAAGACCTTATATGCATTACTATGATTAGAATAACCCACAAACACAGCTTCGTCACTTTTGGATCGAATTTGCTTAATCTATTTTTGCCATTATTATGGACAAAACATTTACTCCCAAAGCAACGTAGATGTGCTATGTTAGGTTTACGTCCTCTAAGAAGCTCATAAGGAGTCTTCCTGAGAATAGGTCTAATCAAAGCTCGATTATGAACATAGCCTGCAGTACTAATAGCTTCAGCCTAAAAATTACGAGGTAGTCCACTACACAACAACATAGTGCGTGCCATATCCTCCAATGTCTTATTCATACGCTCAACAACACCGTTTTGTTGTGGGGTTCGTGGTGCTGAGAAATTATGCCCAACACCATTCTCCCTACAATATTCTATAAATGCATGGTTATTAAATTCGGTGCCATGATCCGTACGAATGGAAACTAATTTTGATTTATACTTATTTTGGGCAAGCTTCATTAGAACTGCAAACTCTTCGAAAGTTTCATCTTTTGAATTGAGAAATATTGGCCAAACATATCTGGAATAATCATCAACTAGAACGAAGACATACCTGGATCCACCTCTACTTCTTACCTTCATTGGGCCACAAAGATCCATGTGTACGAGCTCCAGTGGTTCATTGGTACTTACAATTCTCTTGGGTTTGAATGATGATCTCACGTATTTACAACGAGCACATGAGTCACATAAGGTTTCTTGATCGAATTTGATTGAGGGAAGTCCTTCAACCAAATCCCATTTTTTTAGCTTATTCAACGTTGTTGAATTTATGTGAGCAAATCTTTTGTGCCAAAGGCACGGATCATCTATCGTTACTTTCATGCACGTGAATGAATTTGTAGGAATATTATTTAGATCAATCATATAAACATTCCTTCTACGATGTCCTTCAAGCACAACACTACTTGTTCCTTCAATTATTATTCGACAAGAATCAGAATGAAATACAACTTTATTTCCTTTGTCGCATAATTGAGAGATACTCAGTAAATTGTGCTTAAGACCACTAACCAGATTAACATCACTAATAGCATGAGAAGAAGATATTCCAACTTTACCAACATCGATGATCTTACCCTTCTTGTTGTCGCCAAATGTGACCTTACCTCCATCGAAGGGCTCAAGTGAATTGAAAGAAATAAATTTACACCTCCAGTCATGTGCCTTGAACATCCACTATCACGGTTACAACCTGCAAAATAATTAGAGACAGTTTTTAGGTACACAAGCTAAGTTGGGTCCTTTGACGTTAGTCACTCTAAAGATCATATCCTTTCTAACCCAAACCCTTTTAGTAACTTTACGTTTTGGAGGTGAATAGGTTTGTCTGGGAACCGTCTTGGGTTGAGTTCTAGGTTCCTTATGTCGTGGTCTTTCAGGTTGTTTCGAAGGAACTTTGGTTTTGAAAGGCTCTTTAGATGTTTGTTTAGTTTTGGTAGCCTTCTTGAAATCAAAGCTCATATCGTAGAACCGACGATGATCATTGTTGCGTTCTTCATTGGTACTAGCTACAGATGGGGTACAATCATCTTCCTCGAAAATAGTGTCAGGTGCTTTAACAAAGTTGATTCCTTTTCTTAAATCCTAAGCATATTTGACACAATTTTTTTGGATATGTCCATTATGACCACAGTAATTGCAAATCAAATATTCTGGTAAATTTGTATATTTTCTCCTTCTGAAATCTCGTTCGGAAGGGGTTGATTTGCATTTAGAGTGATCTCTATGACCATATCACTTGTGCCCTAATCCCATTTTCATGTTATTATCCGACTGATCGGTCAGGAAATTAGGACACGTGTGCTACCTTCCCATTTTTCGTGAACCTTTCTAGCATGCAAGAGTAAGTCTTTGAGGGACTGTATCTCTTTGTTGCATTTGGAATGGTCTGACTCTATGACCTTGGGAAGATGAGTCTCTTCATAATTGTCACGAAAGTTTTGGAATCTGTCATTAAGAACTCATGCCATCTCGGCATGCGTTCTTTTAGTATTTGATAGAACGGTTTTAGATTCCTTTAATTGCTGAGTTAGAGATTCAATTTCCTTCTTCTGATCTGAGATCACGCCTTCTCTAGTTGTAGCCTTTGACTCAAGAAGCTCATTGACTTTCCTCAATTCCAAGGTTATAGCTTCACTAGCTGTAACTTTGGCTTGAAGATGCTTAATGTTGAGTTTTAGGTCTGAGGTTATAGCTTCATTAGCTATAACTTTAGACTCAAGAGCCTTCTTCTCAGCATTTGTCACATCTTAAGTTGTAGCTATATTAGCTGTAACTTTAGATTTAAGCTTTTTGGCCTTTGCTTTAAGAAGATGATTCTCTTCAGCAATATCGAGAATTTGTTCTTTCAAGTCTTTCAATTCCAATTCTTGTTCGTGACACTTATCAAGAGATTGCTCAAAGTATTCAATTAAAGCATTCTTAGATAATTTATTAACACTTTTCTTAAGTTCAAGATAGCTTACCTCTTCTTCTTCCTCTGAGTGGGAATCTCCTAGAAAGCAGCAATAGGAGTCCACACTATCTTTATCATTGTCTAAGTCAAGACTTACGTTGCTGAGACATAGGTTAGCAACTTCTTCTTCTTCTGATGCTTCGTCGTCCTCAGTGTCAAGATCTCCCCAACATGATGCCATCATCACTTGCTTGAATTTTTTCTTAGTCTTCTCACGTTTTGCTTTATCTTTAATTTTCTCCCATGTGGGACAATCCTTAATCATATGACTGGATTCTCCACACTTGAAGCATCCTTTATTAACAAACTTATTCTTAGACTCGGAAGTTTTCTTATTGTAGGACTTGTTGTTGTTGTTGTTGTTCAATGATTTAGCTTGCTTATTTCTGAAAATGCGTTTGTTAAATCGTTTAGCAAACAAGACCGTTTCGTCCTCTATTTCAGCATCTTCTTCTTCCTTAGCAGAAGCTTGTAGATCCATGCTCTTATTGTTACTGGCCTCGGCCTCATCATCTTCCAAGACGAGTTCATGAGCCATGAGAGCACCAATAAGTTCTGCATAAGGTAGAGAAGTGAGATCTCTGACTTCTTCCATAACCGTGACCTTGGGACGCCATTTCATGGTTAAACTCCTAAGTACTTTTCTAGCAATATCCTCGGAGTTAAAAGTTTTTCCAAGATTTTTAAGCTCATTAACTATAGTAGAAAATCGTGCTGACATGCTATCAAGTGATTCATTCTTTTCCATTCTAACAAATTCATATTTTTGAATCAGCAAGTCAATGCAATATTTCCTAACAACCGACGTTCCTTCATAGGCCAATTCAAGACCATCCCATATTTCCTTGGCCGAAGTGCAAGAATAAAAACGATCGAATTCAGTCGATGTCATGCCGTTTTGTAACAGGCTTATCGCTTTCGAGTTTTTCTCAGCCTTCTTGTAATCAGCCTCAATATAGTCTTCTTCCTTTTTCTCATAGGTAGTGCCTTCCGAAGATGCGACCAAAATCTTGTGTGGTCCATTCTTAATAATCGTCCAGCACTCCCAATTATGTCCTTTTACGTAGTGTGTCATCATGTTTTTCCAAAGTCCATAATTCTTCCCATCAAAGACAGGACACTTAAGATACTTGGAATCCATTTCACACGTGTAAGGCAGCGGAATAAAAATAAAATAAAAGGATAAAAAGATAGACGGATCTAGCCTCTTTGCGGTTAAGAAATCAAGAGCACGAGGCTCTGATACCAATTGAAGTGTCTATCACAGCCGAAATACTCGAGAGGGGGGGTGAATTGAGTATTTAAAAACTTATGCCCACTTTTTATTTTATATCAATGTAATTAATTACTTAAAGTTTATTGATTAAATTTTAACTAATTAACTAGGTGATTATGAACGTAATGAAATGAACAAAAACGAAAACTGCAAAAACACACGGTTTTGAAGTGGTTCAGCTTCACACGTCGAAGTCTACGTCCACTATTCTCGATTAATAATTTTAATACCTTTTCCCGGATTACAAAATTATCAACCCAACTCGTATAGCTAACTCTAGCTATAACTCAATTTGAATATCACTAGATATTCGATTTGTCTATCTTAAGTTACTAAGAAAGCAATTGATTGTTCTTCTAAGTGTTCACACAATTGAACGAGTAAGAAACAATATGAAGTACTATTATCTTGTAACGTAACCTTAAGAATAATAAGCAACTTTAAGAGCACGACTTTCCGCAAGGATTTTTAAATGCAAAACAATAAAAATAACTGATTAAAATTAAACTCAAAATTGTTTGCAAGAGATTTTAATATTTCGAAAAGCTTGTTTAAAATGAAAGACTATCATATGTATTCATGGTAGAGAGCACGATTAGGGTTTAGGCGAAACCCGAATAGATGCCGTGAGATGGAAGATTATTTCACAAGAAATAAATCGTATCTCTTACTTAATTTAATCCATGATATAATTAAGTTTAAGCAAATAAGATAAAAGTAAATCTTATCTTACCTAAAGTTAATCTTTATGACTTTCTGTTAAGTAAACAAATCAAAACAAAATGTTATTTAAGATATAAGACTATCTTACCAAAATATTATTTAGATTTAATTTGATAGATTACTTGTACTAGAGGACTCACGAAACCGAGGCGGCTCAAGCCGTGCGGCCGAACCCTTGGCCGTGTCCAGCTAGGTCGAAAGTCCAATCCTTGGATTAGGGTTAGGTCAAATAATCAGACAAACCCTAGGTAGCATGACGACCCATAAGTCGTTTTACTAACCAATAGAGAAATGCAAATAATTCATTATAACAACCCATATTTCATCTCTATCATATACACACATGATTTTGAAATATATTTGAAGAATTTTATCTTTTGAAAATGATTTTAAAACTATTAAAATCGTGCCATAAAATTGCTACTCAAAGTTATAGTAGAAACATCTATAACCTTAAGTTTGGTAAGTAAAGTTATAGGTGAAATAACTATAACTTTACTTTCCCAATATTTCTTCTTAAGATACCGTTACTAGATGAAGACCTAAACTAGCTAATCTTCCTAGAGATCTTCTGAGTAGGATATTCTCTTTATCTTGATCATAAGCTCTTCATCTTGAGCTTGTTAAAGACTTGATCGAGCCTTTTGCTTGAGTGAACATCATACTTGAAACTTGTTACAGTTACTATGACGCTTTAGGATTCTTCAATGTTATAGCTCAAGCTGCTATAACATTACTTGAATGATGCTTCACATATCTTCAATGTTATAGCTAAGGATGCTATAACATTACTTTCTAAACTTGTAACCTAAGTCAATCTAACGAAGACTAAACAAACGATTACGAGCAAGAGTATATATATAACATAAAGCACATACTTGTCATTATCAAAACTTAATCATATATCTATATTGTCCAACAACGACCTTTTTGGGTCTGGCCTATTTCACAGAAAATTCTAGATCTTTGTAGAGAAAGTTATGCCTAAAATCACCGAAATCGGAGCACCTTAATCCGAGTCTTGTAGAGAAATCACCTTAATCACCTTAATCTGAGTCTTGTAGAGAAAGTTATGCCTAAAATACGACAGGCTGTCAAACGCGTTTTCTCGCAGAAGAACCCTACCCAAGAAAGGACGCAGTAAGTGCTGCGCCTCTTCCAAGGATCGCAGCACCTGCTGCGCCTTTTCTCAGGGCTTTCTTTTTTTCCAAGTTTCCGTGTTTCAACCTAAGTCGGCTGTTTCTGGATCTTTCCTTCCCTATCCTATTCTTACCATAATTCCTCCGTGTGATTAGTATAAATAGAGGCCTTCGCCTCACATATTTTTCACGCGAGTGTCCGCCTTTTTCTTCTCCCTTTGCATTCTAAGACCACGCTCTTGCCTTTCGACGCCTACGTGCTTGATCAATCGACCACGTAAGCTCAGATCATTCTGAGTACCAGTCACGTTTTCATGACCGGCCAATTTGACCACTACACAATTAATTAATCAATCTTTTAAATTCCTTTTTCAAGGGCACTTTCATATTTGCATAGATCGAGTCGAGTTACCACTAAAAGCCGATTTAGTTAAATCTCGCGATGCTAACATGTAATTCTGAGGGTGTAAAAACCTGTTTTATTTATTGTACTTTTATTTTGTATGTAATGTAAGATTTATTTCAAGAGCACGTTCAAAACCTGCTCTTCTTCTTCTTCCTCGATCTTTTGCAATTTTCCTATTTCTTCTGTTTTCTCTTATTCTTGTGTCTGTTTCAATGTATAATTATATTTTTATTATTTCTTTTCAAATCATAATGTTTAATCGACGTAAATCCCTTATAATTCGATATTTGCGGGGTTTTGTCATCTTATTCAAACCCGGATTTTAGAGGCTCGATTCGTTCATATCGATCCTCTGAAATTCGTCTTTTGTACATAGTTTATTTAATTTCAATTTATTTTATCAATTTCATTTTCAAGTTAAAAGTTTTCCCCTATATTAAATCCGACACGAGTTTGTCGTATAACTATGTAAACCGCTATAAATTCTCTCCTTTGGTTCGTTTTATGACGGTTACAGATGCATGTAATCTGTTAAATCACTTCAACTTGAGTTTAATATCGGCAATCGATCCTAAATTTACCAATGAACATTAACTATCCGCGGTTCTGACTTCACAGACAGAATCCAACTGGAGAATAGACGCAGGAGAAGCTGCGCCTCTTCCAGAGGAAGCAGCAGATGGTGCGCCTGTTCAGGGTTGGCTTCTGTCCCTGAACTTCTTTCTCGCTTTAACGTAGCTTCTAACTATGTATTAAATCGAAGATTAAATGTATTATCGCCTCTAATCTGACGTAGCTTTCACCTTTTAATTCTAATTCTTTTATTTCGCTCTTCAAAATTACGTTTTGAGCGTGCTTTTGACGTAAATCAATTAAACCATTGTAATCCTTGTAATTTTAATTATTGTAATTCATTATAGTTCATTTATTATTATGTATGATTTAATTATGTGGCTTTCACATGTAATTAGTCTAACATCTACTTCGACCACATTGTTTGTTAAATTACGTGTTTACCGATATAGTCTAAATTCACATGCTAGGATTAATCTATGTTTGTTGCATTGCATGCATATAATCGACAACATATCAAATATGAACGATTTCCCTAATCATTAGTAGAGGCCGTTATCAAGGCGGACGGGATTAGGTGTTCAATTGAAGAGCTTCCTAATACGTACCCTCACCCCTTAATTTACATATCTGTGAACACCCGTGTTCATTGGCATCCATGAGAGTCATTCTAAACATAGAATGCTAAGGGTAACGAGTTCTTAGTGTTCATGTCACTACTTTGTGTCTTGACATGGCAAGAGGTATTCGAACGGTTCCGATTTCCCATAAAAATTGGTGGCGACTCGACAAATGCACGCTTATTCAAGTCCTTTCGCGTGCACCGCGGGTGGCCTATGTCCACACTCCCGCATGATACCAAAGCCAACCTGTAAACAACTGCTCCCCATATGATCGGAAATATCATATGTATCGACACAGGCCACCCTGAAAATAAGTGACAATTACACGGACACAACAAATGTCAGTTTCAATGATAAATGCAAGACATGACATAATAAGGAAATATGCAACATGTTGATTATATGAATGAGACACGAACAAATCAACATCACACCGGTACCGGGACACGCCCAGACATACCCCAACCTCTACTCTGGTATCGAGACACGCCCAGGCATACCGATCATCACACTAGGTACCGGGACACGCCCAGACGTACAAGGTCTGGAAGCCAACCGAATCCCCTGCCAGACGTTGTGTCTCAACCACACGCCTCCCTCTGTACTCAAGCCATTAATGTGCACATTCCTTGATACGTGCATTTTACATAGTCTTTTTAGCCTATTTTATGCACGTATTTCTGTGTTTTTATCGTAGTTTTATGCTACGAAATGCCCCGAATATGCTACTTTGGGTTATTTTGTCTTATTTGCAGGAATGAACCATAAAGTAGTGGATTCAAGCCGTTTACCGTCCGTTTAGCATGCATTTGGAGGAAGAGATGATTTGGAGCGGGAAATATTGCTGTCTTGGGATGCGCAAAGGTGTCTTGGGCGCTAAAAGGACAAGTCAAAGTCAAACTAACGAGAATGACGAGCTGCTGAAGTCAAGTTTCACTGGATCGAGTGATTTATTACTCGATCGAGTGGTTTAGGAGTCAATAATCAGTCGATCGAGTGGCTATGCTGACGGGTTGGGCTTTTAAGCCTTAATTCGTTAATTAGGTTTAACTTTACTCCTAATTTCTTATAAATAGGAGTAAAGGTCGTCATTTGTAATCATCCAATAATCCAAGGATCACCATACGTTACTTTTCTCCTTTATACACTCATTACTTTTATGCTTGCTCAAATTCCGGAACATTAATTCAGTAACTTATTTCTTCCCTTTTATTCTTCCTTTTTCTTTTATTGCTTTTATTGTTTCTCTCTTAGTTGCCATGTCTTATGTTATTAGATTAGCAATTGCTAGTGTAGTACCCCGAGCCATGTGTAGCTAATTTCCCCATAGTATGTTAGGATTAGGGAAGCCGTGGTAGCATGCTTTAATTGTATTAAATAGATTAGCCTTGCGATAGGAATTGTATTAGGTAATTTAATTGTTATCCGGTCAAATGTATGCATGCAGGAGACCAATAATTTTAGTTAACCCCGACCTAGATCGAAAGATTGGAAGGGAAGGCTTGCTTAATTACAATAGGGTATTGCAGTGAGGGCGAAAGTTAAGTTGTTTACACTCTAGGGCGGTTTAAGGACCGAAAGGTGACGACCATAGCTCTTCTTATCAATAGTCTAATCGTCTTAATATTCCTGATAGTATAAGATCTGATAGCTGCCACGGTGGACCGACTCCTAGCATACTCCCTTCTCCCTTGCTGTTAATTTCTCTTATTTTTCTCTCTCGCCTATTAGTTTAGTTCAACAATCAATTCAAACCCCAAATTGTGACATTTAGACAGATAAATAGACAAATAGATAGTACACCGCCTCCCTGTGGAGATCGACCCTACTTGCCGCTGACTTCTGTTAGCAGTAATCTAGGTATTTTATTTTTGGTGTAGAAACGACCGGATCAAATTTTGGCGTCGTTGCCGGGGAGGCAATCTATTTATTTATTTGTTTAATTTTATCTGTTTTTAGCCTCAAGGGATTTTTCCCTTGAGGCCGTTTTAATCTTTTTCCTTGAGTGCTGTTTTGATAGGCCTTACAGGTACTACCTAGACAGTTCTAGGTGAAAGACCGTCAAAGGGAAGGCTTGAGTACCTTTGACCCGTCACCGATGTCCCATTATATGGAACAATAGGTGATCTACTTCGGGAGATGTGGTTCTGCTGAGCACAATGCAGCTGTAGTTGTGCCGCCACATCCACCCTATCAATGGCCACCGCAACAAGATCCTCCTGATATACAAGAAGAAGAGATTGCGGAGCTGAAATCCTTACTGCAGATACTTGCATCTCAATTGCAAGATCGTGACCGAGAGAGGCAAGATCATGATAGACGCACTTCTTCGTGACTTGAAAAGCTCGAAATCGACATTGCTCGGTTAGCGGTGAGATACAAGAAGAAGAGGTTGCGAATCGAGGTCTTTAATGGAGATACTTGCATCTCAAATACAGAATTATGATCGAGTGAGGCAAGAGAGTGATAGACGTGCGGACGCTCAAATCATTGAGCTGGAGTCTAAAATTGCTCAGTTAACAGCTGAGTCGGATAATTGGCAACCAGAAGAGGTATACCTTGCTTTGAACGGTTTTTCCCATGAAGAAACCGTGTTGCCCAATGTTGAGGATGACTTTTATGACTCGGACGACGAGTTTCTATCACATTTCATTGCCCCACACGAGGATTTCAGCACAGATAGGAGGAATCACTCGATCGAGTGACTTATACTAGTCGATCGAGTGATTTTCCAGGAGAAAACTCGATCGAGTGAAATTGCTTTTCGATCGAGTGGAATTCAGGAGGAAGTTGGTCGATCGAGTGATTATTCTGCTCGATCGACTGAGTTGGCCATTGGGAGCTTTGGTTCGTCATTTTGGTTTGATTTGGATGACGAGTCGACGATGATGAAGGTTACGGTGAACCTCCCTATTCACACAAAGTCGGATACACTTGAATCTGCGATCTACGGGATGGATTCCACTGAGGAGGTTGATGAAGAAGCGGTGAGTCGAAATTTGCTCCTAGCACGATGAGGTATTACATTCCTTTGTCGGTGATTCCTTCGTTGAGAGCAACCAACCTGAGGTAGTAAACGGTAATTTTATTATTGTTTGTATATTACCTCGTCTGATTCATGCATGTCCTTTTAATGCTTTACCCCCTCCCATGTGGACACATAATTTAACTGATTTTCACCGTACATGTCATCTCAAAATTGCTAATTTGAATTTAAACCATAATGTATTGACGATCGCTCCCGCGCTCCTTTATTATGTGGATAAATTTAGGAGCTCACATAGGAAATTTGTTAGACTCAAACGGTTGTTTAGTTTCTTTTCCTATTTCTGCATTCCACTTTGGTGCTACTTATGCTGTTGTGTAGCACATGCGCAGCTATTTGACAGGTTGCTGCGCGCTTTGAGCTGTTTTGATTGTATTTAATTAGAGAGGCTCGAAGAAAAGAAGGTCGAGCTGGGACCTGACTGAAGCTAGCGCTACCCGGGAGGCAACCCGGAGATTTGTTTTTAATTTCTTATTTCAATTTCAGTTGTAATAAATGGTTTTTACACCATAGACTTTATCAGTTTGCTTGTCTAGTTAGTTTACGGGCTGTTTTATTTGTGTTTTGCAGGTGCACGCTGAGGATCGCTCGATCGAGTGGTTTTTCCACTCGATCGAGTACTTTTTCTGAGAAATCCTCTCGATCGAGCTACTATTCCTTTCGATCGAGTGCCTGCAGGAAGAAATCCACTCGATCGACCTAGTTACCTTTCGATCGAGCAGTTTTTAGACGCCCATGTTACTCGATCGACCAATGTTGGACGGATATCGAGTGTTTTTGACTTGGATTAGCTTCCTGAGACGGTTTTCCGGGCCCTTAGCAACCTCCCATTTCATGGTCGGTTTGGGGAGGTCCCCTTATCCGCGCATTTTGTAAGTTTTTTCCGTATTTACTCTCTTTCTCCTTTCAGTTTGCATTTCCTTTCCATGTTTTGGTACAATGGGGGCATTGTACGGTTTGGTTTGGGGAGGTTATGCATCCATATCTGTGTCTGCATATTGTTTTTATTTGCATTTCAGTTATCACATTTAATTTATGTTTGCATTGTTGTTCATTTTCGTTAAAATTCAAAAATTCCATAAAAATTATTTATGTTTGCATTGTTGTTCATTTTCGTTAAAATTCAAAAATTCCATAAAAATTGAAAAATTGTTAAAAATTCAAAACATATTCACGTTTATTTTTGCATATAGGTTGAGTCGGAACAGTAGATTTCAATGATGATATTGCACTGCAACTTGTCTTTTTGCTTGAGCCTTGCACTTTCATTGATAGTTATTAGCTTTGTCATACGCATAATCTACGAGTTAATGTTTAAATTTAGCTGAACATATAGACTTGACCTGAAATTTTGGCAACCTACTTATAATTTCTAAGATTTAGAGCCTTATAAACTGGTGTCATTTGTGACCAGTTTCATGTAGGATTGTGAGTAGATACTCCTTGCATAACATGTATCATCAATTTGCACATATATGAAATTTAATTGCTTTTTGCCGTCATACATTCGGGTTAGTGGTTGGTGTCGCATGCAGGGAGGTGCTTACAAATTCCCTTTCTTTCATTTTACCCATAAACTCCACATTAGCCAAATTTGCCAGTTGACCCTTTAGCTACATCCAAATTTAGCCTGCCTTGTCAAGCTAGTTTAGATTGTTGTTTTGCGGTATATATTTCATTGTATCAAATGTTGGCGCATATTCTATTGAATCGGAGTTGGTAATCTATGAAGAAAGGGAGGATGATGAAAAGAAAAAAACGTGATCAAAAAAAAAAAAAAAAAAGAATCGAAAAAAGAAAATGAAAAAATGAAAAAAAGGAATGAAAAAGAAGAAACCGAAAGAAATAGAAAAAGAAAAAGTTCGAAAAAAGATGTTGTTTGGTTGACGGTTTCTACTCCTATGCTTTATCATTATCATTTGAGGAGTATTATCAGTTTGGTTTGGTGAGATTTATGCCAATTGAAGGGCATGTGCTTAATTTTATAATTGAGTTGGAATCGGATGTTGTTATATGGTTCTGTTTAGGTACTAGCTTGATCACCTATACCTCCACATTCCCATAAATGTTTTGCCTTTTCTTACCCATTGCCTCACTTTACCATATTTCGTAAGCCCTCGGTGACGACGGACCTTGTTTGGTTGGAATGTATGTACGGTAGCTAGAATTGTCTATCATATTAGTTGCATGCATGTTATGTGGGTCGTAGTTTAGGTGAGCGACTATTTTTCTTCCTCTCTTACATATATATGCTTGCCCTTTGCTTCATGAGAGAAAGAGTGACCCGTGAGAGTCCATTATCAAAGGTCTTGCAAGGTCGACGGTTCAGCTTTATTTATAAACATCCTATAACTCGTTTGCATTTGACTGTCTTGCTATAAGTGTTAGTTTGCTTGCATTAAATTGGCTAAGTGGGCATTTGTAGCTAGCTCTGAGTTATTTTTCCGTTCCATTAGCGTATAGTTTTGAGTTTACTCGAGGACGAGTAAAGGTTTGGTTTGGGGAGATTTGATACGTGCATTTTACATAGTCTTTTTAGCCTATTTTATGCACGTATTTCTGTGTTTTTATCGTAGTTTTATGCTACGAAATGCCCCGAATATGCTACTTTGGGTTATTTTGTCTTATTTGCAGGAATGAACCATAAAGTAGTGGATTCAAGCCGTTTACCGTCCGTTTAGCATGCATTTGGAGGAAGAGATGATTTGGAGCGGGAAATATTGTTGTCTTGGGATGCGCAAAGGTGTCTTGGGCGCTAAAAGGACAAGTCAAAGTCAAACTAACGAGAATGACGAGCTGCTGAAGTCAAGTTTCACTGGATCGAGTGATTTATTACTCGATCGAGTGGTTTAGGAGTCAATAATCAGTCGATCGAGTGGCTATGCTGACGGGTTGGGCTTTTAAGCCTTAATTCGTTAATTAGGTTTAACTTTACTCCTAATTTCTTATAAATAGGAGTAAAGGTCGTCATTTGTAATCATCCAATAATCCAAGGATCACCATACGTTACTTTTCTCCTTTATACACTGTTACTTTTATGCTTGCTCAAATTCCGGAACATTAATTCAGTAACTTATTTCTTCCCTTTTATTCTTCCTTTTTCTTTTATTGCTTTTATTGTTTCTCTCTTAGTTGCCATGTCTTATGTTATTAGATTAGCAATTGCTAGTGTAGTACCCCGAGCCATGTGTAGCTAATTTCCCCATAGTATGTTAGGATTAGGGAAGCCGTGGTAGCATGCTTTAATTGTATTAAATAGATTAGCCTTGCGATAGGAATTGTATTAGGTAATTTAATTGTTATCCGGTCAAATGTATGCATGCAGGAGACCAATAATTTTAGTTAACCCCGACCTAGATCGAAAGATTGGAAGGGAAGGCTTGCTTAATTACAATAGGGTATTGCAGTGAGGGCGAAAGTTAAGTTGTTTACACTCTAGGGCGGTTTAAGGACCGAAAGGTGACGACCATAGCTCTTCTTATCAATAGTCTAATCGTCTTAATATTCCTGATAGTATAAGATCTGATAGCTGCCACGGTGGACCGACTCCTAGCATACTCCCTTCTCCCTTGCTGTTAATTTCTCTTATTTTTCTCTCTCGCCTATTAGTTTAGTTCAACAATCAATTCAAACCCCAAATTGTGACATTTAGACAGATAAATAGACAAATAGATAGTACACCGCCTCCCTGTGGAGATCGACCCTACTTGCCGCTGACTTCTGTTAGCAGTAATCTAGGTATTTTATTTTTGGTGTAGAAACGACCGGATCAAATTTTGGCGTCGTTGCCGGGGAGGCAATCTATTTATTTATTTGTTTAATTTTATCTGTTTTTAGCCTCAAGGGATTTTTCCCTTGAGGCCGTTTTAATCTTTTTCCTTGAGTGCTGTTTTGATAGGCCTTACAGGTACTACCTAGACAGTTCTAGGTGAAAGACCGTCAAAGGGAAGGCTTGAGTACCTTTGACCCGTCACCGATGTCCCATTATATGGAACAGCCGGTGATCTACTTCGGGAGATGTGGTTCTGCTGAGCACAATGCAGCTGTAGTTGTGCCGCCACATCCACCCTATCAATGGCCACCGCAACAAGATCCTCCTGATATACAAGAAGAAGAGATTGCGGAGCTGAAATCCTTACTGCAGATACTTGCATCTCAATTGCAAGATCGTGACCGAGAGAGGCAAGATCATGATAGACGCACTTCTTCGCGACTTGAAAAGCTCGAAACTGACATTGCTCAGTTAGCAGCTGAGATACAAGAAGAAGAGGTTGCGAATCGAGGTCTTTAATGGAGATACTTGCATCTCAAATACAGAATTATGATCGAGTGAGGCAAGAGAGTGATAGACGTGCGGACGCTCAAATCATTGAGCTGGAGTCTAAAATTGCTCAGTTAACAGCTGAGTCGGATAATTGGCAACCAGAAGAGGTATACCTTGCTGAGAACGGTTTTTCCCATGAAAAAACCGTGTTGCCCAATGCTGAGGATGACTTTTATGACTCGGACGACGAGTTTCTATCACATTTCATTGCCCCACACGAGGATTTCAGCGCTGTACAGGAGGAATCACTCGATCGAGTGACTTATACTAGTCGATCGAGTGATTTTCCAGAGAAACAGCTTGACTCGATCGAGTGAAATTGCTGCTCGATCGAGTGGAATTCAGGAGGAAGTTGGTCGATCGAGTGATTATTCTGCTCGATCGACTGAGTTGGCCATTGGGAGCTTTGGTTCGTCATTTTGGTTTGATTTGGATGACGAGTCTGACGATGATGAAGGTTACGGTGAACCTCCCTATTCACAAAGTCGGATACACTTGAAGCTGCGATCTACGGGATGGATTCCACTGAGGAGGTTGATGAAGAAGCAGCTGAGTCAGAATTTGCTCCTAGCACAGATGAGGTATTACATTCCTTTGTCAGTGATTCCTTCGTTGAGAGCAACCAACCTGAGGTAGTAAACGGTAATTTTATTATTGTTTGTATATTACCTCGTCTGATTCATGCATGTCCTTTTAATGCTTTACCCCCTCCCATGTGGACACATAATTTAACTGATTTTCACCGTACATGTCATCTCAAAATTGCTAATTTGAATTTAAACCATAATGTATTGACGATCGCTCCCGCGCTCCTTTATTATGTGGATAAATTTAGGAGCTCACATAGGAAATTTGTTAGACTCAAACGGTTGTTTAGTTTCTTTTCCTATTTCGCATTCCACTTTTGGTGCTACTTATGCTGTTGTGTAGCACATGCGCAGCTATTTGACAGGTTGCTGCGCGCTTTGAGCTGTTTTGATTGTATTTAATTAGAGAGGCTCGAAGAAAAGAAGGTCGAGCTGGGACCTGACTGAAGCTAGCGCTACCCGGGAGGCAACCCGGAGATTTGTTTTTAATTTCTTATTTCAATTTCAGTTGTAATAAATGGTTTTTACACCATAGACTTTATCAGTTTGCTTGTCTAGTTAGTTTACGGGCTGTTTTATTTGTGTTTTGCAGGTGCACGCTGAGGATCGCTCGATCGAGTGGTTTTTCCACTCGATCGAGTACTTTTTCTGAGAAATCCTCTCGATCGAGCTACTATTCCTTTCGATCGAGTGCCTGCAGGAAGAAATCCACTCGATCGACCTAGTTACCTTTCGATCGAGCAGTTTTTAGACGCCCATGTTACTCGATCGACCAATGTTGGACGGATATCGAGTGTTTTTGACTTGGATTAGCTTCCTGAGACGGTTTTCCGGGCCCTTAGCAACCTCCCATTTCATGGTCGGTTTGGGGAGGTCCCCTTATCCGCGCATTTTGTAAGTTTTTTCCGTATTTACTCTCTTTCTCCTTTCAGTTTGCATTTCCTTTCCATGTTTTGGTACAATGGGGGCATTGTACGGTTTGGTTTGGGGAGGTTATGCATCCATATCTCAATTCCATATTGTTTTTATTTGCATTTCAGTTATCACATTTAATTTATGTTTGCATTGTTGTTCATTTTCGTTAAAATTCAAAAATTCCATAAAAATTATTTATGTTTGCATTGTTGTTCATTTTCGTTAAAATTCAAAAATTCCATAAAAATTGAAAAATTGTTAAAAATTCAAAACATATTCACGTTTATTTTTGCATATAGGTTGAGTCGGAACAGTAGATTTCAATGATGATATTGCACTGCAACTTGTCTTTTTGCTTGAGCCTTGCACTTTCATTGATAGTTATTAGCTTTGTCATACGCATAATCTACGAGTTAATGTTTAAATTTAGTCAACATATAGACTTGACTGAAATTTTGGCAACCTACTTATAATTTCTAAGATTTAGAGCCTTATAAACTGGTGTCATTTGTGACCAGTTTCATGTAGGATTGTGAGTAGATACTCCTTGCATAACATGTATCATCAATTTGCACATATATGAAATTTAATTGCTTTTTGCCGTCATACATTCGGGTTAGTGGTTGGTGTCGCATGCAGGGAGGTGCTTACAAATTCCCTTTCTTTCATTTTACCCATAAACTCCACATTAGCCAAATTTGCCAGTTGACCCTTTAGCTACATCCAAATTTAGCCTGCCTTGTCAAGCTAGTTTAGATTGTTGTTTTGCGGTATATATTTCATTGTATCAAATGTTGGCGCATATTCTATTGAATCGGAGTTGGTAATCTATGAAGAAAGGGAGGATGATGAAAAGAAAAAAACGTGATCAAAAAAAAAAAAAAAAAAATCGAAAAAAGAAAATGAAAAAATGAAAAAAAGGAATGAAAAAGAAGAAACCGAAAGAAATAGAAAAAGAAAAAGTTCGAAAAAAGATGTTGTTTGGTTGACGGTTTCTACTCCTATGCTTTATCATTATCATTTGAGGAGTATTATCAGTTTGGTTTGGTGAGATTTATGCCAATTGAAGGGCATGTGCTTAATTTTATAATTGAGTTGGAATCGGATGTTGTTATATGGTTCTGTTTAGGTACTAGCTTGATCACCTATACCTCCACATTCCCATAAATGTTTTGCCTTTTCTTACCCATTGCCTCACTTTACCATATTTCTGTAAGCCCTCGGCTGTGACGGACCTTGTTTGGTTGGAATGTATGTACGGTAGCTAGAATTGTCTATCATATTAGTTGCATGCATGTTATGTGGGTCGTAGTTTAGGTGAGCGACTATTTTTCTTCCTCTCTTACATATATATGCTTGCCCTTTGCTTCATGAGAGAAAGAGTGACCCGTGAGAGTCCATTATCAAAGGTCTTGCAAGGTCGACGGTTCAGCTTTATTTATAAACATCCTATAACTCGTTTGCATTTGACTGTCTTGCTATAAGTGTTAGTTTGCTTGCATTAAATTGGCTAAGTGGGCATTTGTAGCTAGCTCTGAGTTATTTTTCCGTTCCATTAGCGTATAGTTTTGAGTTTACTCGAGGACGAGTAAAGGTTTGGTTTGGGGAGATTTGATACGTGCATTTTACATAGTCTTTTTAGCCTATTTTATGCACGTATTTCTGTGTTTTTATCGTAGTTTTATGCTACGAAATGCCCCGAATATGCTACTTTGGGTTATTTTGTCTTATTTGCAGGAATGAACCATAAAGTAGTGGATTCAAGCCGTTCTGAATCCGTTTAGCATGCATTTGGAGGAAGAGATGATTTGGAGCGGGAAATATTGCTGTCTTGGGATGCGCAAAGGTGTCTTGGGCGCTAAAAGGACAAGTCAAAGTCAAACTAACGAGAATGACGAGCTGCTGAAGTCAAGTTTCACTGGATCGAGTGATTTATTACTCGATCGAGTGGTTTAGGAGTCAATAATCAGTCGATCGAGTGGCTATGCTGACGGGTTGGGCTTTTAAGCCTTAATTCGTTAATTAGGTTTAACTTTACTCCTAATTTCTTATAAATAGGAGTAAAGGTCGTCATTTGTAATCATCCAATAATCCAAGGATCACCATACGTTACTTTTCTCCTTTATACACTCATTTACTTTTATGCTTGCTCAAATTCCGGAACATTAATTCAAGAACTTATTTCTTCCCTTTTATTCTTCCTTTTTCTTTTATTGCTTTTATTGTTTCTCTCTTAGTTGCCATGTCTTATGTTATTAGATTAGCAATTGCTAGTGTAGTACCCCGAGCCATGTGTAGCTAATTTCCCCATAGTATGTTAGGATTAGGGAAGCCGTGGTAGCATGCTTTAATTGTATTAAATAGATTAGCCTTGCGATAGGAATTGTATTAGGTAATTTAATTGTTATCCGGTCAAATGTATGCATGCAGGAGACCAATAATTTTAGTTAACCCCGACCTAGATCGAAAGATTGGAAGGGAAGGCTTGCTTAATTACAATAGGGTATTGCAGTGAGGGCGAAAGTTAAGCTGTTTACACTCTAGGGCGGTTTAAGGACCGAAAGGTGACGACCATAGCTCTTCTTATCAATAGTCTAATCGTCTTAATATTCCTGATAGTATAAGATCTGATAGCTGCCACGGTGGACCGACTCCTAGCATACTCCCTTCTCCCTTGCTGTTAATTTCTCTTATTTTTCTCTCTCGCCTATTAGTTTAGTTCAACAATCAATTCAAACCCCAAATTGTGACATTTAGACAGATAAATAGACAAATAGATAGTACACCGCCTCCCTGTGGAGATCGACCCTACTTGCCGCTGACTTCTGTTAGCAGTAATCTAGGTATTTTATTTTTGGTGTAGAAACGACCGCATCATTCCTCTTGGACTGGGAAGCCCCAAGAGGCGACTTAAGTGCAAGACGGTCTCCCAACCGTCTTACGTCTCCAAAACGATAACCAACAACATCCACAAATCCTCTAACACAATTCATTCACAACTATACATAGAAAATGGAAGAACCACATTAAGCATACGACCAATTCATGAATTCCATCCCCCTATGTTATGAGCAACAACCCTTCTAATACACACATGACATACTAGCCCATTTCTGAATGCATATGACAAAGGAAGACATACAAACATGCTTATACAACATTGAAACCGAGTAGGATAACCTACCTTTAAGCATAATCCTCAAGCTAATCGAAATCACCAAGTATCCATCTCATAAAACCATCTCGTCCTACATAAATCATGTAATAACTATCACAATTCACTCTATACTAATTTACAATATAAAATCCCTCATTATAAGTTACTAATTACTCGTTTTACCTAACTAGATACTAATTAACCTCTCTTAGTAAACACTAAATCGAATTTACTCATAAGACAAGGAG